>NC_137892.1:20365504-20965504 GCF_963455335.1 Martes martes
CCCTCGATCATGTGAGTCTTGGTGCATCTCCGGGGCTGCTCTGAGCCCTTTCTCCAAGACTGTTGCCCATGTGTGGGGTTTTCTCGTGACCTCTGTTGAGACTGTCCTGGTCACTCCCTCTTTCTCGGATGCCGGTTGACCAGATGTGAAGCTCCAGGTCCAGGCTCAGAAGTGAAAACTTCAAAACTCATGACAGTTCTCAACACCCTTAGTCCCTTGGAAAGTGTGGTGTCCATCTGAGTCTTGTCCTCATCGTGGGGTTGGCGCTCTCTCTCCCTTAGACCCTGCTGTCTCTGACAGTCTGAAATTTCACTATAGCGTGTTGAGGTACGAGTTCTTTCCAAACTCTGGTGTGCTGCGGGCCTTTATCATATGGAAGTTTCCACCTTCCTTTAATTCTAGAAAGCTCTCTATTTCTACTGTTCCTCTGTTATTTAACCATTTCCTCCTCCAGGTACTCTGACAGTTTCTGTATGAAATATTAAGAAAGTCTGATTTTGGGGCGCCTGGGTGGCTCAGTGGGTTAAAGCCTCTGCCTTCAGCTCAGGTCATGTTCCCAGGGTCCTGGGATCGAGCCCCGCATTGGGCTCTCTGCTCAGCGGGGAGCCTGCTTCCTCCTCTCTCTCTGCCTGCCTCTCTGCCTACTTGTGATCTCTATCTGTCAAATAAATAAAATCTTTAAAAAAAAAAAAAAGAAAGTCTGATTTCTGACTTAATAAGAGTGCATATTAATAGAAAAGGGTGAGCTTCTGAAATGGAAGGGTTGAAAATTATTGGCAGGTCACAGCCACCTTCTTTCTTTAAATAACTAAGTGTTGCCAAGAGCCTTCTCTGTCCTCGCCCTGTGCTGGCTCCACAGGGGGGCTTTGCATCAGCGCCTCCAGTAGGTCCTGCTTGGCATTAGGAAGTGAAGGGCCCATCTTGGGTCACCCTGCTGGACATGGGCAGCGATGGGGCTACTCCTCTGTCTCCCTGCTCCCTGCTCTTTGATGGGCAAGTGAGGGAGTTCCCCAGACGGCCATCTGGAGGAAGTGTTTCAGGCAGCAGGCACAGCCTGTGCAAAGGTACTGAGGTGAGAAGCATGCTGGTATTGTGGGAATAGCACTGAGACAAGTTTGGCTAGAGCAGGGGTGAGGGAGACAGAGGTGAGCGGTGGCTGATGAGCTCAGGGGATAAGAGGCCCAGATCATGCGGGAGCTCAGAAGGAGGGAGAGGAGCCCATCTGCTCCTGTTGACTTGGGGATTTGGGAGACATAATGCAGACCCCATCACTCAGAACGGAGGAGGCTTGTAAGTGCTTTGCTGGGCCCCATTCAAGCAGGAGCCTGCGAGAGGGTGCTGCTGGTCCTGGAGGCAAGCCACAGTGTCCCCTGACTGCAGGGTCTCAGCTCAGGGCATTTGGGGGTTGTTCGGGCAAGGAAGCGGGAACTGCCTTCCATTCCCCAGACAAGGTTCTCATTCTCTTTGTGAAGAGCCAGCAGGGAGGGTCCAAGACGGGGAGTAGGGAGATAGAGCCCAGTTCCGCTCCCCATCAGCGTGGCCTCGAGGGAGGTCAGTCCAAATGTCTCCGCGTGAGGGATTCCGTTTGCTCCCTGTCAGAATGCAGGGACAGAGCTAGCTAGCTGGTGTGGGGGAGGTCCCTGTCTCATGAGATGGCCTCGGCTGCAGAGGCCCCAACCTGCCTCTGGGCTCCCCAGACAGCCAGCACCCCTCTGCCACCGGGGCTCTATCTCACCATCCTTGACCACAAAAGGAACGATGACTGTGTGGCTTTTTGGAGGGGAGGCGGTAATGTCATTTGAGAAAAGCTGGGCCCTGCCCCGTCCCCTTCTGTTCCGGTGACCAGCCTCGCTCATTTATCCCGGGCAGCAGGCAGTGGCAGCCCCACACTCGGAGCCTTGGTAGTTGGGCTACAGTGTCACCTCCTCCAGGCGGGATTTCGGGCCGTGCCCCAGTCCATGCCTTAATAAGATCTCTGGGTGACTCGCATACACCTGAGGTTTGGGGAGCCCAGGCCTGGAGGACAGGGATTGTGGGGCAGGGCAGCCCCCAGTTGTGGTCTTCGGGGGCCCGGTGTTGGAGCCGGAGCAGCAGGACTGAGCAGGGGATTTTCCCATCCGGAAGCAAAGACAGGATTGAAAGTTAGCTGCCAAGACCACCAGCTTTCCTCACCCCCTGTTTGACTCCTGCTCTGAAGCACCCTAAAAGCTGTTCTCGCACAGGCCTTTCGGGAAGCTGCCTGTTACTCTTATGGAAGCCCATTTTGTGGGGATGCCGGTCAGAGAGATGGCGTGGTTCTCAGCCAGGCCCATCCTTGCCTCAGGCTTCATGTTTTCATGGATTCTTTCCTCACAAGAACATAGCAAGGAGGGAGTATTATCCCCAAAATCAAAGGTGTGATATGCCCAAGGTCAAAGGGTTTGTGAGAGGCAACACCAGAATCCCATCATCACCCTACCCAGCCATCCACACCCCCACCCACCCAACCCAGTCGTCCATCCATTGCCCCCATCTGGCCATATCCACTCACTCACCCTGCCCCCAACCATCCATTCATCATTCATCCGTGTGCCTATCCCCTACCCATTCATCCCCTACCCTTCTACCCACCCACCCATCTGCTCCCCCACCCATCTATCCACTCCTCCACCCATCCACCCCCTACCCCACCACCACCCACCCATCTACACCCCACCTGTCCAACCCACTGGTCCAGCCATTGCCCCTAAAATGCCCACACTGCATTCACTCATCCCCTCAAGCCATCCATTCCCCCACCACCCACTCCCATCCCTCTACCCACCCACTCACCCTTCCACTCCCCGACCTCTCTCTCCACACATCCATCCACTAGCCATCTGTCTACCCACTCCTCCCTTCAGCCATCCATTCATCACTCATCCATGCACCCTTCCACTCCTCCACCCAGCCCCTGACCCACCCATCCACTCCTTACCCATTCCCTGACCTACCCCTGCACTCCCCCACCCCTCCCTCCACCATCCATCCACCTGCCACCTGTGTACCCACTCATCGCTCTAACCCCCCATCTGGCCACCCTCCACCCACTCATCCTCCCAGTCCACCCATTCGTCACTCATTCACATGCCCATCCTCCCACCCCTTCTGTGATGTCCCAGTGACTAGACTGTGCCCTGAGGAGACATGGGTAACCGCAATACATGACCCTTGTCTTCCCAGAGCTGGAGGGTTAGTGTAAAATCACTCATTGTTGCAGAGTCACATTTTGGGTGGGATTTTTATTTGAGAGTGATTACATAAGGCAAGAATCCTGCATGACCCATTCCTCCTGAAAATCTGCGCGATTGCCCCTAAAATGCAGGAACGTACCATCTGTCTAAAACCCAGCAGAACCAATATTTGCTCCGGTGCTGGGGGGAACAGGCTCAAACCGCTTGGGCTGGCATTCCAGGAGCCCTTGAGGACCAGAAAGGTTTTCTCCACCCAGCTCCAGAAGTCCAGCCGGAGGCTCTCCCCCACATGAGTCCTGTGGAAACCACGGCCTACTCGGGCTGGTAGACTTGCGTCCCCATCTTACTCCAGTGCATAAAGAAATACAGCCTTGGTATTTAAACCATTTTTCTCTTGTTTTCCCCCTAAGCACATAGGGTTGGTGGTGAGCCAGTGAGAATGTATGTCCATTGCACAGCCAAGGGACAGCTAGGGATTCACTCCCCACGCATCCAGCACCTTCCTGCTCATCCCCCAGCAGACCAGCCGGACAGAAAGAGATCAGACCTCTACCTGTGCACCTCTACCCATGAATGAGTTGAGGCCCAGAGAGAGGCAGAAGAAAGCCTTGAGGCCTGCATGCCCTTTCGGGGATCCTTAACAGGAGCATCACATCTTCAGCAAGGAAGGTGATCATCCTGCTTTCCCCTGGGGGCTCAGTTCTGGGAAACTTGGCATGGAGGGAAGGAACGGATCCGATGGGGCAAGGCTAGAAGAGGCTTCCAGGAAGGCAGAGGGATATGGAATGCATGTCTCACAGAAATGCTTCTGGGATCTGGGTCTGGGAGTCGTGCCTTTCCATCTCTTAGGCGTCTTTTGGAGGAGTGGTTGGGTTTGTGCTGTATGGTCCCCAGGGAGCTTCTAGGGTTTAAGCGCATGGTTTCCCTATACACAGGTGACTGCTTTATCTGGTGTTTGCACAGCCCCCGGAGCGACCAGCTCTGGGAGGAGCAAACTGCTTCCCCAGCCTCATTAAGAGACCGGACGTTGCTTCTGTCTTGACACAATCCTTGGGAGATCTTCCAGGATGGTTTCAGGCATGCGCAGATTTGCCCAAAAGGCTGCCTTTGGACGATAAGCTGCTGTTCCACCATGTTTGGGGAAACATGTCCTTGGTGTCTATAGGGCAGGCTTGTTCTGCTGCTTATGTATGTTCCAGATGCCTGGTTGCTTTTATCTCCCTGTGCTCCGTGGACATCGTGGAGATCCAGCTCGGAGTGACCAGCTGAGGGGTCACTGTCCCTCCAGGCGGGCTGGTTCTGGAGCTGGGTCCATTTCCCTGCCTGTGCTCTCTGCACCGTCCCGCTGCCCCAGGTGGGACACAAGGAAGCTTCAGGCGCACGGGCCAGACACGTACACCCGGAGAGTCCTGGATGTAGAAAGTCGTACACAGTTAAGAGCACAGCCCTGGGGTGAGACTGCCCCAGTGTCCCCGCCTCTGCCACTCACACCCCCCAAGTGTGTGGCCCAGGGTATGTCCCTTCACCTCCCCAAGTCCATTTCCTCAGTGGTAACCCGGGAACATTCCCTGCCTGCGTGTGACCATCCATGTGAGGCTCTTAGCCTCGTGCTCGATAAATGTTAGGTATCCCAGTTTTTCTCATTTATTAGTTTGACTCCTCCATGATCCCAGGAAACCCTTCCCTCACTAGAGAGTGATGGGGGGTGGTGCCCAGATGGCTCAGTCTGTTAGACTCTTGGTTTTCAGCTCTGGGTCATGAGATCGAGCCCCGCACTGGGCTCTGTGCTCAGTGTGGAGTCTGCTTGAGATTCTCGCCCACTCCCTCCCCTTTTACCCCTTCCTCCTGCTCACATGCATTCTCTTTCTTTCTCTCTCTAAAATAAATAAATTAATTTTTTTAAAAAAAGAGAGTTGATAGGGCGGTTGATGGTAAATGATGCTTTTGTGCCCAGAGGAAGAAAGTCAGTAGAGCAGCCCCACTCCAGGCGGAGAAGGAGTCTCTGATCTTTGGGTACCAGGGAGGGCCCCTGCAGAGCCTCCCCCAATCCCTGCGGAGCCCACGTACCCCTAGAGCAAGGAACAGTGGATCTGGAAGGGATTGGCCCCCTACCTCCTTCCACTCCGGACCTCTGAGAAGCCTGGCTGCTAGCCCAGCTCATGAAAGGGTCTCATGTGTTTGAATTTACTCCGTATTATGGAGTAACTCATTTTAAAACCGGGGAGAGGCGATATCTGGACCTTGCCGTGAGAGCCTGCCTCCAGGCTGATGAAGTGGGTGAACCTGGGTCATGTACAAGACACACCAACTCTGGAGGGAATGGATGCCCCTTCCTGGGGGCTGGCAGCACGGGGGGCGGGGGGGGGGTGCGGGGTGGTGGCTGTGCTCCGGGATGTGCAGCTGGGGAGCCCTTCTCCCCACAAACCCATATTCAGACCCCTCTGAAAAGGACTGTTCCCTCCAAATAAATTCTCCCGGTGAGCCAGGGATGGAAGGGAGACATCCACACAATTCCTGTGTCTGCCTCCCTGAGCCGCTGGCTGACTTTGCCAGAGAAGTACTTTAATTCCCTGCAAGTGCAAACCATGTCTCGGTAAAACGGAGGGTTTGGAAAACCAGCTGCACCAAAGCTGTGCTTGCTTCAGCCTTGCCTTCTTCTTTCTTTTCCTTCTCCCCATTTACCGTAGCCAGTCGCCCCCCATCTCCCCATTTAAATTTTGTTTATTTTTAAAAGCATTATTAAGGGGCTCCTGGGTGGCTCAGTTGGTTAAAGCCTCTGCCTTCAGCTCAGGTCGTGATTCCAGGGTCCTGGGATCGAGCCCCGCATCAGGCTCTCTGCTCAGCGGGGAGCTTGCTTCCCCCCACCCCGCCTACTTGTGATCTCTGTCAAATAAATAAATAAATCTTTAAAAAAATAAAAATATAAAGCATTATTAAGTTAGAGATGACACAGGCTCCCCTGCCAGAGCTGGGTTCTCTCTTTTTAATTATAGAGGTAAAATTCACGTAGCAGAAAATTAACCAGTTTAACTGAACAATGTCGCATTCAGTATACTCACAGTATTGTGCCACCGCCACCGCCACCCCTACCTAGTTCAAAAGCATTCTCAGCACTCCAGCAGGAAATTCCGTATTCATGAACAGTCACACCTACCCACACCCCCCACTCTTTGGTAACCGCTAATGCACTTTCTATCTCTATGGATTTGCCTCTTCTAGGCATTTCGTATAAATGGACTGATACAAAAGACGTGGCTTTGTGTGTCTGGCTTCTTTCACTTAGAGTAATGTTTTCAAGGCTCATCCAGGTCCTAGTGTGTGTCAGTACTTCATTACTTTTTATAGCAGAATAAGATCCCATGGTAGGACGGTGCCACCTCCAATCCATTCATATGTTGATGAACACTGGGGGTTGTTTCCACCCTGTGGCTATTGTGAATTGCGCTGTCTTGAACAATCCTGTACACAGGGTTTGAAAACTTGTTTTAAGTTATTTGGAGGTACAGACCTAGCAGTGGAACTGCTGGGTTTTATGATAACTCTAGGTTGTACTTTTTGAGGAACAACCAGATTTGTTTAGATGTCGTCGAATACCTAAGTGTGTGCAGCAGCCTGCTCTACATTGAATGTTTGTGTTCCTCCCAAATTCGTATGTTGAAATCCTAACCGCCCCCCCACCCAAACGTGATAGCCTTAGGAGGTAGTCTTTTGGGAGGTGATGAGATCAAGAGTGTGGAGCCTTGTGAACGAGGCCAGTATCCTTATAAAAGAGACCCCAGAAGTCCCTCTCCCCTTCCGCCAGATGAGGACACAGGGAGAAGGTGGCCATCCCTGAACCAGGCAGCATGCTGTCATAGACACCCAGCCTCCAGAAATGTGAGAAATAAATTTCTGTTCTTTGGAAGTGACCCAGAAATACCCTCTGGTATTTTCATTATAGCAACTCAAATGAATTCAAACATAGCCTACACCAGGGCCTAGCTTCATCTCACCCTCCTCAGAGGCCCAAAACTGTGCCTCTCTTGACTTATTCCGCCCATGTCACCAAGGGCTTCTTTTCCCCATCAGCGCACCAGCTCACATAGGACAAGTCAAAGCCCACAAAACGTCTGGTTTGCCACAACCAGACGGCAAACACAGCCCCCTAGAAGGCTGGTGATAGAGCAGTTCTTTGCATACCGTGGATCATTTGGAATTCTTTGCAAACATGGCTGATGAATGAAAGCTCCAATATAATGAGTGAACTGGCATTTTGCAGTAACTTTGCAAATCATTACAGTGTCTAATAGTTATTCCAAGTCCTCTGGGTTTCTTGCAGACCCTTCCCCTGAATTTGTCAGTCTATAATGATGACCGGCTGGACACAAACTCCTTTTTGAGAGTTCTTCCTCTCCTTAGGGAGCTACTGAACTTTCCTATACAGCTGGAAGTGTTGACAAATCCTAGCATGGAGGTCTCAGATATTGAGTGTAAACCAGACCACCTGTCTTGGCTTGGAGGTTCAGGAGGGAATAACGAGTGTGTGTGCATGCGTGCACACGCGCGTGCACGCTTGTGCACGCACACACACCCAGGTTCATAGAATAAGTTCATGGAATAAAGGGGAGTCATGTGGTCTAAGCAGCCAGCATCCTTATTTTTGTCTTCCTTGCTTCTGATACCTGCTGAGGGGGAATATCCTTCCCTGACACTGGATGAACATTCCGTTGTGCCCGTGAGATTCCTGGTCACCTTCCATCCATCACTTTTAAGTCCTGAAACACAGGTTTGATTTGGAAATTATATTGTCTACCCCAAAATTATTAGAAACACATCATTTTCATTCAAAGATCCTAGAAGTTTCAAAATGGGGCATTGCTCTGAAATCTCATCTGTCATTTAATTAGAAAACTTTTTCCTTCTGAGAATCCCTCTTGGTTGGCACACAATGGCTGGCTCTCAGGGAACCATAAAGCTGACCCTCCCATCTTGCTGTCCTGCACCATTTGGTCGTGAACAAGCTCCAGGTTTAACTCAGGACCTTCTGACTCTCTGAGCTCCCCTGCCTTAAGCAAGGGTGGGGGGCATTCCAACTATGGAGGGTTCTCTTCTTGCTCTGAAGAAAAGTGGGATATGCCCAGGCTGATACAGGCCCGGCATGTGGGTGGAAGGCTTTGAAGTCAGCTGTCCTGGGCATGGGTCTCAGCTCTGTCTTAAGGAGTGTGTGACCTCAAGAAGGTCACCTCTTTGGGCTTCATCCCCTTTATCCGTAAGATTAGTGATAACATCCCCACCTCCTAAGATGTGGAAGGACAACATGGTTTGACACATGTGAAAATATTCAGACAACAGGAGACGTCATCAGTTAGATTTATTGTTGTCTTCAGTTGGAAGAGCATGCAGCTCTTGATCTCTGGGTCGTGAGTTCGAGCCCTGAGCTGGGGGCGGGTAGAGATTACTAAAAATAAATAAACTTTTTTTTTTTTTAAGATTTTATTTATTTGACAGAGAGAGACACACAGCGAGGGAGGGAACAGAAGGAGGGGGGATGGGAGAGGGAAAAGCAGGCTCCCCGCCCAGGAAAAGGCAGATGCTTAACAACTGAGCCACCCAGGCACCCCTAAAAATAAGTAAACTTTAAAAAAAAAGTGCAGATGGAAGTCAAATGACTAGCTCTGGGGTGCTTTTCTAAAGCTGCATCTCTCCTTTCCCATTTTCCATGTCTTAAGAGAAAGTACAGCTTAGGAGAAGCAAACCTGGGTGCTGTTTAGGTATTGTTCCCCGCCTGCAGACTCTCCCATACATAAGGGGTAAGCACTCTGGTCCCCTGGGAAGTGCCATCAGGGACATGTTCCCATGAGCTCAGTTCAGCTGGGGAGCAGGGGACATGGAGAGGCTGGCCAGTGCCTCCCAGTGGTCCCCTTCTTGTCCTGCAATAGGGAAACCCTGCTCTTGCGGAAGACAGCAAGATTGGCATCAAGGGCATGGTCTTGGTTCGGGTGAGTGCCGTGGGTAGGCCACGTGGCCGCTCTGAGCCTTGGTTCCTCGGTCCTAAAACAGTCATTAACAGCAACATCAGAGAAGCAGCATGTGGCTTCCTGGAGATTTGGCCTCACCCAGCATGATGATACATACATACAGAGCTTAACAGATGTGAAGTGAGCCAGGTTAGAGTTGGGGGCCGGCTGGAGGGAGCAGGGAGACACTGACAATCATCCCCGCCCACCCAGGACACCAGGAGAAAGGCAAGGTGATTCTTGAGTGAAAGACGGAGGCAGGGGCGGCCTGGGGTGCTGACCCTGCACCCCTGGGGTGTGGGGGACCTCAAACTCTTCCCCCAGGGCATGGGATGGAGGACAGAGACAAGACCACACACCCCTAGCTACTCCCCTGGGGCAAAAGGGAAAATCTGTCCCCCAGAATGTGCAGATGTCTTCAAGCTCTGGAAAGAGGGCTGGCCAGGGGTTACCCTCATTGTCCCCTGGCCAGGTTTGGGGATCCCCATGTCACCAAGGCAGGAAGAAGCAGGGCAGATCTGCTTTCCCCTTGCTGGGTTCCTAAACTCAGCACCCTTCATTCCACTAGGACAGGTGCTCTCTGAGACCTCGGGAGCAGCCCACTGTCCATGCTTTCTATAAATCTGGACATCCTTCTGGTGCTGGGTTGGGATCACAGAGGGCTTGATGGTTAGAAGCACCAAGACAGAAGGATCTAGAGGGGACTGTGGGAGCCCCAGCTCCAGGTGCCTCAGATCCAAGAGATTGGGGTGCGTTTCATCAAGGACTTGGCCATCGCCGTGATCTTAGACGATGTGTATGCCTTCACCAGGCAGGGGAATGAGGAGGAAAAGGGTCTGGGCAGACAGGGAAGCCGCCTGGATAAAGAGCCAAGGGTCTGTGCATGCCAGAGTTGGGGGAGGAGAGGAACAGAGATGGGGGAGGAAACCAGGCTGGATTCCTGCAGAAGGCTTTAAATGCCATTAAAAAAGAGAGAGCGAGCAAGCTGGAACTTGATCCCTTAGGCTGTAGTCCCAAAGGGGCAGCCCCGAGGCAAAACACAGACTTGAAGTGTTGAGCTTCTGGAGTGTTTTTGGCCTGGAATGTATTATTTTTTCAACGTGACCTAGCAGTTAAAAATATGGGACAGTTCAGGGGCACCTGGCTGGCTCAGCCGGTAGAACAGTTGACTCTTGGTCTCAGAGGTTGTGAGTTCAAGCCCCACATTGTTTGCAGAGATGACTTAAAAATAAAGGCATCTAGAAATACGGGACGTTTCACACAAAAACCCTGGTTTCTGGCTTCTCTTAAAAAATGGAAGGATCTGGGGCACCTGGGTGGCTTAATTGGTTAAGTGACTGCCTTCAGCTCAGGTCATGATCCTGGAGTCCCAGGATCAAGTCAGCAGGGGGTCTGCTTCTCCGTCTGACCCTCCCCACTCTCATGCTCTCTCTCTCATTCTCTCAAATAAATAAAATCTTTAAAAAAAAAAAAAAGGAGGATCTGGGAACAGTTTGTTGTAACTGCTCCCTTTGTCCACAATCCCCACTCTTCCTTACTGTCTCCCAAGCCCTAAATTTCATATCATTCACCATCAATCTGCAACTTGCGTTCTTTCTCCTAGTAAAGAAGGCTTCTTTGAACCACATTTCTGCTAAAAATCAAATATAGACCAAGAGGTCTGTCTCATCATTTTTTGCTAATGAGTCTGTTCCCTTGATCTATGGAAGCCACTTATCTCCGTAGGGCAGAGGGTTTGAAATTCACCCAGGGAGTCCCTCGGTGCAGGATCTGTAGTTGCGGGCAACAGAATCCACTCCAGCTAGTTGAAGAAAAACAGATTTGTTAAGGGATAGGAAGGAAGACAAAGCTTCCGTGAATGCTTTCCAGAGCTGTTCCCGAGCCAGCCTGCCAAGAGCGCTCCTGCTAGATCAGTTGGGGGGAGGGTGTCACGGCTGCTGGCTCGGAAGCCCGCTGCCTCTCCCTGCAGAGTGGGAGCCCTGAGCACCCCCTCTGTCCCCACAGAACTGAGCTCAGAGGTCGCTGGTGAGGGGGCTGTGAATCACACATTTGGACATTTGTAACCAATGTTGCAAGGTGACGCCAGGGGGAAGCATCCCGAAGTGAAGAGGGTGACCAAAAGGTTTGGGGTGGCCACAAAGGTTTGGAGTGACCACTGACCACTCAAGCTCTGGGGAACGGGAGAGTGTTGGTGGCTGGGGGGGCGAGGGTCACCCAGCGGAGAGAACGAGCCAAGCCACCCACCTTGCCCAGGGTGGTCTTGGACCAGGAACTTCACACCACCAGGAGGCTCCTGAGTTCCCCAACACAAAGGCACTGCTCATAGAAAAGACGGCCTCAGACGCCCGGAGCCAGGTCCCTGGCAGGCCAGCCTCCTGGCAGCTGTGCCCACCCTCCCAGGCCAGGCATCTTCACCCGCCTTGCACGTGCCTTCCTCCCAGCCCAGCCCTGCCAGCTGGTCCCCCGGGAAAGCTGTGTCACTCTTGGGGAACTCTTTGTTCTCTTGGTGAAATTCATAGGAAGGTTCTGCCAGCTTGGAGACTGGGCTGGGCTCTTTCCCAGCAGCTGATAACGGCTGGGATTAAAAGATGAACCGCCAAGCAGATGTCTCAGCTCTGCCGGAAATGGAGAAGCCAAGGATAGGCGGCCAAACCCCTGTGCCCTGGGGCACTCGTGCCTGCCCCGCCCTCCCGGTGGCGGCTCTCTCTATCCTCAGAGCCCCACACACCTAACGATCCGCCTGATGGGGCACTATTGGTGAGTCACAGATTCTCTGGGGGCCCATGGCCTCTCATGAGAGCAGGGGGCTCAAGCTGGATTCTGAGTTCTGAGCCTCAGCCCCTAGGAGGCAGGGCGGCCTCTTTCATTTCGATTCCAACATTCCCCAAGCGCCTGGCCGGTGTTTGGTTCGTGAATGACAAGTCTTACGTAAGTGTCCCAACTCCAGGACATAGATGCCATGCTATCCTGGGCCTGCAGACCAGGACCCTGAGCCCCGGGGAGATGAGGTGAGCTACCTGGGGTGGAGCTGGGATTCAGCCCAGATCTGGGTGTCTCCACGGCCTCCACGTGGGACCCCCCCTCCCCACACTGTGCTCCCTGGTTTGCAGGCTCTGCAGCTCTCTGAGAGAAACCTCGAAGCAGCATTTCTGCCTTTTAGAAGGTTCCTTTGGCCAGGAGGCATTCATCAGAGTCGATGAGCACACCGGTACCCAAGGGAGGGGAGGGGACCCAGCAGCAGGCAGTGCATTGTGACAGCCAGGTCTGTGCCCAGGCCAAAGAGGCCTCTGCTAGCGTGGGACTGGGGGCAAGTCATTTCCCTACTGGCCCCTGTTTTCTCATTGCATGTGTTTCTGAGCTTCTGCTCTGTGCCAAGCACTGGGAACGAAGACAGACAGGATCTGTCCTGTCAGGGAGCTGACATTCTCACAGCACAAAGACCTGCAGGGGACAGGTGGCAAGATCTGGTGAAGGTACCAGGAAGCTGGGAGGACCAGCGGAGAGGATGTCACTTGAGCTAAGGTGACATTTGAGCTAAGACCCCAATGTCAGAGGGAGCCAGCCACGGGGAGTTAGCAGGGCTTCCCAGGCCAAGAGCCGCTTCCTCTGAAGCCGGAGTGGGGGTGAGCACGTGGGAAGAGCAAGGCATGTGGGAGGTCCCTGTATGGCTCGTGGGGTGGGGCCTTTGAAATGAGGTCACAGGTGTAGGCCAGGGACAGAGCTGTGCGGGGCCAAGGGGACGAGTAGAGGCAGGCTTAGAGGATCTAATTGGGGGAAGGACATGCCCTGCGTGACACAGGAGGGAGTGGACCATGTGCGCAGGGTTGCTATGAGGACTGGGGACAGAAAAAGCCCAAGGAAGTCAAAGCCTACAGAAATACAGTGTCTGGGAGCCATACTTCATAATGTTCAGAGGAGGGACAGTGGTGGGTTCTGACATCGGCAGGACGGTGGGAGTCCCCAGGGGACGCATGGGTGGCTCGGTGGGTTGAGCGTCTGATTCTTGATTTCAGCTCCGGTCGTGATCTCAGGGTCATGGGATTGGCCCCGTGTCAGGCTCCGCGGCTCAGAACACAGTCGGCTTGAGATTCTCACTCTTCCTCTGCTCCTCCAACCGCCACACACTCTCTCTCTCTTTCTCTCTTAAATAAAATCTTTTTTAAATTAGAGAAAAAGAAATGGAAGCTGACCCTGGTGGATTCTAACGTCTGACACAGCAGATTTCCATCTTGACTGGGTCATCCGCGGAAGAAATCAGATATGGTTGTTTTCACCTGGGAATGAGTTGGTTTCACAAAATTTGGAAATCAAGTGGGCAGCGAACTGTCAAGGCAGGTTTGGCGGGGGTGTGAGCCGAAAAATCCAGCTGACACGTGCAACTTGAAATTGGCCACCTGGAGAAGGGTTTCCTGCCAGACAAAGGGGCTTTGAGGCATTGGAGCTGACATCCCTGGGAAGCCTGAGGTCCAGTCCTGGACCCCCAGAGCCAGAGCTGCCCCAGCAGGCTGTGTTTTCCTACACACCCTTCAGCTGGTTTTCACTGTCCTCGAGCCATCAGTCCTCAGTCCCACCATCTGAAGTCCCATTCCACCTCTAGTCCCCTTGCGATGGTGAGACTCCATCGTCTCCCTTCGGCATGACAGCAGGTGCCTCTCCAGTCCCCCAGCCTTATTCTTGCAACTCTGCCTCTGGTGAAATTCTAATCTTTGCCTCCACGTTTTCCATTTGCAAGACATTTTGTGCAAACGTTCTCTGGATATTGATCTTGTTTCTGATCTTGTTTCGTGGCTATACTGACCGTTTCTCTGAACTGAACTTCTGTTGTTGTTGTTATGTTTTCTGAAAACCCGCACCCTCGGAGTTACTCTTCCCCACTTGTTTTGGCCTCTGTCTTTCATCAAGAGACTCTCTCAGATGTCCAGCACCTTTGTCTCATTTTTCCTGGTGGAAACCTAAAGAAGTCAACTGACAGCTCCATGGACAGATGGGGCTGGTCAACAGTGGCTTCCCAGGGGTGGGAGCTGGCTGGAGCTTTCTCCTGGGCTCCTCAGAGTCCCTGGGAAGGAGGCCTCTCAACAAAGGCGTGGATGTCCGCGTTCTGGAGCCTTTTTGAGGAAGGAGAGGTGGAGGGGGCCTCCATATTCCATGTGTAAACTTTCACTCAGTGGCACTCGTCCCTCAACTTTGCTTCGTGTCCTGCAGGCTAGACACCGTTTTTCTGTCTCCAGAAAATTACCCCCCCCCCCGCAGGCTGCTATCCAGCTCGAGGAAGGACAGCTGTCCAGATCAGGGACCAGTACCTGGTCCATTGGAACCAACTGTGCCATTATAGCATGAAATCAGCCATAGACCGTAGATACATGGCTGTGTCCTAATAAAACTTTATTTATAAAAATCCTCTCCTGACTTCCTTGCCCTTGGAGCTCAGGGTTCTGGACAGAGTAGAGATAAATGTAGGCACTCCATCTCCCATCTTTAATTCCCAGGCAGCTCCTTTTTTTTTTTTTTTAAATTTTTTTTTAAATAAAAAATAGTCCCTCAGGTTCGCTCCCTCTTTAAGCATCTAGAACTAATACTGATTAGGGTTGGTTTAGGTTGTTGTCTTCACCAAGTGGTACTCTACCTGTTGTTGTTGTTGTTAATAAATTCACTGAACCACATAATTAATGTACCACGTTAAGTTGAAGACCTCTGTGAAGACTTAAATAGAAGATAACTCCCTCCTTTCTGCGGGGGCTGCCAGCCATGCTCACCCACGCAGGGCAGTGTTGGGTGAGCGAGCTCCCAAAATGTTCTCTCTGGGACTGTGACCACTCTCTCTGCAGGACCCGGGGCCTGGAATTTGGCATGCGCTGTCCCTGCTCTGCAAGCAGGTCCTCTTTCTCAGCCCCTTGGCCAAAGGCCAGGAGAAAAGAGGCAATGAAATAGCAGGGCTGGGGCAGGGAGGGGGTGGCTTTGAGCCTTACGCTTCCTGGAGAAAGATCACAATTTATCTGCCGGGGATATCCCCTTAGCTCTAGGACCTGTGGGGTGCAGGGAGAACCCTGCCCCCAAACAATGGAGCCCAAGTCCCAAGCAGCCTGGAAGCCTTCCGAGGGGGATCCGACAGGCCCGGTGGCTGGCTGTCCAGAGGGCCACCTGCTGGCCAGTGGCTGCAGCGGGCTACGCAGGCTGACCACCAGTCCCCAGACTGTGATAGGTGGGATCTGCCACTTCTCCCCTGACCCTCCCCTCCCCTGAGCCCCGGAGTCCTCCTCTGCAGAAGGGCCCTAAGGATCAGTAAGAGAGAGACACATTTGAACAGGCCCAGGGAAGAAGGTTATTTCTGACGCAGCATGTCTGGGAGGCACGTGTGGCGTTTCACGCCACAGGTTAGCCGTAGACCCCAAGCCGAGGCTCCGTGGGTTCTGGGAGACCAGGGAGGGAAGGCAGTTTTCCCCCCCTGCGCACGGCTCCCTCTTCTCTTCTGAGGCGCTGCTCCTGGGCATCCGTGCCCTGCCCCTCCTGCCACATGCACCTGTCCCTCGCGTGACTCCCCATGCCGCATCCTAATTGGCTGCTTGCGCGTCTCCTCCCCTCTGCTCGCGCCCCTCCCCGGTGCCTGGCGCTGAGTGCGCTAATGCTGGACCAAAGGGTGGACAAACAAAGACGGAGAACTCGGGGCGGGGGGAACCAATGGGCAAACAAACATCCAGAGGGAGCTTTGATTACCTGGATGAACAAAGTTGTTCATTAGCCCCACGGGATGTCCTGAGCCATTTTTGGACAGAGAGCTCAGTGGATGGTTGAATCATAATGAGGAAGCAGTGACTAAGTAGAAGAAACAGAAGGACAGCAGGGGCGGGGGCTCCTGGGTCAATTAAGCTCCTGCCTTCGGCTGTGGTCATGATCCCAGGGTCTTGGGATGGAGCCCCGCATTGGGCTCCCTGCTTGGCCTGGAGCCTGCTTCTCCCCCTGCTGGTGCTCTCTCTCTCTGTGTCAAATGAATAAAGAAAATCTTTTTAAAAAAGGAAGAAAGAAAGACAGTGGGGTAGAAGAAGCACCCTAAGAAGTGAGTAAACAGGGTGAGCTCGAGAAAGGTCTGAGCGGACAGATGACCCGTATCCACATGTCCATGGTCACAAGGATGTCGATGTCCACAGGCTGAAGGACTCGTTCCCAGGGTCCCAAAGAGGAGGGCTGGTGAGGAAGAATTCACAAACACTCTCTTTCTATTAAAAAAATTTTTTTTCCTTTAAATAAACTTTGAATTCACTTCCAAGTATGTTTGGAAAGAGCAGAGACGGCTTTCATGAAGGGTAAATTATAAGTGCCTCATTCGGAGCTGTGTTTAGGGACCTTCAGAAATATAGGCAGTTCCCGCAGCGAGTGCTAAGATGCACGAGACAAGAAACATATGCCGGGTATGACGATGTCAAGCAGGCTGACTGCGAGCATATGTGCTTTGCTGTCGATGGAATATTCGGCAAGTGTTCCAGAAAGAGGCCTTTCCTGAAATGGAGGTCAATGAGAATACTCCCCCTTCTCATAAATCCTTGGGAGAAAAAAAAAAATAGGCCTGTCTCCCACACACATGTGGCTAATTATCTAGGGGCTCAGGGCTCTCCCTGGAGAGTGGTTACCAGCCGTTTCCCCAGACTCCATCTGCCGCAAGTGGTTTCCAGCAGCCCTGGCTAGAAAGACCTTGCCCTTGGTTCATAAACAGCCATTTTACTGCCCCAGCAGGCAGAGGGGGACAGGCATTAGGTGTATAGCAATAAAGGTAGCATCTTTTCCTTTCCCGGTGTCCACTGGAGATTAGACTCAGACACAAGCTGCTGGTTGACACTCAAGAATCCAGAGCCCCTTTCCAGGGCCCCTGGTGACCAACTACCTTGGTCCTGTTTAGCTGGATTCGGCCTGGACCTCAGAGCCGGCTCTCAGAAGACCAAGGCAAATGAGATGAGGTCTCTGCTGTGTGGGGCCCAGGGGCTGGCAGAGTGACAGATGGGCAGACGGCTCCATCCCAAGGCACTAAGGACTGTAGCAAGTAAATATCCCCAACCCAAGAGCAGGCAGCCAGCCAGGAAGACTTCCCAGAAGACAGTTCGTATCTTAGGTGGATCTTGAAGGATGAGTAGGAGTTTTCTGGCAAGAAATGGGAAAAAGGACGTTGGAGATGTAAGCAACACAGCTCAGGGGCCATGGTGTTCTGGCAAAAGGTGGGCCTGGAGTGATGTGTAGAGGACAAGTCTGGGGTAGGCAGAATAGGCCAGAACGGGATGTCTGGCTCAGCTTGAGAGGGCTTTGGCCAAGGAGCTCAGACTGTGTCCCGAGGAAGTGGGGAGTCTGTGGATGGCTTGAAAGGGCAGTGGTATGATCAGATTCGTGCCCTGACTGCCAGGTAGAGAATGAGAAGAAATGGGGAGCCACGGAGGAGGCTGTGACCACTGCCCGATGGAAAGATGCAAGCACAGGACCCTGTAGGGACAGAAAAGGGGAGACTCTGGTTCTTTCTCTTCTTGACTGTGTTTTGAGGCGCGTCACCGAACCTCTTGATGCTGTGGTTCCACATCAGTGAAATGGGGATAATAGTGTCCACCACATGGGGTTGTGGTGGTGCTTCTAGTAAGACATGGAAAATTCCATAAAAGCGCTGAGGCGTGGTCTCCCACACAGAGCGGCACCCTGTGGTCTTTGGTATTCGGAGGCAGTGATCAGGAAGTGTGAACAGATGTACCCACCCGCATTCCTGGGGTCTACGGGGTAGGTGATGATGCTATTCACAGAGACTGGGGAATCGGATGGGGGAATGAGGTGGGGACGGGAGTTAGGCTATTCAGCAGTTACCCCCAGAACGGGTGAGGAACTTCCATCCCAGCTGAGAATAACCTGTGGCTCAGAGCATGAACTCTGGCACCAGACCACTCTGGGGCCAAATCCTGCCCTCGCCACTTGCTGCTGTGTGACTTCAGGCCAGTGACTTGCCCTCTCTGAGTGCAGTTTCCTCCTCACGGATGAGCTAGAGGGCGGCTGTGCAGATTTCATAAGGATTGGCGTAGCAGAGCTCAGAACAGCACCTTGCACACAGAAATGTTTACACTTCCTGACTGTAGTAGTAGAAATAACCTCCGGTGGTTTTTGAGCCCAGAACAGGTGTCCCGGGTTTCGTAAGCCCCCCGTCCCCTACACACACAGAAGGCAACATGGCACCATGAAAAAAAGCACATGTGGCTTGAGCTGTTTCATAGGAAAGACAATGATTAAAGAGAGGAGAAATCAACTGGTTTGCTGGACCAACAGCAACAGCTTCCCCTGAGAACTTATTAAAAACGCAAATTCTTGGGTCAGTCCAGCCCCGCTGAATCTGAAACGGGGGGTGGGGCTGAGTACCCCAAGAACTTTTCGAAGGTAGCCCCAGCCCCCCCCTCCCGCCACTTCCACCCAACAGGACAGGACCCAGGACAGTAAAGGAGCTGCATGAGCCTGGGGACACCTAGGGGTCTCTAGCCAGACAATAGCATGTGGATAATGGAAGAAGCCCCGCGCAGAACCCATTTCTTTCTCTCTCCTCTTTTTTTAAAGATTTTATTTATTTATTTGACAGAGATCACAAGTAGGCAGAGAGGCAGGCAGAGAGAGAGGGGGAATCAGGCTCCCTGCTGAGCAGAGAGCCCAATGCGATGTGGGGCTTGATCCTAGGACCCTGGGATCATGACCTGAGCCAAAGGCAGAGGCTTTATCCCACTGAGCCACCCAGGCGCCCAACCCATTTCTTTTTTAAAAGAAAAAAAAAAAGGCATGTGCTTTGGAATTGGACACAGCTGGATTCAGATCCCAGCCTGCCACACACCAGCCGTGTGACTTGGGCCAAGTTCCTTCTCTCTGAGTCTCTCTTAGTTCCTCTACAGGGTCAAAGAGCTGCGACCTTCTTGGCAGAGGTGCTGGGCACACTCCTTGGCACATGGCATCTCCACAGGCAGGAACCCCCTTCCTTGCTCCCCATGGCATCCTGGCACCCCCTCCAGAGCTCTGGAAGCAGCCAGAGCAGCAGTGATGTCTCCCCATTGGAGAAGGCTGACGGAGAGCTATGCAAAGGGCCTGGGGTCTGCCTCCTAACAACATCACACTGGAGGGTTAGGATTTTAATATCTGAATTCTGGAGGGACAGATGTTCGGGTTATAACAATGGGGTGACATGGATGAGCACTGAAGACATGACACTAAGTGAAATCAAAAGGATAAATCCTGTAGGATTACACGTTATAGTGAAATATTTAGATATCTGGAACAGACAAGTTCACAGACAGCAAATAGATTAGAGGTTACCAGGGGCTGGAGGAAGGGGAAGGGGAGTTCGTGCTTAATGGGCACAGACCTTCTTTGGGGGCAGGAGGGAAAATTTCAGAACCAGAAGGTGGTGATGGTGGCACAACATCAGGAATGTGCCTGATGCCACCGGATGCTACACTGAAAAGTGGTCTAAAAGGCAAATTTTATGTTATGTATAATATACCGGCATTTAAAAAAATGATAACATAATGTGGAATACACATACAATAGAATAGATTATTCAGCCTTTAAAAAGAGGGAATTTCAGGGACACCTGTGTGGCTCAGTGGGTTAAGCCTCTGCCTTTGGCTCAGGTCATGATCCCAGCCCCGAATCGGGCTCTCTGCTCGGCGGGGAGCCTGCTTCCCCCTCTCTCTGCCTACTTTGATCTCTGTCTGTCAAATAAATAAATAAATAAATAATTTAGAAAAAAACAACCTTTGTAAAAAGAGGGAATTTCTTTTAAAATTTTATTTATTGATTTCAGAGAGAGAGAGCGTGTGAGCACAAGCAGGGGGAGCAGCAGAGGGACAGGGAGAAGCAGGCTCCCCACTGAGCAGGGAGCCCGATGCAGGGCTTGATCCCAAGAGCGTGCTGCCCTGGGCTGCTAGGAGGGAGATGGGGAGTCAGTGCTTAATGGGGACAGAATTTCAGTTTTGCAAGACCAGAGAGTTCTGGAGACGGGTGCAGGTGATGGTTTCACAACAGTGTGGGCGTTCTTAAAGCCACTGCACGGTTTCTTTTAACGCTGGTTAAGATGCTAAATTTTATGTGCATTTTACCACAATGGTTTTTAAAGATTCATTTATTTATTTTAGAGAGAGAGAGAGAATGCAAGTGGGAGGGGCAGAGGGAGAAGGGAAAGAAAGAATCCTCAAGCAGACTCCCCTGCTGAGCGCGGCGCCGGACATGGGGCTCCATCCCACGACCCTGAGATCACGACCTGAGCCAAAGCTAAGAGCCAGACGCTTAGCCCTCTGTGCCAGCCAAGCGCCCCTACCACCATTTTTAAGAAATAATAAAAATTTTTAAAAATAGAATGTCATACACCCATGCCGCGGTGTGAACTGTATGATGTATGAAATAATTATCTCAGTGAAGCTCTTTAGACAATGACACTGCCCCAAATACAGCTGGACACAGTATGGCTGACTGTCCTGGGGCCAAGAGAAAGATCTGTAGGTATCGGGGTACCAGGGCCTGCTGGCCCCCGACCTTCTGAGTGGGTGGCGATGGCAGGTCCCCATTCAGTGTCCCTGTGACCTCCCGGCCCCCAGAAGGGCCCAGTGGCCCTGAAGGGCAGGGAGCCACTCCTTTTTGACGGATGGGGCGGTTGGAAGACAGTGGGGTCACCTCTGAGCTGGACAGACCCGACAGATGAGGGCCAGGGAAATCGGAGTCCCCTGAATGTCTCCAGCAGGTGTGGGACTCAGCCTGGGATTCAAGAGGAACAAATGGTGAGTCACTCAAGCTCCTTGGGATGTTAGTCAGTGGTACAGGGAGACCCCACGGGCCAGGTGGCCCCATGGGCCAGGATGCTGGGAACAGCCCCTTGGGGACCTCATGAATCTTCCTGCACCTCTGGGAAGCCCTCCCCCCACCCAGCCTGTAACAAGAGACACTAATGTGCTCAGTGGGGACCCTGCTTCTCCCTCTTCCGAGTCTCCTCCCCCTGCTCATGCTCTCTCTCTTATTCTTTAAAAAAAAAAAAAAGGAAAACAGGAAACTATCATAGAGAGCCCCTGGGGGCAGGACACCTTTAGACAGTTGTCAGGGAAGGAGTCCAGGAAGCACAGCAAGGAGTCAGCCACGTAGAGATGCACAAGAGCCCTAGATGGGGGGAATGCTTTGTGCAAAGGTCCTGGGGTAGGACTAGGCCTGGCAGCTTTGAGAAACAGAAGGAAAGCCATGTACATTTGGCAGAGGGTGGGGAGTGAGGGGAGCAGGTGGTACAGAGGCAGTGTTGAGAGCCTCCTTCCTTCCTCACGGGCCGCACACTGGGGTGACCACCCATCCCAGTTTGCCTCAGACTGCCCCAGTTTTGGCACTGGAAATCCCAGAAAAGTTCTGGGTACACTGCAATGGTTCGGTCACCCTAGTGACCACCTGCCCCCGTATTTACTAGATGCAAAAGTTGAAGCACCCTAGGTCCTGCTGGGGGCTGGCATGCCTTTCCCCCCAGAGAGCTTCATTCTCCCATCTTGGGGAGCCAGGCGTCCACGGTCCAGGGCCCTCGGGTCAGGTCACCTTGGAGCAGGTGGCTCATGCTGAGTGGCCAGCTTTTTTCCTAAGTCTCCAGGCTGGCCTTGTTCTAAGGACCTCCAGCTGCCCGGCCTCACCTGCCCTTTTCTAGAACCCTCTGCGTGGCACAGGGTGGGGCTTGTAACCTGCAGGTTATGAGGAATTCTCAT
Source organism: Martes martes (assembly GCF_963455335.1). Taxonomy (NCBI): domain Eukaryota; kingdom Metazoa; phylum Chordata; class Mammalia; order Carnivora; family Mustelidae; genus Martes; species Martes martes. The sequence continues at coordinate 20,387,435 of NC_137892.1, forward strand.
GAAAATCAAAGCTCCCATGAATGGCTTTTAAGTGAAAAATGAAATAGAACAAAATAAAAATCCCTTCATTCTCTGAAAGCAATAAATCCTGGTCTTCATTAAGTTCAGAGGGTTACCCTGGCCCAGGTGTCAGTGATTAAGGCTTTGGGGTGCATGGCGAGTTGAGGAATTTGGTGTATTTTGGGGGGGTTCTGGTTTCTGTGTACCTCCGTGGAGCCTGTTCTCCAACAGGAAATGGGATCTCAGGAGATGATAGGCTCTGGGGAGAAGCAGACCTGTACGAGCACAAATCTGGGTCTGGCTGAGCCCCGGTCACCCCGAGCACTCCCACCCAATACTAGCCGCCCACAGCCGGTGCTCCCAGTGTGCTCCTCTCCCCAGCTGCGAGCCGAAGTTCCTTAGGATAGGACCCCTTTCTCAGCCTGGGCTCCAGCTCTTTCCATACACAGGGCAACCTTTCAACCCAGGAAGAGAGCCCAGGAAGGTCCTTCTCCTCCCCGCTCCCCAGAGTCCCTCCCTACACTCCCCTTCCTTCCAGTCCAGGCCAGTGGGTTGGTCAGAGCCTTCTTCAGCCTCAGAGATGCTCTCGTGGCCTTGAGCTCTTGGGAGGGAAGTGCCATGGCCTGCCCTGGCCCCTCCAAGGGGGCGTTTCACTCTTCCTATGAGTTCGCTTTATCCCTTCCATAGCCTGAGCCAGGGGAGGTGGGTAGGGGGCTCTGCCAAGCCCAAGGAATGGCCTGTGGCCAAGTGGCCCCAACCTGGGGTCCCCATGTTCCTTATAGCTGTCACACAGAAGGATCCTTCAAGAAGTCCCTTGAAGTCTCTGGGCGAAGACACATGCACCCCTTGACCAGAAGCCCACCCATGAGCCCCATCCCTTGATCCAGAAACCGCCCACCCACGGTCTGCTGCTTCCCAAGTCCTTGCTCTTGCCTCTGTGAGACATTCCGTATTTCTAGTTCGGGTGCCTCAACTGCAATCAGTTTCCCTGAAAGTGAGGCTCTGAGGAGGGCAGCGCTGGTGCCGGCCCACCTCTCCGCTCCTGACTAGTCCTGTGACTTGGACGGGACACCTCCCTTTGGTCTCCATGCCTGTTCACACACGCATCGCGGGTGAGCTGCCAGTTAAACAGACAGCAGAGGCCCTCAGCAGGTGGCAGCCGGTCACCTCCTCCCCGGGCTCGTGCCCCCATCTCGCAGGAGCCCTTTCCCGCGGGGGCCCCTGGGTGCCGAGCACCACCAGTATAGGTCATAGGTCTGAACTCCTTGATCCTGTTTGAAACGTGTTATTAAAGCCACTCCTGACTCAGGCAGAGGAATCAGCCTGGAAACAGCAGGCACGTGAGATGGCATGCGGAGGGCATGCCAGAATCCAGCATTCAGTATTTTAATTCAGTATTTAATTGATACTTAATTCAGTATTTAATTCACAGACCTCTGAGAGCCATCCCCGGGCTCCTTCCATTGTGCGTGTGATCCCCGTATTCTGAAAAATAGAATAACAACAAATGCCAAGAAGGGGTTCTGGAACCCATGGCCTATTGGGTGCCCCTTACCTCTAGCGACCACCTCCTCATGCGGGAGGCAGGCAATGGGATTTGGATATGCATGCTTAGGGTCTACATTGCAGGGTCCCGCCTACTACTGGCTGTGTGACTCAGAAGGTCCTTCCATCTCTCTGTGCCTGAGTTTCTCCTCCTGTAAAATGGGGACGACAATGGTAGCGTTCCTCATAGGTCCAGTGTGAGGAGGATATGGATTAATACTGTGGAACCAAGATCAAAACCAACCATAGAGCAGACAGTATATAGTGTTACCTCCCTGTTATTTTTATTAACACCATCAGGGGGCCTCTGGGGCTGTCCAGTGCCATCAACTCCTTCGGAGAGAACAGCAGGGTCCACATTTGAGGCCCTCTGCAAATGTGAGGTTGGGGTTCCCCCACCGGTCCACCGTCCCCCCGGCAAGATGGGCCCTGTTCATTCAGCCCCCGAGGGGCATGATATCTTAGTGGGCTTGCCTGGTCTAGTCATGGAGCCTGGAGGAATCTGTCACCAGCCTGGACACAACCCCAGTCCCAAACAAACATGTGCCCAGCTGCCTGTGGCCTTGGTTTTACGAACTGCTTCAGGATCTTGCAAAACGCAGCAGGGCTCCCCATAGCGTGATACGTGGTGGAGCCTTTAGGAACAAGACACTCCTTCTGGAATGAACCGTATTTGCTGACTAAGAAGCTGGGATTTTAGTTCCCGGAGGCTGACACGGCCCTCAATGGCCAAGCTCGTGCAACCTTCCAGGTGGCCAGCTACTCCAGGCGACAGAGGCCCTCCCCGAGGTGCCCACAAGACACACCTGCCCCCCATTCCTGTGAGGGGCAGGGGGCTTTGTTAGCCCAGGCAGGAAATGAGCAGGGAGAGCACTCTCCTTCCCCCGAGCAAGAGATTCCAACTCCAAGGTTGGTCTGAAACTTGTAAAACAAAATGATCTGGGGAGATGTTTTCATGATCTGGTCTTAGCAGCTCAAATCCAGGGAACTCCCTTGCCTCCTCTGCTCAGCGCATACCCCAACAATGGCCCCGGGGCCTTGGGCAACCACAAAGAGCTCCAGATTGAAGGCCCAGGGTGTTCAGGCCAGCTGACCTTCCTAGAGTTCTGGGAAGAGGGTCAGAGAAAGGGGCCCCCAGTGCCTGTGAGAAGGGCCTGGTCCTAAGGCTGCAGGAGGCTCTGGACACGACCTGGAATGGTGATAAGAACTTGGCCTTGGTCACAATGACTGAGGACTTCAGAGGACATGTGCTCAACCTGGGTTCGAATCCCTGTTCTGCCATCTCCTCGCTGTGTGACCTCAGGGACGCCACCATGCCCCAGGACTACACAGTGCCAGGCTCTCTGTAGACACTCAGCAGCAGACGGTCATCGGCCACGCTGCCAGTGACATTTCTGTGGTCAACAGAGGCCAGCCTGACTTCACGCTCGAGCTCTGGCCCTTGGGAGCTGAGAACCCTGGGAGCATTCTTTTTCTTTGTTTCAATTTTGGTAAGATCCACAGCACATAAAATTGACCATTTTAACTGTTTTTAAGTGTCATTAGGTATATCCATGGGGCTGTTCAACCATCACTGTGATCGATTTCCGGAACTTTTTCATCCTCCCAAACAAAAGCCCCGTCCCCCTTAAACACTGACTCCTGTCTCTCCCATGCAGCCCCTGGCACCCCCCCTTCTGCTTTCTGTCCCTCTGAATTTGACGACTCCAGGCACCTCACATAAGGGCAATCAATCATACAGTCTTTGTCTTTTTGCGACTTGCGTATTTCACTTAGCATGACTTCCTCACATTTCATCCGTCGTGTGGCATGCGTCAGAATGCCCTTCTTTTTCTAAGGCTGAATAATACTCCGTTGTGTGTGCACAGCACATTTTCTTCGTCTCTTCACCCATCTGTGGACATTTGGGTTTTTCTACCTTTTCGTTGTTGCCTCTGGCAACATTTCTTGACGACTCTGAGTCTCCTTTTTCCCCAGTCGAGAAGGAGAAGAGAGTGGGAAGGGATTAAAGCACTTTCTAGAACTGTGTAGAGATTCAGTAAGATGAATTGCACCAAAGCCTCTGCCCTAGGAGGAGCATGGCAGGGGCCAAGGACTGCGTGACCTGAGGAACACGGGGGCCTGGGCAGCTGCCCCCAACATGTCCGGGCCGTTTATTACAGCGGACATTGCTAGAGGGGGAGTCCTAGAGGAGGTTGGGGCCAGGGACGCTCAAGAGGCCACCAGATTGCGAACCACCTCCTCAGGCTTCAGACCTCCATAAAGAGCCTGTCCAGGTGTGGGACCCACGTTGGATCTGGTCATTGCGTGTGAGTTCTCCAGCCCAACCAGAGACGAGATGTTTATGGGCTACAAATGGTTCCATATTGTCTGGCTTTGAACAGTGCTTGAGAAAACCATCATCCTCTGTGGTTACTTACTGGGCAGATGGTCATCGCAGGCATCCAAAGTCATTTTGCTGCAAGCTGGAGCCCAGGTTCCGGGATTTCATTGAGAAACCCCATCCCCAGGCCATGCAAGCCCTGCCTCCTGGTCCCCAGGTCCCCAGATGGTCTGTGAGTAGGGACACGGAAAATCCCCCAACTGGCCTTGCATCGGCACTCAGACCCTGCCCACAAAGTCACTGGCCTGCAGCTCCTGTGTCTCAGGCTTTACCCACCCTGGGGAACACGCAAGAGCCCATTGACAGCAGGGCTCCATGTTCCAAAGACCCGTCCAGCCTGTGACTTGTTGGGACCCCACATAGGCACCACTTCTCTGCCCCCAATCTGCTAACGTATGCTTCCAGCTCTTCGGTATAATATTTTGGCACAGCAGCTGTCATTCCATCACCCCTAAAATTCCATCCACATGGGTCGGGAACCTAAGTCCCAGAGAAGTTGAGTAATCTGCCCCGGGTAAACAGCTTCCATATCAGTCATGTCTTTCCTGTCCTCAGGTTGGTGTCTGTTGCCCACAGCTTCTGGAGGGATACCTCACAGATGCCCCTGTGGCAGCCGGGGTCCCTACAGCTCGGTGGGTCCCAGGAGAACGGCACCATCTGGGTTTCATCATGTGCAGATTTTCCAGCTGGAACCGTTTTCCCAACAGCATCCTTGGGCAAGACCTGTCCTCCCCCTCAAAGCCTCAGTTTTCCCATCTGTACATATCAGGACAATCAATACCGACTCCCAGATGCCTCCCAGGGCAGCCTGAATGTCTGAGTGTGTGCTGGCAGTGGGAGAGGTTTTCCCACTGGAGAAGGGAAGGGAAAGAGGAAAGACAGCAAGGAGAAAGTTCTAGGGCAAACCGTGGGGCCAGGGCCCTGCTTTTGCCTGTTTGGACAAAGGGTTGACCAGTTGTCAGTTTGTGACTTGTTCACACGGAGTTCTCTGGTATCAGGTTTGGGTTGGCCTGGGAGAGCCTGGAATGAGCATCAAGCTCATTCTCCTTCTCGACCTAGACCCTTTCAGTTGGGAGTACTGTCTGGCGTGCTGGGCCAGCAGCCCCACAGGTCCTGGATGCCCGGGGATACCCAGGCCCTGCCCCACTCCAGGCCTGCTGGGAACTTCCCCAAAGGCTCTGGGAGGCAGAGCACTGCGCCCTGCCTGGGCAGCTGCTGGCCTGCAGTCACCCCTCGTCGTCGGGCCCTCTGCCTAACCATGCCACCCAGGCGAACCACCAGCCAAATCCATTTGTTCAGCCGCCTCGGCGAAGGCAAATGTCTTCATCTGGCTTGAGTTACACGGACAGAGAATTTTATAGTCGTACCCAGTAATGACCAGCAGGGAACCGTGGTGTGCTTTAGCTTTCAGACTGGCTTACTGTCCCAGTTACAGGTCCCTTTCCTGCTGTGTCCCTCACCTCAACCTGAGACCCAAGGCAGGCAGCCTTGGCGAGCCAAGCATGAGCTTCTGCGGCCTGGTGAAAGCCCGGAAGGCAGTGACAAGCGCCCCAGGCCTTGTGAGTGAAAGTGGGCCTTTTCCCTCCTACAGGCAGAGAAACATGATGCTGTGTGTGCCAGCGGGGTTCCCATTCCCACACCCTCGCTCTCCCTGAAAACAGATGTGTCCAGAGAGGAGAAAGGGCCTAAGACCAGGCCAGCTGCACCCAGGAGCTGGGGAGAAGACCACAATGTATGTTTTGGCCACAATGGGCCTGAGATGTTGGTGAGATCCACATGGAGATGTTAAGTTGGCAGGTGACCGAGCAGCATGGGCTCACCTGAGGTCATGGACCTGGACATGCTCAGAAGCTGCAAATCCCTCGCCAGGGGGAGGAGCTGTTGTCTGTTCAGAGAGTGCCAGAATCTCGGCCATGCCAAGTCAACACAGCCCGTAAGACTCAAGGTTTGTGTCTGGTATTGAGGAACTGTGAGGACCACGTGACTGGCAGGAATTTCTGTGCTCAAAACTCAGGTCTGCTTCACTGATCTGGTCAAATGACCTTCAGCAGAGGCGCCAAGACTATCCAATGGGGAAAAGACAGTCTCTTCAACAGAAGGTGTTGGGGAAACTGAATATCCACATGCAAAAGAATGACATGAGGTCCTTACCTCACACCATAGACAAAAATCAACTCAAAGGTTAAAAAAGCAACAAAAGTGAAAATAGGCAAATTGGACTACATCAAAGTTAAAAACCCCCAGGCAGCAAGGAAACCATCAACAGAATGCCTAGGCAACTTACAGCATGGGTGATGATATTTGCAAACCACGTGCCTGATAAGGGGTTAATACCCACAATGTGGAACTCTGACAGCTCAACAACAACAGGAGTCCAACTACAAAATGGGCAATGACTAGACATTTCTCCAAAGAAGATACACACATACAGATGGCCAACAGGCATATGAAGAGATGCTCAACATCGCTAATTACTAAGGAAGAACAAATTAAAACCATAATGCGGTATCACGTCATACCTCTGAGGGCAGCCAAGACCAAAAAAACACAAAACAAAACAAACAAAAAACCAGAACAAACTAAAAATCCAAGCGTCAGGGAGGCGATGGAGAAATCGAAGGCTTCGTTGGTGGGAACGTCAAATGGTGGTGTCAGCAGAGAAAACAGTATGGAGGTTCCTCCAAAAATTAAAAATGGGATTACTGTGTGACCCAGCAGTCCTGCTTGTAGGTATATATCCAGAAGCATTGGAAATAGGGTCTTGAGAAGGTTGCACACCTGTGTTCATCCCAGCACTATTCACAGTAGACAATGCAAGCATCCATGACCCGACAAGATGAATGGATGAAGGAAACGTGGTACATATGTATGATCAACCCCAGGCACCTGCAAAGGTTTTAGGGTGTAACATGCCAGGAAGGACCCCCCTCAGGAAGACATCCAGAGGAGTCTTTCTTCTTTCTCTCTCTTCCTTGAAGACCCTCCCTCCTTCTAGAAGTGCTACTGACCCTGGGCTGCTTCTGCTTTCCTGCCGCGCCGATCCCTGGGCTGGGATGCACAGTGGACTGTCCGCTTGGAACCAGGAGGAAGGAAGGAAGATTCATACACCTGAATTTTTAAAAAAATTTTTAAAGAGTTTAGGGGTGCCTGGGTGGCTCAGTGGGTTAAAACCTCTGCCTTCGGTTCAGGTCATGATCCCAGGGTCCTGGAATCGAGTCCTGCATGGGCCTCTCTGCTCGTCAGGGAGCCTGCTTCCAACCCCCCCACCTGCCTCTCTGCCTACTTGTGATCTCTCTGTCAAATAAATAAATAAACTCTTTTTAAAAAAAATTTTTTAAAGAGTTAATTTATTTGTTTGAGAGAGGGAGGGTGAGAGGAAGAAGCAGGCTCCCTGCTGAGCAGGGAGCCCAGCACAGGGCTCTATCCCAGGACCCCGGGATCATGACCTGAGCTGAAGGCAGACGCTCAACCGACTGAGCCCCCCAGGCGTCCATGTGAATTTTTTAGTAAACCATCCTGCCCCAGACCTGATCGTGGCCAGCCTCTGCCTCTCCCCTGTGGTTGTTGTGGGGGTTGAGGAGGGAAGTTAAGGTTGTCTTATATAGGAAAGAGCAGTTCCTTGTAATACCGTCTGAGCCTGTGGATCTGTGGCCTCTGGGCCCCTCCTGGGCAGCGAGCCGTGGATGGGCACCACAGAGGGGGAGGGGACACATGTGTCTCAAACAGCAGCCTAGTATGGACCTTCACTTCTGCATACCTTTTCCCCCCAGCATCTGAGAAAATGTCCCCTGACTCAGGGCTGGGGACTGGTCAGCATTCTCCTCCTTCAGCATCAAGGTAGCTGGGTCTGGGGACCGATGTGGGCAGAGCGGGGAGAAAGTGGAGGCAGGATGGGTCACATCACAAATTCCGAAAGGCTTCCAAAGCTATGGACGGAAGATGCTGCACGTTGGTGTGGACCTTAAGTGCAATCAGTCAAGAGAAATTCATGAGCAGCTCTCCCAGGCTGTGGGGGAGGGGGTGCGGAAGGTTCTAGCGGGTGGAAGGGGGATAGGCAGTGGACAGAGCAGCGGCTGCCATTCCCGAGTTCAGGCATTTGGAAGGCCACAGTAGTGTCTCATGTGGTGTGTCGTCTCTAATGTCTTACCTTGGGAAATATTAAAAAGTGTTCATCAGGATTTGCATAAAAGGACTTCCAGCCTCGGCTTTATGCTTCTCCCAGACCCAGTTTCTCAGCGGCAAACTCTTCTGCCTGTGGATTTCCAGGCAGTCCGTCTCTGGGAGTGGGGAATAACTCGTGAAAGACTGATGACTGGATGGCGAGGGAGGGGGAGGACACGGAGCCCACCCACGGGACTGTGCCCTGGGGTGCCGGTGTGGGGTGGGCAGGCTGCGCCCAAGCCTGCTGGCTTCCCTTCTCAATCAGTCTGTCCTTCTTCTCCTGCCCAGGCCCTCCTGGACGGCGCGGCAAGGCTGGAAGAAGAGGCGACCCCGGTGAGTCCCCAGTTTTCGTGGTTTCCAAACCCAGGCCTGGAAGTCTGCCCTTGACCTGAGATCTGGTGGGAGGTGCCAGTCCCCACCCTGCCCCATAACTCGGGATGCTCGGACCTGGGGCCTGGCCTTCCTCTCCCTTCCAGCTGGCCACTATCCCCCGAGTCGTGGGTCCAGGACTGCTTTCCTCGGCTTCTGGGCATCCACAGTTCCAGGGACGGTCCCCTTGTGCCCTTGGCCACTCTCTGAAGGTCACTGTCAGCCCCTGAAATGTCCTCTTGCCATTGTGAGGGCTGCTGATGGCCCTCCTGGGTACGTCCCCTGCCCTCCCCAGACCTGGACTGTCCTTCCCTGACTCCTCCACCTCCCTTCCACACAACCCACAGACTCACCTCTACTCGCTCCCCCCGACACCTGCTGTCCTCCAGCTCCCTGTCATCTCAGGGAGACCTCTGGCCACTGCTTCCCCGTGCAGACCCTGGGCCAGCATCCTCTACCCCTCCCTTCCCCATTCCTACACCGAGTCCCAGTCAGTCTCCCACTCAGTACGCCTTGGACCCATGCTCCCTTCTGTCCATGCCAACACCGCCTCTCAGGGCTCTCCCCTCTCCTCCCACCTCCAGCCTCACCCCACCTGGACTCTCGGCCCCAGTTCATCACCCTCTGTCCTTCCAGCTAGAGAAAGCCTTCTCGAACCTGGCTGGCTGGGGCTGTCACCCGAGTCTTCAGAGCCGGGCACATGGCAGGCTCAGGGAAGGCAGGTGCACAGAACTGGGAAGGAATGAACGCACACATGCTCAGCCCCTAAGCAACTTCCCCAGGACCCCAGGCAGATTGCACCCCACGGAGAAATGGGGCCCCTTCTGTCTGTGCCTCAGAGTCTTCTCCCGGGCCCTGGGCGCAGGCTTCCTGCCCCCAGTACCGCTGTGGGCTTGCTTTATCTAATTCCTTATACAGAGGACTTCCAGATAAACCCCCTAGAGTTCACTGGCCGGAAACGCCCTTCATGGATCTCTGCTCGCTTTGACTTCCAGAGCTGAAGTTTGTTTTGTGTTTGATTGCTGGGACTTTCCTTTACTCTGGGTTTTGTGTGTAATCACCCCCCCCCCCCACCCAGCACACGCACTGCCGGCTTTCCAAAAACACACTGCATCACTCAGTTCTCCTTTCTCCCCTTGTAAAAGGTCTCATTGCATTTTATTGTAAGCTTCTGATGTCCTTTTTGGAAGGAAATGAGGAATATTTAGTGACTTTTTTTTTTAGGATAAAGTGTAATATTACTCAGCTTCCTCAAAAATGCATTTAGAATTCGGCCTCCACTTGAAAACAGTCTAAAAGTCACAGGAAGACAAGGATTTACTGGGCTCTGGACTGGGTCTTTCCAAGTCCTTCATCTTATGTGACCCTCACAGAGCTCTGCAAAAGATAAAAATATGTTATCATCACCATTTTGCAGATAAGGAAACTGAGGCTCCCAGGGGATGAGTGTCTTGTGTGAGGTCAGCTGCTGGGCAAGAGGTGGGCGGCCCCTCCTCCTTTCACTGCCCTTTCCCACGCGAGGGTCCTGATTCTCTGCCTGTCGGGGAATGGTGCGAGCCACACAGAGCAGATGTCCCTCGGATTAGCTTTGGTGGGTGGGGAGGCCCCTGTTTATTTCCAGATAGTTTTGCGTACATGCACATCCTGGCTTTGGCGCCTTCCCTTGCACAAACCAGGCCTTTTCCTGCATCCCTGGGAGAAAGGCTCTTTTTGTCTGGTGGGCCAGTATCCGGCCAAGATGCCTTTCCCTGCTGCTGCCGCAGCCCCAGACCTGCAGACAGAACTCACCCTGCCCCTGGGGTTCTTTGCCTGGAAAACAGCTCCTGAGTCCTGCAGTGTTTATGCATAGCCCCATCATAATGGAATGGATTTCTCATCTCCCCCTCTTCACAGCCCAAGAAGCTCAATACTGCTTTTGCACTCGGGTCCACTTTCTAGGAACCTTGGGCAGGATCCTTTTTAAATCCAGACCTGCCTTTCCCCAAGATCCTGCACTCTCCCCAGCTCCCCCTCCCCCAGATACCTCCCTCTGTGCCAGCATTTCTGTACCTGGTTGCAGGAGGGAGGGGGTCTGCTCTGCACACTTGTCCTTCTCCACCAAAGTGGGGCCTCCTCAGAGCCAGGACTGGACCCCTAGGCACTCAGGAGATGGTCGGTAAATGCTGATTGACAGGAAAGAGGGAGGAAAGGGAGTAGGAAGCGAGAAAGAGGGGCTTGTGGGCCAGGATGGATAAAGGGTTAGGAGACTGGAAGACAGGAGGACAAAGCCATTGAAAGCTGCTTGGCTGGTGTCCATGCTACACCTGTGGAGACAAATGGAGGCGCTCACCCCATCTTTGCAGCTGTCAGCCTTAGACCTGCTGTCTCAGTACTAGGGTCCTATTGTCATTGCTGTTGCTTTAAATAGATTTGTGTAAAAAAAAAATAGATTTGTGTATTTATTAGTGGCCGTATGCATTTGAAAGCACATCTATGTGCAGAAGAGATTTATTTATTCTGCTAACGATGCATCCTTTGCATTTGGATTTGCGGACACTTAATTGCTCCATGTGCATTCTCCAGGAGTCTAGGGCTCTGAGGTGGGAAACAGTTCCCTAAATCCCACTGAAAAATTCTAGAACAGGACCCATATAGTTCGCAAATGACTGTAAGAAGATAATCATTAATACTTTGTGTTCTGATTCATACAACAATGTTCTCTTCATTTGTTCAGTGGTCCATGGAGACCACTTGGCCAGGGAATGCAATTCACTTCCTGCCCTGGCCCGTGGAGGGGGTGGGGGCAGGGAGGTTCTTAGATCTCAGAGTTCCAGAAGTTTCTGGGATTTAAAAAGAACTAGGACTTAGGGGCGCCTGTGTGGTTCAGTCGTTAAGTGTCTGCCTTTGGCTCAGGTCATGAGCCCCATATCTGGCTCCCTGCAGGAGGGAGGGAGAAGCAGGAGGCCTGCTTCTCCATCTCCCACTCTTCCTGCTTGTATTCCCTCTCTCACTGTGTCTCTATCAAATAAATAAATAAATTCTTTTAAAAAATTCTTTAAAAAAAAAAGAACTAGGACTTGAAAGGATAGCTACATATCAGCTCTACTACAATCATGCAGGTCTGCCTTGCCGTGTCATGCTGGGGTTTTTAATCTACCCTGACCCCAAGAAACCCTTTCTAAAAGGTTTCTAAGGGGCGTCTGCGTGGCTCAGTAGGTTAAAGCCTCTGCCTTCATCTCAGGTCATGATCCCAGGGTCCTGGGATCGAGCCCCACATTGGGCTCTCTGCTCGGCAGCGAGCCTGCTTCCCCCCCCTCACTCTGCCTGCCTCTCTGCCTACTTGTGATCTCTCTCTGTCAAATAAATAAAATCTTTAAAAATAAATAAATAAAATAAAAGGTTTCTTTTTCCAGTGGAAGAAGCACTTCTGGAATGATAGAGTAAGGACCTCCAAAAATCTACATAAAAAGCAGCAAGAACACCAGAAGTAAAAATGGACCTTTTCAGAACTCTGGAAATTAATGTCTGGTAACAACCCAAGAAGTGTTTATTCAGGACAAATATCTTGCTAAGAAGTTTGTAACATTTTAACTTGCGCATTTCCCAGCCCCATGGTAGCCTTAAAAACCATCAATCCCATAACCACAGTACCTGTGACAAGTATTGGCCACAGAAAAAAGCAAAACAATTTGAAGCTCCATATCTGCTCATTCCCAGAGAGTTGTCGCTATCAGCTTCCAGGAAAAGCCCATACATAGCACTTGTCTTTATCTGACCTGATGTGGAACTCACTCATGGGGAAAAGCTTTGTCTGGAGTGTTTGCCAAAACCAATCAGCAGCAATTGTTTAACACTGCAGGTGTCTAAGGTAGCAGCACTAGTTGGAATAAGGAAGAAGCCGACACAAAAACACTTAAATGAAAATCTAGGGGACGAGCCATCCAGAGGGGCCTCGAAATGCTCCAGCACATTCCTGGGAATCTAGAAGGCACATGCGTGTGCAAGGCTGTGTACACATCCACAAAAGACCTGAGAGAGCCCTAGTATCTCACTTCTGGCTGACCTTGAGGCCCTGCTCAAATAGGAAGTGAAGGCAAAGGCAGAGTTATAGCCTGGCAGAGCACTGAAGTTGTGCTTCAACACACACAACAAGCCCCTTGGCACAGAACAGGAGATGTACTGAATCGAGGTATTAAAGGAAACCTCTGTCTCAGCTGACCATTAAGCTAATCAAGAGAGAATTCAGAAGCTGCACATGTCAAAGAGTACACACTTTGGAGAATTAGTCCAGGAAAACCCCAGAGCAAACAAAGAGCAACAATAATAACAAACAGGAACAGCAAATCCTGGAAAGGAGGATGGATATCTAATTTCCAGAGTAGCCACATTAGATTATTTTAAATGTCCAGTGTTTAACAAAAAAAATGTGAGACACACAGAGATATAAGAAAGTATGACAATGAAAAAGGAAAAAAAAAGTCAATAAAAACCATCTGTGAGGGCACCTGGGTGGCTCAGTGGGTTAAAGCCTCTGCCTTCGGCTTAGGTCGTGATCCCGGGGTCCTGGGATCGAGCCCCACATCGGGCTCTCTGCTCGGTGGGGAGCCTGCTTCCCCCTCTCTCTCTGCCTGCCTCTCTGCCTAATTGTGATCTCTGTCTGTCAAATAAATAAATAAAATCTTAAAAAAAAAAACCTGTGAGAAAGCCCAGTTGGACTTACTTGACAAAGATTTTACTTATTTTTTTAAGATTTTATTTATTTATTTGAGAGACAGAGAGCAGGGGGAGGGGCAAGGAAAGAAGGACAAGCAGACTCTGCTGCTGAAGGTGGACCTGGGCACAGGGCTCGATCTCATGACCCTGAGATCACGACCTGAGCTGAAATCAAGAGTCAGACACTTAACTGACTGAGCCACCCAGGTACCCCTAGATAAATATTTTATGTTGACTGTTATAAATTAGGTTTTAAGAACTAATGGAAACCAAGTCTAAAGAAGTAAAGGAAAGCAGAACAGTTATGTACGACCAAATGGAGACTATCAATAGAGAGACAGAAAGTATAAAAAAAAAGGTAGAAATTCTGAAGCTGTAAATTACAATAACTAAAATGAAAAAATTCACCGAAGAGGCTCAACAGAGGATTTGGGCTGGCAGAAGAATGAATCAGGAAACTCGAAGATAGGTTAGTTGAGATGATCCTGTCTAAGGAAGACAAAGAAGAAAGAATGAAGAAAAATGAACAGTCTCAGAGCCCTGTGAGACACCATCAAGTATGCCAACGTACATGTAATTGAGACCTCAGAAGGGAAGAAGAGAAAGAGGCAGAAAGAATATGTGAAGAAATAGTGGCCAAAACCTTCCCAAACAGAAGCAAAAATACTATTTTATATATCCAGGAAACTTAACAAACTCCAGATAAGATAAACTCAAAGAGATCCACACCTAAGCACATCACAACCACATTGCCAAAAGCAAAAAAGGAAGAGAGAATCTTGAAAGCAGCAAGAGAACAAGGACTCATCACAGAAAAGGAATCCTTGATAAGATTAATAGCTGATTTCTTTTCATGAAATCAGCTGTTAATAAAAAGCATGAAAGCCAAAAGTCAATGGGGATGACATATTCAGAGTGGTGAAAGAAAAAAAAAACCTGTTAACAGAGAAATCTATAGCAAACATATATTTCAAAAGCAAAAGAGAAATTAAGACATGCCCAAATAAACAAAAAGTGGAGAGAACTTATTTCTATCAACCTGTCCTACAAGCAGTTCTGTAGGGATTCCTTCAATCTGAAGTGAAAGGACATTAGACAGTAATTTATTTTTTAAAAAGATTTATTTATTTATTGGGGGGAGGGTGCAAGCGGGGGGAGGGCAAAGGGAGAGGGAGAAGCAGATTCCCCACTGAGCTTGGAGCCTGACACAGCGCTCAATCCCAAAACCCTGAGGTCATGACTTGAGCCAAAACCAAGAGTCAGCTGCCCAACTGACTGCACCACCAGGCACCCCTAGACAGTAATTTAAACCCACATACAGAAATAAAGAGCTTCATGAGGTAGCTACATAGGTAAATATGAAAGACAGTATATAAATGTATTTTTATTTGTTACTTTTTGCTCTCTTCTGATTTAAAAGCCAGCTGTGTAAAGCAATAATGATAAAACTGTCTTGATGGGCTTATGGTGTATAAAATAGTCATAGTTTAATATAAAATATAAACTAACATAGCTATATTGGAGCAAAGTATTTGTTTGTAATTGAAAGTAAATTGTTGTGGTGCCTGGGTGTCTCAGTTAAGTGTCTGCCTTTGGTTTATGTCCTAGAGTCCTGGGATCAAGTCTGCTTCTCCCTCTCCCTCTGGCCCTCTGCCTGCTTATGCAAACTCTCTCTCTCTCTCAAATAAATAAATAAAATCTTAAAAAAAAAAAGAAAGTAAATTGTTATTCATCCAAACCAAATTATTTATTAAGATGATAATTATAAACCCCAGGACAACCACTAAGAAAATTATTCCAGAAGTATGGCAAGAGAAACAACAGAATTAAAATAGTATGCTAGAAAATATCTATTTAACAAAAAGAAGCAATAATGGGTAATAGAGGAACAAAAAAAGACATAAAACCTAGAGAAATTAAATATCACAAAAATCCTGCATTAAAGGTAAATGGATTTTAAAAAACCCAAATACCCAGAGAAATCCTTAGAAAGAACAAAGTCAGAGGCATCATGCTTCCTCATTTCAAACTATACTATAAAACTATAGTAGTCAAAACAGTATGGTACCGGTATTAAAACAGACACCTTTAGGCACATAGACCAATGAAACAGAATCCAGAGTCCAGACATAAACCCACCAATGGAGCACAGTGGTTCCAGTTTCTCCACATCCTTACTAACACTTGTTATTTTTTTATAGTAGCCATTCTATCTAATGGATGTGAGGTGATGTCTCGTTGTGGTCTTGATTTGCATTGCCTTCTTGATGATGATGTTGGGTGCCTTTTGAATCACACTATTTACTTACTTACTTACTTACTTATATAAAGAATCCTCAGGGGCACCTGAGTGGCTCAGCAGTCAAGCGTCTGCCTTTGGCTCAGGTCGTGATCCCAGGGTCCTGGGATCGAGCCCCATGTCGGGCTCACTGCTCAGGGGGTAGCCGGCTTCTCCCTCTCTCTTTGCCCCTCCCCCCACTCCTGCTCGCTCACACGCACTCTAATAAATAAATAAAATCTTAAAAAAAAAAATTAGAATCCACAGAGGAGTGCCTGGGTGGCTCAGTCAGTTGGGTGGCCAACTTGATTTCAGCTCAGATCATGATCTCAGGGTCCTGGGGTTGAGCCCCACATCAGGCTCCACGCCCGGTATGGAACCTACTTAAAACAATCACGAAAACAACAAAAATCCAATGGGTTTGCTTTCCACTCGGGCTTCTCATCGGTACCCCTGCCTGCTCCGCACAGTGTAATGAGCAGGGTGATTTCTAGAGTCAACCTCCATGCCCAGGCTGGCCTTTCGGACCCTGAATCCCAGGGAGGCATCCTTACCCCTGACCGTGCTGCCCAAAATGCTGGGGGCGGGAGGGGCCCCTTCTGAGGCCCATCTCAACAGGACGCTCCTCAGACCTGCTGTTCAGTTAGGGTCGGTTCTGCAACATGAGTGAAAACCATAAAAAACTACCAGCTGTGCTTCTCTTCCCCCTGCAATCTAAGGGGTGTGTGAGGACACGTGCATGTGTGTCTGTGCGTGGGTGTGCATGCCAGAGAGCGTGCAAGAGAAAGAGTGAATGCTGTCATTCCAGCCAACATTTGGGTTTGGTGCCTATTAGGTGTTGCTGCTGTTCTGGGCATCTTACACATGTACAGTGTGTCCCTCAATGCTCCCTGATGGTACTGGCCAAATTAAATCCGGGCAGAGACCCAAGCTGAGTGCCGGCTCTCGGACTCATTACTGACTCTGGATTTGCCAGCCTGCAAGCCTCATGGCATCTACCCACAAACTCAGTTTAAAAGTCCACCCAGTTTAATAAGCACTTTGGGGAGCTCAGTTGGTTAAGCAACTGCCTTCGGCTCAGGTCATGATCTTGGAGTGCTGGGATCAAGTCCCGCATGGGGCTCCCTGCTCAACTTCTCCATCTGACCCTTCCCGCTGTCGTGCTCGCGCTCGCTCTCTCTCTCTCTCTCTCTCTCTCTCAAATAAGTAAAATCTTAAAAAAAAAAAAAAGTCCACTCAGTTTAAAAGCCCCAGAGAAACATGGCTGAAGGTCTCTATCTTCATGGTGGGCTGAGTCTTCAAGGCACCTGCCAGGTAGGGGGAAATATTCTTCCCAGTTTGCTTTTCTAGAAATATACCATTTGGGAAAGGCTCAGGATCTGTCTATTCCCCAGAGGGGCAAAGAGCTCCTGGTTTGGGAACCCCTTTTGAGCTACACCAGTTCGGTTCAAGAGGCCACAGGCTCAGTGAACCCTCTACTCTGACCCATTTTATGTGGTTCCCAAGTCATCTGGCTCATATTTCACTGCCCCCCCCCACGTTCCGGACAGCAAAGTAAATGGATGCAGGCAATGCCTGGGACACATGTTTGAAAGCTGTGTGCGGAACCCGTGGGAGGCCCTGCAGCCAGCCTCACTTTCTTTTTTTGTTTTTGTTTTGTTTTGTTTTAGATTTTATTTATTTATTTGAGAGAGAGAGAGAGAGAGAGAATGGGGGAGGGGCAGAGGGAGAACATGGGACTCGATCCTAGGACCCTGGGATCATGACTAAAGGCATGAGCTGAAGGCAGACACTTAACCGACTGAGCCACCCAGGCGTCCCGGCCTCACTTTCTAAGCAGCTCAGGGGAGCTCTGGCTCCCAAGGCAGTTTCTCTCCACCCCCTTTGTTAGGCTCAGAGTCAGACAGCCTGGGTTCTGTCCCAGGGGAGCAGGACGTGACTCTAGGCACAGTAACCTTTCTGAGCCTGTGTTCTCATCTGTAACCTGTGCCGGGGGAGGATGCAGCGGGGGTATGAGATGTTTGGGGAAAACCACGCAGCTCCCAACATGCACACGGAGTCGGGAGTGAGTGACGGCTCCTTTTATAGCTTCTCCTCCTGCCGCACCGCCGGCTGCACACTCAGGACGGCAGTGCGCTCACGATGATAATCCCAGTCTGAGCTTTCTTTTTGTCTTCCTTCCTTTCTTCTTCTTTTTTTTTTTAAAGATTTATTTATTTATTTATTTATTTAAGATTTATTATTTATTTGAGATTTATTATTTATTTATTTATTAGAGAGAGAGCATGAGCATGAGCTGGGGGGGAGGGCAGAGAAAGGAGAGACTCTTAAATAGACTCTATGCTGAGCATGGAACCTGACACAGGGCTCCGTCTCAGGGCCCTGAGATCAGGACCTGAGCTGAAACCAAGAGTGGGACACTCAGCCGACTGCGCCCCCCCCACCCAGGCGCTCCCCCCACCCCCGCCCCAAGTCTGAGCTTTCTTGGAGGGAGCTTAGAGGAGAATGTGAGAAAAGGCAGCCAAAGCCAGAGGACCAGACAAAAACACAGACCTCACTCCAGCCAGTTTTCAGTTAAAGCTTATTGCCTTTTCTGACTTGGTAAGCTGGGCATGTGTATCCAGGGACACCAAAGAGTCCTGCAGTGGAAGTTCGGTCTCTCCTACTCTCCCACCCTCCCACCCCCACACCCCCACACCCCTGGCTTCTGTCTTCCCGCCATTCTGTTCCCCTCCCTACAGGCAACCGGATGAACACAGTCTGTGTCCACACCCAGAGATGTAGCTTGTTCATCCAAACAAAAGCCTGTTGGTTTTTTCCTTAGCTCAGATGGCTAAATGAATAGTAATACACTGTTCCATACCTTTTTAAAAATGTAACAATATGAGGTGCCTGGGTGGCTCAGTCAGTTGAGTCCCTGCTTAGCGTGGAGCCTGCTTCTCCCTCTCCCGCTCACCCTGCTTGCTCACGCACTTTCTGTCAAGTAAATGAAATCTTAACAAAAAAGAAAGAAAACATACATAGCCTTTCTGTATGTGAAACAAAAGCAAATCTTCAGGGGCACCTGCGTGGCTCAGTGGGTTAAGCCTCTGCCTTCGGCTCAGGTCATGATCCCAGGGTCCTGGGATCGAGCCCCGCATCAGGCTCTCTGGTCAGCAGGGAGCCTGCTTCTCCCTCTCTCTTTCTGCCTGCCTCTCTGCCTACCGATCTCTCTCTATCAAATAAATAAATAAAATCTTAAAAAAAAAAAGCGAATCTTCATTCATAATGTGAGAAATGAGGGTTAAAACTATAATCACAGCAGATGCCCATTTGGCAATGCTAATTAGGACTTAAACTGTGCCAATTGCCACAACGATGATCCTTCTAGAAATGTATACTGTGGATGTGTTAACATATATGTAAAATGACAGGTATATAAAAATATCCATAGCAGAACTATGAGTAGGGGTGCCTGGGTGGCTCAGTGGGTTAAGCCTCTGCCTTTGGCTCAGGTCATGATCTCAGGGTCCTGGGATCGAGCCCCTCATCAGGCTCTCTGCTCAGCAGGGCACCTGCTTCCCCCCCCCCCCCCCTGACTGCCTCTCTGCCTTCTTCTTGTGATCTGTCTGTCAAATAAATAAATAAATAATCTAAAAAAAAAAAAAAAAAAAGAACTGTGGGCAATGGCCAAAAATCAGAAATAGCACAGTGGAACTGCGGAAAGAAAGGAGGGTACATTTCAACTTTAAATGGAATACCACACAGTTGTGAAAAAGACTAACGGGATTCTATATGCTCTACTGGGGAACAAGTTCCAAAGCATATTGTTACTTTTTTTAAAAAGATTTTATTTATTTATTTCGGGGAGGGAGACAGAGAGTGCAAGCATGAGCTGGAGGTGCAGTGAAGAGAGGGGCAGAGGGAGACTCCGACTTCCTGCTGAGCAGGGAGCTTGACACAGGGCTCGATCGCAGGACCCTGAGATCATGACCTGAGTGGAAGGCAGACACTCAGCCTACTGAGCCACCCAGGCACCTCAGGGCTCTGTATGTTTTCTCTGAACTCTCCCTTTATAATCTTTTGACTGTTTTTCTCTTAGGTTGTTGATGTTTTTAGAGCTGATTTATCGGAGCGTTTTTACATCAAGGTACATCAGCCTTTGTGACCTGAGTCAGAAATATCGTCCCCACTTTCACTGTTGACTTTGCTTACAGCCTTGTAGGCGTTTGGGGTTTTAAAACTTTATTTTTTAGATTTTTTTTATTTATTTGACAGACAGAGATCACAAGTAGGCAGAGAGGCAGGCAGAGAGAGAGAGGAGGAAGCACGCTCCCCGCTGAGCAGAGAGCCCGATTCGGGGCTCGATCCCAGGACCCTGAGACCATGACCCGGGCCAAAGGCAGAGGCCTTAACCCACTGAGCCACCCAGGCGCCCCCGTTTGGGGTTTTATATGGTTGAATCAGACTTTGATTTTATGGCTTCTGGATTAGGGACTATAGTTGGAAAAGCCTTCCACTCTCCACAGTTAGAAAGGAATTTTCCTCTAAGATTTTTTTTTTTTTAAGTTGAAGTATATTTACCACGTGTTAAATTAGTTTCCAAGGTACAATATAGTGATTTGACTTCTCTATAGGTTGTGTGTGCTTATTCCAAGTGCAGCTACCCTCTGTCACCATGCAACATTATTACCTTATCATTGACTATATTCCCTACTCCGTACCTTTCGTCCCCATGACTTATTCTTTCCATAACTGGAAGCCTGTATCTCCCACCCCCCTTCACCCATCTTGCCCTTCTCCCTCTTCCTCTGGCAACCACCAGTTTGTTCTCCGTATTGATGGGTCTGTTTTCCTCTAGGGTTTTTATGATTTTTTTTAACATGTAAGTCTTTGATCTTTCTGGAATTTATCCCGGCTCATGCTGAGGCACGGATCCAGCTTCGCTTTGTCCTGATAACCACCTGACTGCCCGGCACCCTTGAGTAGCACTGCCGCTCTTCCCACGGGCTCCAGGGGCTCAGGTGGAGATCGCAGCATGTGGTGTAACGTTGGGGCCTTTGTCCCTAGGAACCATGAGAAAATGAGGGCTGGGGACATGGGGGTCCATGTTTAGACCTGCGTCTTGAAAACAGCACCCTGGCCCCAGAGTGGAGATTGGAGTAGCAATGACTCGGCCCGGACCGCAGCACACCCTGCTCGTTGCTTTTGGGTTTGAGCTCCTGGGTCTGCAGCCCTCCCACCAACACTCCTTCTGGGTCAATTCCTGGGGATCTAGATATGCACACAGATGCCCCTCACACACCCAGAGCTCCTTCAGTGAGCTGGATCTTCTGCTGACCTCCAGTGCCCCATCATCACCAGCAAATGCAGCGTCTGTGAACCCCAATTCACACAGCTCACTCGAGCCCACTGCCTTTTTCCTTGACCCCCACCTTCCTTCCATCTCATGCGTCTTCCAGCCCATGGATCCCACCACATCGCCCTGTCTGGCTCGAATTGCACACACACACACACACACTCTAACACCTTCGAGGCAACTGGCAGCTTGAGGGAAGCATCCCCCCGCTGGCTGGTGACACTAAATGCCAGACCCACATATGGATGTCCAGGCTCCCATCCCCAGCAGGGCCACCTCTGTGTGCCATCCTCAAGGCCGTCACTCCAGGAACCCCTTTCCCTCCCTGCAGATGATTCCCCTTATACACACGTATGGCTGTGTCTCTCATCTTGAGGAAGTAGCCCTCTCTGGACCCCATGTCCCCAGAGCACCTTCTCTGTGTATTGGCTCCCCTTTGGGGCAAAACTGTTTGAAAGTGCTCGCTACCCATATTCCTCCTCGCCCTTCTCTTGGAGAAGCCATCTCCAACCAGATTTGCATCTCCGTCACTCCCCCTGCCCTTACCCCTATGTGGCTAGAGCCCATGGCTGGTCTTTTTTTTTTTTTTTTAATATTTTATTTATTTATTTATTTGAGAGAGAACATGAGCAGAGTGAAGGGCAGAGGGAGAAGTGGCTCCCCACTGAGGGGAGAGCCCGATGTGGGACTCGATCCCAGGACCCTGAAATCCTGACCTGAGCTAAAGGCAGACGCTGAACAGACTGAGCCACCCAGGCACCCCCAGTGGGCTGGGCTTGGTCTTCATCTTACTCAGCTGTCTGCAGTGAAGGGCACAGGCAGCCACCCCCTTCTCTTCAGTGCACTTCCTCCCCTCAGCTTCTAGGAATTCCCTCTCTTCTTCCCAACTTCCAACTGTTGGGACATCTCCGAGTGCTGTGTGTGTGTGTGTGTGTGTGTGTGTGTGTGTGTGTGTGTGTAAGTGTGTAAGACTGAGCTCCTGATCCTTCCAGCCAAACCTGCCCCACCCACCTCTGTCTCCCCACCTCTGTTGATGGCAACTCCATTCCTACAGTGATTGCTGCTAGAATTGTGGCGTCTTTCTCGACTCCTCTCTCTCATGCTCCAAAGAAATCCTCTTGGCTCCACCTTCAGAATCCATCCAGAGACCAGCCCCTGTGCACCCCTTCCCCTGCACTGCTGCCTCTCTTTCCATTGTACTTGTCATTTCATAGGTGATACACTTGTTTGGTGTCTTGGGTACCTCCCTCGCTAGAAGGTCAACGTCTTAGGACGGGGACCTTTGTCATGGTCACTGCTGTGTCCTGCAAGCCCAGAACAGCAGGTGCTCCATGAATGTCTGAAGAGTGGATGTGCCAGCAGATGGGAGAGGGAGAATGTGTCAAGGGGGACTCATCATTGTCTGGGTCACTACAAGGGTGGGAGGGAACATCACCCACAGAGACTAGGAGCCAGGAGAGGAGCACGTTTGTGGACAGAAGACCGGGAGCATGTCTGTGCACCTTGGCTGGGCTTCTGAGGCACAGCTGGGCCTGGAGACCCCTATGTGGGACACTTCTGCATAGGGTAGTCAAGAGTGTGATGAGATCCCTGGGGAAGACGGGAGAGGTGGGGACAGATGAGTCCAGCGGAGAACTGAAGAGAAGAAAGCCTTTGCCACGAGCTCTGAGGAGCTTCTGTGTGAGGCTGGGATGGATGGAGCCAAAAGAACAGCGAGGGAAGTGGGAGGAACGTGACCTTTTGGAGACCAAAGGGAGAGAAAGTTTCCAGAAGGCGGGCTCACTCAGCGGTGTGGGATGAGGAAGAGAAATCCTTGGCGGGCTGACCGATGTGGCGACAGGTGGCTGGGGACCCTAGGGATAGAAGCCCTATCAGAGGGTCACGAGGTGTGTGGAAGGTGTGGAGTTAGAGGCAGTGCCAGGAGAGCCCTCTTCCCAGCAGCGAGGGAGAGGAGAGCCAGGGCCAGAGCCGAAGAGGGCGTGTGAGCCAAGGATGGGCTTTCGGCAGAGGAACTGGAGCCGTTCCAGAGCTGCTGGGAAGCATCTGCTGGAGAAAGTGGGTTCAGTGCAACAGGCAGGGAGGCAGCTGTGGGTGCAGGGCCCCTGGAAGGCAGGGCAGGTCGGCTCCTCCAACTTCCATGACTGGACACAGACAGTACCGGCTGGTATGTGCATGTAGCGTCAGAAAGATGATGGTGCATCCGTCCAGTGGCTTTTCTTTTCCTGGGAAAACAAGGCACTAGGTCCCCAGCCGAAGGTGAGAAGTCCGTTGTGCAGCTGACTACGTGACCAGCACCCTGCCCCACCCTAGTCTAGACTCGGGGGACCCACAGCACCCCCCCACGTTACCATTCTCGGGCATGAGCACTACCATACATCAGTTTTTCAAGCCAAAGATCTTTGTCTTTTCTCTCCTTTTTCTATGCCCCGTGCACGCCTCCATCCCCCACCATTAAATCCTGTGGGTCCTCACTGAGAAGTATCTTCTCACTCACTTCTCTCTCCATTGTGAGCACGCGACTCCCGGCCACCATCACCTACATGGGAACAGCTCCCCTGCACCCATTCTCACGCCTTCCTGCCCCTCCTCCAAGCAGGACCCTTCCAGCCCCCTGCTTCCCACTGCCCTTCAGATCTCATGGCATGGACACAGGGCACCAAGCTCTGGCTGGCCTTCTCCCCACGCCCTCCCCTCCCGTCTGTGGACCCCAGCCCCTCAGAAGCCCAGTGGTCCTGGTGCACTGGGGGCTTTACCATCTCTGCCCCACAGCTCCCTCCTCCTTCCTGATCATCTTTCCCCTTCGGAACCCCGCCTGGCTTGGAAGTTGCCGCACTTTTCCCTGAATCAGTTTCTTAAGCATCTATCCTTCCCAGAAAGAATCAGCAAGTCCGAGATCCTGCCTCTTGTATTCCCTAGTGGGCCCCCTTACTTGCCCTGCCGGGGTGGAGGTCCGGCTCATCAGTGGCGATCCACAAATATGCATGGGCCAGCTGCCTGCCGAGTGTCCCCTCCTTCCTGTGCCAATGTCGCTATCCAGACAGAGGCCTCCGGGGAGCAGAGAGTTTACTGGATTGGGTGGGAACAGTATGCCTTTAACGGAAAGTGTATGGGGTTCAAGAGTCAGGAGAACTCTTTCTAGAATGAGTTCTACCCCTTCACCCACTATGTGGTCTTGGACAAGTCATTGCTTTCTCCCTGGGCACTTACATCCCGCAAAGACGGCTGAGAAGGTCAAATGCAATGTGGTTTGTAACCCAGGAGGCAAAGAAGACACCTGTGGGCTTCTCAAATGTTCTCCAGGAGTCCTCATCTGTTGGGGGTGGGGGTGCGGGGACAGGTGTCAGCGTGCTGCACCAGCCTTTCCTGGAGCAGCACCCTGTGTTTCTGGACTCAGCCCCTTCAGCTTCCCCATGCACACCCCGACCCGGCACCCCTAACCCCAGGCTGAGCCACGGGCACCCCCTGCCTGTCTGCTCAGCAACACCCAGACCTGCACCCTTAGGAGTGCTCTGCCCTCTGCCCCAAATGTTTTCTCCCCCAGGTCTTTCCCCTTCAGTAGAAATTAACTGACCCCAGGTGAGCCCCCACATTTGTTCTTCAGGTGGGAACAGGTATGATTCCTACCTGGCTTTTGCCCAAACCAGACGTGGGTGGGCCCCAGACAGGGATCAACAGCTGCCCAGTGAAATGATCGCAGAACCAATACACCGGCGGCGGGGGGCAGGGGGGTATTGGGGGATTGTCCTTACCACCCACACGACCGCCCCTGCCCCTGCAAGGACAAAAGCACCCCTTCTACCCTGCCACTTGGCTTTGGGGCCTGTGAGAGCATCAAAGGCTTGCGAGGAGGGGCGACCAGCAGCTGTGTGAGGGAGGGGGGCTGGCCCGGACTAGGGGACCCTCGCTCCCTGCGACGCTGAATGTGGCTTCTCTGCTTGTGTTTTGCAGGTCCTCCCGTAAGTGTCCTGGATTATCCTCTCTGTTCCTGAAAGATAAGACATGTCATTCTCTTCTGTAACTATTCCATGAAAATAATCTTTAGTTAAGGAGGTGTGTTGTGTCCTTTAAAAAAAAAAAAAATCGGTCCTGGACAGGAGCCATATTTTTTTTCCTTTATTTTGTAGATGAATGCCAGCACAGGATTCTATGGGCTTGGCCTCCTCTGTGAAGCATTCTGTGACCCTTTTCCTTCTAGGAGAGCTGGCCCGGGTCTGGCTGAGCCTCCCGGACTCTCTGGCTCAGCCCGGGTGCACAGAGATGCAAGTGCCGTGTCCTCATTTTCTAAATGCTCTGCGGCAGTTAAGCTGTTTTAAATGTTTTTGTCTCCCGTGCTTTGGCACAAAGGGCTCTGGAGCCAGGCAGCTATGCCAGGAATCATGGGGTCCCTTTTCCTGATTGGCCAAACTAACTTTGCCTCCCAGGTTTGGGCAGCTGAGCCCTCCAGGGAGCACCGCACCCCCCAACCCTGGTCAGCCAGAGTGGGGAGTGGGGAGGACGGTGCACTCGAGGGACTGGCCGCCAGGGGGCAGGGCGGAAAGCAGGGAATACTCAGCGCCCTGATCTCCGGAACTCAGGTCTCCTTCTGCAAAGACACGTGCCGGGTCCCTCTTTGATTCATCTCGGCAGTTTTCTTAGAGCCGGATGCATCCTGACGAATCCATTCAGGGAGCTCCCTGACGGTCCGCCTGAGCCCAAGTGAACCGTCTGAAGGAATGCCTTTCGGATGAACAGTTCTATTTTTGACTCACTGCCCCATGGGCACCCTTCGGGGTCCACCTCCTCCGTGCGTGCAGTGGCACCATACCGGGCCAGAGGGCGAGCCAGCGAGGATGGGTAGATGTATTGGCCACCGGCAGTTTCTGGCTGTTGAGTCATTCCCGGCTGTCACGGGGAGGCTAGCCTGTGTGAACTTGCTGGACGTGCCTAACGCAGAGGGCAGAGGAGTGATTTTCTTTACTTTTTTTTTTCTTTTTTCTTTTCTTTCCTTTTTTTTTTTTAACTTGGCTGTTAAACTCTTAAGTGTATTCAACAAATGCAGAATTCTCAAGCTGCAGCCTGAGATGGGTACCGAGTATGGGACAGTGGCCAGGCAGTCAGTGCTCAGAGCCCATCGGGCAGAGAAGCATCTGGGAGCAAGAAATTACCTCCCCCCGCCCCCCACCCCCATAGCTCAGGCTTCCAAGGCTGTCTGCCCCCCAACCAGAGCCGTTTCTACTCTCTAGCCCTAATATGGGGAGTCCTTTACCATGGTGGTGGTGACACCACCCTTCAGAATCACCATGTCCCTCTGTGGTCCTTGCCATGTGCCCTCTGCCACCCCCCCCCAACCACGTGGGTGTGCTCCCTGGTGGCGCCCCGCCCCCAGCTTGGCTCCAAGAGGCAGGAAATGGGCGCTCTGTCTCACAGACCCATCAGAGCCCTGAGTGCCTCCCCCGCCCCGCGACACACACACCAGGAGTCATTACCAGACCATCAGCCTTTACTGCAAACCCCGCTGAAAGTGGGGGGACCCCGAGGGGGGGGCGCCTGATTGAGTTATAAGTGTTACCATATGGTTTTCTGCTCAAAGTCTGATTATTAATGACGTATTAATTACCACAGGGGCAATCAGGACGAGATGGCTACCCGGTAATTTGCCATTTATTTTTTGCTCTTTGGGCCCTTTTCTCTGGAGCTGATCTTCTTCCTCTGAGCCTTTATTTAACTCTGTCTGCGATCCTGCCCCCTCCCCCACCCCGCCCTTCTGCTCTCAGTGGCTGAGGTCTGTCTGTAGAGGGAGGATTAGCAGTAGGAGCGCTGCGATCTGTCTGCTGCTCCAGCTGTCCTGCAAGCAAAGCAGAGAGGCTCAAGGAGGAGACTCCTTGGCATCCCGAATCTTCCAGAAACTCTTGCTGCCCAGGCTGTCCGTGCTGAGCTGAGGGTCTGGCCCTTGGCGGTGGAGCACCCCACCCACCCACCGACCCTGGCTCAGCTGCCAGCCTCTCTCTCCCCAGCGGGCAGGGGGGGCTGCTTGTCCCAGCCCACCGGCGTCCTGTCAGCACTCAGGGATCGGGAGACTGGTTGGTTCCCGTGTGGTCTTCGTGGTGTCATCACTTCTCAGATCTTTTGAATTAAACCTCAAAGTTGGCTTATATTTGAAATCGGTATCCGCCCACCCGGGCCGGGTGAGCAGTGCCGGAAAAGGGAAATTACATGGAGCTGTACTGTCGTCTAGTCCTGCTCAGAGAGGTTAAGGAGCAGGGCCCCTAAATCCCGAAGTCCAGATGCATCAGAGCGGCCGGGGGGTTGGGGGTGGAAGGAGAACATGGCAGGACCTGGGGTGCAGTTGGAGGATGGAAGTTGTTCTGTGCCCTCCGGCCAGGAAGACAGAGGGAGGGAAATGTGGCTTGATTCAGAGGCCTCGCTAATGACCAGCTCTGTCCAGAGTCGGGACAGGCTGGTGGTGGAGGGCGGGGTGGGGGTTGGGGTGCTCCCTGTAAGTGCTGCCAGAGCCGCCTTCCCAGGGGGCTGTGGATGGCAGTCCAGTCCCGAGCACTGGGCACCAGGCAGATCTGGGCTTGCAGGCCAGCGCTGTGCCTCCCAGCTGGGGGCCCCAAGAAGAGTGGGTGGTGACAGGGGTGAATGGGTTTCTTCCCTCGTCCCCCATATTGGCTCCTCTGAGCATAGAGTGATATTGACTCCTTTTTCTCTAGCGGTGAGCCTGAGAGAGGGTGCTGGCTGATGGTGGGGGTAAAGGACAGGGGTTCCAGACCAGCCCCCAGGTCCCTGATGCAGACTTAGGAAGCCAGTCTCTTTACCGCTCACTGGCTGTGAGGCTGTAAGTCTCTAGCTCCCCCACTGTGAGGAGGGCAGTGGGGTCCAGGTGAAGTGAAGTGAGGTTCTGCCTGGAGCCTCCTAACATCGAAGGTCACCGCGGGCAGGTGACTGGGCTGTGAAGGAATTAAGCCTGAGGTCTGGCATGTGAAGGGCATGGTGCCCAGCCTGGGCCAGAGATGGGGCTCCGTGAGTTGGGGAAGGAGAGGTGGGGGTGGGGGGTAGGGGTGGGGGGTGGGGGGATGGAAGCACAGTCATTGTGCCCCTCTGGTGTGAAGTTGGGAGCTTTCTGGGAAGGAAGTGGCCAGGCCTGGCGAGGGGTGAGGGGACCTTGTCAAAATCTCGGGTCATGCACCCACAAGTGCCCAGGGCCTGGGCGCCCCTTTTCCTGAGGTCCCCTAGCCCCGACTTGAACCCGGGCTTCCCTTTCCACACGGATATGGCATCTTCCCCAGCTGGGCTGGACCTGCCCCCTGCTGGGTCCAAGGTGTCCATGCCTTGAGCACCAGGAGCCAGCCAGGCCCAACTGTGTGCCTCCCAGCACCCTGGTTCCAGGAGTCCCACTGCTTGGGTGGTCACTTCTAGGGTACCCACGGACTGGGAGTGACACCCCACCAGCCTCGTGCAGCGAGGAAAGCAGGCCTTTGGGGGCAGGAGGCAGGTGGGACAGCCTTCTCTGGCTGGGCTCGCAGGGTCCATGTATTTTGAGCTGAAATTCAAGTCTGTTGACCCATATACAGCCTGGCTCCCAGCCTGGGGGCGGGGGCGGGGGATGGGAGGCAGGTAGGATCGCTCCACCATTCTCATCCCAGAGGTTAGGGTGGCTGTCACAGCTGGAGAGACCCGGGCCACCTCAGAGACAACCTCGTGTCCTGAGTATCCACGGGCTTGGAGTCGCTCAGACCCAACTCAGGATCCTGGCTCGGCTCTGTGGCCTCAGGCATGGTCCTCCGCCTTGCAGAGCCTAGGGAGGTGAAGGGCATGGAAGATTAAATAGGCTAACATATGCAGAGCCAAAGGGCAGCATGGATTCGGCAGGCCCTTGACCATGCTGCTGTCAAGTGAGGAATCACCAAGGAAAGCCCCAATGAGAGTGTGAGTGGCAGGGAGGGACAGAGGGAAAGGGAGGAGCAGACTCCCGGCTGAGCAGGATGCCCAGAGGACTTGGGACACCCTCCTAAGCTCATGATCTGAGCCAAAGGCAGACACTTAACCCACTGAGCCACCCCGGCGCCCTGGAAGTCACTCTGATCCACCAACATTCCCTGGCAGTGTTGGAAAAGGAAAATGGCTTTCAGAACGGTCAGTTTTAGGAGAAGGTATTTTTCTGCAGGACCAACGTCAAGCCTCAGGGAGGATTTTTTTTTTCCTTTGTGTTAAAAACATGTCACTTCCCAAAAGGAAGTGAGGCCAAAAGAAATGTCAAGGGAAGGGGGGTTGTGGTGGAGACTGCATGCTGTGTGTTCTTGTGTTCTGGATTAATCCAGGCTGGCTGCTCCCCTGAGCAAGAGCAGCTGAAACCAGGTCCATATGTGGACCTAAGAGCCGCAGTCAGGAGCCTGGGGCGCAGGAGCCAGGTGGGACAGTGGGGCAGGTTGTAGACTGACAAGCGCCTATGGTCACCTTGTGCACAGCCTCCTTGCAAAGAGGCCAGCCTGCCCCTGTCTATGCAAGAAGTCACGAATAGGTCCCTGCTGATGACAACATACGCATGTTTATTAGAAAACCGTCCCAAAATAGAGAAAAGCTCAAAAAAGGAAAAAGTGATCATCCATAATCCTACCACCCACAGATAAGTCTTCCCAGTATCTCCGTGGTTGTTCTTTTGGGACTTGTTATGTGTGGGTTCGTTTTCGTTTATGATTCTAAAAATGGGATTACTGGACATACTTCTTTGGAGACTTTTTTTTTCTTTTCACTTAATATAGCATGAGATGTTTCCACATCCTTCAGAATTATTCTAGAATGTACTAGCTACATAGCCTTTTTTCATCTGTATAATTTAACTCAAGTCCAAGTTATGGTGTTTATATTGACAGCCTTTTACCCCTATGATCCACATCCTGGGAATAAATATAGGTGTATTTCCATGATTATCTCCTTAGAATCAATATCTAGAAGTTGAGTTGCTGGACCAAAGGGTTTGCATATGTTGAAGGCTTTTGATGTGTGCCAAATTGCCCTCCTGGGGGCTATTCTAATTTACATTCCCACCAACACCGTAGGAATGTTGCATATTTCCCCAAACCCTGGCCAACTGTGGGCATTATCATACTTTTAAATCTATGCCAATATGATAAGTTAAAAAAATATGTGCATGTATGTATCTTGTTTTAATTTGGGCTATATTTTAATGAGAAGTGCAGTCTTGGAGATTAAATTCGTTTTAATAACGTTTGTGTAAACCTAACTGCCGCCTGGTGGTAGAGATTAGAATTGCAGGTATAATTGAAAGAGGAAATCAGCATTTTCTTTAAGAACTTCCGGATCCAGGGACGCCTGGGTGGCTCAGTTGGTTAAGCGGCTGCCTTCGGCTTGGGTCATTATCCCAGCGTCAGGCTCCTTGCTCGGCGGGGAGCCTGCTTCTCTTTCTGTCTCTGCCTGCCACTCTGTCTGCCTGTGCTCGCTCTTGCACTCTCTCTCTCTCTGACAAATAAATAAATAAAATCTTTTTAAAAAATAATAAATAAAATTAAAATTAAAAAAAAAAGAACTTCTGGATCCTGGTTGGTCCTGGGACATCATGGAATCAGCAGCCTAGGGGGAATTCTGAGCTCCGAAAATTGTATGTCAGAGATGGGACCCACAAAGGACCTTAGGCACTGTGCTCGTATTGCATTTTGGGGGTAGTAGTCAGCATTTATGTTGATAAAGTGATTTTTGCCATCTCATACATAGGAGGCTTGGCTCTGTTCAACAGATCTGGAAGAAATCCTGCCCTGTGCTGGGTACTGGGCTGGCACAAAAATGAGTCACACCAGTGGTAGTCTTTGGGGAACTGTGGGGGTGGGGACCAACACAAGCAAACCAATCTGCCTTGGGATGGAGAGGAAGGAACAGTTAGGGGGTCCTGGAGATTTCTTATACAAACGCTTTCTTCACTCCAAACCATGGCTTCTAAGAGGAAAGGCTCCATCTTGCCTACACCTTGACTTTTGCACGTTGAAATCCTTTCTCTTTGAAATTTTGATTGACTCTTAACATCGAGCTTTAGTGACTTTCTGGTTGGTTTTACACCTTCAGAGCGCAGTTTAAACATTTTTCCAAAAATGCGTTTGTGGCCTATCTTACAGGACTTAAGGTTTCCATGAACCTGAAAGTATGAGGAGAGTGTCAGGTTGTGAGGCCAGACATGCAGAGAGTTGATGAAATCCAGCCAGGCTGGTGTGGGGGGCTGAGCAATAAGTCCGTGTCAAATGCTTTCCTGGGTCTTTGGACCAACACCAAACAAGAGAGACGGGGAGGTGTGTGTCGGTTAAGCATCTGCCTTTGGCTCAGGTCATGATCTTGGGATCCTGGGATCCAGCCCCATGTCAGGCACTCTGCTCAGTGAGGAGTCTGCTTCTCCCTCTCTCTGTTCTCTCTCTCTCTCTGGCTCTCTCTCAAATAAATAACATTTAAAAGAAGAAAGACAAGGGGAGAGAAACACTAAACAAGGAAACCAATAAACCAACAAACAGTGAAATGTGCTAGGAAGAGGATAAAGCAGGGATGTATGGAGAATGCCAGCTGGACTCGTGGGTGGGCATAACGGGGATTAAGTCATCCAAAGGCTCTTGGGGAGGGTGACGTTTGAGCTGAGCTTTTAACGTGTAAACAATGCTGAGATCTTGTGGGGAAAGTGTTCCTGGAGGAAAAAAAGCAAGTGCATGAGGTCATGAGTTGTGGGGAACCTTCATGTATCCAGAGTACACAAGAAGGGTATGGGGCAGGAGGGCGTGGAGGGGAGGGGACAGGGGGGTGAAGCCAGAGAGATCTCCAGCCCTGCGTGGCTGGAAGCTTGTAGGCTGTAAGCTAACAGGCTGACCAAGGCTGGAGGCCAGGGAGACTTGGCTTTGTGTTTATAGAAACCACAAGCTGACTTGCTAGGGGCTCAGAGATTTAACCCCCCTCCTGAGGGAAGAAAGGACTGTCTCTTCCCCTCCCCCTCCCCCCAAGCCCTTCCAACATGCCCTGGGAAGCAAGTGCACTTACTGAGAGCTGGCGCTCACCCTGGGAGGTCCGTGGTCTCCTCCCTACTTGACAGATGAGGAGGCTGAGCACTTGGCTGAGACGTAAGGCCCACCCACGACAAAGCCCAGAATCTCTCGCAGGCTGGGGGACTCCTCCCTCTGGCAAACCGGCTTGGGTAGCAGGTGGGGGCTCAGGACCGTCTCATGTGGTGGCACGAGGGTCTTTCTTCTCTTAGCACCCAAGGACCCCGTATGTGAAGTTGATGTCCTCTCGACCTCCTGCCTTGCTTTTATCGGAAGCCAGAGCTCACCCCATGTGCCACGCCATTATCAGCTTGTCCAGACCCTTCCCTGCTCTCTGGAAAAACCAAAACGGAAAGCCAGGTCTAACATAAAGAAAGACGTCTGTTTCTCCCTTCCACCACTATGGCCAAGTATGAGGCTGGGCCCAGTAACATCGGCAATCAGGTCTGTGCAACACTTTAGAATTCAGAAGCACATCTCAACCCTAAACGTGCCCATTTGATGTCATGAAAAGCTGAAGTTTACAGTGGCCACGCTGCGTGTCCAGATCTCGACGTGGGCAAGGACGGGGGGCAGGGGTAAACCTGGCTTCCCTCCTGAAAACCCCCAAAAACCCAGGCCATGAGCATCACAAGGAGGACTGTGATACATAGGGGCAGGGCTTTGGGCCCCGCGGAGGAAGGAGTGGCTAACTCTCTGGGACGGGGGATGTCTCACAAAAGAGGGACATCTAAGGTGTGTCTTGAGGGAGGAGCAGGAGTTCGGCAGGAGGGCAAGCTGGGAAGACATTGCACGCGGCACACACGTGGGCACTGTCAACCCCATGGGGGGTACAGTGGGGTCCCCTGTCCCCTGGGGACAGTGCCTCTGGGGTCAGCAGAGAGAGGAAGGAGGTAAAGTTGAATGCAGGGTTTGGAGGCCACAGAAACCCCAAGTGATGTGGACAGGTGTGAACATGGAAGAGACCTCTCTGGCAACAGGGCAGAACGGAAGGAAGGGGTTCTAGAATCAGCACAGGGTGCACCCCCAGCCTTGGGAAACCAGCACCCAGAACCCAGGTCCCAGGGAATGCCTCGCCTCGCTCTGGGCTGAACGGTGATCGATGCGACAGGGTCTCAGCCTGGGACCAATTTTGAAACGCAGAACTCCGTTGGACCGTTTGGAATTAATCAAGTGAGCCAAAAAGGACCACGGAGCGCCACACATTCATATGCTTTCTTGCACTCTCGAAGTTCAAAAACAGCTTTGATTGTAAAAATGTAATTAGTTAAATGATTCATCTGTAATATTCCAAATTCATCTGTTTTTCGATTTCGACAACCTACGTCTCATTTTCCTCTGGCCCCCTGCAGCGCCGCTCCCCAGCCCCCCCAGATTCCGGGTGGAGCGGGGATGGGATGAAAGGAGACTTCCCGAGCCCCTGATAATCGCCCCCAGATTGGGACCTCGGGGAGACACAGCTGGGCCCGAGGGAGAGGGCCACTTCGCTGGGATTTCCTCCCCAGGGTCCTGCTTACCAAGGAGTATGCACTCCTTGACTCAGGTCCCTGGCCTTGGACCTGTGCTGTGTTCCCAGAGTCCTTTTGATTGTCACCTCTGGGGTCCCTACATGCCTTGCTTACACACCGTAGCTGTTCGCATCTTCTTGGCAGTAGCCGAGAGCCCCCGGCCCCAGATAGCAGCCTCGTCCCTGAGTCCAGCTCCTCCCACAGGACACCCCTGTAGGGGGCCTGCAGATGAGGTCCCCTCCCGTCCTTTGTGGGGTGGGGAGGGGGAGGCCTGCAGTGACATCTTTGCGGACCGCAACCCTCCCGCCCTGATTGCTGGCTGAGCCTCTCCCTGCTTCCCCAGGCAACAAAGCACTCCTCCCTGCAGTACGTGGACGGTGTCTTCACGGACCCGAACCAGGTCACCAAGGCGAACTCAGGCCTTCCAAGCAAACAGACTTGAGAGAAAGCCATTATTTGGGTACAGAGGGGGTCCTGCCAGCTCCTCCTGAAGTCAGGGACTGGACTTGTGTCTTGCCCACGCAGTGGAAAGAGCATGGGCTTTGGGGTTCCATATACCACATGGCCTCAGGCACATCCCCAACCTGTCTTTGGCCACTGGGGTAACCCGTAAATGACCCCACGAGAGCCCTTAATGCTGGGCACACAAGCTGGGTTCGGTGATGGCTGCTGACCTCAGCAAGAGGAGTCCTGGAGGCTGAAGGAGCCCCCTTTGGGCCAGTGTCCCCAGTTCCCAGAACCCTGGCTGTGACACACCCCCCCCACACCCCCCCCCACACCCCCGCCGCTGCAGGAGTCCTCGGGTGCCCTGGGCTGCCCTCAGCGGGTCAAGAGCGCCCTCTGCTGACCCCAGGGTTAGACACCAGGGTGGGGGGGAGGAAGACCGGACATCCATTCACATGGCAATTGGTTCTTTCAACAACGGTGTATTTTGTTCTCATGATTTATGAAGCACTTTGTTTGGCACTTGGGATGAAAGAGTGAAAAAACATCACAAGGTCCCTACCCCCTTAGAGGTTGTGGTTGAGTGGGAGAAAGTTCGTCACTTTGCGCCAAGGTCAGGGCTGGGACCACCTGCAACCCGGGCCTGGCCACGTAGGGGTCAGGGGTGCTGCTCTGGGGAAGGGAGGTGTGACCTGAGGGCAGAATACAAGTAGGTGCTGACCCAGGTTGTTGCAGAGTAACATCTAGACAGAGGCCACAGAGAACAGGGCCAGCTGGCTTGGTTAAAGGGTGGTGGTGGGGGGGGGGGCGGTTAGGCAGGAGGACGTGAGGGGGAAGAAGCCAGTATCTTGAAGCCAGTTGGCTGCCTCCCCAGAAGCCACAAGGTGGAGGGAATTTGCAATGGTGTCCAACCTGGGAAGGACTGGACAGACACAAAAACTTCGCAAACCTATCAGACTGCCCAGGAAGCAGTGAGTTCCCCATCACTGGAGGTATGCAAGGGCCACACACCCACTTACCAGGAAGGGCTTCTAAGAAGAGGCTGGCCCCAATGGGTCATCTTCCCACAAGTGAGTTGTTCCACCAATAGGGCCTCTCTGGGGGCTACTCAGACCCAAACTCAGTGCAGCAGGTGGGGAGCTTGGTGTGGGGGTACTTGCCAGGTGCTTGCTGAAGCCAGAGGGGAATGATGAGGTGGGAAGCACTCAGGGTTTAGGCACGAAATTCAGGTTCGTGTCCCAGGTAGACCTGACCACGCCTGACCTCCCCGGGGAAGGCCAGGCTGTGGCAGCTGAAGACAGGGAGCCTGGTGGAGGCTGGTGCGGGAGAGAGGCCAGGTCCTAGGCAGGGACAGGTGAGGGACTGGAGAGGGGTCCACAGTTTGGAGAGATGGTTCAGAGTTGGAAATGCAGGCTCACATGCTCCTAGCTGCGTTCCCTATATGGGCCAGCCAGGGGAGGAATAGGTGAGGCATGGATGTGGGAGAGCGCAGGGACTGCCCCCCACACTGCGGGGCTGAACTTGGGGGGCCACAGGCCCCACCTAAAGAGGGCGCCACGGTGCAGCCCACGGACCTGGATCATTATCACAGCTTCCCCAACAGTTCGAGAGAAGCTGGAAATCCAGATTTCACACAAAAATCTTTGGGTCCTTAAGGGTTCCAACTAATTCAACACCAGTGTGGGGAAATTGCGTTTTCTGGAAACCAAGGAGGGCCGGCCTCACAGCCCAAGGGGTGGCAACGGGAGAGGCCTGGGCGTGGCCAGGACCCCAGGGGTCCCCACGAAGCACTTGCAGCCTCAGTGTCTGCTGCCAGCCCTCCCTGTCCCTCTGCCCCCTGGTATCTCATTTGCACCTTCTGCCTCTCTTAGACTATCTCCATCTTGTGGCTCATGCCACACGCAGACCATTACTGTGGGGTCCCCTGCTGCGTCCTGCTAGCTTCCCACCCCAGACTGTTACTTCCAGTGCCTTCCACCAGAGCAGCCCCACGTGCCTGGGCTGGAGAAACCAGCCCAGAGGCTGGCGGCTCAGGGACACGGGGCGCGCCTCGTTGACCCATGCTGCAGTTCCCACACCCAGTGGGAGTCGGGTGGGCGCGTGACTCCCTTCTCCCCACCCAGGAACCATCTTTCCTGATACCTGACAGGGTAATCATGTAGCAAGCAAATGTGTAATTTAAGCAGGTATTTTGGGATCGGTTCAAAGGCATAGCACCATCTCTTCCAGCCACGATGTATAATACAGACACAGACGTAATTGCTTCCAGCGCGCACAGGATAGACTGAGCGTGCCCTCTCCCCAAAATAGAAGCCAGATGGCTTCCTGGCCTCACAGGATCGTAGAGCTGAAAGGGACCCAGGAGATTTTCTAAGCGGAGGGTTACAAACCCAGATGCGTCCACAGAGCTGGCGGATCACCTGGACGGGGCAGCGGGCCACTCGAGGGGCAGGGCCTGCGGGCCAGGGGCGGGGCCTGTGGCCCAGGGGCGGAGCTATGCTAAGGAGGCTCTTGCCTCACCAGCTTTGCCAGGCATGCCACTTGGGGGTGGAGAGGCGGCACCATCTTCCAACCTTTCTAGAAAAGCACAAACTCTGGATATTTGTGCACAACATCCCAATTTTGAAAAGATTGCAACTAATTCAGTTCGTCGGGTTTGGGTTTGGGTTTCTTAACTGTACGAACCAAATCAAGCCTGGCTCTGGGCCAGCCCTTCACCCTACAAAGAGTCGAAGGTTGGACCAGGCCCGTAACCTCGGCAGGTTCCTGGAACCCCGCCCAGCTAAAGTCTTCATGGCTGACTGAGTTGGGGCACCATTAATTGATGGCTCTACAAAGGGCCACAGATCCCAGGACAGGGTTCCCGGGAGGAACCGGGGCCCACCACCGGGGCTTGAGCTACAGCCGGGCTGGACCCAAGAAGCAACGGTCCTCTCTACCCCACGGCGAAATCCAAGCCCGGGAAATTACTAGACCCGGACAGTCTTGCTGTGGTCCATGTGTGTGAAGCCTGGTCTGAGAAATCAGAACCACATGGGGCTGACCTGCCCTGCGGCGGCTGCCCACCCACTCTAATGAGGGAGCCTTCATACAGGAATGCACACATCCCAGCCTGGGACCCTGGGGCCCAACAGCCTTGTAATTTGATGAATTGTCAACATCTGGGCCATAATTACTGGTCCCTGGACTGATAATCCTGGTAAGCCCCCTCACATCCACGGGCCCCGTCTTGGTGCAATTTGGAGGCTCCATTCCCCGACAGGAGCCGTCAGCATGAATTACAACTGGCAAGGGAGACAGTCACCCCGCTCCAGCCGGTCTGAGCATCGACTCATGTCTGCATCTAAACACGGCCCGTTTATGGATTTAGCTCAGCGCAGCAGACACTGTCGCAGATTGGGAAGCCTGAGCCCCAGCTAATCAGGGAAGAACAGAGCCAAACCCCGGGTGGAATAAACAGTCGGCCCAGCCCTTTTGCTTCAGGGTCCCTCCAGCAACTTATTTCCCAAAGAAACCTCCCCTCCATTGCTGTTCCTATTAATTTTTCCTAAGAGATGGCTCTGAAGAACCCTGCTTGGGAAATATTCAGTGGTGGGAAGTTGGGCGGGTGGGAGCAGACCCACGAAGGTGCAGCCAGAGTCCCACCACCTGCCATTCAGAAGAACCAGACAAGGTCACTCCCCAGCACTGCCCAGGGCTCATGCAGACCCCATGCCTGTGTCAGCCTGCATACAGGGTCTCATGCCTCCGGTTGGTCTGGGAGAGGAAGAGGCAGAGGAGACAGACCTAGGACTCCTTCTACTGAACATGTCCTTGGAGAGGAGAAGGACATGTCCCCCATTTTGCAGATAAGAAAACTGAGGCTCTAGGTGGCTCAGGTCACTGAGCTAGGCGAGGAGCGAAGCCAGCACATTGGGGGGCTCTTGGCCTGCCTGGCCTGCGTGTGTCGTGCACAGCACATCCAGCAACTGTCCTGGGGCTCTGCCGATCTGCAGTTGGGGGGTGGGGGAGCAGATAGTGATTTAAAGCAGAACCGAGGCTTGTAAACAGCTGTGGGGTTTCCTGGAGGGCAGAATGTGTTGAAAACCTCTGATGAATTCCGTGGCTTTGATCAGGCAGGAGAGGGAGCCCACGGGAACAGACTGGCCACGGGCACAGTGCTGTTGGCGTCCGACCCTCTGGAGTGCCTGTCCCGGGGAAGCAGAGGCTCTGAGAGAGAATTTGAACCCTGGCAAGGCCCAAGTTCTGCATTTGCCTGTGGCTGCCCTGCATGCCTTCCTTCCCCGCTCCTTTTGTGGGAGATGCCCCCTAGTCTGGGGCGGGGGAGGGCTGCCTTGACAGGACAAGACCTCTGCCATCAAGGATGTGCCCCCACCCAGGCCCCAGGTCTGCTTGTCCAGACTGCTTGCACTCCTGATGGCCCTCCTCTGCCCAAGACTGGCTTGCTGTCAGCTAGAACACTCAGCCTGGACCCTTCCCTGCCTCAGTCCAGGCTGACCATGCCCTCCACCCCGTGTTTGTCCGTGACTCCCTTCAGACCAACTCCTGGCCCTTCCCTTGAGCATTTCTGCTGCTCTGAGGACTTCCAGAGCCTGCCTCAGGCATCCTTCCAGCCCATGGAAACGTCTGGTTCATAGATGGTCCACACAGCCTCCCGGTGAGGCTGGGAACGCTGCCCTCCTGAAGAGCCACAAGCAGAACGAGGGTTTAGACAAGCTGCAGGAAAGAAACCTATTTCACAGTGTGTTCCCTGGTGTTTTTCAAACTTACTTGACCCACAGATCCATTCCTCCTGTGGGGTCCAAGCCAAGAGAACATCTTGGGCTCCCTCCTGCAGCAGACACTTCTAGAAAAACAGGGTACCCACAGCCCTGTGTGCTCTCTGTCCACCCACAGATATCCTGGAATGGGGCCTGGGGACCCAGCATTGATGGACCAGAGACAGGCCCAGACCCAGAAAGGGCCGAACCAGGACACATGCTCTGTGCCCAGCAAGGATCAGGCGGGCTTTGGGCACCAGACCAGGAGGTTGGGACATCATCCTGCAGGAGGCAGGCTGCCCCAGAGGGGCTGCAACAGGAGAGCAGATCTACATTCTAGAAAGTTCTCCAGGGCATTGCATGGGAGAGACTACAGGTATTAGGGAAGGGCCTTGGGAATGATGCTCAGGTCTCAGCGTGTGTCGTAAGCCTTTCCTGGAATGTGGCAAGGAGGGCTAGGACATGCCTTGCGGGGCCAGGGACCAGAGTCCCTGGCATCCTGAAGCCAGATGGACCCACAGATGTTCACTGTGCAGCCCGTAGAGGGCTTTAAAAATAAGAAAGGCAGGGGCTCCACATATGTGCTTCTCCAGACAAGGACTGCTTCCTGGGGCGGGGGCGGGTGGGGGGGGTCACGCAGACAGTGGTGCCTGTGCCACCCCCCCTGGGAAGGGAGCTGGGGAGGGGTGAAGGAGGTTTGCTTTGTCCTGTCTCCTTCTGCACGGTTCATGTGTTCTACTGAGTGCACATAGCACGTGCACACACACACACAGAGGCCAGCGACGCAGAGAGGCCTGCATCTCCTTGTCACAAGTGAGGAGGCCCAGGTCACCAGCTGGCATGTGGGCAAGGCTGGATTTGGTCTCAGGTGTGTCTGAATCCAGAGCCAGCCTCCTCTGACCACCTGGCATGTCTCCTGGAGCTCAGCCCCAGGGCTCTCTTCCAGAAGGATGGGGACCCAGCTCTGTGGTAGACAGCTTCGGGGGATGCTGCTGCTCCTCCTGGAGGCTCCCAGAAGGGCCATTTGAGCTGGGCTTTGAGGAACGAGTAGGAGTTCTCCAGGTGGAAGCAGGACTGTGTGCAGTGGAGGAACTGGGAAAGTACGGCTTGGGGCCAGGAAACAGTGTGGTGGGTGAAAGCCCGTGGGCCTCCAGAGGCCCCAGATATACCCCCTGAGACCCCTGGAGCAGCTCTCTCCAAATCCCAGGGGCTGCCAGGAGGCCATGGTGTGGCAGAGTTTAGGGGAAAGCTGGGGCAAACCCAGGGCAGGAACAGCCCTACTGGGGAGAACAGGTAATGAGGATGCTGAGGCTCAGAGAGGTTGAGTGGCTCTCCCGGGGTCACACAGCAAGCACGTCTGTCTGACCCAGCACTTTCTCTGGTAGAGGCCTAGGGTGACAGAGGGTCCAGAGAGCTCTGCCCAAAGAGGGGCTGTTCAGTTGGGGAGACAGACATCCCAGGAATCCCAGAAGGAAGGCAAGGCCTGCGAGCCTCCGTCGTAGGTCCCCTGGGACCTAGGGGCCACCTGTCAAGGGTGCTGCCCTGTGCTGTGGGAGAGGGAGAACTGCCTGGAGAGGAGGGCTTGTTTTAGCCCTGGACAGTCCCGATGCCTCAGCTTCTTCATCTGCAGGATGGGGCTGTGGGGCCTGCTTCGCAGGGCGGCAGTGAGGGCGGAGTGGGGTGTGGCCCCAGAGAGTCTCCACCTCTGTGGCCCCAAGGAGAGGGGTGCCCGCTTCCCTCAGACCAGCCCTGCACTGGGTCCCAGGGCCTGTGAGGGGCCCCTTGCTGCCAGTGCCTTAGCTCTGAGGCCCACTGTGTCCTCCCTCCCAGCACAGCACAGGGAAAAGGAAGGAGATTAACTTAGCTCTAAGCTTCCTCTCTTTTTTCATCTCTGTCTTCATGAGGGATTTGGGCAGATGAGGGAGCGTGGCTGGGGGATCTTGGCGCCCGGAGGACGGAGAGTGGAAGTGCCTTTCTGGTCTCCAGCCTTGGCCTGTTCTGGCTGGGTGGCCTGGGGCGAGACCTTTCCATCCCCGAGCCTCAGTTCCCTCCTGTAAGACAGGGACAACACCTGCCTTACAGGCTTGCTGTGGTGATTCAGGCTTGCTGAGTATGGGGGCCCTGAGGAGCCCCCAGGTGAGACTCGGGGTGGGACTGGGCCCCTTGTATGTTCCGGGCCTGGGTGAGGCCTAGCAGGGCCTGAGCGTGGGGAGTAGAGGAGGAATGAGGTCCAATTTTAGCAGACTAAGAGGGGGGCCTCAGGCCCATGGATCCAGGGGTCAGGCCAGCCGGGAGCCAGCAGGAGGTGGGCCAGCGAGGGCAGTCCCTGGTGAGCCTCAGCCTGGGAGCCCTCCTGACCAGGAGCCCTCAGATCCTATACCCCCCCCCATCTCCTGGGATTCCTTCTGTCCCCAGGACATCGCCTCGAAGTCCAGACCCTCAGCTGACCTTGAGGCTGGTGGCCAGGGCCACTTAAGGGACAAATTTTCAGAACTGCCCTGGCTTCCTGCCTGGAGCAAGGCCCTGGTGTGAGGAAAAGCCCC
This sequence comes from Martes martes, assembly GCF_963455335.1. NCBI lineage: Eukaryota > Metazoa > Chordata > Mammalia > Carnivora > Mustelidae > Martes > Martes martes. Next base: position 20,428,465 of record NC_137892.1, read on the forward strand.
TCTTAGGGCATCTGGGGACGTAGCTGGCCCATTTCAGGGAGGTCTGACTGTGCAGCTAGGGAAACTGTTCACTCTTGGGCCCCAGGCCATGTGCAGACCTGAGGGAGGAGGGACTGGCTTCCAGGAGCCAAAGAGTGTCTCCCAGGTAGAGGAGCCAGGGCAGGTCCTTGAAAGCAGAGGGAACAGCCCACGCAAAGGCATGAATATGGGAAAGAAGCAGAGAGCTTGGGAAGACCAGGGACACAGGACAGCCCCAAGGCAGAGGCCAGGCCGGGCCATGAGGACCCCAGTGCGGGGCACAGGAGTGCAGTCTCCGCAGGGCAGGGACACGTGAGAGAGACCGGGATGGGAGGGAAGTTGATGCTGAGACAGAGCTCCTGTCTGCTGCTCACGGGCCCTGTGCCTCTGGGCTGTGCTCTCTGCCCACGGTGCCCTCCCTAAATCCCCAATTGTTACTTTCTCAGGCCAGAACTCCCTAATCTTTCCCAATACCCCCCAGAGCCTGGCAGGCTGTCCCCCTGCTCAGAACTGCCAGAACCCTTTGTCTGTCCTGCCCTGGACTTTCCACCTTATACTGTACGTATCTGCTCGCGCTTCATCTTTCTCACTACCTTTCCTTGCTTTGACTCAATACACACTGAGAGGCACGTGCTTTGTGCCGGGCCTCATCAGAGCACTGGTGACACAGGGATCAGACCCTTTTCCTGGATCCACTGGTAGACTTGTATAGACCACACGGTGACAATGCACGGTGTGATGTGCGACCCTTAGAAAATGGGCCGGATGCAGGGACAGATGGCTTGACTTCTGAGAAGTGAAGGAGCCCCGAGGGCATCGTGAAGGAGGAGGTGACTGAACAGAAGACGGCACACAAGGGGGTGAAGGGTGTGCCCGGCGGGCAGGCGGTACATGTGCAGGCTCGGGAGAGTGGAGCTGCCTAGAACATTTGCAGCGTCTGTGGGATGAGGAGGCCACACAGGGAGGAGGACGGGGGTTGACAGAGACTGGTCAGAGCCAGTTGGTGGCACTGCCCTCAGATTCTTGTATACTCCCACCTGGTGGGGGAGCTCAGCGGGGCTTTCTGAGCGGGCAGCGGCTGGACAGGCAGAAGGTGCCCATGGGGGCTGCTTGGCAGCCGTCCCTGACCCCCTGCAGACACCACAGAGCCCCCAGAGCCTCTGGGATGTGCCAGCCCTTGGGACCCAGCCTTGGGAGATTTGGCTTCTCTTGACCTTGACTTTGGCCTGCTAAGGCCAGTGCAGGGAATTAAAAGAGCCTTGAGGATTCTTCAGGCCTGTCTTAGCCTATTTGGGCTGCTCTAACAAAGGGCCACGGACTGGGTGGTCTAGAAACAACAGAAATCGACTTCTCGCAGTCTTGGAGGCTGGAGGTGTGAGGTCAGGGTGCCGGTGCGGTCAGGGTTCTGGTGGGGGGCCCTCTTCCCGGCTGAAGGTGGCTGCCTCCTCCCTGTGTCCTCACATGGTGGACACAGAGGCCAGCAGCTCTCTGGAAACTCTCTTCTAAATAGGCTGACGCCCCATTCATGAGGCTCCCGAAAGCCCCCTCCTCCTAACGCCATCACACCAGGGGTTAAGTTTCAACACATGCATTTTGCGGGAGGACGTGTTCAGTCCCTGCTGACTTACATGTGAGTGAACTCAGTTCGAACTGGATTAAAGAAAAGCTGCGGACAAACAAAGTGTGCAGGGGTGGGGGGTTTCAGCAGCAGACCCTTTGTGCTCTCTGTCTCTCCGCTCTGGCTTCCTCTCTGTTGGCTCTTCCTCAAGCCACATGGTGCCCCCAGGAGCTCCACCTTAGCCCCATCAGAGAAAAGAGCCCTCTTTCCCCTACAGGGTCACCATCCAAAGTCCCAGACATGACACTCATCCCTGAACCCCTCTCTGGTTGAGGAAATGTGACCGCACTCCCAAGCCCCATATGTGCAGATGGGGGTGGTCCTGGAGAAGAAGAAGGGCTCTGTCATTGGAGGAGGGGATTCTGGACAGCAAACACCCAGATGCCCTCGCATGAAACGTACTCAGACCATGGGCTTACGTCAGGTTTTGGTCTTTGATACCCAGTAGTACCTCTAGGTCATAAAACACACAGGAAATGCCTATCCGGTGTGTAACCTTTCTCTCTGTCTCTCTCATTTCCAGGGGCCGCTGGGTCTGGATGGCAAGCCCGTAAGTGATTACAGGGAGATTCTAGGTGGTCCTGGGACTGGGCCACTTGTGGGGCTGGAAGTGATGGGGGAGGGTGCCAGAGGGAAGGGCTGGAAGTGATAGGGGGAGGGTGCCAGAGGGAAGGGGCCACCGGGAACCTGGCTCAGCACAGAGAGAAGTCATTTGGGCATCAGACCGGAGTTCAAATCCAGCTCCACTACCCGCTGGCTGTGCACCTTTGGAGAGGCCCTTCACCTCACAAGCCTGAGGCTCGTCAAATGCGTCCATCGACCCTCCACACTTGAACCAGCCCTGCAGGCTGGGGATGTGGAGAAATATAAATTGCACTTTGACATCGAGTCAGCCTTCAAAACATACAAGCCCCTCCTAGCAAGCCCCAGGCACAGAGCATCCCCCCCAACCCCACGCCAGTCTCAAGACTTCCCAATGGTAGACATTGGGCTGATGAGTTCTCAACACCTGGGCCAGGAGCCTATGGTCCACAAGCATCTTCAGCAGAATGAACAAGCTGCTCGGGGAGACAGCATAATTAAATAAATAATTGGATGTGGATGGATAGGCAGGTGGGTGGATGGATATATGGATGGATGGACAGATGAATGGATTGATGGATGGAGGGATAGATGTATGGAAGGGAGCGAGGATGGATGGATGGGTGACTGGCTGGGTGGATGGATGAACAAATGGATAATGAATAGCTGGATGGAAGGACAGAAGGACGGATGGATAGATGAAAGAGTCAAACAAATGCATAAGTGAGTAGATGGAAGGAAGGATGTATGAATGGATTGATGGAAGGATGGCTGAATAGTAGGTTAGATGTTGGTAGGATGGATGGATGCATGAATAAACAAATGAATTGATGAATAGTTGCATGGAAGGACAGACGAATGGGTGGGTGGATGGAAGGAAGGATGTATGAATGGATTGATGGAAGGATGGATGGATGGAAAGAAGGTAGGATGTATAAATGGGTAGATGGATAGATGGACTATCTATGACTGGCTGGATAGATGGACAAACAAATGGATAATGAATAGCTAGATGGAAGGACAGACGGATGGATGGATAGATGAAAGAGTTGATGAAAAGATGGATGGAGTGGGTAGATGGAAGGAAGGATACATGAATGGACTGATGGAAGAATGACTGGATAGATGGATGGTACGATGGATGGATGGATGGACAAATGGAGTGATGAATAGTTGCATGGAAGGACAGACAGATGAATGGTGGGTGGATGGAAGGAAGGATGTATGAATGGATTGATGGAAGGATGGATGGATGAAAAAAATGGATTGATAAATGGTTGGATAAAAGGACAAATAGATGGATAGATAGATGAATGGGTTGATGAATGGGTGTATGGGTGGGTAGACGGAAGGAAGGAAGGATGATTGGGTAGAAAGATAGTCAGATGAGGTTATGAATCAATGATTGTACAACGGTTGGACGCACGGGAGACTGAGTTAGCGGGTGGACAAATGCATGATGGTTGAGCGGACAAGAGAGTGAAGGAATGAGTGAAATAGTAAGTGACTGAGGAGCTGCCAGACGATGTGTGCCGTATTAGAGGATGGAGAAATGAACTGACCTCTTATGTGGACAAGTCGTTAGGTGAATGAACCAGCAAACCCATTATGAACTGAAGGGATAATGGAAAGTTAGGGGCAGTGGCCACCGGGCTCAGGAGGGGCTGAGCTTGAAGGGCTCTGCTCTGTGGAGGGAGTGACAGCACATGTGTTCCTACCTCAGCTGAGAGGTCCCGGCCACCCTCAAGTCCCCTGGCGCCCCTCACGCAGAGGAGTGGGATGCGGAGCTGTCCTGGGCCCAGCAAGGGCAGTTGTCATTAAAAGCAGACAGACTTACGTGTTTCCCCACCCAGCTCCCCACAGCTCCGCTCAAAGCCTTAGGGAACCCAGCCCAGTCCTCCCTGCTCAGGCCTGTCTTCACCTTTTGTTCTACAGGGACTTCCAGGACCCAAAGGGGAAAAGGTAAGTGATGCCGGCAGCTGTCTAGATGAGGATATGATGAAGGATGCCAGAAACCTGCCTCCAAACCCCAGCTCTGGAGTGTGGCCCCGGGCACGTCACATCCCCTCCTGGAACCTCAGTTTCCCCATCTGGAAGGTGGGGCTAAGAGTGCCTCCCTCCTAACGGTTATACGGCTTATGTTTAACGATTCCGAGTGCCCAAGGGGTGACACTGGAGTACCCTCCACACCGGAGAATGACAAAACTCAAGCAAGGTCTTCGCAAAATGAGGAGTTTCCAAAGCAAAAAATCATGGAAGAGAGGGGGGAGGGGCTAGAGCCAGGAGAGCCTGGGGGGCGGGGGTTTGAACAGTCACTATAGATGGTATTCTTTGTGAGGAGTGTGTGGCCCCCCCAGGCGGACAGATGGTGGGGAGCTGCCCCTGTGGTCTTTACAGCACCCCCTGTGAGAAAATCTTCCCTGGCATTTGGAACGAAATGTCACGGCAGACCCCTGGAGGGCTGGGGCCTCCAAGTGCCATGAAAGGGCGGGGGTGGGAGGGGCCACCCATGTGTCCTACGGCAGGATCAGAGCAGGGAGGGGCCAGAGCAGATGCCCATGTGGCAGGACCCTTCTAGGATCCACATCTGGGCCACGTCCACTCCAGCCGCCTGCTGTGATGTGCCCTCCGAGGTAAGTAAGGCCAGCCAGTGTCCCCAGCCACCCTCAGAGCTGTGCCGGGCACAGGATCCCAGGCTCAGAGCCTCAGGGTTGCCTTAGGGCTCCCCCACCAACCGCATGGCTTTCGATGGGTGGCCGGCTCCGTGGGCCTCAGTTTCCCCATCTGTCAGTTAAAGCAACCTGACAGAGAAGTGATTTCCTTCCTGCTGACTCCGGTTGAACAAAGCAGAGGCTTTGAACCCAGAGAGAGACTGGCATCTTGGCACCCGTCCCTTCGTGACATCCACCCCAGAGCTTGGTGACTTTAGACGGTCAAGTAATTACCATTCCTCGCTGTGTCGAGGTTCCAGGATTCCAAGAGGACGCGGGGCATGGGGAGCAGCTCATCTCTGCTCTGCCGTGACTAGGGGCTGGCCACAGGCAACACAGCGCCTGGTTCTAAGCCCTGTGTGTGCACTGGCTGTGTGACTTTGGGCTGGCTACTTAGCCTTTCTGTGCCTCAGTTTCCTCATTGAAAATGGAGATTAGAAATAGAACTCTCGTGATATGTTCATTAGACTTGGGTGAGAACAAGTGGGTAAAGCAGGGAGCACACAGTAAATGCTTAATACATGTGGTAGGGTAAAAATAGTAGCAGTGACCCGTCTTCCTGCTCTTTGTCCTTAGGGCGCACCAGGAGACCTTGGCCCTCGGGTAAGAGCTGACACAAGACTCCCTCACCTGCCCCACACAGTTCATGTTACCGTATAATAAGGCGTATCTAGCGTCTCTTCTGGGTCCCTGCCCCTTACCACATGGGCCCACGGTCTCTGCCCACTGCCCACCATCTGTCCTTCTGTGGGGTTTCATTTAAGTGGCCACGGCTAGAAAACCCAGGGCTTCCTCACAGTCATATTTGTTACCGTGGATGGGGGGCAGGGTGGGGACAGTGGCGCTAGCACTGCCCCCAGACCCGAGACTGACCTTGTTGAGGATGGCTGGCACCTCAGGAAGAGGGAAGGTTATGGGTCAGCAGCTGAGCTCTGCCACTTACCAGCCAAGTAACCTTGAGCGACTCCCTTTCCCCTCTGTGACTCAGTTTCTCCAACTGTGGTGGGTGGGATTGACAGCCCCTTTTCCAAGCTCTTATAGCAAAGGTTCATGGCAGTCATAAAGGTGAGCACCCAGCACCCAGCCCAGGGACAGTAGATCCCCTGGCCCTCGGTGCCCCCAGGGCCCAAGGGACCGGGAAGTGCCTTGTGCCAAACCTGGGGTCTCTTCAATGAAGCAGAGTGGGGATCCCAGGTCGGATGGGCCCCACAAAGCAGATCTGGGCAGAGGGTCACATCAGGGGCCCTAACAGCATGCCCCCTCCATTCCTGCCACAACTGGGGTGGAGGCCCATCTGTACTAGAGGGGGCTGCTCCCCAAAAAGGTTATGGGGTGGAAATTGTAGCCAGTGAGCTAGTACCCCCACAGCCAGCATCTGTAAGCACTGGAGGCAGGGATGGAGCAGGGGTGAGGGGCGGGCACTGTGGATGGGGGATGGGAAGGGGAGGCTAGAGGACTAAGTGTGGGCCAGGTCCTGGTCCTGGTCCCGGTCCCAGTCCCACCTCTGCGGCCCCACGGCCCCAAGTCTGTGCCACCAGACCAGAAGGGCCCATATAACAGGTGGTCGTGAGCAGGAGCCGAGAGCCCCGGGCTGGCCAGGCTGAAGCCCCAGGACAGAGCTCTTCCGTGCTGGGCCTTTGGTTGGAGGCAACCATGGGGTCCCCAAAAGCTGAAGTCAAAGCCAGGGTACCCACGTTGAATTTGGTGACCGCTGAGAAAAAGCTTTTTGCTTGCTTTCTAGTGGGTGTACAAACACTGATCTTCCGGAAAGGGGGTGCCCACTCCTCAATTGACGAGCTCCCCCAGCCCGGGAGTCATGAGAGATCTTTCCCAGAGCCCTCCCTCCACCCTTCATGGGTATCCTCTCGTTGTCCCAAGGTTCCAGCCACCTCCAAAACAGCCGCCACCCTTGAAAGTTCCATGGCTTAAAACAACAACGGCCCCGGTTGTGGGCGAGGTGGGGGGGGGTGGGCGGATCTCTCTCATCGAAGCCAGTCCAAGACAGTGGCACCCTCCCATGGCCCCGATGGATGCAGCTGTTGGCTGGGAGCTCAGTGGGGAGGTATGCGCTTCAAGTCTTCTCCCAGCGTGGCAGTGGGCTTCCCAGAGGGGCGTCCCAAGACTAGCATTCCAGGAGGCCAGTTAAGAGCCTGGCACGCCTCACTTCCGTGGCATCCTATCTGTCCCATCAGCCACGGGGCCCGCCCAGAGTCAACGTGGGGAAAGAGGAGCAGACCTTCTCTCTCGATGGGGCAGTGGGTTGGGGGGGGTCCCACTGCAAGGGTCCTGTGGGATGGGAATGAGCGTAGCGGCCATCTTTGGAGAACATAGTCCTCCTCTCCCGGTCGCTGGGCTGGGTTGAGTGGCTTTGCCCCCCCGAAACAGCTTTGTCCTTTCCTAAGTCACCCTTTCTGCCTTCCTGACCACACAACCTGTTTGCTGGCTAGATGGTTTTTCCACGGCTCAATCCAGGCTTTATAAGTAGAGACCATCACGGGTACGGTCGCCGCGTCTTCAAGGTAGCCTGGCCCAGTGGCGTGTCCGGGCCTGCTGGTTTGTGTGCTCCCTTGACTCACCCCTGCGTTTCCATGGTTGGACCTCAGCCAGCCCGATCCCAGCACACAGGCAAGGCAGCTGGCCAGCCTCGAGTCCCGAGTAACTCAAGGCCAGAGCCTACCAACATCTGCTGGGACCTGCTCACGTGTTGAAACCCATTTACCTCCCCAGTAAGTAGAGTCCAGGCCAGTGGTGCCCGTTGTGGGGCCCCTGGGCTGTGGAGGGAGCGGGGGCTGGGGTGTCTTCCAGTTCTCCCTGACACAGCAGCAAATGGAGCAGGAATCACCCTCCGCCGTCCCCACCTGCACCTGGGCAAGCTAACCAGACTGTCCGCTGGCTACATGTCAGGCTGGAGTCCTGGCCTCCGGGTCGGGACCCTGAGTGGTGGACACTGAGAGCCTCAGTCCATTTTTTAATTGGGGAAAACCAATGAACTGTGCCTGGGGTCCCGTTGGCAAGAGAGGGGAACCTTCACATTATGGGAGCCGGGGATTCAGAACGCGTCCAAAAGGCATCGCTTGCCTCAGTGGCCCTGAGGAGCTGCTGCCATTCCTAGCTCTGCAACCCTGGGGGAAATGATTACCCTCTCTGTTCCTGACTGCTCTACCTGTAAAATGGGTCGATACAGTGCCGTGGCTGGGTGGTCGCAAGGGTTGGGGAGAGTCAGCTTCCAGGGAGATCAGTGCAGGGTGCACGGGGTCCAGGGAGGGTTACCTCTGCAAGAGGCTTCTTCGTTTCTCGGCTGTGGGAAGTTTGGGGACTGCTGTCACTGCGAGCCAGGTGTGCCCCATGACCTTGCCCCGTGCCACGGGGGCAGCAGGAAGTGCCGGTGGCACCGTGGTCCCCCTTTCCTTGCAGCTGGGGGCCACGAGGTGAGGGCTCTGGCTGCCTGAGGTCTGACCCCGTACTAACATCAGGTCCTTGAGTCAGGGGCGGGATGCTGCATGACCGAGACTTTGTGGCCCTTTGTTGCTCTCCTTTTTTTATTTTCAACTTTGTATCGCAAGATGACTGTTGGTTCACAATTAGTTGTAAGAGGTGGTACCCCATGCACCTGTCCTCCACGCTCCCCGATGGTGACATCTTGTCTCCCTGTGCAATGTAGTCTCACAACCAGATAATTGACAGACTCCACCTCCCTCACGGGGAGCTCAGCCATGTTGCCCATCTAGGTGCGTTGAAAAGTCTGGGCGACGTCATCACACTCAGTAGACTCGGGTACCACCACAGGACGATCCCCCGTGCTGCCTCAGTCCCCTCCCTCCCCGCCCCATCCCTGCCCCCACCCCCAGCAGCCACCAATCCGTCCTCCATCTTCATGATCTTTCCATGTCCTCCCTGGGGTGTATTTGCAGCGGTAGAGTCTGAGCCGCTGAGATTGGCTTTTCTCACTCAGCGTCGTTCCCCCGAGATCCGTCGGAGCTGTTGCAACGTGGCTGTGCCTTGTTCCTTGTCATTATGGCGGAGCTGTGCTCTGTGACACGGCTGTCGCTTAACCGTCCCTTAGCCGTTCACCCACGGAAGGACATTTGGGTTGATTCTAGTTTGGGGCCGTTACCCCTAGAGCAGCTGTGAGCATCCGCGGGAGTTTTCATCGCTCTGGGTAAGGCCCCAGAAGCGCACCTCCAGCACGGGATAAAGGAGGCTCTCCTGCGAGGAAGGTCCTTCAGGACGCGTGCAGACCCCTTTCCAGGGGAAGGGGCTGGTGGGGCCCACATGCTTTGCTCCAGTACCCAGCGTGTCTCATCTCTCAGCGGAACACCAGAGCTGAGCTCCAGGCACTGAGAGCTGGGAGAACGGCACATCCCTTAGCTTTTATGCCAAAGTACAGGGACCTGTCTGTCCCTGTGGCTGCCGAGGAGCAACCAGAAGCCCAGGAACCAAACACTTTCCTCTGAACCACCCCCCCCCCCACAAACCCGCAAGGGCTGGGGGAGGGAAGGCATCTGGCCAGTCATCTGCAGAGACTGCTCTCTGGAGACTGGAGCCCCTCCCCTCCCCCTCACAGTAAGCCGGGCCCCATCTCTTCTAGGGAGACCAAGGGCGAGATGGAGCTGCTGGGCCTCCGGGGCCCCCTGGACCCCCTGGAGCCCGGGGCCCTCCTGGCGACACGGGGAAAGATGGCCCCAGGGGAGCACAAGGCCCAGCGGTAAGAGAGGGCATGGAGGTAGAATACCCCTGTCCCCAGTCCAGACCCAGACCCATGTTGCCTAACCCCAGCCCCAACCCAGACAACTGCCCCACTCCAGCCTTAGACCGAGTGGCGTTTAAGACCTTGACCCCAAACCCATTCCCAAATGCTGGTCCGCACCCTCATTTCTGGCTATTATCCAGACCCTACCTCTGGCTCCTACACTCTGACCTGACTCCAAACCCAACTTTTACTCTGCACCCTAACCCCAAATACAACCAGAGATCCTAACCTCACCTTGCTTGCAATTTCAGTCTCTATCCTAACCCTGACCCTGAGACCCATACGGAGGTGTTTCCTCCCCAGATTTTATTCCCCCCACCCTGCTCTGGCTCGCTCTCCCCCCAAGTCCTTCCCTCCTTCCAGTACTAACTAGTTAGGCTCAGTTGTCCTCCTATAGCTCTACGCAGACTCTGGAGGCCAGGCTTCATGGTACTACCCCTTCCCCTACCGCAGGGACTTAGGCCTGTCCTTCCCCTCCCACGCAGAGCCAGCCCCTCCACCACACTGCCACCAAATTGCCACCAGGGTCCCCTCTTGGGGCAGCTAGCTACTCAGTTGGCTCATCCATTCCTATTCCCGTTGGGCACCTAGCTCCCTGAGCCTCAACTGCGTTGAACCTCCCTGAGTTCTCATCTGCAAAGTGGGAACAAGGACACCCGCTCATGAAACAAGAGACGGCTTGGAGCCCCAGCCCAGGGCCCAGCGCGGGGAGTGGGCTCCATTAACCGTGGAGTCCCTGTGTCCCTTCATCAAGAGGGTCTCCTCTTCTGCCTCCTCAGGGTCCCAAAGGAGAGGCTGGACGTGACGGCGAGATGGTCAGTATCCAGGGCATTGGGGCAGCCTGGGGCCCCATTCATTCAGGGGGCCAGAAGCCCCCATCCCACTCACGGCCAGCAGTGGGGAACCGATGGGCCAGGCCCCCAGCCCTGCATCCCTGGGAGGGCGCCCCCCCAGGCCACTGCCCTGCTTGAGATCTGACACAGAAGCAGCCCTTGATGTGGGAGTCAGGCCTAGAAGGGGCAGGATGGCCCGGCCTCCTGCCATCTGGCACTTGGCGTCGCCCTTTATACAATGATACCCAAAAGCAGCTGCCGGTATCCCATTTAATACTTTCTCCTCTCTTGTTCCAGGGCCTGAAGGGACTCCCAGGGCCCAAGGTGAGTGCTCCCCTGTCCCCTGCCCCGGGCCTGGGAGGGATGGGCTCCCATCCCCTCCCCCACCCCTGCAAGTCAGTTGTTCCTTTTCTCCTTTGCCTGCTGGGGGGGCGGGGGATGGACTGGGGTCCGCCTGAAGAAGAAGGGCTTTCCTTGCTTTCTCCCTCATCTCAGAAACACCCCCCAGAGGCTGTGGCATCACATGCCCACTTGTGAGAGCAGTGACTTGTCCAGGGTCATTCAGCATGGGGGGGACCCTGGTCAGGAGCAGAGTCCAGGACTGTCAGCCCCACCATCCCTGTACACATGTCTGAGGGGCCAGGGTCTCCGGGCCATCCCCGGTCATCAAGGCCGGTTCCACCGGAGGAGCAGGTGGCCTGGGTCTGCGCCATGTTCTCAGGGCTCTGACCTCTCTCTTGCACCCCTCTGCCTTCCATCTTAGGGTGAGCCTGGCATTCCTGGAAAGAAGGTGAGGGGGGCCCCCAGGAAGGGCTTCCTGGTGGGGGTGTGGGAAGTGGCTAGGGAGATGGGCAGGGGCTCCCCATGGGGCAGGGCGGTGGGTGGGTGGCGGCCATAGGGATGTCCTCACCAGACCCAAGTCCTCTGTCTCGAAGCCCAATTTCCTTCATTCACTCGCTTATTCACGGATTCTTTCCTTTCTGCAAATGCAGCAAATTCGTTCCCACTTCAGGGACCTGGACAGTGGTTCTCAAAGTGTGGTCCTGGGACCAGCAGTATCAGCATCGCTGGGGCCTTAGGCGCATTTGGAGGCCGATCTTGGACCCACCTAGTCAGAGTCACTAGGGGTGGGCCACTGGGATGTTGTGATTTATAAAAAATCCATATTTGTTCTTAGTCCTCTGGTTTCTGGAGCAGAGCTCCTAAAACCCTTGGAATGTCCTGAATGATGAACCAGATTTGAAGGTGTCTATTGTTATGTTTATGGCGTGACTTTAGGGACAACCGCCCCCCCCCCCAATGGGGGCTGGTTGCCTGGAGAACTAGCCATGTGATTGGAGGGTTGGAGTTTTCAGTCCTGGTCACCAGCCTTCCAGGGAGGGAGAGGGGCTGTAGGTTGAACCAGTCTGACCCGTGGCCTCTGTGATGATGCCTCCATAAAAACCCCAAAGGATGGGCGTTCTGAGAGCTTCCGGGTTGGTGAACATGGGGAGAATTGGGGAGAGCAGCGCTCCTGGAGAGCTCACGGACCCTCCGCGCCCCTTCCCCATGCCTTGCCCGCTGCATCTCGCTATTACTGAGTTCTATCCTTTATGATAAATTGGGAATCTAGTAAGTAGAGTGTTTCCCTGAGTTCTGTGAGCTGCTCTAGCAAGTTAATGGAACTCAAGGAGGAGGTCATTGTAATCGTCAGTCTATGATGGACCAATCTATAACACAGCTTCCTCCTGGTGCCTAAAGTGGCGGGTGCAGGGGTGGGGGGGTGCTGTCTTATAGGACTGGGCCCTTAACCTGTGGGATCCAACGCTCTCTCCAGGTTGACAAGTATCAGAATGGGGTTAAATTGTAGTGGGGAATCCCCTGGGTGAGGGTGTGGACATACCTCACGCCCATCAGAATTGGTGACCAGAACTTTTATTTATTTCTTTTAAAGATTTGATTTATTTATTTGAGACACAGAGAGAGAGCACTAGCAGTGGGGAGGGGCAGAGGGAGAGGGGAGAAGCAAACTCCCCGCTGGGCAGGGAGCCCGATGTGGTACTCAATCCCAGGACCCTGAGATGATGACCTGAGCCGAAGGCAGACACTTAACCAACTGAGCCACTCAGGCGTCCCCCTGGTGACCAGAACTTGTAGCTGTGGTCTGTCCAGCACCTCCCCCAGGGTGACACTGGCATGCACTCGAGTTTGGGAACCACTGGCCAGGGGTGATCTCCCTCCACCCCTTCCCTTGCCAGGTCTCCAAAAAGCTCCCCTAGGTCGCTCTGAGTTCCTCCATCCCACCACCCCCCTACACTCTTTTCCCAGCACTGCTTCCACCTCCTGGCCTGGTGCTGTGGGTTTATCAGCATAGTTCCTTGCCCTCGGGCCCCTCTCTCCCCGACTGAACAGGGACCCTATCTGCCTGGCCCACAGACGCGCTCACACGTATTGACTGAAGGAGCCAATCCCCTCTCCTCCACCTGCCCGCCCCTCCCTTCCGTGCGCCAGCCCCCCTCAGGCGTGCTCTGGGCTGGCCCTGGGGGACCCGCCCTGCCCCGCCCCCCTGTCCCCACCCAGTGTGACTAATGCTGGTGCCCGCAGAGGTCTGGTGGGCTGGTGGGCAGGGGAGAGCGCTGGGTGGGGAGACAGCCAAAACCGGTACGCCTGGGCCTGAGGGCTGCAGCCTCAGCTGCTCTCTCCTCAGGGGGATGACGGGATTCCAAGCCAGCCAGGGCTCCCCGGACCCCCAGGCCCCAAGGTAGGTCCCTGTGGCTCCCCCAGAGGGCCCCCTGCCTCCCACCTCCCTTGGCTCCGAGCGGTCTGGTGAGGCCCCTAGCGGCCCTTTCACAGTGCAGGTTTGGGAGGTGGCACCCACTCTACCCTGTCCCCAAGGTAGGACAAGGGTATCATCCTTGCTCCCTTGCCGGCCTGTCTCCAAAATGTCACCTGAGCCCCCCTCAGGGGCCCTAACTATGCCCCAGGGGGGCTCAGGCATGTTCCCCAGGAATCACAAAGCCTGCAGCCCCAGCTGGCCCCTGGCACGCTCACTCACTGCGAATGTCTCAATTGCAGGGCGAGCCAGGGAACACGGGGCCTCCAGGAGAAAATGGTGTGGACGGCGCCCCAGGGCCAAAGGTGCCTCGCAGTGCACGGCTCAGACCTGTGCACCCATCCTGGGGTCATGTGGTTTTGCCTCCTTTTGCCCTTTTAACTGGGGAGTTGCGGGAGGACGTGGGATCTGGGGTCTGGTTCTGTGGGCTGTCAGAGGCTGGCCCCAGGGATGGCCACAGGTTTGGGTGAAGGACAAGCCCCCCCGCCCCAAGCTTGGCCATGTGGCTCAGTCATCCTGCAGTTGGGGAAGCCAGGCCATCCCTCAGTGGCCCAGCTCTACACACTGTGGGGTCCAAGGGGGCTCCCGTGGGCCCTCCTTCCAGGAATTCTGTTTCTGGGGCACTGGCTGCGTACAGAGGTCCCTTGGGGCTCCAGCACGTGGGCCCCGCGCTTTTGGGTGACTTGGGGACTGGGCAGGCGTGGGGCGGCCAGGCACACTTGGCTGCAACCTCACGTCTCCCCAGGGAGAGCCTGGCCAGCGAGGCGCGGACGGAGTCTCAGGACTGCGGGTAAGTGAGGCCCCCCTCCGGCCATGCCAAGGGAACCCAGGGGCCTGGAGCTCTTCAGATGTCCCCATCATTTCCCGCGGGAGACCCTGGAGGAGCCCTGGAGCTCTGGGAAATGGGAGTCTTTTTTTTTTTTAATCATTCATTACTGATTTTTAAATTTTCAATCTCACCATACCTACTTTCGGTAAAACGTTCAAATTGCATGCGTGAAAACGAGCTGTCCCCAGCTGAATGTCTGCCCTCCCAGAGTCTTGTCTTATGTTCAAGCACGGACCTTCTGTGCATCACCTGGGGTGGGAGTGGGGGTGACCCTCCCCCGGCAGGGCACCTTGCCCCACCTTGCAGTTTGTCCCTGTCTCCAGAAGCAGAGCCACCCCCTCCCCTTGCTGGTCTCCGATCATTTGCGACCAGCTGCTGTCAACCCACATTTAGGTCAACACCAGAGGTCCCATTCCCTGCTCGGTGGCCTCCAGCAATCATGAGCCTGAACACTCCTGGAGGCTGCTTTTCTCCTCCGAAAAAAACAAGGCTAAGCCCCCAGCCTGGTCGCGCAGGTGGCAGGGGCTGGATTCGGCACTGAGCATGGGATTCTGGGGGACCGTGACTGCTGAGCCTGCTGGCAAGGGATGACCCCCGGCCAGGGTCTCTGGGCCCTCTGCAGGGGGCTGTCTCCAGGCCTGAGCAGAGTGCTGCCCGTCCTTCACGGTGGGCCCAGCAGAGAGCAGCCTGGGGCGAAGGGAGGTTTATGGAGGAAGGGTTGGGGGAGGAGGGGCCCCATTAGAGCGCATGCGGATGTGGACAGGTGGGTGTGGACACCTGCGTTTGCAGACAGCCGTACGCACACGCGAGCTTGCACAGCTTCGACCAGAGCCTGGGACACTGAGGCACAAGGCTGAGATGGAGCTGGCAGCTGGTCCACATGGTGTCTGGGCGTTTGGGGGAACATGTTGATTTCTGCACGTTTGTACGGCCGACATTTAGAAATCGGAAGAACTTCACATCAGAATGAGACTTTCTGTTTTCCCTGGAGAACTCCAGGTTGAGACCTCAGGGGACTTCGGTTCCCATGGGACCGGCAGCCAGACAAGGCAGGAACGTGTTCTTCTGTTGGCTCCAGGCCCCGGACACCTGCTGTCCAGGCCCTGGAGCATCTCTCAGGGACTGGGGTGCCCGTGGCCACATAGATCCTGGAAGATGAGCTCTTGGGGGTCCCATCGGGTTACAGCTGAGCCAGCACATGGCACACGGACTTTCCCTCGTGTGGGCCAGGTTCCTGGGGTCCCGGGTTCAGATACACCTGCGGCCGCCTCGGCCCCGCTCTGAAATTCTCACTCTTCCTCTGCCTCAGGGTCCCCAGGGCCTCAAGGGTGAGCAAGGAGACACGGTGGTGATAGACTACGATGGCAGGATTCTGGATGCCCTCAAGGTAGGTTCCTGGCAGGACCGGGATGCATCCTTGTTCTTTTCCTGAGGAGACAACAACATACTTAGTGTATCGGTCCTGCATTTCTTTACACAAGGGTGGGGGGACAGCTTAGCACAAAGACCCCAGCTTCACCAGGTGTATCTGATAAGGAAATCAGAGCTGTGCTGAGCATCCTCTACCCCAGATGCTAAGAGCTGCTGTGAATATGGCTTATGTGACCCTGACCTCCCCAGAGGCCAAAGTGAGAAGGGAAGCTCCCTGCTCAGGGGCAGGAGACAGACCATTTCCTGGTGTCCAGTACCAGCAGGCCCTCCTGGCACCTTCCCCAGGGAGCACAGGCTGGAGGGCTACGTCTTCTAGTAGCTGTTGGGGGAGGATGATGGCAGCCAGGTCTGCCCCCGAGGAGCCTCAGGAGATGCGCAGTTGCAGAGCCCTGCCCTATGCCCGGCAGACTTGGGACCTCTTCCCCGTGGAGGCAGGGGTTGGGTTTTAGCCGCTCACAGCTCCCAGGGAAGGGAGCTTCGGAGGGCGAGGGGCAGGCATCAGAGACTGGACCTGGCCTCGGCACCTGATCCCACCTGAGTTCCATTCAGTTCTCTCCCACAGGCCTCGGGGAAGTACACACTGATGGTAACTGTGGCCCCATCCCAGGCCTGCACGGGGTGCTGTGGGGTGCTGTGATGTGGTCCGAGGGCCTGCACACACAGGGAGAGCCAGCCTGAGTGTAGGGAGGTGGGAGGAAGATTCTGGATGCCTCTGCCCAATGGGCAGTGGGCTGTCAACATTGGTTCTTGAGCCAGAAGTGAGGTTCACAATACATGTTGTGGGGGTGCCTGAGTGGCTCAGTTGGTTGGGCGTCTGCCTTTGGCTCGGGTTGTGATCTCAGGGTCCTGGGATTGAGCCCCGCGTTGGGCTCAGCTCGGCAGGGAGTCTGCTTCTCCCTCTCCCTCTCCCCCTCTCCCTGCTTGTGCACTCTCTCTCTCTCTCTGTCAAATAAATAAAGTCTTCAAAATATATATATACCCATATTGTGGGCAGGCTGGTTGAGGAATGGCATGGAAGGTGAATAAAAGTGGGTGCGGGGGCAGCTGGAGGCAGGCGGGGTGCAGGTGGGCTCTGGGGCCAGAGTGAGGGGAATGGAGGAAGATAGAAAGACCAGAGACGTCTCAATGGGGGGGTGGGCAGCAAGGAGGGCACACGTCGCTGGGATGAGGGGCTGGGCAGGGTGCGGCCCTGAGGAGGGGACACAAGCCTGGAGGGTGACAATGAGCCATGATAGGCAGGTGGCTGTGGGACACCTGGGCCAGAGCTTGGGAGCAGGGTCAGACCTAGAGACGCCACAGACACCGTCCCTTACTCACGCGACCCAGGACTCTCCAGCATTAGACTGCAGGCAGCAGAGCCAATGGGCAGAGAGCTCGTGGGAGGCACAGAGAGGGCCGTGCTGGGCCACTGTCAGGGATAACATTTTTGGCTGGCCTTGAATGCCAGTGGGGGATTTATGCTTGCTATAAGAGGCCATAGGGAGCCAACGCAGGGTCTTGAGCAGGGGAGTGTTGTGAAGAACTCTATGTTTGGGGGATACTGGCTCTGAAGGCAGGGGGATTCTGGACCCACCGTTGCAGTGGACTCCGTGGTATCCCACCTGGTCCCTGGTGGCACCTCCCTTCTCCCCCCAAGACAAGAGTGGGGGGACTGGGTGGGAAGCAGTCAATGAGGGGCTTTTTTTTTAAGATTTTATTTATGTATTTGACAGACAGAGAACACAAGTAGGCAGAGAGAGAGAGGGAAGCAGGCTCCCTGCCAAGCAGAGAGCTCGATGCGGGGCTCGATCCCAGGACCAGGGGATCATGACCTGGGCCAAAGGCAGAGGCTTAACCCACTGAGCCACCCAGGCACCACCAGTGAGTGGCTTTGACGCTGCTGCAGGCCAGCCAGAGCCCCAGCTCCTGGCGGGTGGGGCGGGGGGTACTTGTGTACACACTGACCAGTTTGACTTTCACACACAGGGTCCTCCTGGGCCACAGGGGCCTCCAGGGCCCCCAGGGATCCCTGGAGCCAAGGTGAGTTCATGGGCCCATTATGTGGCCCCTTCCAAGCCCCCGAACTCCAGCGCCCACCTCCCCTCTCCTGTCTGCCATGCTCACTCTGCTTCTCTCCTGGATCCTGGCCCGACTCCCGGGGGTTCAGAGAAAGTGGCCTAACCAAGCTGGATGTCTTGCTCCTGGCCCTCGCTCCTCCCTGGAGGCCTCATTCCCACGTGTAAACCCTCAGGACATCCCCAGGTCCCATAGATGACAGAGCCATTCCTATGGCCCGCACCCATCACTTACCCTCCGCTGCCTGGCTGGCTCAGGAGACCTGGAAATCACGCGAGATCTGGTCCCGGCCGTTGTTGCCCTGGGCCGTGTGTCCTGCCACGAGTCATTGAATCTCCCCGAGCCTCAGTTTCCCAAGCTCTCACCCCCTGGACTGTAAATTGTAGCCCCGGTCTGCATTTGCCTGGAGGAGCTGAGGAGGGGGCTGGGGACCAGGGCACACCTTCCTAGGCTCCGCCCACTTTAGGGACCACACGGCCCTCTCGGGGACCATGGGACACCATAACCCCCCTTGCTTTCTGTTCCCTTCCAGGGTGAGCTGGGATTGCCTGGTGCCCCAGGAATCGATGGAGAGAAGGTCTCTGGGCCTTTTCTTTGCTTGGTGATGCTGGTGCCTAGTGGTGGGCTGCGTGTGGGCGTGTGTATGCGTGTGTGTGTGTGTGCAGGGTTAGCACAGGGCAGAGTGTGCAGCCAGGGTGCTTGTCCTGGTTCTGTCCTTAGACCTCAGGCAAGTTGCTCCCTTTCTGGCAGCCTCAGGTCCTCACCTGGAGGGGAGGACAGTCCCAGGTGTAAGCCTTAAATAATCGTGTGTGTGTAAAACACTTAGGGCATGATCTAGGGCAGAGTGTTCAAATATTAGCTAACGTTGGTCCCGTTGCTCTGGGTCCTATAAGTATGGCTCTAAATGCACACTAGTGTGTCCCCACGTACACAGCATGGGGTCAAGGGCATCACGGGACGTTCATGGCCGTGGCTTTCGTGCCGCGTCTTGGATGCGTGATTCTGTGATTGGCTGAGAGAGGCAATGAGTGGCTGGGAGGGGCATTGGGTGGATGGTTGGTTGTACGTGGGGTCTGGGGGCTCCCACCACCGGGTCCTGAGATGCGAGCGCAGGGTCGACCCTCCACCCCAAGACCTGTAAGGGCCCCTACAGGGGCTGCCCAGTCTCACTCCCTCCACCCCTCCCTCCCCACACTGGTCCCCCCCGCATGCCTGTCTTCATCCAAGCCCCTCAGTGCATTCATCATCTGGGTCAGAGCCAGGGACCCAGGATGAAGAAGTGGGGGTGGGAGTCTGGCTTGGTCAGGAGTAAGCTCTGGGGAAGCCCCCTGTGGTGAGGGAAGGGAGCATGCCTGCTGAGTTCCACCGACCCCCTGTTCTTGTGGCTTGCAGGGTCCCAAAGGAGCCAAAGGAGACCCAGGAGAGGCTGGGCCAACCGGACCCAAAGGGGAGGCAGGCGAGATGGGCCTGTCGGGCCTCCCGGTAGGTGGGGCACAGGGTCCACCCTCCTCTGCCCCCTTGGGGTTCAAAGGCCAATGTGTTCCCCCCAAAGCAGCCATGGGGGAGGGGGGCACCGCTAGGGCCCTGCCAATTCCGCCCAGCCCAGGGGCTGCAAGCCTTTGAGCCTTTGAAAGGCAGCTTGGACTCTCTGAGCCTCCACATTCTCTTCCTCTTCTGTTCGAGGACTTCCCAACCCCCCCCCGCCCCCCACCAAGATGGAACAGAGCCGGCAGGTGGTTAGAGCCCCCCCTGACTACTCAAATTTGCATCCTGCTCTGTCCCCTGCTGGCTCCAGAACACTGCACAAGTGTCCTGACCTCCCTGGGCCTCAGTTTCCCCACCTCTAAAATGGGGATAATAATCTCCCACTCAGGAGGGCCTGCACGACGGGGCCGAGAGTGGTGGCTGGCCACGTGATTCAGTACCCACTGTCACGGTCACGGTGGCTGGACGGGAAGAGCTGCGGGTTCAAGTAGCTAGCAGGTGCCCCTCTTCACATCTGGTGTCCATCCACAGGGCTCCCTCAGCTAGAGAGATCTTCGCTTCCAGAGCCCCTGGGTGCCCCCTGCCCCACAGGAGTCAGTTTATACCACTGTCAGTGTGCTCTCCAGAAACCCCCTTGCTGGGCGCCCAGAGCGTGTCTGTCATCGATTTAGGGGAAACTGCTTTGAGCTGTAAATGCCAGCTCATCACTCCCGCTGGGGGCCTCATGGGGAAGGCGGGGCAAGTGCACCTACGGCGGGCGGTGGGTCTGGTGATGGGCAGAAAGGGCTGAAGGCTATCCTGTCCTGCAGGGCACCGATGGGCCCAAGGGGGAGAAGGGAGAGTCGGCATCTGACAGTCTACGAGAGAGCCTGGTAAGGGGGGCTGCTGAGGACCAAGGTCTCCCTTTAATTCCCGGCCTAGGCCAGCTGGGGCTCCGAGCCTTGGGACAGAAAGGCCACCTGGCCTGACCAAAGCCAGGGCAGCAAGGGAGTGGGAGGGGGGCACCTCGGGCATGTCCTCCAACTGAGGCCTGTCTGAGAACCCCAAAGGCTAGCCCCTGGGCCCCCAAACCAGGCAATGGCCTTCTGGGGGCAGGAAGGAGACTCTGCCCAGTGGCTCAAGGCCCAGCTGCCCCACCCCCCAAAAGTGCTCATGCAATGTCCACTGTGTTCAACCATGGGCTAGTGAGGTATGACGGGGGGTTAGATGACTAACCCATCTTTGACTGTTTCCTAGGCCCAGATCATAGTGGCGCCAGGGCCCCCCGGCCCCCCTGGTCCCCCAGGCCCCATGGTAAGACCATTTCATGTGAAGTAGTTGAGATCCGAAGGGGGTGGTGAGCCCAGGCTTGGAGCTGTGACCCAGGGGAAGACAGGACTTCTGGTGGGGAGGGGATCACATCAAGCAATACAGGAGAGCCTGGGTCTGGGCTTGGGAGGCCACAGAGGTCAGGGCCATGGGGCCAGTGAGTGACCTCTAAGCTTCTGTGACCACTCTTCTCCTCCTCTAGGGCCTTCAGGGAATCCAGGGTCCCAAGGTGAGTTCTGGAAATCCCTCTACTCACTGCAGATGCCCAGCCTGGATAGTTCCAGAAAGCCTTGCTAATGGGCAGGGAGGGCCCCACACTTGGCCCAAAACCAGCTCTGTATTATCCCAGGGCCTGAAGGTTCTGGATCCCTTGGAGCCCAGCCTCCCTGATGTCCTCGAAACACGTGCCCGCCCAGCCCCACACTGGGACTCTGTTCTTTCACCTTGTCCCTCTGAGCACTTGTCAGCTGCCTCCGCCTCCTTGGGCCACCCCATCTCACCCCCCCGACCCACTTCCCCCATGCCCCCCACTCACACATCTGTCTCCCAACTGCCCACTGCCTGGACATGAAGTCTTGGGTTTGGTGTGTATTACCTAATGTCATGTCCTCTGCTCTTAAATTAAAACCGTTGAGTAGGGCGCCTGGGTGGCTCAGTGGGTTAAGCCTCTGCCTTCGGCTCAGGTCATGATCCCAGGGTCCTGGGATCGAGCCCCACATCGGGCTTTCTGCTCGGCGGGGAGCCCGCTTCCCCCTCTTTCTCTGCCTGCCTCTCTGCTTACCTGTGATCTCTCTCTCTGTGTCAAATAAATAAATAAAAATCTTTAAAACCGTTGAGTATGGCCTGCCCGTGTGCCCCACATGGGGGAGGCCAGCTCAGAAACCCGACTGGTCCTCAGCCCTGCTGCCGCTCAGCTGTGCAGCTGGACCTGTCCCTGCCCCTTGCTCTGCATCTCTTTACTCATCTGTGAAATGGGTGCGAGGGAGCCCATATGTGGGCTTTGGTTACTATTTGCACTAAAAAGAAACTGGGGTGTCTGTTTCTCTGCCCTGCAGTTCCCAGCTTGCACTCAGGCCCGAGGCTTTCCTGTCCTGCTGTCTGAGCCCTTCCCCGTGACTGATGTCTCCTCTTTGCTTCCAGGGCTTGGACGGAGCAAAGGGAGAGAAGGGTGTGTCAGGTGACAGAGGCCCCAGCGGCCTGCCTGTGAGTGTCATCATGAGCCTTTTTTATCTCTGTGGGGCACTAATTCCTATAACTGTCATGCCTCTTGACCTGCTTCTTTTCTACGCAGGGGCCAACTGGCCCTCCAGGTCTTATTGGGCTGCCGGGAACCAAAGGAGAGAAGGTAATGACCTTCCTTTGATGCCCTCCAAGTATGGCTGCACCTTTACGGTGTCACTCAGCTCTGGAGACTCAACCCCCTGCACCACACAATCCCAGGGCCATAAATCAGGCTTGTGGACAACTCACAAGGCTGAGCATCCCAGCAGTAGTGCTCCCAGCAACCCCTCCCTGGCCCCTGACGCGTCCTCTTTGTCTCTCCTCAGGGAAGACCCGGGGAGCCAGGACTAGATGTAAGTATCTCATCGTTCACTGTGATCAGGCTCCTATGTATAGCTTCTGCACTTGCACTGGCCATACAATAACCTGATCTGCTGGGCTCGGATTTGACCCCCTTCCCCAGGGCTGGGACTCCAACCGACTGGTTCCCCTGTGTCCCCAGTGCCAAGTCTAGTTCACAGCCCAGAGTATGTACTTGATGGGTGGATGGATGGATGTGTGGATGGTGGATGGATAATGGGTGGGTGAAAGATGAGTGGATGGATGGATTATGGATGGGCTATGGATAGATGATGGGCGGATGGAAGATGAGTAGATGGATGATGGGTAGATGATGGGTGGGTGGATCATGATGGATGGATGGATTATGGATGGATGCATAATGGATGGGTGGAATATGGGTAGATGGATGATGGATGGATGGTGGATGGATAGATGATGGGTGGGTAGATGATGGGTGGATGGATGGTGGATGATGGATGGAAGATGGGTGGATGGATGATGGGTGGATGGATGGTGGATGAATGGATGATGGGTGGATGGTGGGCAGATGGAAGATGGGTAGATGGAAAATGGGTGGGTAGGTGATGGGTAAATGGATGGATGTTGGATGGATAGATGATGGATGGTGGCTGGTGGATGATGGATGGATGGAAGATGGGTGGATGGGAGACGGGTGGGTGGATGGTGGGTGAATGGATGATGGGTGGATAGATGATGGGTATATGGGAGATGATTGAATGGTTGGTGGATGGGTGGATAGATGGATGGTGGATTGATGGTGGGCGGATGGAAGATGTGTGGATGAATGATGGAAGATGGGTAGGTGGATGATGATGGATGGATGGATGACAGATGGATGGATGGATGATGGGCGGATGGTTGGATGATGGATGGATGGATGGATGATGGATGAAGGATAGATGGATGGTGGATGGATGGATGGATGATGGGTGAACGGGTGATGGATAACTGAATGGAAAGATGCTTCACCGGGACAGGAAGGTAAGGAGAGCAGGATTGCAATATCCTGGTGAGAGAAGATGAAGCTTCAGCTAGCACATTACTGTGGGAAGGAGAGGAGAGGAAAGTTGATCCAAAGTTGATCGGATCAAGTGTCTTTGGTTTGCCAGCAATAGAAAACAGAAAACTGGCTCAAAAAAACTCCTAATTTAAAAACCCAGAGGGACAACACAATCCACACAACCCAGCCTCTCATGCTTCCTTGTCCGTGCTTCCACTGTGGGGGTGTTGTTTAGATGTGGTGATGGGACGGAGGCAGTGGCCCCAGAATCACATCCTCCCAGACCCAAACCCTGCAGAAAGACTATGTGCTTCAGTCTCTCTTTTAGAAAAGTCTCATCAATTCCCACCGGCCCCAGCTGGGTCAATGCTGAAAGATCCACTTGGCCAAAAGAAATGCAGTGCCCTGATTGGCCAGGCCGGATCACGTGCTCCCTCTGGAGCTGGGGGTGGAGTCAGCGGTTTTAAGAAGGGAGGGTGGTCCCCAGGAAAATCCGGCAGCTATTACAAGGGGAACGGTGACCAGAATCAGGGCTGCAGGGATTCTGGTGTCCTCCCTGGACTTGAAGGAGAGAATGACCCCTTGGAGAGCAACTGTAGACACACACAGTTTCTGATCGGGAGGATGGTGGGCCATCCCTGAGACGGATCCGAAGAAGAAGCCAATGCCGAATCCTGTTCAGGCTCTGGACCGAGGAAGGTAGTGGAGTGTGGCTGCGGCTGCCTTCACAGCTCAGAGTGGCATCTCAAGGCCAGGCCCACCTGCTCTACCTGGCAAGCCGCTGGCCCCACGCCCACTCCACCGGGTCGAGCCGCCGTGGGGATTCTGCTCGGGCTCCCCGACCTCACAGCCGGCCAGAACAGCCCCTCTCTGGGGGAACCCCTGGTCTCTGCTTCATCCTGTGTCCCTGAGCATTGACCGCCATCCTCTCTGCCCTCTTGCCTGTCCTGTTAGACCGTCAGGGAAGTGTCCCATTTGTTCCCGCGGTTTTTAATTTATGGAGGTGACCGAGTGACGACCCAGAGAGGCCAGTGCCATTGAGGGAAGAACAGGTTACTTAGTTTAACCGAGGGAAGGGCTCACCTCGCTATACAGGGCCCCATGGGGAAGCAACAGGTCTGGTCGGGGGTGGGGGGTGAGAAAGGGGTTGGAGGACAGAGTTTTATGGGGGTCTCCTCAAGAAAGGCAGGCCAGACCCAGGAAACAGTTGAGGGCGGGCGAGTATGAACAATGCCAGCGGGATCTGGGCTGGAGGGCAGGCCCGGGCTTCCTGTCACCTGGCCTGGGGATGATTCCTGGCAGGGGAAGGTTCAGCTTGTGCATGAGAGGCAGATCAAGGGGGTGGTGGGGGATTGTTGGTTTACGTATGAAACGTCTTCCCAGACCAGCCCTTTGCTACCCACAAGAGCAGGCATGAGGGAATGGCAGCCTGTCCCTAGCCAGCAAGTTCAAGATCTCATAACAGTCTGAGACCCAGAAAATAAAAAGGGGGAGAGGGTAGACACATCAGATCTGTTTGTCCTGTCCTCCGTATTCAGCCCACAACCCACTTCCTAGAGGATGCTTAGAAATGTTGGTGGCAGGGGTGGATGGACAGACGGACGGATGGATGGATGGGCGGGGAGGGGCATAAGAGATTAAGCCAAAGTCGGAGAACACAGCTTACCGTTTCTTAGTCTGGCAAAGATAGTGACACAGACACCCAAGAGTTCCCCGGGTCTCTGTCCCTAGCCACGCTTGGACCTGTGCCAGCTACATAGGACAGGGACATCAGAGAAAACCCCTGGCCAGCAGCTCTGCCTGAGAGGGTCTCCAGAGAGCCCAATGGTGTTTCCTGTGGAGGAAACAGCGCTGGTGTCCTGAATGCATGCTCATCTCTAAATCAGACTTGCACCCAGCCTACGTGTCACCTAGGAGCTGGAGTGGGCCCAGTTTGTACCCCGACCAGGCATGGGGGCGGGGCAGTGACGGATGGGAGGGGCACGGAGAGGAACAGAGAGCAGGAGCGAACCTCAGACCTCATTTTATTCCTTTTGCCAGGGGTTCCCTGGACCCCGAGGAGAGAAAGGTGACCGGAGCGAACGTGGAGAGAAGGTAGGGAGCGGGTGGAGAGAAGGGGGGGCAGCAGGAGAGGAGCCAGAGCAGGGGGAGGCTGGGATGGGGGGCAGAAGGATGGGGTGGCTGCCAGTTGGAGGCCCATCCCTCTGAGGGGTGGAAAAGGGGGCCTGGGCCTGGCAGCCACGGCCACATCCCCGTCTCCCTCCTTGTGCAGGGGGAGCGAGGTGTCCCAGGCCGGAAAGGCGTGAAGGGCCAGAAGGGTGAGCCGGGACCACCGGGCCTGGACCAGCCGTGTCCTGTGGTATGTGTCAGAGCAGAGCGGGAGCCCCAACCCAGGTCTTCGCCACCTCAGGCCGGGCTCAGGCCGGTGTCTTCTCTGTCCTCAGAGCTCCCTTGCAAGTCCCAGAGACCGCCATGGCTTGTCCCTGCCATCAGGGAGGCTCCCCTTGCACAGGTCCTGACTCCCCTCCATGGGCATGGCTCAGGGGGACCCACACCGCTCCCCAGAGATGGAGGCTCGGCCCCGGGGCAGAGTCCTTGCCAGTGTCACCACCCCTCTTTTCTCAGCTTCCTTGGCCCTAAAAGGGGGTTAGGACACCCTTCGCTCTCTGGGTGTGGGTCCCGAGGAGGAGGCTTTTACTGGTGTGGGTGGCCCCTCCAAGTCCCTGCCTCTCCTGTGTGCCTCCAGAATCCTTCTCTGTCACCCCCCCAACACCTTCCTCCTTTCCTTCTCTCGCACATCAGCTCCTCATGGCTCCCCAGACCGCAGGCCTGAAGGAACCACAGTTCAGTTCCCTTTGCCGGAGGGCTGGGAGGGTTCCCAGGGAGCTCAGCAAAGACAGGAAAGACAACGGGGCGTTTCTAGACTCAGACTGAGCAGATAGCCACGCCCGGCCACCCCAGCCCCAATGCGTGCCGGCCGCCTTCCAAAGGGGGTTCGGAGTGAGGGACCCCAGAGGCCGGTCCTCATTCTTGAGTCCCCCATCCATGCAGTAGGGGTGCTAATTCGTACCCCGGGGGCTTTTGATGAGTCAATGAGGAAAAGACAAGAAGAGCAGCATGGTAGGCATACACACAAAGTATGGGGACACCGGGAGGACACAGTGGCCCAGCCTTGCAGCTCCAGGCCCTGGGTCATTCAGCCTTTGTCTTTGAAACAGGAGAATCCCAAATGTGGAGGCAAGCGAGGGGCGCCGGGCTCCAGGGGGCCCTGCCCCGCGGTATGAGATCTGGCCTGCTGTGTGCTGTGTGCTGGGCTGGGCTGGGGTGCCCGCTGCTCTGACCCCCCCCTCCTCTATCCTGCCTTCCCTTCCTTCCGGCCCCTCCTCCCCACTTCCCTCTGGGCCCTGGCCTGTACCCCTGGTGGATACACGGCAGTTCTGGGGGCTGTGCTCCTGGGGGTACCTCCAGAGTGAAGTGTTTCCCGCGCCGCGGTTATCCCCCAGGACTCTAGGCTGGCGGAGGTGTCTGCCACTGTCCCTCTCCAGCTCCCCGAGCCCTCCGGGCCGCCTAAGGCAACCCACCCTACCTGGAGTCTGAGTGCCCTGAACCAGCGAGCCAGCGTTGGCTCTAATGGTGCCCAGATGACCCCTACCCCCCACCTGGCTTTCTAACCTGCAAACCTCAGCTTGCCCCATCTGCTGCCTCTCAGACCCAGGCCCAGGGACCAGGACAGGCCTCAGGGGCATCCTGCTTCCTGGACTGCCCTTCAAATGCTCTTGAAGAAGCTCCCCGAGAGCCCTCAGGCCCCCAATGTGAGCGGCCAGAGCTAGTGTCAAGAGTGCGATCTCCCAGGCAGCAGATTGTACCATAATCCCCGATCCTCCCCGGTGGCACGGTTCTGTCCCCTGCTCCAGTGTCCCAACAAGCAAAGCCCCATAGGGGCTTTGTCCTTAGCAAGGACAGCAAGAGGCCCACCTGGCTTGTGACCCAACTCCTCAGGGGACAAACATTCGGGCCATGCCTCGGTGGGGTCCAGGGGCCTCATGTGGCAGCTCCCGGGGCCGTTCCTCCCGACACCCAGGGCAAGAGTGTATGGAGTGTAGAGAGATGACCAGTCCCCCAGCCCCATCACTGAAACCCTTTTCTTTTCCAGGGCCCTGATGGACTGCCCGTGCCCGGCTGCTGGCATAAGGTACCTCACAGGGAAGAGTCTCTAGGACAGGCTGGGAGAAAGGGGACATTGAGGGGGACCCCCAGGGGCTGCTATCTGCTGCTTACCACACAGTGCCTGAGTAGCTGGGTTTGCCCGTGATGACGTGACCCTAGGTTTGACTGTCCCATCAGATGGCCCAAGGTTTGGGGCCCTGGTCCTGGGTGATTGTGCACAGCGCCCCCTGGTGGTCATTCAGGGCTCACTCAGTGCCTGGCCCAGCGAGGGCAAAGCCATCCGCACACCCTGGGACTTTGTCCATACTGCCCCACTGAGAGGGGGTGGAAGCCCTGCCCAGGGAGGAGAGGACTCGGGGCACGCCTGTTCTAGAAGAAATGTGCAGGACAGAATGCCCAGACCAGAGCGGGGTCTCTGGGGCCTCCCTCCTCACCTTTGGGTCTCTCCTTTCTCTTCCAGTGACCCCTGCACCCAGCTCACAACCTGTACAGATGCGTGTGGACGTTTTTAATTTTTGTAAAAAAACACAAAAAAACAAAAAACAGTAATATATTGATCTTTTTTTCACGGGAGGCACCACGTGTGGCCCTCATAACATTCAAGAGGGCGCCTGGCCCAGCCCCAGAACGATCAGCCTTTGAAGCTGGCAGGAAAGCAGACAGGCCAGTCCAGGGGAATCGCAGACTCGGGGGGCAGCCGTGGGACTTGGCTTCCCCAGGAAGGAGACGAAGGTGAAAGCGCCTGGCTCAAGAGAGGCTGCAAGAATGCTGGGTTGGGCCCTCAGCCGCCTGATTAGCAGAGAGACTGCACCCCCCAACACCCCCAGAAGCTCCGGAGCCCTGGGGCATGCTCCATCCAGAAAGGCCCAGGGCTTGGACAGTAAATGCAGCTGTCCCTGCCACTCTGGCCTCTGGCCTCAGCCCCAGCCAGCTGCCCACCCCTCGGGGCCCTCTGGGGCCCAGGTTCCCCAGGGCAGGACAAGATTCCTGCCCAGCTGGATGCTGGGAGCTATGGGGAACACCCCCAGCAGGTCACGCTCCCAAGCGAGTTCAGTAGGCCTCGGGAACCCAGCCTGCTCTGAGAACACGTGGCCTCCAGCCTGGAGGAGAGGCCAAGCACTCTCTGATCACGACCTGTGGACCCAGCTGCGAAGAAGCCTCTTGATCCCCGCGATCCGCGAGTGCGGAGAACGTCGGGTCCCAGATGGGAGGGGCTGCTGCTTCCCGTGTGTCTCAAAGCATCCAGAAGAGAGTCATGATGGGACTTTGCCAGCCCAAGGAGACCGGCCTGCGGCTCAAGAGTTTGGGTCTCACTGGCCCCAACTCTCCCACCCGAGAGGACTCTGGGCAGCCTGCCAGAACTGGTCTTTCGGATGAGCCGTGCAGACGAAGAGGGCCCGGTGCCCTGAGGAGAGGCCTCCCCACCTCAGACAAGGGTCCCCCAGCTGGCCACCTCCCACCCAGAGGCTCGCCTCCCTTCTCTGTATAGATGGATATTGGTGTGTGTAATAAACCCCAATGTGTGTCTGGGTGTGCCTGTCCTTGCCGACTGCCCCTGGCCCCTCTGGGTAGGGAGGGACAAGGGGACGCTCCCTGGGTCAGAGGCACCCCCGAAACCAGAGGAACAAACCAGAGGATTGTTCAGGGTGAGGACAAAGACAGGGTTTGGAGTTAGAAAGACAGACCCAAGGCCTAGAACCTCCCAAACTGAACCTACTCGAAAGTTTGTAATCTGCTCCTCCCTCCATCCAGGCGACTCACTGGACCCCATAAGCAGTCCCGTGCAGAACAGGACCGATGTGATCCGTGTCCCTGTTTCCACTTGACATATGAGGGATCTGAGGATCTTGAGCAGTTAGTCACCTGCCCAGAGATGCACAGACAAGACAGGATGACAGGCCGACTGGGCCTGGGTTCTCGGACAGCCTCCAGTTTGTCCTTCCAAATTGTTTGGCAGGGCATGGGCTCTGCTAGGCAGTGTCATGATCCTGGGTGATTGGCAGGCCCATCCTCCTGGGGTGGAAACCCCATGTTCCCCCCTTCCCCAGACCTCCCTGCACCTAGGGCCAGACAAGGCCATTCATGGCCCACTGCTACCCCCTTGTGGCCTCATACCGTGTATCATCAGGTCTATAAATTTCAACAAGTTTCAAGGTACGCAGGGGGTGGAGTTCTCCAAGAGCTGGGGTTGGGAGCAAGAGACCTGAAGAGTGAATGATGCGCTCGAGGTCCCAGCTGAGCCTCAAGGACTGAGAGCCTTGTGTCTCTCTGCCTCAGGCCGCCCCATTCTGAAACGAGGGAAGCACATTTACTGAGCCCCACGGTGGTTTGACTAACCACGAGAATGATGCTCCCCTTTTCCGGATGAACCAAGGTGGAAGAGTAGGCTTACCTTACTGCGGGGCGGGGCGGGGGGAAGAGATGAAGGAATCAGCAATGAGGGAGCAAAGCAGAGGGCTGAGACTGGAAAGGTGGCAGGAGGGACAGCAGGAACCCCCCCTTCCTCAGCTCAGGCCGTAACCTGGACCCCTTGTTCTGGGTTCGTCAAGGCAGAAAGTCCCGGGGCCCCACTCCGGTTGGGGTTCTCTCTCTGGTAGCCCAGATTCTCAGGCCCTTGGGGGCCAGCGATTGCTGCTGACTCACTGGACCGACAGTCGGACAGAACCGAGCTGGGTTCCAGCCTCGGCTGCCCACAAGCTGTGTCTGGGAGCACAGTCCCTGCCCTTTCTGGGCCCCTGGGTCTCCCGGCAGGCCTCCCAACCCTCGTCCTGCCTCAACACTGCGTGTGTTCTCCTAGCGTTGATGCATCTCCGTTCACCCTGCCTGGATTCCAGCAGGTGCCATGACCCCCTCGGTCAGTCCCACCAGTGACACTGCGCCCTCCTACTGTTCCTCCGTGAGACCGGAAAGCCCTAGGTCAGGCCTCAGCACTATCTCATCTCCTACCCTGGGGCTCCTGCTGTGAACCAGGCCTCCGCTGGGTGCTTGGCACACATTCTCAGTTAACGCTCACGGGGGAACCCATTTTACACACCAGAAAGGCGACTCGGAGACTGAGCCCTGAGCTCAGAACTCTGCTGTCATACGGGGCAGCGTCGGGGTCATGGTGGAGCCCTTCCCAGCGAGGGAAACCGCAGGGCCCGGGAGCGGCGGGGGCGGGGCCCGGGAGCGGCGGGGGCGGGGCCCGGGAGCGGCGGGGGCGGGGCCCGGGAGCGGCGGGGGCGGGGCCCGGGAGCGGCGGGGGCGGGGTTTGGCGGCCGAGCAGGCGAGAGGCTTCTCGGCTCAGCGTCCCCGCGCGACCAGCTGCCGGGTGCCATGGCCGCCGTAGGGCGCGCGAAGGCCGAGACGCTGGCCCTGAGGCGGCGGCTGCTAAGGTACCGAGACGGCGGCGCGGGGCGGTGCGCGCACGCACGACGCACGCACGTCCGGCGCGGAGCCCAGGAACGCCAGCCCCGGGCCTAGAGCGCGCTCCAGCTCCCCGGCCCGCCGGCCCCCGCGGCCTCCTCCGGCACGGCGTCCTCTCCCGGCTGCCCCCACCGGCGGCCGCTGCCCGGCTCTGGGCAGCCTTTGCCCCTCGGAGGAGACCTCTGCCCTGGCACCGGGACGCCCTCCCCCAGGGTTGGCCAGCCCCCAGGACCTCCCGGGCCTGGCCTGAGGGTGACCCGGGAAGGGGCTGAAAGTTCGGACGAAGGGTGGGCATGGGATGGGGGACGCGTCGCCCAAGAAGCCTAGAGAAAGGCTACCCGTAACCCGAGAGGGGGACTCTCCGCGGCACTGGGGCGTGAGGCAGCCTCTGGCTAGAGCTTGGGGCTGACACCCAGCGGGGCGGCGGAGACCGTCGGGGGCAAGGACCGCTCAGGGCTGAGCGCCAGCCACCTGATGGGGGCGCCCTCCTTCACACCCATCCCAGCGAAGAAACACTGCCCGAAGGAGCCCCGTGGGTCTGGGGCAGCCACCTCTCCGTGGGCCTGTGCAGAAATGAGCAAGGCCATGTAGCCTTCCCAGGACTTAAACAGTTTCAATTTTAGCAGCTTCTTACCGATGGGTACATCACTTTCTTCCTCTCCAGCCACCGGTACAGTGGGGGCCTAGAAGCAAGGAAACACCACTGTGCCCTTTGGCCCTTTGGCCCTTCCAGAAACGGGAGGGGGGCGGAGGGTAGGAGGGGGGACTGTGGTGGGTGGACTTTTCCCTTCTGGTCTTCAGACGTGGCTGTCCACTTCTTGCTGTCCCCACAGCGATTCTTGCAGACTCTTTTACCCGGAGGATCCTATTAAGATTGTCCGGGGCCAAGGACAGTACTTGTATGACGAAGAGGGAGCAGAATACCTCGATTGTATCAACAATGTGGCTCATGGTTAGTATCATCCCTCAGGCTGGCTGCGAACCCGCTGAGGCTGTGAACCTGGTCCCACGGGGGCCTGAGATTACAGACAGGTGTGGAGAACTTGGACCGAGCTGACCAGAGGAGCCCTTTCTGGTGTGGCTACTCCAGAATTTCCAAGCGGGATCTCTGCTAAACCACGCAGGAGTCAGAAACATGGGTCTGCAGTCCAGTCCCACATGGGACTGATGGTGAGCTCAGAGAGCGTCAGTCAACCTGGCCATGACCAGGTACACAGCAGGGCCCCAGCCAGGCGCTGGGGGTCACAGCAGGGCTTCAGTCCCAAGGACCCTCTCAGGGGTAGACAAGGAAACTGAGGTAGGAATTCAGTTATCCAGGTGGGGCTGCCAGAGCTGGTGGAAAGGGAGTCTGTGACCCAACAGACACATTAGGGGTTAATGAAGTAGAGGTTAGAAGTGGGGGCTCTGGTCCAGACTACCGGGGTTCATATCCCTGCCCTCCACTTACTTTACTTGGGCAAGCTCCTTAATTCTCAGTGCCTCAGTTTGTTGATCTGCAAAATAGACATGATCCTACGAGCTACTCACCTCAAAGTGTTTTGGAGAAACAAGTGAGTTAATTCCAATAATTAACTCTGAGTGTGTTTGGCACATGGCGAGCCGTCAACACGTGTTCACCGTTCTAATCTGCGGCTGTTGGCAATCAGCATTACCTCCAGCCCCCGGAGACTTGTTGAAGTCAAGCCTGCCTGTGGACACTCCCCACATTCCCGTCTTTGTCAAGCAGGCCTCAAGACGCTTCCCTAAAAACATGAATTTTCTAGATAGGGTTTCTACCGGCAGAATTTTCTAGATAGGGTTTCTTCTGCCAGAATCTCAGGAACACCTTTTCCAGGTCTCCCTTTCCAGAACAGGCCTCTCTGCCCTCCCTACCTTGAGGCTCCCCTCTTCCCTCCCCATCTCTCCCCTGCAACTGCTCTTCTCCAGCTAGGTTTATGGCTTGGGGCTGGGGGAGGTCCGGCGGGACCGGCTGAGCAGAGCCGCTGTGTGACAGCTGTGGCTCTCTCCCAGTCGGACACTGCCACCCTCTCGTGGTCCGGGCTGCGCACGGACAGAACCAGATGCTCAACACCAACAGCCGCTACCTGCACGACAACATCGTGGACTACGCGCAGAGGCTGTCAGAGACCCTGCCGGAGAAGATCTGTGTGTTTTATTTCCTGAATTCTGGGTAAGTGGACTTCTGCTATCCCTCCCCCTTCTCCCCCCGCCACCACGGGCCAGAGGGTGAGATGGTGAAGACAGAACTGCTCACGCAGGCGAAACTTTGTGTGGTGGAGCCAGTGTGTGCTAGGGGAGAAGCAGCCTTGCCCCAGCTGAGCCTGTAGACCTCGGCCTGGCTCTGTTGGATCCAGTTTTCTGGTCTCTTCGTTAGGCATGCCATAACGTCCTTGGGGCTTACCTGGGTTATAGGTTCCTTGATTTGTGCTTTAGGAGTATATCGGCACAGACACCTGGGGGGCTACAGCCAACATCCCCTTAGGTTGCTCCCTAAGGAACAGAAACATCTGAAGGAACAGAAATATTGAGGGGTCCCTCACGGAAGTGCAGAATTCCTAAAAGGGGGGTCATTATCTGGAGGAGAAGTAAGGGGCCTGATGAGGTCAAGCAGTGGGGGGCCCTGGGCATGCGGCGAAGGTCAGGGAAGGCTGCCCTGAAAGAGCGCTGTCAGGCACAGAGCTGATGAACAGGAAGGAAGCTGCCCACCCTTCTAGAAGTGATCTCGTCAGGGTTCCTCAGCACACGGAACAGCCCGTGCAGAGGCCCTGTGCACACTTGAGGACCTGAAGGGAGAGGAGCTGGTACAAGCGGACACACTCTAAGTGAGGAGTTTGTTTTGATCCTAAGCATTGGGAAAGCCATCAGAGAGTTTTAATCAGGCAAGTGATGTCACTGGGGCCGAGAAGGAGCGAGAATGGGCACGGTTAGGCGCCAGTGGTGACAGGTGATGGTAGCTCAGACCCGGAGTGGCAATGGAGGCAGAAGCGGCAGGCGATGGTGACGTGTGCACAGAACCAGCCTAGCCTGCCTGGGAGAGAACATTCCCGCAAACCCCGCCCCTTGGCACTTGGATCATAACGATAAGCACTGGCATCGTCGTTTTCCCCTTCACGCACCAGTCTCTGGTCACTTCTAGGAAGTGGAATTTCCCATCTTCGCTTTGCAGCTGAGGAAACAGTAGTCCAGAGAAAGGATCCAGGTTGCCCCGGGGTCATCCACGGGGAAGAAGGCAAAGCCAGAATCAGAGCACCTCCGGGAAGAGTGGAGAGCTGGGCCCAGGAGCCAGAGCTTCCTGGGCGGGGACATTTGCTGGTTACCTCCACCACAGTCAGACTGGATTCCAGTGACTTCCGCGTTGCCGAATCCAGTGGTCTCTTTGCGGCCCTCATCTTACTCTCTCAGCCGTCGAGCGGGCGTGAGCACTCTCTGGAAACGCTCTCTTGCTTCCAGGACGCTTCGTGCCTGGGGTTTCTGCCAGCTTCTAGGCACGCCTCCGTCTCCCGTCTCCTCGGCCGAGTGTTCCTCCTCTCTTGCTCAGGGCCCGTCCTGAGCAGCTGTCTCTCTGAGCCCTCTCCCTCCATGATCTCCTCCATTCCTATGGGCTTACGCAGCGTCTGCGTGCGGTGATTCCCGAATTTGTGTCAGGCCCAGATGCTTCCCGTGTGTTCCAGCCTCCAGGTTCCAGCCGCCCACTTCTGGACTGTCTCCAACTTGATGTGTCCAAAAGGAGTTGGTTGTCTTCTGCCAACACCCGCTGTGGGACCATGGCCCTGGCTCTCCTGGGATTTCCCAGGAGGATATCCCCCTCCCACTACTGCCACCCCCACCCCGTCTCACCTCGTAAAGGGGGCACCATCTACGTCTCTGCTCCAGGCAGGACCCCATCATGTCCCCGGGTTGTCTTCTACCTCCATCCATCTTTCTGCTCTCCCCCCATCTCCTCCTACCGCATTAGCCCCACACAGCCAGAGGCTTCCTCCCCAGGTGGGAACTAAATCATGTCCTTTATCCAGTTAAAACTCTCCAGGCACACCTGGCTGGCTTGATCAGTGGAGCATGTGACTCAGTCTTGGAGTTGTGAGTTCGAGCTCCACGTCGGCTGTGGAGACAACCTAAGAAAATAAAATCTTCAGACAACAACAAAAACCCTCTTCAGTAGCTTGGCATAGCACTGATAAGAAAACCCAGCACCTTCCAGGGCCCTGTGTGCAGGGCCCCTGAGTGTCTCCCCACTTCCTCTCCCGTGCTGCCCCCAGCCTGTGCCATCTCAGTTCCCTGAGCACCCTTGAGCACTTTCCCTGCTCAAGGCCTTGGAGCGTGTTGCTCACACAACCTAGAACCTTCCCCTGGGGCCTCAGTTCAGGTGGTGTCTCCTCACAGTTTCTCTGACCCCTGTATTTGGCTGGGCTGCCGTTTAACAAAACACCACCACAGACTGGGAGACCTGAGTGACAGGAATGTATTTCCCCTACTCCTGCTCTCCAGTGTCTAAGAAGAAGGGGTCAGCAGCTTTGGCTTCTCTGAGGCTCTCTCCCTGGTTTGTGATTGGCCACCTTCCTGCTGCGTCTTCCCTCCATCTTCTGTGCCTGCACACCTCGTGTGTCTCTCTGTCCACAGCTCTTCTTAGACCCAAGTCTGACTGGCTCAGGGCCCAGGGCCCATTCTCCCGGCATCATTTTGAATCACCTCTTTGAAAGCCCTGTCTCCAAATACAGTCCCATTCTTCAGTGCTAGGAGTTAGAGCTTCAGCATAGGAAGTTTGGGGGACACAATTCAGCCTCTCCCACCCCTTTATCTAAAGGAAGGCCCTGTGTGGTTCTCTTGGGGGCACTTAGCAAAGTGATCATTCTTTCCTTGTTTTTGTTTTGGTTTGGTTTTGGCTTGGCTCTCAAGACCCACCATAGAATGTAAGTTCCAGGGGGGCCGGGACCTGTTTGACTTACTGCTTGCCCCCCACCCCCAGCTCACTGCACACAGAAGGCATTTGACAAAATTTTCTTTGAATGAATGCAGTCGAACGACTCACACATGGCATCCTGAGAATCTTCTTGTTGCTGGAAGATCTCCTCGTTCCCTCCGGGTTTCTCTGTAGGAAGCACGTATCCAGGAGGAAACCTGTGGACAGCTGTCTGAGCAGTGCCCTCCTTTTTTTGTCATAGGTCAGAAGCCAATGACCTGGCCCTGAGGCTGGCCCGCCAGTACACGGGACACTGGGACGTGGTGGTATTAGACCAGTAAGTGCCCTTTACAGAAGCCTGGGCTCACCACTTACTGGGGGTGAGCGAGGCTCTAGCCTTAAGTGCCTCGGGTGGGGGATGAGGGGCCTGGGCTCGTGGAGGGAAGCATGAGGACCTGGCCATAGAGACATCCCTACACGCACCAGGGGGCTCTTCCCCCCAGGGCCTCTCTTCTGGGAGCAGAGGATGCTTTGTAAGGAAGTGAGACTTGGCCCCACAAGTTTAGGTATTAAAACTGTCCTGACGGCACTGAGTGTCTGCTGTGCACGGGGCCCAGGCCCAGGCCCAGGGCTGGAGCATTACCCCACTCAGGCTTCATTACAGTTCTGTAGGAGGAAAACCACCCCCCCACCCCGACCCCAACTTCACAGAGAAGAGCACTGAAGCCACAGAGGCCAAATGATCAGTCCCCATTACCTAGCTAGTAAACGGCCTCACAGGAGGTCTGGCTCCCGGGCTCCCAGGCCTGTGCTGGTTCCCAGCCCTAGGACTCGGGGGGCTGTGTCACGTTGGCCTGCCCTGAGGCTCCTGAGGTGGGGAGACTGTTGTTGGGGCCGGGCCATGGAATATGGGCCACGTGAGCCTGATCCACTCCCCCCTTCTCCTCCTCAGTGCTTATCACGGTCACCTGAGCTCCCTGATCGACATCAGCCCGTACAAGTTCCGAGACCTGGATGGCCAGAAGGAGTGGGTCCACGTGGTATGCACTGCCCAAGCAGGCACCAGGTCGGTGCTCCCTCCCGAGCCCGGATGACACGACGCTGTCGCTCCCCACAGGCACCTCTCCCAGACACCTACCGGGGTCTTTACCGGGAGGACCACCCCAATCCAGCAGCGGCCTACGCCAGCGAGGTGAAGCGTGTGGTGAACAGCGTGCAGGAGAAGGGCAGGAAGGTAACACGTGTGCAGTCCCCAGGAATGGAACAGCAAACACCGGGTCCTGAGAGATCCTGGAACCAGAGCCCACCTTTGAGGAATCTAGAAGGTTTAGGTGTTCTGCAGAGAGTTTAGCTAAAGACTTGTACTGGATGTGACGGGGCCAGGGGCCAGGGCTGGACTGATGTGGGCGCGAGGAGGGTCCTTGGCGGAGATGCTGTGTGATTGCAGTGAGTGGGGGTTGGCACTCAGTGGCCAGGGGTGCGGGGGAGGAGAGGAAAGGCATGCTGAGCAGGGGGGCGGCCTGCAGGGGTGGCCCCTCACCAGTGTGGGGCCCGGCTGAGCTGGCAGGAGACAGGCCTGGAGAGGCAGGCAGGAGCCCTGTGGCAAGGGACCACAAGGACTATGCCGAGGGGCTGGAGGCCACCAGGAAGGTCTGAAGGGTGTTCAGAGGGAGAGTGACAAGACGGGATCGAGGGGATGCCCGTGAGTGGACCCGGCCCGCCGCCGGGAAGAGGCCCCACGCATGGTGTTGCGGTGGACAGGTAGCACAGGGGCAGAGACTGGAGGGGTGTGTGCTCTGGGGGAGCCATGGCCGGGGCCGCAGTAGCGGCAGGGAGTCAGCTAGTGGTATCAGGGCTTTCTGGAAGGCCTTGCTGATGTAGTGACAGCTGAACGCAGGATGTTCAGCCGAGACAAGCACGCAGTGAAGCCAGAATGAAGGGCAGGACCAGATCAGGGGAGCTTGGCATGTGCGTTTCAGATGCTTGGCCTCCACTTACAGAAAACCAGAAAAGTGATGGCTCTGTGGGCAGCAGGGGTGGCTGGTTCCTACACCATCAGCCCTCCCCCTGGGCCGTAGTCTCTGCAGCAGGTCCGAGACCTGACACAGCTTGGAGGTCATGGCTGGGAGAAATGGGGTCACTGAAGGGGTTTAAACAGGACAGTGATGAGTTCAGTGACTGAGCTGTGGATCGTCCTGGTGGCCACTGGATGACGGACTGACTGCAGGAGGCATCCTGTTAGGTGACATCTGCAGGAGGTCGAGGCAGGTGTGTCCAGGTGGAGGGGAGGCAGGGGGTGCACAGACGGTAGAGAGGCAGAGGCCATGCTGACCGATGGATCACGGAGGGGGGCCGCGTTTCTCTCAGTGGGGTGATGGGAGGCACCAGGTAGGAGCAGAGAAGGAACAGGCTGATGAGGGAGAAATCAGTGGCTTTCATCTGGGACATGCTAAGTATAAGGAGTCTGGAGAATTCCGTGCGGTAAGAGTTGGTTTGCCCAAAAGAAAACCTGGTCACAGACCAGCTGTGATCTGGAGCCCAGAGGGGCCACACAGCGGTGCTGGGGACTCATCCTGCTAGGAGCCAGCGCTGAGCCAGCCACCCAGTGCCTCCCCAGCGGTGTCCCCAGCATTCTGTCTCCTCCGCAGATCGCAGCCTTTTTTGTGGAGTCTCTGCCCAGTGTTGCAGGGCAGATCATTCCCCCGGCCGGCTACTTCCCCGAAGTGGCAGAGTGAGTAGCTGGGCGGGGGTGCCTCAGGGAGGGCAGGGCTGTCCTGGGGCTTCCCGACCTTTGTTCCAAATTCCAGCCTTAGCCTGGCCTTTTGGCCAGAATTTTGAGAAGAAATGGTGGCCCCAGGAAAGCCAGCCACCTGCCTAATGCCCCCACCTCACTGCTGTCAGAGCCAGGGTTCAGAGTGCAAGACCCCCCCAGCTCCCGGTCCGAATCTCTTACCGCACACCCCGTCAGCCATCTGTCCTCTGCCACAGGCACATCCACAGGGCCGGAGGGCTCTTTGTCGCGGACGAGATTCAAGTGGGCTTTGGCCGAGTAGGCAAGCACTTCTGGGCCTTCCAGCTGCAGGGAGAAGACTTTGTCCCCGACATTGTCACCATGGGCAAGTCGATTGGCAATGGTCACCCGGTAGCCTGCGTGGCCACAACCCAAGCTGTGGCTAGGGCCTTTGAAGCCACCGGCGTCGAGTATTTCAACACAGTGAGTAAAGGCTCTAGGGCAAAGGAGCGCTGTGGGTTCTGCTAGGCCCCACCCTGCTTGTCAATAAGCAAAGGCTCCAGGCCTAGCACGGTGCCCCGAGCAGAGACTGCTAAAATGCTGTCCTTGGGGGTTACCGCAGGTCAGAGGAAGAAACATAGGGCCTTAAAAACTAGCCTCAATCCAAAAGCTGTCACAAGAGATCGTGCCTTGTAAAGTATACAGAAAGAATACAAGAGGCTGTCTCTCCCTCCCAGCAGGGGCGACCCGCTCCACGCCAGGCCTTGTGCCTCAGCCGACGGCAGATGTGTGCGGAGCGCCCCCTGTTCAGGTAGTGGGTGGTCTGGGAGCAGAGTTGACATTCCAGTGGGAGCTTCAAGGAGGACAAGGCCCCCCGGCCTTGGGGTACAGGCTGGAGAGCTTTCCCTAAGTGAAAGGGGTCCTTGTGTTGGAGGAGAAGCCTGTTTGCTGGCTGAGAGAACACGCAGTGGGTGAGAGGAGCATGGTGGCCACTGACTGGTCCCGAGGGCAGGGAGGAGCCATGGAAGGGTTTTCGCTGGGGTTAGAGATGTGAAATACACTCTAGAAGGATCTCAGGCGATTAGTGTGGAGAAAGAACCAGCGGTGGGGAGACCGATGCAGGCAAAAGAGGAGGAGGCCCAGACCTGGGCACCGACCACAGGGAAGAAATAGGAAGGGATGGTGTTTTAGGGGAAGAGGTAGTCACTGTGACTTCCCACAAAAAGAGCCAGTTTGAATTGGAGACAGAAACATGTCGGGATTGGGCAAGGTGGTAGGGAGTTGGCAGAGAGGGTCGTGAAGTGTGAGGGCTGACAGTTCAGCAAATCCTCACTGGACGCGCAGGGGGCACGCAGACAGAGCCTCTGCCCAGCACAGGCTCCCTGTTGGGGGAAGACAGACCCACAGACACCGGATCAGGGAGGCGTGGAGAAGGGCTCCTTAGAAGGGGTGTGATGTCAGCTGTCGGAGAGCACGGGGACACCATGAGGGATTGGGGGTGGGGTGGGAAGGAGAGAAGAGGTGTGAGAGGAATAGCCCTGGGGGCAGGAAGGCGTGTGCT
Organism: Martes martes; assembly: GCF_963455335.1. Classification (NCBI taxonomy): domain Eukaryota; kingdom Metazoa; phylum Chordata; class Mammalia; order Carnivora; family Mustelidae; genus Martes; species Martes martes. Next base: position 20,468,242 of record NC_137892.1, read on the forward strand.
GTGCCCAGTGAAACACCGCCCAGTGGAGCACGAGCCCGCTTGTTTTGTTTCTTTATCTTGACCTGAAGTGCACATAGTCAGATTACAGAAACCTCTGTCCCTGCACCGTCCTCGCTCTGTGAACCGGTTAACTGGTTGTTTTGAATAACCTCACAAGCACCCAAGAAGCCATCATTTCCAAGTAAAAGTTAGGCCCTGGACTGGTGCATCTACCTATATGGCTGCTCCCCCCCACCCCCGCCCTCCCGTCCAGCCCGATAATCTTCTCTGGGTTCATTGTACCTTAGAGTTAGTTTTCACCCCTATAAAAAGTGTGTCATACTGTTTGTTCTCTTAGGGGCTCTGTTTTTCCACCTAACATATTACTGAATCGTCCACATGGCTTGTCACCGAGGTGGGACTGATACCGCACCGTATGAACGTGCTGTGACTTACGTGTCCCTTCCTGTTGATGCGCTTTGGGGTTGTTCCCAGGGTTTTCGCTGCTCTAAACTATTTTTATAAGTTTCTGTTGTGCACGCGCAAGAGTTTTTCTTCAGGATAGACCTTAAAGTGGACTTGCTGGGTCATGGTCTGTGTTCACTCCCTGTTTTGAAGAGATGGTGACGTCTGTTTTCCAAAGTAGCTCACAAGTTAACTGCCGGTGGTGGATAGAGATTCTGTGGGTCTGCTTCCTCTCAAACACCTTTTACTGTTCGCTGGGCAAGTGGAGTGGAGAGTAGTATCTCCTCAAATCGGAGAATGGTCTTGACATGGCGTTCCCTGGCTTCAGATTGTGTGAAACATCTCTCTGTGTGGCTTTTTTTTTTTCTCTTATTTTTTTGTAACTCCAGTTAACACACAGTGTGATATTAGTTTCAGATGTACGGTGTAGGGATTCAACACTTCATACGTCACCCAGAGCTCTTCACAGGCACCCGCCTCCGTCCCCTTCACCGATTTTGGCCATTCCCCACCCCCTCCCCTCTGATAACCAGCAGTCTGTGCTCTGTAGTTAAGAGTCTGTTTCTTGACTTGTCTCTCTTTTTTTTTTCTCTTTGCTCATCTGTTTTGTTTCTTAAATTCCACATGAGTGAAATCATATGATATTTTGTCTTTCTCGGACTTATTTCGCTTAGCCTCATACTGTCTGGTTTCATCCATGTCATTGCAATGGCAAGATTTGTTCTTTTTTATAGATAAATAATATTCCATTTCATATACATACAACACCTCTTCTTTATCCGTTCATCAGTCAGTGGACACTTGGGCTGCTTCCCTATCTTGGCTATTGGAAATAATCCTGCTATAGACATACGGGTGCCTGTGTCCCTTTCAATTAGTGTCCTGGTGTTCTTCTGGTAACTACCCCATAGTGCGATTGCTGGGTCGTAGGGTAGCTCTATTTTTAAGTCTTTGAGGAACCACCATACTGTTTTTTGCACTCCCACCAGCAGTGCATGAGGGTTCCTTTTTCTCTGCATCCCCGTCAACACCTGTTTCTTGGGTTGACTTTAGCCATTCTGACAGGTGGGAGGGGACACCTGCTGTAGTGTTGATTTGCCTTTCTCTGATGATGAGTGATGTTGAGCATCTGTGCTTGTGTCTGTTGGCCATCTGGATGTCTTCCCTAGAGAAATGGCTTCTGCCCATTTTTAAATTGGATCATTTGTTTTTGGGTGTTGAGTTTTATAAGTTCTGTATCTATTTTGGATATCTTCGTATGTTTATTGGCCATATGTTTCCTCTCCTGTGAAATGCCTGTTTTTGCTTTTGCCCATTTTTTGATTGAGTTACTAGAGCTTTTCTTATTTATTCGTGGGAGTTTTGTGTTCCTCTGTATATGTATTTGTTTATGTGTGTGTGTGTGTGTGTGTATGTATACAGAGGCATGCACACGTGCACACACACACATATATTTTTGATATTAGTCCTTTGTTGATTGTAGGTTGGATCCCTCAATAATTTTAAGGGGATTCTAAGGCCAAAACTGTGAGGACCGGGGCACATGAGTGACTCGATCGGCTAAGTGTCCCACTCTTGATCTCAGCTCAGGTCTTGATCTCAGGGTCATAAGTTCAAGCCCTGCATTGGGCTTCAAGCTGGGAATAGAGCCTACTTAAAAAAAAAAATGTGTATATATATATATATATATATATATATATATATATATGGACCACTGCATTATTCACTTCTAGGATTTTTAGATTTTTTTATTATTAACTTCTGACTAATGACACTGAGGTCAAAGGTCATGTCTTACATGCTACTTTTTCTGTGAAATGTGTTGAGGTGATTTGTTACTTGATTATTCTACATGTTCTTAAGAAAAATGTATATTCCCTAAATGCAGAACTCTGTAAAATGTCTCTTAGGTCAAGCTTGTTAATTGTGTTGTTTGAATCTTCTATATTATTGCTGGGGATTTTTTCTACATAACCTATTAATAAGTGAGAGCTGTGTGTAGAGATCTCAGAGTGATGAAAAACTGATCAGTTTTTCCTTGTAACACTGTCAGTTTTTGCTTTATTTTGTATATATTGACCATATACATGTTTTTTATTTCTATATGTGCATTGGGAATTGAATTTTTTTTTTTTTTTTAAGATTTTAAGTAGTGTCTCAGTCACTACTACTGAAATCAAGAGTCATATGCTCCCCCTACTGAGCTAGCCAGGCAACCCAGGAATTGAATTTTTTTTTTTTTAAGATTTTATTTATTTATCTGACAGATAGAGATCACAAGTATGCAGAGAGGCAGGCAGAGACAGAGAGGAGGAAGCAGCCTCCTTACTGAGCAGAGAGCCCGATGTGGGGCTCGATCCCAGGACCCTGAAATCCTGACCCGAGCCAAAGGCAGAGACTTAAACTGAGCCACCCGGGCGCCCCATGAATCTTTTTTTTTTTTTTTTAAGATTTTATTTATTTGAGAAAGAGAGAGACAGCATGAGCAGAGGGAGAGGGAGAGGGACAGTCAGACTCCCCGCTAAGTAGGGAGCCCAATGCAGGGCTCAATCCCAGGACCCTGGACTCATGACCTGAGCTGAAGGCAGACGCTTAACGACTGAGCCACCCCGGTGCCTCTTGAATCGGGCTCCCTGCTCAGCAGGGAGTCTGCTTCTCTCTCTGCCTCTGCTGCCCCCTCTGCTTGTGCTCTCTCTCTCTCTCATAAATAAAATCTTTTTTAAAGTTTATCATACTTTTCTGTCTCTTTTAATCCTTCTATTTTATTTTAGTGTCTGTATTAAAAGTATTTCATCCTGGGCCGCTGGGTGGCTCAGTGGGTTAAGCATTTGTTGGTTAAGTGTCTGTCTTTGGCTCAGGTCATGATCCAGGGTCCTGGGATCGAGCCCCACATCGGGCGCCCTGCTCAGTGGAGCCTGCTTCTTCTCCCTCTCCCCCTGCTTATGTTCTCTCTCTCTGTCAAATAAATAAATAAATAAAATCTACCCCCCAAAAAAGTATTTCATCCCAGATATTTTCAGTGCAAGCCTTTATATTGCCTTCTGAAATCTTGTGTGCCTAGGAATATTTTTATCAGGACCTCATACTTAAATATTTTAGCTAAATATAAAATCTAGGTCCTCTGTTCCTCCAACACATTAAAAGTATATTCCATTGTCACCCTACATGTAGTATTGATGTAGAAAAAGCTGAAACCATCCATTCTTTTTCAGTTGAAATATAATTTACATACCCATATAATTCACTCTTTTAAAAATGAAGTCAGGAGGGGTGCCTGGGTGGCTCAGTGGCTGAAGCCTCTGCCTTCGGCTCGGGTCATGATCTCAGGGTCCTGGGATCAAGCCCAGCGTCGGGTTCTCTGCTCAGCGGGAAGCCTGCTTCCTCCTCTCTCTCCCTGCTTCTGCCTACTTGTGATCTCTCTGTCAAATAAACAAACAAAATCTTTAAAAATAAATAAATATAAATAAATAAATAAAAATGAAGTCAGGGGCGCCTGGCTGGCTCAGTCGGAAGAGTATACGACTCTTGATCTCAGGGTCGTGAATTCGAGCCTCAGGTTGTGTGTAGAGATGATTTCAATACATAAATAAATGAACTTTAAATACAAATCCAGTGGGTTCAAATTCACGTACAAATCAGTGGTGTTTGGTGTACTCACCAAGTTGTGCAATCACCACTACCACTACTGTCTTAATTCTGGAACATTTTCATCACCGAAAATGCAGCCCCACTAGCAGTCACCCCCCTCTCGCCTTCTCTCTGTAAGTCCTGGCAGTCACCTTCTTTCTGTCTTGATGGATTTGCCTATTCTTGACATTTCATATAAATGGAATCACAAAGTGACCTTTAGTGTCTGACTTCTGTCACGTAGCCCTAATACGTTCAAGGTTCATCCATGTTCTAGCATGAATCAGTACTTCATTCTTTCTTAGGGATGAATGGTATTCCCATTGTATGAATGTGCCACATTTCACTTCCCTTCTTCACTTAACGAACTGTTGGGTCATTTCCCCTTCTTGGCTGTTATGAATAATGCTGCAGTAAACATTTGCATATGTGTGTTTGTTTGGACACGTATTTTCTGTTCTACTGAGTATGTCCCTGTGAATGGAATTGCCAGACCATACGGCAGCCCTAGGCTTAACTTCCTGAGGATTGACAGACTTTTTTCAAGTAGCTGTACCACGTGACGTGCCCACCAACCGTGTACCTTCTTACACTCCAACTCCTCTGTATCCTCTCCAGCATTTGTAAGTTTCCGTCTTTGGTTATAACCACCCCAGGGAGCACACAATAGTATTTCATTGTGATTTGCATTTCGCTCGTGGCTAGTGAGGTCAAGCATCTTTTTATGTGGTTATTGACGGTTCGCATAGGTTCTTTGGAAAATGTCTACTCACATCCTTTGCCCATTTTAAAAAAAATATTTTATTTATTTATTTGACAGAGATCACAGGTAGAGAGGCAGGCAGAGAGAGAGGAGAAAGCAGGCTCCCCGTGGAGCAGAGAGCCCGATGTGGGGCTCCATCCCAGACCCTGGGATCATGACCTGAGCCAAAGGCAGAGGCTTTAACCCACTGAGCCACCCAGGTGCCCCGCCCATTTTTAAATTGGGTTACTTGTCTCTTTTTGCTGAGTTGTAAGAGTTCTTTATCAGTATTAATCCTTATCAAAGAGGTAATTTGGAAATATTTTCTCCCATTTTTGAGTTGTCTTTTCACTTTCTTCATAGTCTCCTCTGAAGCACAACAAAGCTCCTCTTGTTGGAGGCCAATTTATTTCTTTTTTGCTTGCTAGTGCTTTGGAGTCTTACCTAACAAACCACTGCCTAATCTAAGGTCGTGAAGATTTACACCTTTGCCTTCTTCTAAGGATTTTCTAATTTTAGCTCTTAAATTTGGGTCTTTCGTTTATTTGGACCTAATATTTTGCATATGGGTGAGATGGGGGTAACTTGACCCACTTGTGTGTGGATGTCCGCTTGTCCCAACACCATTTGCTGAGAAGACTGTTTCTATCCCATTGAATGGTCTTGGCACCTTGTTGGCACCTTGGCACCTTGTTTAGCAACAAAAGCTAAAATAAGCAAATTGGATTATATCAAATTAAAAAGCTCTTTTGAACAGAGAAGGAAACTATCAATAAAACAAAAGGCAACATACTGAATGGGGGAATATATTTGCAAATCAGACATCTAGTAAGGGGTTAATATTCAAAATATATACAGAACTTACACAACGTAGGGTGCCTGGGTGGCTCAGTTGGTTAAGCAACTGCCTTTAGCTCAGGTCATGAACCCGGAGTCTCAGGATCGAGTCCCGCATCAGGCTCCCATCTCCACGGGGAGTCTGCTTCTCCCTCTGACCTTCTTCCTCTGACCATGCTCTCTGTCACTCTCTTTCTCTCAAATAGATAAATAAAATCTTAAAAAAAAGAACTTACACAACATTAAGGAAAAGAACAAAACAAAAAACCAGTTGAAAAATGGACAGAAGACTTGAACAGACGTTTTTCCAAGGAAGACATACAGATGGTCAACAAACGCATGAAAAGATACTAAACATCACTCATCATCAGAGAGTTGCAGATCAAAACCACAGTGAGATAGCTCCCCACACCTGCCAGAATGGCTGTTGTTGGAAAGACAAAAAAAAAAAACCAAAACAGGTGTGGGCAAGGATGTGGAGAAAAGGAAGCCCTCATGCACTCACCATTGGCGGGAAGGTACCTTGGTGCAGCCACTATGGAAAACAGTGCGGAGGTTCCTGAAAAAGTTAAAGTAGAACTACCATATGACCCCGCAATTCCACTTCTAGCAAGTTATCTGAAGAAAAGTAAAAGCAATCGGAAAAGACCTATGCACTGCTGTGTTCATTGCGACATTGTTTCCAAGAGCCATGATACAGAAGCAGCCCATCTCCAGGTTGATGAATGGATAAAGGTGTGTGTTTGTGTGTGTGTGTGTGTGTGTGTGTGTGTGTGTTTGGTGGCTGAGCTATACAAAAGGAATGAAATCTTGCCATTTATAACAACATGGAGGTCATGTTGTTGGAGATGGAGACGGAGATGGAGATCATGATGCCAAGTGAAGTAAGCCAGTCAGAGAAAGACAAATACAGCAGGATTTCACACTTGTGTGGAATCTAAAAAACAAGTGATAACAGAGTTTTCTAAGTTCTTTTATATTTTGGGTGTTCATTCCTTATGAAACATTATTTGCCTGTCTTTTCCCATTCGGTAAATTGCCTTTTCGTTTTGTTGATCATTTCCTTCACCGTGCTAAAGTTTTTCAGTTCGATGTAGTCCCAGTTGTTTCTTTTTGCTTTGTTGTCCGGAAAGGTATTGCTAAAACAAATGTCCAAGAGGTTACTGCCTATTTTCTTCCAATTTTATGGTTTTAAGTCTTACATTTAAGTCTTTAATTCATTTTGAGCTTAGTTTTATATAGGATATAAGAAAGTGGTCCATTTTCTCTAACACCATTTATTGAAGAGATTATCTTTTCACCATTGTATATTCTTGCCTCCTTTGTTGTAGATTAATTGGCCATGTAAGTGTGATTTTATTTCTGGGCTCTCTCTTCTGATCTGTTCATCTATGTGTTTGGTTTTGTGCTAGAACCATACTGATTACTGAAATTTGTAGTATAGTTTGAAACCTGGAAGCATGATACCCCCAGCTTTGTTCCTCTTTCTTGAGGTTGCATGCAAATTTTGTGGTTCCACACAAATTTTAGAATTATTTGTCCCAGTTCTCTGAAAAATGTCATTGGGTATTTTGAAAGGGATTGCATTGAATCTGTAGATTGCTTTTGGTGGTATGGACATTTTAATAATAATTCCTCCAATCCATGAGGACAGTATATCTTACCATTGATTCATGTCATCTTCAATTTCTTTCATCATTGTCTTACAGTTTTCAAAGTATAGGTGATTCATCTCCTCAGTTAAATTTATTCCTAGTTATTTTATTCTTTTTGATGCAATTGTAAATGGGATAGTTTCCTTAATTTCTGCAGTAGTTTGTTACTAGTAGGTGAAAACACAACAGGGGCGTTCAATACCCAACTCTTAGTTTTGGCTACAGTCGTGGTTTCAGGGTTGTGGGATTGAGCCCCACATCAGGCTCTGGGCTCAGTGGGGAGTCTGCTTAAGATTCCCCCTCCCCTTCCCTCTTTCTCTCTCACTCTCTAAAATAAATAAATAAATCTTTAAAAAAAAAAAGAAAGAAAAAGAAACAACAGATTTCTGTGCATTTTGTATCCTGCAACTTTACTGAACTCCTTTAAACTAATAGTTTATGGGTGCTGGCTTTATACTTTCCTTTATTATAGTAGCTCATCTGTGAATAGTGACAGTTTTACTTTTTGCTTTCCAATTTGGATGCATTTTATTTCCTTTTCTTGCCCCATCGCTGCGGCTAGTACCTGTAGTACTGTGTTCAGTAAAAGTGGCAAGGGTGGGCATTCTGGTCTTGTTCCTGATCTTGAGAAAAAGCTTTCAACTTTTCATTGTTAAGGATGTTGTTAGCCGTGAGTTTGTCATAGGTGGCTTTTATTATGTTTATTATATTTATTTATCTTTATTAGGTTCCACCTTTTTTAGAGTTTTTATCATGAATGGATGTTGAATTTTGTCAAATGCTTTTTCATCTACTGAGCTGATTGGATGATTTTTATTCTTTGTCTTGTTAATGTGGTGTATCACATGGAATGACTTGCAGATGTTGAGCCATCCTTGCATCCTGGGAATACGTCCCATTTGATCATGGTATCAGATCGTTTTAATGTGTTAGCTGAATTTGCTTTACTAATATTTCATTGAGGATTTTTGCTTCTGTGTTCATCAGGGATACTGGCTTGTAATTTTTTTTTTTTTTTTTACAATGTCTTTGATTTTAGGTATCACAGTAATCCTGGCCTCATAAGTAAGTTTGGAAGCATTCCTTCCCTGTCAGTTTTTGGAATAAATTGAAATTTTGGGAAGGATAGGTATTAACTCTATAAATGTTTGGTAGAGGGGTACCTGGGTGGCTCAGTTGGTTAAGTGTCTGCTTTCGGCTCAGGTCATGATCCCAGGGTCCTGGATCGGGTCCCACATCAGGCTCCTTGCTCGGTGAGAAGCCTTCTTCCTCTCCCTCTGCCTGCTGCTCCTCCTGCTTATGCGTGCGCGTGCTCGCTCTCTCTCTCTCTCTCACTTTCCCTCTCTGTCAAATAAATAAAATCTTTTAAAATAAATAAATAAAAATAAAAGTTTGGTAGCATTCACCTGTGAAGCTGTCTGGTCTTAGACTTTTGGTTTTGGGGAGTTTTTGGATTACTGATTGAATTTCATTACTAGTGATAATGTGTTTAGGTTTTCTGCTTCTTTCTGATTTAGTTGTGGAAGATTGGATATTTCTAGGAATGTATCCATTTCTTCTAGGCTGTCCAGTTTATTGGCATATAATTGTTCATGAAAATCTTTTATGATCCTTTGTATTTCTGTGGTGTCAGCTGTAACTTCTCTTTCACTTCTAGTTTTATTTGGTCCTCTCTCTTTTTTCTTGACAAGTCTGGCTATAGATCTTTCAATTTTGTTTATTTTTTGAAGAACCTGCTCTTAATTTCATTGATCTTTTCTTCTTCTTTTTAATCTCTATTTTATTTACTTCCACTCTGATCTTTATTTTCTTCCTTCTACTAACTTAGGGCTTTGTTCTTTTTTTTTTTTTTTTTTTTTTTTTTTTTGGCTTTGTTCTTTTTTTTTCCCCTCGTTCCTTTAGGTATGAGGTTAGATTGTTGATTTAAGATTTTTCCTGTTTCGGGGCACCTGGGTGGCTCAGTGGGTTAAGACTCTGCCTTCGGCTCAGGTCATGATCTCAGGGTCCTGGGATTGAGCCCCATGTCGGGCTCTCTGCTCAGTGGGGAGCCTGCTTCCCCCTCTCCCTCTGCCTGCCTCTCTGCCTACTTGTGATCTCTCTCTCTATCAAATAAATAAATAAAATCTTCATAAAAAAGAAAAAAGATTTTTCCCGTTTCTTGCTATGATTCTGTGTCACTGTGTACTTCCCTCCTAGAACTTCTGTTGCTGCTTCTCATAGATTCTGGACCATTGTGTTTTCATTTTTGTCTCAAGGTGTTTTTTTATTTCCTCTTTGATTTATTCATTGACCCATTGGTGGTTTAACAGCATCTTGTTTAACCTCCATGCGTTTGTGTTTCTTCCCATTCTTTTATTTTAATTGATTTCTACTTTCATACTGTTGTGGTTGGAAAAGATGCTCATAACTTCATTCATCTTAAATTTATTGAGACTTGTTTTGTGGCCTTTCTTATGATCTGTACTGGAGAGTGTTCCATGTTCCCTTAAGAAAAATGTGTATTGTGCTGTTTTTTGATGGAATATTCTGAATGTTCTGTTATGTCCATGCGGTCTAATGTGTCATTCAAGCCTAGTGATTCCTTAGCTTCTGGCTGGATGATCTATCCACTGGGGTGAGCAGGGTGTTAAAGTCCACCTACTATTACCGTATGACCGGCAGTTTCTCCCTTTGCATATGTTAATATTTGCTTTATATATTTAGGTGCACCTCTGTTGGAAGCATAAATATTTACAAGTGTTTTATCTTCTTATTGGATTGATCCATTCATTATATAATGCCCTTCTTTGTCTCTCAATACAGTTTTTGATTTTAAGTCTATTTTATCTGGGGCGCCTAGGTGGCTCAGTTGGTTAACTGTCTGCCTCCGCTCAGGTCATGATCTCACGGTGCAGCCCCATGTCTGGCTTCTCCTCAGCGGGGAGCCTGCTTCCTCCTCTCCCTCTGCCCCTCCCCCTGCTCATGCTCGCAGTCTCTCTCTCTCAAATAAATAAATAAAATATTTATTTTATTTTCTAAATAAAAAGATTTTATTTATGTATTCCGGAGAGAGGGAGAGGCAGAAGCCGAGAGAGAAGCAGGGAACTCGATGTGGGACTTGATCCAATCAAAAGACACAGGGTACCCACCTTGCCACCAAGGTCATGGCCTTGGGCAATGTTGGGCTCTCACTCTCTCCCTCATTCTGTGTGTCTCATGCATTTTTCTTTCAAAATTGGGATCTTTCGGGGCGCCTGGGTGGCTCAGTGGGTTAAGCCTCTGCCTTCGGCTCAGGTCATGATCTCAGGGTTCTGGGATCGAGTCCCGCATCAGGCTCTCTGCTCAGCGGGGAGCCTGCTTCCCCTCTCTCTCTGCCTGTCTCTCTGCCTACTTGTGATCTCTCTCTCTCTGTCAATAAATAAATAAAATCTTCAAAAAAAAAAAATTGGGATCTTTCATGTTGAGCCAGCCATAGAAGATAGAAATACATCTCCGCCAAAAAATTGTTTTTAAATATAAAAAACACAAAAATCAAAACCTATAAAATTATATATAATTGTATATATTTTATAAAATTATATATATTATATATGTGTATACACACACGTGTGTGTGTGTGTGTATGTATGAATCTCTATCCCTCCCTGAAACTGCCTCTTTCAGGGGAAAGCAATTCATTTTCTTCCTTTCACCCTTAGCCCTCTTCATGTTTTTATTTTTATTTTTTTAAGATTTTATATATTTATTTGACAGACCGAGATCACAAGTAGGCAGAGAGGCAGGCAGAGACAAGGAAGCAGGCTCCATGCGGGGATCCCATCCCAGGACCCTGGGATCATGACCTGAGCCGAAGGCAGAGGCTTTAACCCACTGAGCCACTCAGGCACCCCCCTCCTTCATGTTTTTAAAATAAACTTTTAAAAGGGAAAAAAAGTCACTCCTCCTATTTCTTTTTTTTTAGTTAGAGTTGAAACATTCCTCGGACCAGGTGTTACTATTGCAGGCCCCCTCCCCCACCCACCCCCACCCCAGGTCAATCCCCTTGGCCTCTGCTCCTCCTGTCTCCTCCCCACTGCCTTGCTCAGCTCCCCTATAGCCCCTCCCGCCCCCCCATCCCGGGACTGGTCTTGGGTTTCCCACTGTTTAAGAGGACATTGAAACCGAGAACAAAACAAAACATTGTATGGCAGTTTTTACCTTTTATTGCTCATTTTTAACTTCACAAATAAATGATAACAAAACCTCAAAAAATTTAAAGAAAAAAAAAGCTACCCTGTGTCTTTTGATTGGATCATTTATTCTGTTTACATTTATAGTAATTATTGATAGGTATGTATTTACTGACATTTTGTTTGCTGTGTTCTGGTTGTTTTTCCAGTTCTATTCCTTTTTCTTTACTCTCTTCTCTTGTGAGTTGATGACCTTTTAGTGTTATGTTTAGATTCCTGTCTGTTTATTTTTTGTGTATCTATTCCAGGGTTTGGGTTTGTGGTTACCGTGAGGTTCATATATAACAATCTGTGTATAGCAGTCTGTTTTCAGTTGGTGGTTAAGTTCAGATGCATTCTAAAAATACCACATTTGGGTGGCTCAGTCAGTTAAGTGTCTACCTTTGGCTCAGGTCAAGATCTCCGGGTCCTGGGATTGATCCCTGCACCAGGCTCCCTGCTCAACGGGGACTCTGCTTCTCCCTCTGCACCTCCCCACCCCCGCTCCTGTGCTCATTCTTGCTCTGTCTCTCCCTCTGTCCCTCTCTCACCCTCTCCCCTTCCCTCCCTTCCTCCTTCTCCCTCTCAAATAAATAAAATCTTTAATAAATAAATAACCCCCCACCCCACACACACATACATTTTGTCTTCGGTAGCATATTTTACTTCTATTTTGTGTATTCATTTATTGTTGGAGATGTTGTTGATTTTAGTACTTTTGTCTTTAACCCTCAGTTTTGTAAGTGGTTGATCTACTACCTTTTCTGTATGTTTCCCTTTACCAGTGAGATGTTTTCTTTCATAGATTTCCTTATTTCTAGTTACTGTCTTTTCTTTCCTGCTTGAAGCAGTTCCTTTAATATTTTTTGTGAAGCCAGTTTAGTGATGATGAACTTCTAGCTTTGCTGTCTGGGAAATTCTTTTATCTCTGCTTATGTTCTGAATGATAACCTTGCCAGGTACAGTATTCTTGATAGTAAGGGGTTTTTTTGTTTTCCTTTCAGCACTTTGAATATGCTGTGCTACTGTCTTCCAGCCTACAAAGTTTCTGCTGAAAAATTAGCTGATAATCTTATCAGGGTTCCCTTATACATAACAAGTTCCTTTTCTCTTGCTGCTTTTATCTTTACCTTTCATTGTTGACATCTTAATGATAATGTGTCTTGGTGCGGTCTCTGGGTTCATCTTGGACTTTCTGTGCTCTCTGGACTTGTATGTCTCTTTCTTCTGCCAGGTTAGGGAAGTTTTCAGCCATTATTTCTTCAGATAGGTGTCCTGTCCCTTTACTCTCTCTTCTCTTTCTGGAACTGCAGGCAGTGAATGTTAGTACACTTGATGTTGTCCCAGAGGTCCCTTAAAGTATCCTCCTTTTTTAGTTTTTTCCTTTTTACTGTCCTAATGGGATGATTTCCATTACCCTGTCTTCCAGATCACCAATCCATTCTTCTGTATCATCTAATATATTGTCTATTCCCCCAAGTGCATATCTCATTTTTATTATTGTATTCCTCAGCTCTGATTGGTTTTTTTTTTTTAACTTTCTCTCTCTCTGCTGTTGTTCTCACCATGTTTATCCATTCTTTTCCCAAGTTTGATAAGCATCTGTACGACCATTACTTTGAACTCTTTATTGGGTGGATGAGTAGATAAGCGTCTCCGTTGTATCTAATTCTTTTTGAGGTTTTTGTCTTGTTCTTTCATTTGGAACATGTTCCTCTGTCTCCTCATTTTGTTCAATTCTCTGTGTTTGTTTGTATCTATTAGGTAGTTCAACTACATCTCCCCATCTTGAAGGAGTGGCCTTATGTAGAAGATGTCCTGTGGGGCCCAGAGGTGAAGTCCGTCCTGGCCACGAAAGCCAGGTGCTCCAGGGGTGTCCCCTCTGTGGGCTGTGTGCCCCCTCGTGTTGTGGCAGGCCTGTAGCTACTGTGGGTGCGCTGTTGGGTGGGGCTGGTCCCCTGCCCGCCTAGTATTGCTGTGAGCATGCTGGCAGGAGGGGCTGTTGTTCAGCTGTGAAGCTCAGCTGAGATGCGTAGTTGGCTAGGGTTAGCAGTCTAGAGGGAGGATTCCAGAATGGTATCCACCAGTGCCAGGATCAGAACAGCAGAAGAGGATAGCAAAAATGGCTGCCCCCACTGTGTCAGTCCTTGCAGAGTGGCCCAGCTGCCTCCTATGGTTCCAACAGACCCTCCAAGATTAGTAGGTGGGACTCCTTCACCTGCAGCCCATGTACCTTTCGATCTGGTGTTTTACACTAGAGTGTAAAGTTCCATGTCAAGTTGATCTATGTGTAAGCTTTTTAAGAGTGAGTTCTCATTTCCCTATAGTTCTAGAGTTTTCTGAGATGTACTCGCTGTTGGTTTTTAAAAGCTAGATGTTTGGGGATCTGGTCTCTTTTGTTCAGGATCTAAGGGTTGGAGTCCCTGATGTGGAGCTCAAATCTCTCACTCCTCAGGGAAAACATTTTGTGCCTTTAAGATCCCTCTTGCCTGTGAAATGCTGCCCCCGGGGTATCTCCATCTCTGCCATCTGTCTCATTGCTGTCCCTTCTTGCAGAGGGTCTGTTCATCCAGTTTCTCAGTCCCCTTCAGGGGAAATGATCCTGTATGTAGTTGTCGATTTGTTGTGTCCCTGGGAGGAGGTGAGCTCAGGATCTTCCTATACTTCCGTCTTGAACCTTTCCTCCACATCTGTATTCTTAAGAGATACTGATCTGTAGTTTTCTTTTGATGTCTTTGTCAGGTTTTGGTATCAGGGTGTAATACCAGCCTCAAAGAATGAGCTGGGAAATGTCTATGCCCATTCTGTCTTCTGGGAGCTTTTCAAAAGATCGGTGGTAATTCTTCTTTAAGCATTGTGGTAGAATTCACCAGTGGAGCCGTCTGGTTCTAGGCTTTTCTTTGTGGGAACTTCTTATTACTATTTTTTTCTTTTTACTTGCATATGTCTGTTAGATTTTCTGTTTCTTCTTGAGCCAGTGTCAGTATTTTTTATTTTTTAGGAATTTGTGCATTTCATCTTAGTGATCTAGCTTGTCGATGTACATTTGTTCATATTATTCCCTTATAATCCTTTTTGCTTCATTAAATTTATTAGTTTGGTAGTCATGAGTCCTCTTTCATTCCTGATTTTAGACATTTGAGCCTTTATTTTGGTCAGTCTAGCTGAAGTTTGTTAATTTTATTGATCTTCTCAAAGAACTCACTTTTGGGGGCGCCTGGGTGGCTCAGGTGGTTAAGCAACTGCCTTTGGCTCAGGTCATGATCCTGGAGTCCCAGGATCAAGTCCCACATCAGGTTTCCTGCTCGGCAGGGCGTCTGCTTCTCCCGATGACCTCTCTCCTCTCATGCTCTCTCTCTCTCATTCTCTCTCTCTCTCTCAAATAAAATCTAAAAAAAAAAAACAAAACACTTTTGATTTTGCTGATTCTTTTTTGTTGTTTTTCTGCATTTCTATTTATTTCCACTTTAATTTTTAGGATTCCTGTCCTTCTGCTTGCTTTTGGTTTTGATTGCTCTTTTTTATGTTTTCTTAAAGTGGAAAGTTAGATTATTCACTTGAGAACTTTCTTTTTTGACATTCATGTTTACAGACATAAATTTTCATATTAGTACTACTTTCGCTGCATCCTGTAAGTTTTGGTATGTTTTCATTTTCATTCATCTATATTTTTAAATCTCCCTGCGACTTCTTTGATCCATTGGTGCATTTGGGAAGAGTGTTTTTTCTGCTTTTTTGGAGTGCTCTGTATGTATCTGTTGGGTCTAGTCAGCTTATAGTGTCCTTCAAGTCCTCTGTTTCCATGTTGATCTTCTGTATGGTTCTGTCAGTTACTGAAAATGAAAGACTGAATTCTCCATTGGTCCCTGAATGGTACATTTCTGCTTTCACTTCTGTCAGTTTTTGCTTTTTGTACTTTGAGGCTCTGTTTTTAAGTACAAATGAATTTGTAATGGTTATCAAATCCTTTTGATAGATTGACTCGTGGCATTACGGAATGTTTCTCTATGTTGCTAATGCAATTGTAATCCACACGTCTTTTACGTCTGATATTAGTACAGCTACTCTGACTCTTCTCGTTCCTGTTTGCATGGTGCACCTTCTCCACCCTTCTGCTTTCAACCTCTTTGTGTCTTTATCAGTCCTCTTTATTCATGTGGATTTGAGTTATTATCTGATGTCTTTTTTTTTTAAGATTTTATTTACTTATTTGTCAGAGAGAGCACAAGCAGGGGGAGAAGCAGGCAGAGGGAGAGGGAGAAGCAGACTCCCCACTGAGCAGAGAGCCTGATGCGGGACTCGATCCCAGGACCCTGAGATCATAACCTGAGCCAAAGGCAGACGCTTCACCGACTGAGCCACCCAGGTGTCCCTATCCGATGTGTCTTTTCATCTCAGTCTGAAGACATACCACTAGTATTTTTTGTGAAGTATATGTTCGGGGCACATTCAGTTTTTATTTATCTGGAATTGTCTTAGTTTCCCCATTTTGAAAGGATGCTTTTATGTAGAATTTTTGACTGGCAGTCTTTTCCTTTGGTTACTTTAAATATGTCATCCCACTGCGTCTGGCCTTCATGGTCTCTGATGAGGACTCAGCTGTTAATCTTGTCGCCCAGCTCCTGCACAAGACAAATCTGTTGTCTCTTGCTTACTGCAGGATTGTCTTTTATCCACTGAGACATAATTGGCATACAGTATTCTATTAGTCTCACACAACATAATGATTCAGTTATTTGTGTATCTTGTGAAATGATCACAAGTCTAGTTAGCATCCATCATCACACAGAGTTAGAGTTTTTTTCCTTATGAAGAGAACTTTGAAGATCTGTCTTAACCATGAGAGTCTCTTAACTCTAGGAAACGAACAGAGTTGTTGGGGGCAGGGGCGGATGGGATAACTGGGTGATGGGCATTAAGTAGGGCACATGATGTAATGAGCACTGAGTGTTATATGCAGCTGGTGAATTACCTCTACATCTGAAACCGATGGTGTACTGTTGTTGGCTAATTAAATTAAAAAGGTCTGTCTTAGCAACTTTCAAATATATAATACAATATTACTAACTGTAGTCACCATGCTGTTCATTACATCCCCATGACCTACTTATTTTATAACTGGAAATGTGTTGCCTTGTGACCACCTTTACCCATTTCTCCCACCCTCTTTGTCTTTGGGTGTCTTTCCCTCTCCTCTCCTTCTGGGACCCCCCACATACAGATGTTGGTTTGCTTCATTGTGTCCCACAGGCTGTCGAAGCTCTATTCATTTCCTCTTTCTGGTTTTTAGACCGGACAGTCTCAGTTGACATTATCTTCAAATTTGCTGATTCCTTCATCTGTTTGCCCAAATCTGTTGTTGAGCCTGTCTGGTGAATTTTTCATTACAGTTACTGTGCTTTTCTTTTTTTTTTTTTTTTTTAAAGATTTTATTTTTTTATTTGACAGACGGAGATCACAAGTAGGCAGAGAGGCAGGCAGAGAGAGAGGAGGAAGCAGGCTCCCTGCTGAGCAGAGCGCCCGACGCGGGGCTCGATCCCAGGACCCTGAGATCATGACCTGAGCCGAAGGCAGAGGCTTTAACCCACTGAGCCACCCAGGCGCCCCTACAGTTACTGTGCTTTTCAACTCCAGAATTTCTCTGTAGTTCTTTTTTAAAATTTCTCTTCAGTGATATTCATGTTTGCTGAGACATTGTCTTCATGCTTTGCTTTTGAATTCTTGCAATACGGTTTCATTTAGTTGTTTTAATACAAGCATAACATCTGATTTAATGTCTTTGTCTAAGAAGATCGCTATCTCAGCTTTCTCGGGGACAGTGTCTACGGGACTGTTCCTCACCCCCATATATGGGTCATGCTTTCTTCTTTCCTTGGAAGTTTCATGATTTTCTCTTGAAACTGGACATGTTAAGTAATATATTCTGTCAGCTTTAGAAATCGTATTCCCTCCGTATGGTGTTTTTACTGTTTGTATAGTGCCTTTTCTGAACTAACTGTGTAAAGAGTGTAGTTTTTGCTTGGTTGGCTTAGTGATCATCTCGTGATTGGACAGATAGCTCCTTCAATGCCTTTGACAAGTGGTCCCGTGTGTGTGAGATAGAAGGTTCCATGCCTTGACTATTCAGCCAAACGGCTTACAGCTCTGTCTCAGCCTTTCCTTTCTCCTTCTGCAGAGCCTCAAGGCAGCCAGTGGCCAGAGCTTAGAGCTTTTCAGGTCCTTCCCGAACATGCATAAGGCACAGGGCGTGCGCATATCCCTCTGTGTAGACATGACCTTCTGGATTCCCAGGACCCTGTCAGAACTTGTTCATTTTCTTCCTGTTGCTCCTCTGGGGTGATCTTGGGACAACGACCTACCTACTGTGGTAGTTCAGCATTCATTGCCTCTGCCATGTCATGATTCTAAACAAAAGATGCTATTGGGGCGCCTAGGTGGCTCAGTGGGTTAAACAAAAGATGCTATTAATACCTACACTCCACCTTTTAACAAGTTCATGGTTAATAGTATTATACAGTAAGTAGCCTCAGTCCATCCTGTGTGTCCATTCCACACATAATTTGGACATATCAGAAATCTGCCTCATGGCAGAATCCCCTCAGAAGCTTTTTATGATCTCAGATACGGGGCTCTGCTTACCCAGTGTGAAGATGATCTGCAGGACACAACCCGACACCCGATAGGATGGCTACAGTTAAAAAGACTGACAATTCCAAATCATTTTGAGGATGGGAGCTCTCCTGGAATTCTGTAGGCTAGTGGTGGGAACATAACATGATACAACCACCTCGGGAAAGTTTCAGTTCTTTATGAAGCCAAGTCTGCATTTATGATTACAACCCAGCAATTCCACTCCTAGATATTTACCCAGGAGAAATGAGGACATCTGTTCACACCAAGATTTGTTATTAATATTCTTAAACAGCTTTATTCATAATAGCCAAAAATCAAAAGAATCCAAGGGACCATTAACAGGAGATTAGAGAAACAAAGAATGGTATGTCCGTACAGTGGGATTCCATGCAGCAGTAATAGGAACATGCTACTGAGACACAGGACGAGACGGGAAATCGCAAAAACATGCTGAGCAGAAGCACCCAGGCACAAGAGAGAACATTCCAGAAACAGCAAAACTATGGTGACAGAAAGGTCAGTGGTCACCTGAGCCAGCAGTGGAGGGGCACAAGGATCTTTGGGACGGGACGGAAATGTCCTGTCTTCATTGTGGTGGGGACACCACGGGTATACGTACTTGTCTCATCACACTGAACTATATGCGCTGTAAATATTTGCAGCTTATTGTGTGTAAACTCTACTTCAGTAAAGTTTTCTTTTTAAATATAGTTTTAAAAAAATTTAAAAGGCGGTCTGCAAGAGACACCCTTACTCTTCCCTCTCTGTGACATAGGTCCCCCTTCGGACACCTGCAGGGCCTGCTGGAGGAAGGGTGCCAGAGCTCCCAGGTGTCCGGAGGGGACATCTCCCCCCCCCCACCCCCCAGCCTTACAGCCTCTCAGCGGAAGGCAGCTCTGTGGGAATGCACAGTACACCTTCTCCTCCAATTCTGCCTCTTAAGGCTCCTCCTATACCCCTCGGGGTGGCTTCCCTGAGTCCCAGTCACATCAGCACCGGGAAAGGCGAGAGGACAGCCCGTGGGGGCTGCGGGAGAACCCTGTCTATCCCCAAGTACTCGGAGTTCTCTGGGCTTCAGGCCTGTGCCTGTCACTGCCTTGGAATGTGTGTGGCCTTCTGCAGCCCTCACGCTCCCTGGAGCAGGGCCCACTTTTCTGGGCCTCTGACCCGCCCTTTGTCCCCTGACTCAGTTTGGGGGCAGTCCGGTGTCCTGTGCTGTGGGCCTGGCCGTCCTGGACGTTCTAGAGAAGGAGCAGCTGCGGGCTCACGCTGCCTCTGTGGGCAGTGTCCTCATGGAGCTCCTCCGGCAGCAGAAAGCCAAGCATCCCATCATCGGGGACGTCAGGTGAGGCTCGGGCAGCACTCCTTACCTGCTAACTGAACACCAGCCCGGGGCCAAGCATGGTTTCCTTTTGTCACCTCATTGTCACTCGGGGTGGTGGGGACTTTTCTCTCCACAGAGGAGGAACTAAAGCTCTGAGGGGTGCTGCTGCCCAAGATGGCGCTTCTAGGGAAGGAGAAACCAGGGGCAGACGGCCCTGGCCCCCGACCTTTCCTCTGTCACAGCTGGGGCCCCTCTCCTCAAAGTCACTTGCTGGCACTGGGTCACCACCCTCCACCCTCTGAGGGTTGTGCAGCCCTCAGGCTCCCAGGAAGCAGAGGCACAGGACTGGTGCTTTGGGCAGGCCCAGCCAGAGGAGGAGAGCAAGGGCCCACGGCCCCTCCGGCCTGGCCTCCTAAGATGTCGCCTTTCCATTCCAGGGGCGTCGGGCTCTTTATCGGTGTGGACCTGATCAAAGACACAGCGACCAGGACACCAGCAACTGAGGAGGCGAACTACGTGGTGTCCAGGTACTATTTCTCAAACTGAGTTGCCTCTGCAACGCCCACGGCCCTGACTGGGAAGGAGCTGCCGTCCTGCTTCTGCCATTGCCACTGTGTCCCTGGGCCCTCGGGGCCACAGAGGACTGCCTAAAGGAGTTGGCATCGGGGCCAGAGCGGGGAAGGGGCCCCCCCTTCTGTGTACCCCCACCCCGACTCCACACACTGATAAAGTGGCCAGGTCCGCTTGGTGGCCAGTGCCTGGCGGCAGGGCCTCGGATGGGTGTGGGCCGCTCCCAGCCGAGGATGCGAGCGCCACAGGGGCTCAGAGACCATAAAGCCGCATCCCACAGCGCCCGGCTGCCCCAGGGAAGCCGCTACTTTCACGGCCATGCCAGGGCCCGTTGCAGAGCCAGACTTGGGGATCCCCGTGGGCACAGCAGCCGGCTTTCTTTGGTACAGACAGGCCTCCTGTTCCTTGTCTGGGTGAAGGCATCCGGAGGACCCCACCCCTGCCCCAGGGAATAAATGAGAAAGAACGGAAGTGGGGTCAGAATGTAAATACAATCACCTCAGACCCTTTCTTTCTGGCCAAATGACCTTCCCAGGTTGAAGTGCAAATGTGGAATGTTAATGTCCTTAGGTACCACTACTATTAAGGAGGTGATGCTATCTTCCTAGAAAGAATTGGAAGTGAAAACTGCAGAGTCCTCTGAGATGTCCAGATGACTCTGGGGCAGAAAGCGGAACTGGGGCTGGCAGAGAGGTTCCTGGAGCTGGGGAGGGGGCACAGGGGTTCGCTGTACCAGCCCGGCAGCATCGGTGCGGTGCAGGAATGCTGGCTGGCCACGTCCTAGCCACGGCCTGTCTTGGCTCAGGCTGGGACTCCAGGGCTGGATGAGCGGAGGCCCCTGCTTGGGGTAGGGGTGGGGATGGAGGGTGGCGGGCTCAGGGCCAGGTGCAGGGCACCCCACACAGGAGCCCTTAGTGCTGGGTGAACAAGGACGGGCAGGCAGGCAGTTTGGGAGGAGGTGGCCAGTGCCACGTCCCTGTGGGACCTGGACTGGGGTGGGGCTCCCAGGGGCCGGTTGGCTGAAGCCAGGACAGACTTTGAGGCTCTGTAAAGGGTTCTTTGGCTGCTGGGCCGCAGGGCCTTGCCATGTCCTATCCTCACAGGCTGAAAGAGAACTACATTTTGCTGAGCACTGACGGCCCTGGGCGGAATGTCCTGAAATTTAAACCCCCAATGTGCTTCAGTGTGGACAACGCACGACACGTGGTGGCAAAGATGGATACCATCCTGACAGGTGAGCTGGGGGCCCGAGGAGCAGCTGACCATGTCTCTTGAGCCCAACCTGTGGCCAGGAGCTAGGACCTTCCAGGGTGCCTGGGAAGGAGACTCCACAGTGGGCCGGGGAGTCTGAGACAGCGCAGGGAACGAGGAGCTGTGGCGTGAGGGGCTTCCTGAGCCCTGAGTAGCCATCCTGCCTGAGTAGCACCGGCGTGGACGCAAGGCAGTCACCTAGTGACACTGCGGGGATTTATGTGGCAGGAACATTGTGCCCTCCTTGAAGGCTGTGTCCCCCTCAGCAGCTAAGGTGCTGTACTGAGGGTTGCACCCAGGACTGATGAAATGCCAAAGGGAATTCTCCCCTAGGTTTCCAGTCCCCTAGGAGTGTCAGACCAGTGTGGGGTCTGCCCTAAATGCACTCACCAGGCCACCCGGAACGGCGGAAGCGGACAGGTCTCTGCTAGGCCGCACAGGCAGGGGTGGGCAGTGGGCAAAATCCCACCTACTAGCAGGCACCCCTCCCTCTCCTCCACCTCTGCAGGTGGGTTCCCTGCAGGAAGGAGGGTGTTTGTGGGGAGCCCACGGGAAGAGAGGCTGAGCAGGCACAGACTTGCCTTTGCTTTCCTGGGCAGAGGGGCTGCCATTGAGCCTGAACGTCTTCTGGGGCAAACTGACTGACATCTGGCTTTGTCCTTTTGGGCCTTTTGGGAGTGTTGCTGACCCTGTGGTTTGTGCACCATGGTCAAGGGGCTGGACAAGGAGTCCAAGAAGCTTGGGTGCTGGAGAAAGGCTAAGCACTTGGGGGGGCGCCTTTGTGCTGTTTTTCAGACATGGAAAAAAAGGTGAGAAGTTGTGAGACACTGAGGCTCTGGCCCTGAACCAGCCCTGGCCCTCATGTCCTCCTTCCTTGGGTGAGTAGGCCTTGCTCCTCATGACCCCTGGCCGTGGCCCTCACCCTCAGCAAGCCAGACCTTGCTCTTAACCAGGTTGTCTTCAGAAACATCTCCCAATAGCTGATGGGGAAGGCAGGACTAGCGCCTTCCTCCCTGAGCCAGTTCTCCTTCTAGAAGGAATGGAAAACAAGTCTTTACTAGTCTTTACTAGTCTGAGGGATCAACCACCAGCCCTGGGGCACCCCAGCCCAGCCAGAAGCTCAACTCTGCCAGAGGGGGCGAAACTTCCGGGCCACCCAGGAGGGGGCACTTTGTGTCCAGTCCAGCTGGCCCCTAGGACACTGCCTTCCTGGGTACATTCCCACTGTCCTCCACTAGGAGACCAAATCCCACTTCTGAGGGCCCAGGACAGACTGGAGTCTGCAGCTGCCGCAGCCCCCACTGTTCTGGGAGCAGCACCCCTCACGGTACCTTCTTCACCCCCTTGAAGCTGACTCCAGTCAGAAGTCCTTTAAAATTTCCTCTAAAAGGGCTCAAGTCCTGGGCAGGCCCCGTCCTTACAAGCAGCGCCCCAGCAGTGCCCAGCGTCCAGGCTCCGCCTGCCAGGACTGCTCTCCGGTCATGGAGGCAGGCACTGGAGCTTCGAAGGCTCAGGAGCGCCTGGCCCTTCCCCGCTCTTCACAGCATGCCCCACACTCACCCAGGCTTTGGGGGTTTTTAAATTTTTATTTCAAAAGCTTGGATAGCTTCAATATCCAGGTCGTGGCAAAATCAGGACACGTGTAAAATACCTTACAATACATTAGATTCCCAAAAGGTACCAAAAAGTACAGTAAAATTAACACTTCCATTAACAGGAAATGTATGACACAAATAATATAAAATTAAAAGGTGAAAAAAAGGTGACACTGGTTTCCTAAGATACAGTTTACTCTTTACAACCAGGGTCCACAGGTCCAGGCTGCAGGCGGTAGCGGGCAACGGACCCTCCCAGCCGGCCCTGGGGGACCCGGGCCTAAAACTAGCCCTCCAACGCCGCTCTGGCCTCAGAGACCCCCACACGCTGCCTACGACAACTAGAGCTCTGGAAATAGTCAACAGGAGAGTGATTTCCAAGGGGGAAATTTTAAATAAGATGCACATGGGACAGGCCATAGAAAGTACGCCAGGTTAAATTTGGTACATAATTGTGTTCACTCGAGATCCGGACAGAGCGTGTGCGGGCGGGCGTCCGGCCGCGGCCTCAGTACGGCTTGTAGTTGTTCTGGTGGCCTCCGCGGCGCTGGCTCTTCCCGTAGTTCGTGCCACCCTGACCTGGGGACGAGAAGGCCATGCATGGGTCGCGGTGCCACCTGCCCGAGCCCTCCCTGAGCCAGGCGCCTGCTGTGCCGCCACACCGGAGCCCGCACCCCTGGCCAGCATGGAGGGGGCCGTGCCCCGCCTTCCTGAGGCCCAGAGGCTCAAGTGCCTCCTCCCGTGGTGGCCGCGCCGGGCCCCCGAGCCCAGCCTGTCCGACTCCAAAGCCCCTGCTGCCAGTGGCCCCTGCACTGTCTGTCCTGCCTCCCAGGGTTGGGGGTGAGCGGCCAGGGCCTCCCTCTCTCCTACTTACTGTAGTCGTAGCCGGGGCCGTAGCCGTAATAGCCATAGGGCGAGTAGTCGTAGCCGCCATAGCCGGGCCCGTAGCCCTGCTGGTAGCCGTAGCCCTGGTTCCAGTAGCTGCCGTAGCCCTGATTCCAACTCTGACTCTGACCTGTGGGGGGAGCAGGGCACAGGGGCCCAGGGACCATTTAGCACACGCAGGAGCGAGGATGGAGGAAATCCTGCCCTTCGGGTGGCGGGCTCACTATGGCAACTCAGGTAGAAACCAGGGGGCTGCTGTCTGGCGTCAGGGGCTCTGGGCCCCGCCCTGCATCTGAGGCCCAAGCCGGGGCTCTGAGGCCAGGAGGGCCCTGCCGGCTAACTGCACTCGGGGCAAATGAGGCAGGAGCTCACTCTCTCACATCTCCCTCTCCTCACCCCACACTCCCTGGCAGCTCGGCCCTAAAAAGGAGGACATTCAGGCTTTGGAGTCCGAGGGGCCTGGACAGAAGGAGGTAAAGCACCCGGCACAGCCCTGCCCTACCTTCTGCCCACCTGCCCACGGGTGTACCGAGACTCAGGCCCGCCACCCAGCCCAGCGCGCCCCTCAGGCCCGCCACCCCCGCACCCTGACTGCAATGCAAGAGCCCCTCTGCCCTGGGGCCCCAGGCCGCAAGAGCCAGGCTCTTACACACCAAGCAGCAGCCACAGCAGCGCCAATGTGACCCGCCCAGCCTGGTGCACCAAACGCCGGAGGCCAGCAAGAGCCCCCCAGACAGGCACAGGGGCTCCATGCAGGCAGGGCCCCATCTTTGCTCAGCCAGGTTCCACTCACCTCCACTGCCACCGCCACCGCCGCTGCCTCGGTTCCCTCGGTTGCGGTTCCCACGGCCCCCCGAGCCGTACTGCTGCTGCTGATAGACTTCTTTGGGCTGGGCCACCTTGATCTCACACTGCAAGAAGAGAGGACAATGGGTCAGACCACTGCAACAAGCTTGGGGCAGGGCCATGGACAGAGACCTTTGCTGATGGAGACTCAGATGGCCCGTGGGGACTAAATGCTCAATACAAAGTCTGCCTGGGGCACCTGGTGGATGCAGGTGAAGCGTCCCAACTCTTGCTTTGGGCTCAGGTTATGATCTCAGGGTCAGGCGATTGGAGTCCTGCATGGGGCTACGCGCGGAGCGAAATCTGCTAAAAAGTTTCTCCCTCTCCCCCAACACGCATGTGCACTCAGTCTCTAAAATAAAATCAATCTTTAACAAAACAAAACATGCTTAAGTGGAAGCCACATTTGGGCTAGAAACTCTCGGGACCGCAAATACAATCTCTGGATCAGGACTCACTAGGGCCTTTGGGCCAAAACCTTTCCCCAGAGAACTTACTGGGGTGACAGCTGTTAATTCCAGGCCTGCTGATGGCAGCCCGGATCGAACAACTGAGGAGGCACAGAGAGCCTGAGGCCAAGACCGAGACCAACCCAGCATAGCCTAATCCCACACGGGGGGGGGGGGGGGGGGGGGGGGGGGGGCTCTGAGGCAGCCCCATCCTCCTGGGAAAGAGGCCTCAGCTGGCTTCTCAGATCAGGGGCCTTAGAGAGAAGTAGGGGGAAACCTTCTAATTTTTTTTTTCTTTTCTTTACAGAAGAAATGAAGCATCCCACTCCAGCAGGCTGAGACTGAGCCCCTGACCTCTGGCTTTGAGGAAGGAAACCACTGAGGCTCAGGGCGGGGCCTCCCTGGGGCCTCGCTGCTCTCCCCTCCCCTTCTCCCAACCACTGGCCTGTTGGTGGGAAGGGCCAGATGTCTGTGTCCTCTGAGGAGCCAAAGAGTCAGTTTCCTTTTCGCTCAAAAATCTGCCCACTGAGGATGGGTTCAGGGTCAGGGCCTCCCACTCAGTGCTCCTGCCCAAGTCAATCAGTTTACTTTTTAGAGGAAGTACCCTCGCACATACACTCTCCTAAATACGACCCATAAAATACCATTTTCTACCATGTGTCACCATCCAAGCATACCCTAACAAACAGAAATCTTCCCCAAGTGATTCCAGCTGATGTTTTCTGTTTAATTAAAAATGCTGAATACGTTTATTTCAAAACCCACCACCAGTAGCAACTAACTACCTTACAGATACGTCCTGCCATCTCACATTCAGCAGGGGGGAGGGGGTGGTCACTCACTGTCTAGGGGAACAGCCCTCACCCAGCTGCTGCACCTAGACTTCAACTCATTTGACGTAAAATTTAAGGGCCCAATCCTGAATCCAGTCTAACTTCCCAGCTGGGATTAAGACTTCTAGAAGCCCCACCCCCTACCTGTCCCACCTTATCTGGCTGCCGCTGGGCTCAGACCTGCCACACCCGGCCAGCCAGCCACACCCTCAACTGCCTCCTCTGCCACCTGGAGAACACCTGAACCAAAAGACAGTCCCCCGACACCCCCCACCCCCACTACTGGCCAGAGTTCAGAGGGAAGGGCAGCACTTCTCACCGTGAGGCACCGCTCAGTTAGGCAAAACTGACCATGGACACACGCAGACTAAAACCCTGGGAGCTCTGGGAAGAACGTTCATCTGAGGTGGGAGCTGACTAAACCAACATCCAGAGCCAGAGCAGGTGGAAGCAAACAAAAGATGTGGCTGTGACAGGAGAGAGGAAAAAGCTCCACAGGAGGAACAACTTTACCCAAAGGAAACAAACCCATGAATGACAGAAGTTCTAGAATCTTCTGAGACTTAGTGCAGGCCATATTCACCTTGGACTCCAGATGGAGAACACCACGACCTCTAGCTTTCAGTCAAGAATCAAAGGGGCTACCGAACATGCTCTAGCCCAGAGAAAAGACCCTTTCTCCTGCCTCCCGCACATCCCGGGTTTCTGCCAAGTCTACCAGCCCAGAACTCCCTGAAGGACGGGACCAGCTGCCCCAATCAGGACAACAGGCACTGCAGACACCCAGGAGGGTCAGACTGCCCGGGAGAGGTAGCCCAACTCCTGAGGCACACCTGTAAGAGCCAGCTCTCCACCAACAGCAGGCCAGATATAGAGCTGGAGACACCTTACCTTACTGCCACTGATGGTATGGAACTTCTTCTCCAGAACTTTCTTCACAGGTTCCTCTTCTTTAAAGGTGATGAAAACAAAGCCTCGTCTTTTGTTCAACTTTGGATCCATTGGAAGCTCAATGGCCTCAATCTGTAAACGTAGGCAAAGCTCAGAACCAATGCCTCTTCCCACCCCCCAGGGCCCACAGGGAACTCTGAGGAGAAAAGACCCAAGAAGGCCAGAATGAAAAAGCCTCATGGAAAGCTATAGCCAGCCAAGCCTGCCCAGGACCAGGGAAAGCAACCTTAAGGCAATCAGCAGGCAACTCCCAGGGTCCCACACTCACCTCCCCAAACTCTCGAAAGTACTCCCTGATCTTCTCCTCAGTGGCTTCAGGATTCAAACCCCCCACGAAAATTTTCTTTACCGGGTCCTTCTTCATGGCCATGGCCTTTTTGGGGTCAATGACACGGCCATCCAGCCTGTGTTCCTTCTGGTCTAGGACCTGTCCCAACAGAAAAAAATGAGCTTCGAACTCAACAGCACCACCCTCGACAAGCCCCTTCTCTTTGAGCCACGAAGACCCCAACACTGGTACACAAAACATGTTTGGCCCCCCCATACTCCACCCCTATGTGACTTAGCACACAACTTCATCTCCAAACTTCCAAGTACAGCTAGCTTATCTGAGCCCCTAGAGGCCTCCCCAAACTCCCCCCACCGCTTTCCCAGAGACAGCGGGCTCAGTTTAAAGCCTCTCTTTCACAAGTTAAGCAGCAGTGAGGCAGGCTGAAGGTGGGCTGCTAGGGTTGGAATCCAGCCCTTTCTGGCTGTGAGCTCTTTCTACTTACACTTCTGGGCCTTTGTTTTGTTTTCTGTAAAATGGACCTAAAATAATACTTAATTCATTCATAGCAACCTTCCACTCTATTCTAGTGCTCAGGATAAAGGATTTGCTTTAATCAGTGCCCAGAAGTGACACAAAAAAGGCAATAAACACCAACTATAATCTTCCTGGGCCCACTTCATCTGTATTTTTTAATCCCCTCAAAAACAGAACAGAGTTCCTCACCTCTGCTTTTCCCAAAACCCTCAAGCACCTACAGAACACACAAACTCATCGTGCTCTCAGAACCCTATCCTAGAACAAACTTCATGCCGCTGACATCAAGCACCCAGCTTACCTTCTCCACACTGGCTGCATCTTTGAAGAGGATAAACCCAAACCCTCTTGACCGGCCAGTGTTGGGATCCATTTTTATTGTACAATCAACGACCTCTCCAAATTTGGTAAAGTAATCCTTTAGATCTTTTTTGCTGGTATCCCAGCTCAGGCCACCAACGAACATTTTTCTGAAACGGTAAAGACACACGTGCCAACGAGCCTTACAACAGCGCTGTGATGTTGGGACCGGCCCTGACACCACCACCTTCAATGCTAGCGGGAAAGCAAAGCCGCTATCCGGAATGCGGGTCTGCCCCGAGAGCCCCCGAGGGGCCTACGCTGGGGAAGTGTCAACCAATCTTCACTCCCCTCCCACACAATCCTGAGCCGCGAGAAACTCCAGACAGTGCAGTCCCCGACGGGGCAGCGGAAGGGAGAGCACTGCGGCCTGGGGCAGAGGCCCCGAACCTTCACAACTGGAAGTCATGCGCTTAACAAGCAAGTCAAGGCAGAAAGCCGCCGGCCCGGCCCGTCCTCACCGCCCCCGAGAGCTCGCTCTCCAGGAACTCAGGCTTCCGGGGGCCGGAGACCGCGTTCAGACCGTGACTCCGCCCTCCGCGGGGTGGGGGGGAGGAAGGCCACGGCCGGGGAGCGCGCCAACTCCGCCCACGCAGCCTCGCAGAGCCCGAGGCCGGGCCGGCCCCGGGTCCGAGCGCACTCCCCCTTCCGGGCCGCCCGCCCCCCCCCCCGCCCCGGCCCCGCGCGAGCGGCCCCGGGGCGGCGCCAAAGTCGACCCAACAAACTCCTGCAAACTCCGGCTCAAGCGGCGGCGCGGCGGGCGGCGGGCGCGTAGCGGCAGGGCGGCGGGCCGCGAAGCAGGCCCCGGCCGCCCGCCCGCCCCTCCCCCCGCCGCGTGGCGCCAACAAAAGGCGGCCCCGGAACAAAGGCGGCGCCCCGGTCGGCCCGCGGCCGCACCTACCCCGCGTCCTCCTCGTTCTTGCTGGCGTTGATCTGGTCACCCTCGGCGCCGTTCTGGTTGCCGGCCGGGGGCGCCGAGCTCCCGCCTCCGGCGCTCGCCGCGGCCCCGGTGCCGGCCCCCGCCGGCGACTCGCCTTCGGGGGCGGCCTCGTGTCCGTTCTCGGTGGCGCCCGTGGTCTCCATGGGCTGCTCCTCACCCGCTTCCGACATGCTAGGCCGGGGCGCGGCGGCTCCTGCAACGAGCGGCCCCAGCGCGTCAGGCCCGCGCGGCTCCCGCCCAGGCTTCCCCCCGCCCGCCGCCCGCGGGCCCGGCCGCTCACCTCGCCGCCGATGACGCCGCGGGGCCCGCTCGTCCCCACCCGCCGGAAAGGCGCCGCGGGCTCGGCCGCGCTCACGCCCGCGCTGCCGGGCCTTGCCTCCGTCCGCCGACGGAGCCGCCGCGACCTCGCGCCCTCCTTTGCCGCCGCGCCGCACGGAGCCCACCGACCGACAGGCTCGCTCGAGCCCGCGCGGTGCTGCCGCCTGACAATGCCGACTCGTGGCGCTCTTTATAATGCCGGGGCCGGGCGCACCTCGCAACAAGGCGCGTGCTCATTGGTTGCGCCCGCCCGTCACTTAACCCCGCGCCGGTGTCCCATTGGCCGCAGCGGCGCGCGCACGCTAAATCCGGGCGGGCTTTGTCCTCATTTTAGAACCCGCGCGAGCCAGGGCCCTGCGGACGGCTGCCGGGGCCGGGCGGCACCAAAGCCTACTCCTGAGCGGCGCGGGCAGCCGGAACCCCGCGCCCCAGGGCCCGGAGACCTCCCCTCTCCGCCCCGTGAGGACGCAGTCTCTCGTCCCAGAGCGCCCCATCCCAGCATCGGTAGCTTCGCGCACTCCGTTCTCCCAAAAGAGGAAACTGGGCTCTAGGAAGTCTCGCAAACCAAGGTCGCCCGGCTGGAAGTGGGAGAACTCGGCGGCCGAGATTGGGCGCGCAGGGTTCCGCCAAGGCCCGCGGCACCGCTCGAAGGGACCGGGACGCGGCCCGCCCTCCCCCTTGACCTTGGTGCCCTCACGGCCCCGCGCTCCCGCCCTTTCTGCCGCCTCCCCCAGCGGCTAGCAGCGGAGAGTGGGTGGAGCCTGCCGGGCGTCTGGTGCCAATGGTGCTCGGGCAGGATGTGGCGGGAGAAACGGTGGCACCGCGGTGTTCCCCGATCCAGGTCGTCCGGCACCACCTAGACGATCAGACTCGTTGTCACACTTTGGGTTAACGTTTTTCGTTTGAGTTAGTTCCTGTATTCCTGCTGAAATTTCTTTTTAAGGAAAATATACCGCGTCCCTCAAATCATGAAGTTGGAGGCGGGGAGGGATGGTTCTCGTTTTGTATTATATACAAACCCCCTCCGTTTGATCTTGATCACCAAACTTGAAAGGCCGGCGTAATCCCATGATTCCTTTTAATCGTATGGGTGACGGGCCCCAAATGGACCAGGATTACAACCTCTGAAGCCTGGGGATTACCAGATAGCAAGAGCACACAAGTGGCTGACGAGTTCCTGCAGCCAGGCCCCGTGTGGGGGGCTGGGGGTTCTATTTCCTCATCTGGTCTAACAACCCAATGGAAGGCGATACCATCACAAATTTATAAATGAGAAAACTGAAGCCCAGAGCGCTGGCCCAAGGCTCACTCCCGAATCCCACCAGCCAGTGAAGTTGCAAGGGGGATGAAAACTCTGACCATTTCACATTCGGAAAAAATAATTGACTATAGAAAACGGGAAGATTTGGCCACACAGCGCTGCCTTCCTCCAAGGTCTCCATCGGCCAGAGCAGGGGCACCCGCCCTCCAGGGGGGGCGCAAATACCCTCCGGTTTACCCCAAGGCCCACCTGATTGTGTCACTTTCAGGCCAGATTTCACAAGTGAAACTCAGTATCTCCATAAAACTGGGGTCATGTCACTTTTGAAATCTGATGCCTGCCTGCAGAAAGTCCTTCACACACTCTCCACCCCAGCCTGTGCCCACCCACAGAAATAAGGGTCAGGGGAGGGATGCCGCACACAGGGGATGATGGACACAGGTGGCCCAGCAGTGCAGGTAATACAGGCAATTAAGTTCAAAGTCAAATAGTCTAGATGCACCCACAGGACGTAATTACTGATGAGGACGTACGTTCACTCAAGCTCCCGCTCTTTTCCACATGGATGCCTTTCACACAACTTGGGAAACACCTTCCATGACACGTCCAGTCTGAGGAGAACGACGTTTGGACAGTGCTTTACAGTCTGCAAAATCCTTTCCCCAACATTGCCTCATCGGAGCCTCAAAATAATTTTTGTGTGAGGGTATCCATACTTTATACATGAAAACACTGAAATCACATCTGAAATTGTAGACACCAAGCCAGCACCCGCAACTCTGCATTGTTTCCAGGGCTTCTGGCTACTGTAGGATGAGGGGTCTCTGATTTCTTGAGTTCCGTGGTCCAAATTGTCCTATCAGAGTAAATTATTCTGAGACTCAAATGAAGCAATAGCTTAGAAAGTAATTTATGGGGCACCAGGGCGGCACAGTCAGTTCAGAGTCTAACTCGGTTTCAGCTCAGGTTGTGATCTCAAGGTCATAAGATCGAGCCCCAGGTCCAGCTCCAAGCTCAGCATGGAGTCTGCTTGAGATTCTCTCTTCCTCTCCCTCTGCTCTTCCCCCTCCTCTCAAAAAATACATCTTTTTTAAGATTTTGTCTATTTATTTGAGAGAGAATGAGAGAGAGAGCATGAGCTGTGGGGGAAAGGCAGAGGAAGAGGGAGAAGCAGACTCCCCACTAAGCAGGGAGCCCAGTGTGGGACTCGATCCCAGGACCCAGAGGTCATGGCCTGAACCAAAGGATGACACTTAACCAAGTAAGCCGCCCAGGCATCCCAAAAAAAATCTTAAAAAAAAAAAGAATTTATGAACCCTAAAGAACTGCAGACAAGAGGGGCTCAGTCTCAGCACAGAATGCTTTTATGTCATCTCCAACAGTGTCTCTGACATGGACAGGGCACCGGGCTCCTCGGAAGCAGCAAGAAGTCCCTATGGTACAAGGCTCCCTCTCTAGTTATTGGGTCCCAATTACAGACCCTGAAGAGAGGACATCTTTTATGACAGTGAGGTTCTCAAATCAGCAGGGAGCCCAGTTATCCCCTGAAATGGCCTTAAGGGGCCAATGCAGTATAGTTTCCTGGCTTTGGGGATTCAGGCTGTCGGGTGACTTATGGATAAGAGTACATCCATTAGGGGCACCTGGGTGGCTCAGTGGGTTAAGCCTCTGCCTTCTGCTCGGGTCGTGATCCCAGGGTCCTGGGATCGAGCCCCACATCGGGCTCTCTGCTCAGCAGGGAGCCTGCTTCCCCCCCCCCCTCTGTCTGCCTCTCTGCCTACTTGTGATTTCTCTCTGTCAATAAATAAATAAAATCTTAAAAAAAAAAAAAAAAGAGTACATCCATTAACCTAAGGGCGCCTGGGTGGTTCAGTCAGTTAGGTGTCTGACTTCCACTGGGTCATGATCTCAAGGTCCTGGGACTGAGCCGGAGCCAGGCTCCCTACTCAGTGGGGACTGCGCTTCTCCCTCTGTCCTGCCCTCTGCTGGTGCTCTAAAATGTTTTTAAAAAAATAACCAACCTAGAAGAAAGAGAACAGACACAAAATCCATTTTGAAAGTCTTAAAAATTGCAGTTGACCCTTGAACGATGCAGGGGTAAGGGGTACCGACCCCTTACACAGTCAAAAATCTGCATACAACTTTTGACTCCCCCCAAAACTTAACTACTCATAGCCTACCGTTAACCAGAAGCATTACCAATAATGTAGTCAATTAACAAGTATTTTATGTATCATATACCACATTCCTACAATAAAGTGAGCTACTGAAAAGACAATCATTATCAGGGAAGTCATAAGGAAGAGAATGCATCCACAGTACATAGTATATTTATCAAAAAAAAATCTATAAAAGGGGCACCCGGGGGGCTCAGTCGAGTTGAGCATCTGACTTCAGCTCAGGTTGTGGTCTCAGGGGTCCTCAGCAGGGAGTCTGCTTCTCCCTCTCCCTCTGCCTCTCCCCCTGCTTGCGCTCTCTCGGTCTGTCTCCCTCTCAAAAAAATAAATAAAATCTTAAAAAAAAAAATCTAAAAAAAAAAAATCTGTGTGTAAGTGGACCCACACAGTTCAAACCCATTTTGTTCAAGAGTGAGCTGTACATGAATCGCGTTCTCCTTTTGTGTTTTGTTTGTTTTTCTCGGCTGAGCCTGCAAGCTGGAACTCGCAGGAGCTACCTGCCAGTGCTTTGTGACTGTCATGGCCAGGCCACACTCCTCAGCTCTCTGGGGCTCCTACCCCCCAACGGCAGGACTGCGTCTGGCTCCAGCTGGGGGAAACTTTCCTAAAATGCAAGTTGCATCTTCAGTCCTCACAGAAACCCTGGCTGGGCTTCCCAGCGCGTTGAGGATGAAGTTCTAACCCCAAATTCAGGCGAGAGGAAGAGAGAGCGGGGCGGAGTGGGGGTGGGGGGCTTACGGAAGTCCACGCTGCTCGCCAGCCTCCCTGGCAGGGTGGGGTGGGAGAAGAGAAGACACACAGAGACAGAGAGACAGAAGGAAAACACCACGATGCCAGGGCCGAGTTGGAGGGACGGGTCTACAAACCAGGTGTCTAAGTCAGCCCTGGCTGGGCGGCTTCAACAACAAACTCTTTTTTGTTGTTTCTTTTAAGATTTTATTTATTTACTTGACAGAGAGAGTGCGCACAAGCATCAGAGGGAGGAGGCACAGAGGGAGGGGAAGAAGCAGACTCATCGCTAAGCAGGGAGCCAGATGTGGGACTCGATCCGAGGACCCGGAGAGGATGGCCTGAGCAAAGGCAGACGCTTAACCCACTGAGCCACCCAGGCACCCTGAATAGACAGTCTCTTAAACTGGGATTATAAACTGGCTCTTTGGGGCGCCTGGGTGGCTCAGTGGGTTAAGCCTCTGCTTTCGGCTCAGGTCATGGTCCCAGGGTCCTGGGATCGAGCCCCGCATGGGGCTCTCTGCTCAGCAGGGAGCCTGCTTCCCTCTCTCTCTGCCTGCCTCTCTGCCTACTTGTGATCTCTGTCAAATAAATAAAATATTTTAAAAAAATAAAAATAAACTGGCTCTTTGCAGGCCGAATCAGACTCTCACGCGTGCCAGCTTGCTTGCTTGCTTTGAACATCTTACAAAATTATTTGCCAACATGGACAAAGTAGGACATTTCAACACCATGTCACGTTTCCGGTTTCTTCTGGAAAATAGATGAAGTCACACTGGGCCAGGAGAAGCAGGAACAGAGGCTCACGGCCCCCTAGCAGGTGCCATCCGGCTGATCTCAGCTCCCCCCCAGCTCCTGATATCTTGCTCCTGGGCCCCCTAAAATTACCATTTTCATCAACTGTGAAAGCATCTGAGATGTCAGTCCCTAATGAGGAATGAGAAGAAGCCCAGGCTTCTTCATCTTTAAACAGGGATGGCAATACCTGCCTGCTGCACCCCTACAGGGATCGGGGGAAAGAGCTGCCAAGGGTCTAGCACAGGGCCTGGCAGGCAGTGGGTGGAGATGAGAGCAGGGGACACCTGGGTGGCTCAGTCATTTGGCATCTGCCTTCAGCTCGGGTCGTGATCCTGGGGTCCTGGGATCGAGTCCCGCGGGGGGAACCTACTTCTCCCTCTCCTTCTGCCTCCTGCTCCCCCTACTTGTGGTTGCTCTCTGTCAAATAAATAAACAAAACCTTCAAGAAAGAAACAAAGAAAGAGAAAAAGAAAGGAGAGAAGCTCAGATTACTGCCAACAATAGCAACAGACCGAGGGGAAGGCTCCTGCCCCTGCTGAGTTCCCCTACGACTCTCTCAAGGCAAATCCTCTGAACGGACCTGGAAGATCTGGGGGCTCTCCGCCAGCTGGCAGCACCCTGCTCCTCACAGACACGTTCTTACAACAGCCGCTTGGGGCCCACCGGAGGCCAGTAAGAAATGCCTGGGCCACCCTTCTGGAATCAGGCCTCAATGGCACACGTGG
The DNA here is from genome assembly GCF_963455335.1 of Martes martes. NCBI lineage: Eukaryota > Metazoa > Chordata > Mammalia > Carnivora > Mustelidae > Martes > Martes martes. The sequence continues at coordinate 20,503,184 of NC_137892.1, forward strand.
CTCATGGACAGACCTGACCCTCCCAGTGTCCTCAGGAGCTCCCTGGGGCTGCCTAAAGGGAACGCCTGGCCTGCCTTCACGTCCTAATCCCCTGAAAAGCTCGGAAACCAGATTCTCAGCCCCCAGCCCACCCCCAGGACTGGACCCACCCTCTCACCGTCACAAAGCATTGCGGGCATCAGGCATTGGAACAGGGACAGATCGAGGACCCACCACTGCAGACAGGTCGGGGGGACCGCCGACGAAACTGGGAAGGGCACTGCTGCAGCTCACAAGTCTCACAACAGACCGGCCTGGGAGGATCTTTTTTTTATGGGGTGGCGCTCTCTCCTGGAACCTCGGTTTCTGGTTCTGCAAGAATGGCCCCCATTCACTCATTTATTTACACCTGGGCTTCCTCCCCCCCACCTCCCTCCCATCGGCATGCCCACTGCCCTCAGGACAGACTGGTTTCCTGAACTCTAACCCCTGGAGGATAACTACCCCCTGAACATCCCTCCTGACATGTCACCAAGCACCTCCACCTCAGCATGTCCAAGACAGGACACCCACCATCCCCCTGGGCCCAGCCCCTCCGCAGTGTCCTTGGCTACAGAGAACATGTCTGCTACTAGCTCCCCCCAGAGCATGGGTGATTCAGCCTCGGGGGCCCTCCTTCCCCTGCCGATCTGCCCTCTCAGCCCCAACAACATGTCTCTCCTCCTCCGTCATGTGCAGAGAAGTGGCTCTCCTCCACGTGGCATTGAAGAACACAGGCCCCTTCATCTTGGGGCGTCAGCACCCCTCGTGCCTTATCACGCGCATGCAGCTGGCAGGAAGGACCGTGTGCGTCCTGGGGGTCCTGGCAGCACCCATGGCTTCTACTCCCACGGTTGTGGCTGGGGCTCTGTCAGGCCGTCGGGCAAGGGCACTGAGAAATGAGCTTAGCTGCTTGCACAAGGAAGGCAAGGACACCCAGCCCACCCCCCCCCCCCACCCCTGGCTTCACGACAGGCTTCCGACAACTGCGGGTTGATGGTGACGAAGGGAGATATAAGAGGAAAACCTTCCTTCGCTCGCTCCGCTTTTCAGGGAAGGTCACCAGGCACCTGTCCTAGGTAACCTGCTGGTCTCCCCCATCAGAGGCCACCTGGGGCCCCGGCCCCTTCTTCGGGAGAGATGAAGGCTCTCCTGGGGAAGCACAGGGCGATGAGACACGTGGGAGGGACACGGAGCCAAGTCGGGGAGCTGGGTGGGACGGACAGATCCCCCGCTGCACCGTGAGCACTAGATGGGGGTTCTCTGGGCAGAGATGGGGGGAAGTGGATGCAGGCAGAGAGACCCACCCAGTAAAGGCTCGGTGCTCAAAAAGGCGCAGAGGGTTCAAAGACTATAAGGAGCCCCACCCGACAGAGGGGAGCTGACACGGTGCCATGACAAGGGGATCCGTTTATCCACAGGAAACAGGAAGTCACTGATGACTCCAATGGCACGGGTCCAGGAAAGGAGGGGCAGTGAGAGGCATTAAGAAGGACGGGGAGGGACGCCTGGGTGGCTCAGTCTGTTAAGCCACCACCTTCAGCTCAGGTCATGATCCCAGGATCCTGGGATCAAGTCCCGCATCGAGCTCCTTGCTTGGCGGGGAGCCTGCTTCGCCCTCTGCCTGCTTTGCCTGCGGCTCCCCCTGCTTGTGCTCGCCCTCTCTCTCTTTCTGACAAATAAATAAAATCTTTAAAAAAAAAAAAAAAAAAAAAAAGGAAGGACGGGGAGACTGGCTGGCTCAGGCAGTGGAGGAGATGCTGGAGCTCAGATCTCAGGGTTGTGAGTTCGAGCCCCGTGTTGGGTGTAGAGATTACTTAAATAAATAAAGCTTTAAAAAAAGTGGAGGTGGGGTGCCTGGGTGGCTCAGTTGGTTAAGCATCTGCCTTTGGCTTGGGTCATGATCTCGGGGTCCTGGGATCGAGCCCCGCGGCGGGCTCCCTGCTCTGGGGAGCCTGCTTCTCCCTCTCCCTCTGCTCCTCCCCCCTGCTTGTGCTCCCTCTCTCTCTGTCTCAAATAAATAAATAAAATCATTTTTTAAAATATTTTTTTAAGACAGAGAGAGAGCACAAGCGGGGGGGCAGCGGGCAGAGGGCTTCACTGACTAAGCCACCCAGACACCCCTAAATAAATCTTAAGAAAAAAATTTTTTTGTTAATTAAGGAGGGTGAGTGGGCAGAACTTTGCGTCTATACGTAGTTACGCCCCTGGGTGCAGGAATAGGGGCGGGTGAGTAAGGCTGGAAAGTTGGACCAGAATCACCCGTTTCCTGCAATGGCTAGCAAAGGATCAAGAGACTATCCATTTCAAATACCAAGTCCAAGCCCCTTGTTAACAGAGAAGTAAACCAAAGGTCGTAGAAAGAAAGGGCCTCAGTCCATTCAAGCTACTACAAGGAAAGTACGGCAGGCGGCTTCTGACAACAGACGTTTCTTTCTCACAGTTCTGGAGGCTGGAAGTCCGCGATTAAGGCGCCTGCAGACTCAGTGGCTGGTGGGGCCGCTTCCGGGCTCACAGATGGCCGTCTTCTCCCTGCATCCCCACAGGGTGGGAGGCCCCGCCCGGATGACCTAAACGCCCCCCAAATGCCCCACTTCTGAATACCAGTCCGCTGAGGGTTAGGACTGCAACATATGAGCTGGGGGAAGACAAATATTCCGCGTGGCAGGGACTAACCGTCCAGTGGCACCAGGCCTGGAACCCGGGCTTCTCTCTGTCGTGTCCTGTCCATACCCCGGGTGCTGCTCCGAGCCCCAGGCAGCTGCAGGCAAGAGACCAGGGGCGCACTGAGGTCTTCATCCTCCTAGGGCCCCAAGAACACAGACACGGACACAGAAACTCTGCCCTTCTCCACCCAGAAACAGGAAGCCACAGACCGGTACCCTCTTCTTGGCACCTCCTACCTCCCTCCACAGCCAAGGGCAAAGCAAAGCCAGCTCCTGGCCATGGACAGGGTGACACAGGGACCCACAGGCCTGGCAGCCACCTCTGTGCCCACCACAAGCCCCAGGGCAGAGGTGGCCAGTGACTGAGGAGGGAGGAAGAGCCTCCAGCATTCAGGGTGTGAGCGCTCTGTCTGAACAACGTCTATTTCCACATTTGGCCAGTGAACTGGCTGAACCGCTCCTCCAAGGATGGGCCCTGGCCTAGGCTCCAACCCGGACAAGCTCATACCGTCCAGAGGGTCAGGAGACGGGAGCTCCTCCACCCGCGCTCATCTCACATTGGCCACCCTCTCCTTCTTGCCAGCTGCCTTGCCCCACATACTCTCATGGCTGCCCCCCAAAACGGCTCCTTCATGCTGATCCCTGAAGCCCCCACCAGCACCTCAAACCGAGTCGTGAAGAAGCCTCCTCGGTCTGGCATCCGCACCCCTCCAACCCTGCCCCTACACCTCTCCTTAATGAAATCCCCACGTGGGATTGCATTCCTCAAAGCCAGGCCACGCCTCTCCCCCCCACCTCCCTCAACACAAATGGAGGGGCCATCCCACCTCCACCCCCCAGCCTACTCCTTGAGCAGTGCTGTATCACAGAAATACGATGCAAACCACAAATGCAAACACACGTATAGTTTAACATTCTCTGGGATGCCTAGGGGGCTCAGCCAGTTAAGCGTCTGCCTCCAGGGTCCTGGGATGGAGTTCTGCACTGGGCTCCTTGCTCAGCGGGGAACCTGCTTCTCCCTCTGCCCCTCATCCTGCTCACCCTGCTTGTGCATGCTCTCTGTAACAACTAAATAAATAAAATCTTAAAAATAATAACTAAAGAAAATTCTCTCTCTTCCTCTGCCCCTACCCCACTCCTTCACTGTGCTCTCTCTCTCTCAAAAACAAAAGAATAGGGGCACCTGGGTGGCTCAGTTGGTTAAGCAGCTGCCTTCAGCTCAGGTCATGATCCCAGGGTCCTGGGATCAAGTCCTGCATCAGACTGCCTGCTCAGTGGGGAGCCTGCTTCTCTCTCTGCCTGCCGCTCCCCTTGCTTTGTGTGCTCTCTCTCTCTTTCTCTCTGTAAAATAAATGAATAAAATCTTAAAAAAATAAAAGAATAGTATTTCATGACAAATAGTATTTGATGCATTTCAAAGTGAGAGTCTGTAAATTAAGACAGCCTGTCAATAAAAAGCATACAGATATATGTTTCCTCTCTTCTCCCCCCCGCCCCACCTTTGTAAGTAATCTCTGTGCCCAAGTGGGGCTCGAACTCACCATCCTGAGATCAAGAGCTGCATGTTCTACTGACTGAGCCAGCCGAAACCCCTACAGAAAAGGCAGAAAATACAGTATTTACTATCTGCTCCTGTAGGGGTGATATTTGCCCAGTTCTGTTCTAGGCCATTCACCTGTCCCTTAAACTCCAATACTCCAATACAGAAGAGCCAGATGTGGCTTTGGAATCAGGGGCTCCAGTTCAAATCCTGCCTCCCACCCAGCATCCCAACTCTGGGATCCAGAGCAAGTCATTGTCCTCTAGGAGGCTTCAATATCCTTTATTTGAAAATCGGGCCAGCACTCAAATGGGTATAAGCATGAAAATCCAGCGCGGGCCACGGAGCTGGTGACGCGTTTCCAGTCTCCCCGTCTCAAGTTTCCCGTCTTCACACCTCCGCCCGCAGCACCTGCGCACTGGGCCCCACTCACGAGACTCAGTACTTCGTGCAGGTGACGCCCCACCTGTCGCCTTCTCCCAGCACCCTCGTCCATCCCCACCTCCAATACCGGAGCCCCACGTCGGCGGCTTCTGGGCACTTTGGCAGTGCAATCCTCCACCAGCTTGGAACAGCGTCCCACCTTCCTCACCACAGCCAGTAGCCTCCCCCAGATCGCCTGCCGCCCCAGCAGCTGTTCTCCACTTACACAGCTCGGGCCCTGCCCCGCTCGCCCCGCCCACTTCCGGCACGCCCACCGGGTGCTTCGGGCATGCGCGCGGGCTCCGCTCCCTGCAGGCGAGGACCCTTCTCCTGCTCCTTCCTGGGCCAAGTCCTCGTTCCTGCAGGGATCCCAACAGCCACTCCTAGTGACACGCGGGCCAGATTTACAGGACCATGTCCTTCCGACTCCCCGCATCGGCTCTCAAGACAGAAACCTCATCCATGCGGACACCGACATCTTAATCCTGCCTCCTCCAGACACACCGTGGCGGACCTCGACCAGTCCTTCTGTGGGTGTGTCTGTCTTTCCAGAACGTCCTCCTGTCCCGCTCTCATCCCGCCCAGGGCCTGCCTGGCCACCTCTTTATGATGGGCTAATCCAGGCTCTCCCCGCTGGCCCACCCATCTTCCTGTCGCGTCCTGCCAGCAAATCTTTTCCTCCTGGGGAAGTGTGCTTTCTAAAACTGACCCTCCCTTGGGCTGATGGGTCAGAACTACTTCCAGCAAGGAAGAATGATATCCTAGAATGGATCTCGTTGCCAACAAGTACCCTCAAGTTCACATTCCTCCATTTTGCCAAAAAGGTGAGAACTGGCCTCCCACTGGGGCTTCCAGCTGTGATCCAGGATGAAAGCAGCTTCCTGCGGCCAGGTAGCAAACTTTCCTTCTAGGGTCTACCTGCTTCTCAGTTTCTGCTTTCCTCCCCCACATTCTAATCGGGATATAAACGACATATCATAAAATCCACCCGGTTAAAATGTACAGTTCAGTGGTTTTAGTATATTTACACAGTTGGGCAACTGGTCACCACCACCTGTTTAGAACATTCACTTCATGTAAAAAGAAACCTCTTACCCATTAGCAGTCATTCTATCCCCACCCACCTCAGCCCCAGCTCCTGCAACTTCTGTCTCTCTAGATTTACATATTCTGGACATTTTTAATAAACGGAATCATAGGGACGCCTGGGTGGCTTGGTCAGTTAAGTGTCTACCTTCGGCTCAGGTCATGATCCCGGGGTCCTGGGATCAAGCCTCGAGTTGGGCTCCCTGCTCAGCGGGGAGCCTGCTTCTCCCGCTCCCCCTACTTGTGCTGTCCCTCTCTCTCTCTGTGTCAAATAATTAAAAAAGTATATTTAAATGGAATCATATTTGTGGCCTTTGGTGCCTGGCTTCTTTCACTTAGCATGTTTTCAAGATTCATCCATGTTTTACCATAAGATGCCACCTATATGTGAGAGACTCACCAATCTATCTCTCCCGGCTGGCCCTTTCTCCCAAGCTCCGGATGCAGAGGTCCTGGGGTGGGTGTCCACACCTCTGCATGGAGGTCAACTCAGGTATCAGACTTGACATGCCCAATAGAAGAAAACCAGAGACTGAGCTCAGTTATGAATATTAATGCGATAACACTAGTAAGTAGGATCACCTGGGTAGCTCAGTCTGTTGCGGTCCAACTCTAGATCTCCTCTCAGATCTTAATCTCAGGGTCGTGAGCTCAAGCCCCATGTTGGGCATGGAGCCTACTTTAAAAAAAAGAAAGAAAGAAGAATGTTAGTAAGTATAAGTAAATATGATCCAACAGCAGGTTAGTAATTTTAAATGTATTTTTAAAGATTTTATTTATCTGAGAGAGTATGAGGGCCAGGGAGAGGGAGAGGGATGAACAGACTCCCAGCTGGGCTCAGTCCCAGGACCTGGAGGAGACCATGACCTGAGTCGAAGCCAGATGCTTAACCAACTAAGCCACCCAGGCATCCCAGTAATTTTAAATCTTTTCTTTTTTAAAAGATTTTATTTATTTATTTATTTGTCAGAGAGAGAGAGCACAAGTAGGCAGAGTGGCAGGCAGAGGCAGAGAAAGAAGCAGGCTCCCCACTTAGGAAGGAGCCCAATGCAAGACTTGATCCCAGGATCCTGGGATCATGACCTGAGCCCACGGCAGCGGCTTAACCAACTGAGCCACCCAGGCGTCCCAACTTTAAAAAAAATTTTAAGTAAACTCTACACCCAATGTGGGGCTTGAACTCATGACCCCCAGATCAAGAGTCACATGCTCCACTGATTGAGCCAGTCAAGTATCCCTAATAATAACTTTAAATCGTAACCAAGCAAGGCTTATTCCAGAAAGCCAAGGATGGTGTAATATTAGGAACTCTGTTAATACAATGATAATATTAATAGGAAAAGTAAGGGGGCTAAGAGCAGGTTTATCAATATCCATGAACAGGGCATTTGATAAACTTCAACATACATATTTTTTATTGACATATAATGTATTATTAGCTTCAGGGGTACAGGTCTGTGAATCATCAGTTTTACACAATTCACAGTGCTCACCATAGCACATACCCTCCCCAATGTCCATCACCTAGCCATCAACATATATTTTTTTTTCAAAGATTTTATTTATTTGAGAGAAAGAGCGAGAGCATGAAAGGGGTGAGGGGCAGAGGGAGAAGCTGGCTCCCTGATGAGCAGAGGGCCTGATGTGGGACTTGATCCTGGGACTCCAGGATCATGACCTGAGCCGAAGGCAGTTGCTTAACCAACTGAGCCACCCAGGTGCCCCTATCAACATATATTTTTATTTTTTTTTTTTATTTTTTTTTTTTTAAGACTTTATTTATCCATTTGACAGACAGAGATCACAAGTAGGCAGAGAGGCAGGCAGAGAGAGTGAGAGGAGGAAGCAGGCTCCCCGCTAAGCCAAGAGCCCGACGCGGGGCTCGATCCCAGGACCCTGGGATCATGACCTGAGCCGAAGGCAGAGGCTTTAACTCACTGAGCCACCCAGGTGCCCCTCAACATATATTTTTAATAAACATTCTTGACAAAATAAAGATGAACACTTATAAAAACAATCCAAATGTCATCTTCCCAAAGTTCTTTCATTAAAGTATGAAACAATACCTTCTTCCATTTATTCTTTAACCTTTTCTGGAGAAGCAGCTAACGCAATTGGACAAGAGAAAGAAATCAGAGGTGTGAAACAGGAAAAGAGTAGGTAAATTCATCACCATTCGCAGATTATATGATTACAAACGTTGAAAACTCAAAAAGAATTAGCCAAAACACTGTTCTTGTTCTTTTTTTTTTTTTTTTAAGACTTTATTTATTTATTTATTTGACAGAGAGAGATCACAAGTAGGCAGAGAGGCAGGCAGAGAGAGAGAAGGGGAAGCAGGCTTCCCGCTGAGCTGTAGAGCCCGATGCGGGCCTCGATCCCAGTACTCTGAGATCATGACCTGAGCCGAAGGCAGAGGCTTAACCCGCTGAGCCACCCAGGCGCCCCAGCCTAAACACTGCTCTAAACAAACAATAAGAGAATTCAGCAAGGTGCCTGTTATAGATGCTAATAAGAATGAGAGAAAATACAAAGAAAGAAAGGACATAAAACACCTAGGAGTACACTTAACAGATATTCAAGATAAAGATGAAGAATATAGGAAATGCTGAGCATACAAAACACGTGAGCAAACGGAAAGGCCCCTCGTGTTCCTGAATAGGAAGAGACAAGATCACGAAGATGTCAAACCTCCCGCAGACGTTTGATTAACTTGTTAATGCTAGCCTACCAAAAATGTCAGCAATTTCACAGAAACCATCTCCAACTGAAAAAAGCAAGATGCAAAAATGCCGTGCACGGTCTGCTACCACTTCTGTAAAAAGAAGGAAAAAAACAGTATTTGGGGATAGGTAGGTGGGTAGGAAGGTAGATAGACAGAGACTGTCTGTGGAAGGCACTGTAGGGACTGCCTCTCACTGGCTGCTTCTGGTGACAAAAACAGGAAACTGAAAAGAATGGAAGGAACGCTTTTCACCATATAACCTTTTGGTATAATTTTGAACTGTATAGGGGCGCCTGGGTGGCTCAGTAGGTTAAGCCTCTGCGTTTGGCTCAGGTCATGGTCTCAGGGTCCTGGGATCGAGGCCCGCATCAGGCTCTCTGCTCAGCGGGGAGCCTGCTTCCCTCTCTCTCTCTCTGCCTGCCTCTCTGCCTACTTGTGATCTCTCTCTCTGTCGAATAAATAAATAAATAAAATCTTAAGGAAAAAAAATTTCCTAAGGGCTCTGTGTTGCCAGCAAGGGATTTAGGTAGCCAAGACCTACCCCAGTTAGGTTCCAGATAACATTAATGATGGCAGCAGGAGGTGGGGACAGCAAAAGCCACCACCAGCCACGTGGCCATCATGCAAGTCAGCGAACTACAGGGAACTACGGCCCAGGCCAAATCCAGCCCACCGCCTGTTTTTATAAATAATGGATAATTGCCACACAGACTGTCGGCCCCCACAAAGCCTGAAATATTTAGTGTCTGGCCCTTAAAAGAACACGTTTGTTGACCCCTGATGTCAATCAAGTGGACTCTGGGGAGCCTGGGTGGCCAGTCAGTTAAGCATCTGCCTTTGACTTGGGTCATGATCCCAGGGTCCTGGGATCAAGTCTCCCATTGGGCTCCCTGCTCAGCAAGGAGTCTGCTTCTCTCTCTCCCTCTGCCTGCTGCTCCCCCTGCTTGGGCTGTCTCTCTCTGTCAAATAAATAAAATCTTAAAAAAAAAAAAAGACATAAAAATTTTTTTAAAAAAAAGATCTTATTTATTTGACAGAGGGAAAGGCAGCAAGAGAGGGAACACAAGCAGGGGGAGTGGGAGAGGGAGAAGCAGGCTCCCCACTGAGCAGGGAGCCCGATGTGGGGATCGATCCCAGGACCCTGGGATCACAACCTGAGCTGAAGGCAGATGCTTAAGGACTGAGCCAGCCAGGTGCCCCAGAAATAAAAACAAGTGGAAGAAAAAAATCAAGTGGACTCCGACATCCAAGTTCTCCCAATCAAAGAGGGATACCCTCAACCCATCCCCTCCAGATCCCCCTGCCTTCTGTTCCACTCCAGCCTGCTGGTCTCCTCCCTGTCCCCCAGGAAGAAAGAGAACAGATTCCTCCTTCTCAGGTGCTGAAAAGGAAGATGCACCAGGTTCCAGCTCCTCCCAGCAGTACTGGGGTCTGTGGAAAAGGAGAACAGGACTGGGAAGGGGACCATCGGCTGCTCCCCAAATCCTGCCTCCCTCCATCCTCAGCTGGAAGCTAATGGCCACAGGAGGGAGGGGAGCGGGGCCCCCAGGTTACTCTGTGGTTGCTTGCCTCCTGGAGCCTCCCAGATCCTCTCTATTGCAGGTTAAGGGGTAATAGATGGCGGCCTAAAAGCCCTTCTAGGAGACAGACCGCAGCCTCCCTGCCCCATTCAAAGGTAAAGCAAGAAACCAGCCATCAGCCAAACACAGTCGTAAAAATTCACAACCCAGAACGGGCCACAACAGAGTCCTGGTAATGCCTCACGGCTGCAGGAGTGGACGCATACCCAAGGGGGAGGAGGCCAGAGAGGGCTACGACCCACCCTGGGGTGCAGTGGGCTGGGGCAGTGACAGTGTCACCTGCTTCCTCCATCCTATCCCACCTCAACGACCATGCTGGGATGGGCTTAGTGTGCCCTCCCCCCACCCCCCACCCCCCCGCACCCCCTTTGCCCACTCCCCCAATCTGGGACTTAGGTCTCCCTGCACTTCCAGGCCAGACCACTGGGAAACATTACCCAGGATTAAAAATACTTTCCAATACTTTCTTGATCCTGATGAGACACACACCCCCCCTTCCTCTGCCAGCTCTCCCGCCCCACCCTCCACCTTTGTTTTTAACTCAGTGAACGCATTCAGAAATCTGGAGTGTTTGCATTGGTTTTCTATTGCTGTTGTAACATAGGACCATTTCGTGCTTTAAAAAACACATCCATGGGGCACCTGGATGGCTCAGGGGGTTAAGCATCTGCCTTCGGCTCAGGTCATGTACTGTACCCAGGGTCCTGGGATCGACCCCAGCGTCGGGCTCCCTGCTCAGGGCGGGTGGTCTGCTTCTCCCTCTCCCTCTAACCCTCTCTCAACTAAATAAAGAAAATCTTTTAAAAAAACACATCCATTTCTTCTCTCACCGATCAGAAACCCAGAATGGCTCACACTGGGTGCTCTACTCCGCCCTCTGGGAGAAGGCAAAGTCCAAGTTTCCACCGGCTGTGATCTAACCTGGCGCTCAGGCTCCTCTTCCTAGCTCATTCCTGTGGTTGGCACGATTCAGTGCCTCGTGGGAACCTGCTGGACTGGGGTCCCCCTTCCTGTCGGCTGGGATCCCTCCAGCTCCTTGCTGCTGCTCTCCCGTCCTCCCCCAAAGCTCCCATCCTCACAGCGTTTCTAATCTCTATGATTGTCCCACTGCCACTGGCCAGAGAAGCTTTCTGCTTCTCAGTCGAGGGTGCCAAATAACATGCTTACAGCGGTGATGCCCCAGTAGACTCATGGGTTCTGGGGATTAGGGCAAGACCTCTCTGGGGGGCTATTTTAGAAATTCCCCACCTCCACACGAAGTCTGCTGCGTCCGTCCCACACATTGCTCACGCGGATTCCCTGACCGCCCACCTTGTGGCCAGCACCCTGGGCTCCTCTTGTGGCTCATCTTTCTCCCCCTTCCCCAGGCTTTGCCCATGGTGACCAAACAATCTTCCAAATGCATGAAGCCAATTTACTCCCTAATTTATTTTATCATTTTTTAAAGTTTATTTGTGTATTTTGAAAGATTTTATTTGTTTTATTTTAGGGAGGGGGGAGGGGCAGAGGGCGAGAGAGAATCCCAAGCAGACTCCCTGCTGAGCGATCCTACCATCCTCACATCATGACCTGAGCCTGAGATGAAACAGCCAAAATCAAGAGTCCAACACTTAACTGCCTGAGCCACCCAGGAACCCCTTTTTAATTAATTAATTTATTTTTAAGATTTATTTATTTGCAGGAGAGAGCAAGCGCATATGCACATACGCATACGTGGGCTTCATCCCACAACGCCGAGATCACGACCTGAGCCGAAACCAAGGTCTGATGTTCAACCAACGGAGCTACCCAGGCGCCCCTATTTATTTATTTTTTAAGGGTTGTTTGTTTGGTAATCGCTACACACAACATGGGGCTCAAACTCACGACCCCAAGATCAAGAATCACATGCTCTTCTGACTGAGCCAGCCAGGCGCACCTACTCCCCAATTCAAACTCCAGCTGTGCACCCCACCCCCCAGCGTGAAGTTCATTCACTCCAATGTTTCCTGAGCACTGACTCCCTGCCAGGTCTGCCCTTCTGGAGTTTTCTATGTCATAACACAGCAGATCCCCAACAACGAGAGCAAGGCTGCAGTGAGCACTGAGGGTGGCCATCCCTGAGGCCCTCACCCCTCCTCCCTGCCCTCCCAGCTCCTTACTTCCAGGCATTCCCAGCACCCCTCCCCCAGGCATCTCGCAAATCTCAGCAGGGAGCAGGTTCACCCAGATCCCCTCCCAGGTGCCAGTGCTATCTTCTCCCAGCTCTTAGGAACCTCTGGGGAGGCAAGGGCTCTCTCTCTCTCTAGTTCACTGTCTCTCCCTCCAAAGCCTAGCAGACTCCAGGGGCTCAGTACATTTTCTGGAATGAATGACAGGTGCCCTACGGAGACCCAACGCCTCCCCAGCGTCCCCTCTACTCCCAAGGGTCTGTCAGCTCCCGCTGCTCAGCCTTCCAGCCCTGGTGAGTGAGTGGCCCACGCTGGCCCCCTCTGCCCTGGCTTTTGCTGTGACCCGCAGCCGGAGCCCAGGATGGTGCTGCTTGGGGATGAGCTATTTAGGGAACAGAACGAGTTCCGCAGCATGAAGTCTGGCGGGCATGCCAATGCTGGCTCCAGGGGGCTGTGGAAAAAGAGCACAGGAACAGACAATGTTCAGGAAGCACAGGCTCCAGAATCCTGTTCAACACTGGGGAGGCGGCATGGGACCCTGCAGGTTACACGTGCATGCGTGCACGCGCACACACACCCAGTTACACCCCGCCAAGCTTTACCAAAACAGGAGAGTAAACGCCAGAGGAGAATCTCCAGCAGGGGAGAGCTCCTGGGAGATTTCGAAGCCCACGGCAGAGGGTGACAGACAAAGCCCGCCCCTCCCGACACCCACAGGCACCGGGATGGTGGAAGTGAGAGTAAGAACTGAAACAGGGCGACACCCGGCCCTCCCCCACCCCACCTCTTCCTCCAGGCAGCCCCATACAAAAATCAAAACAAAACAAAAAAAAACCCAGCTGAGAAAAACACCTTGTGGACTGGTGTTGGTGGCCTGGAGTAGACCTGCTTCAGGCTCTGATTAGGGCTGGGGCGGGCTGAATAACGCAGCCACCGCCTCCCCAGCCCCAGTGGGAGCCACGGTCCACAGCCCCGGCTGCCCATCTCTGTGCAGGCCCCCAACACAGAACACGGAGAGCCTCGTGGAATTGCCTCAGCTTCCCGTCTGTGAAATGTCTGGATTAGGTGGTCCCCAGGGTCCACGAAAGTCCAGGCCTCCCCTTCTAATTATATCCCTGCCAGAAATCAGAGCCACATGTCACTGCCTGCCCCAGGCCACCAGCTGGGAAAGTGGAAGGGAGAGTCAGTGGTGAAGCCTTGTGACCTAGTGACAGGAGTCCCTCCAGGCCCAGCCCTCAGTCCTATCACCACCCCAACCCGGCCAGATGGCCCACGAGGTGGCCACAGCCTCACCCCATCCCTTGGCTGCCCGTGGACCTCCAGATCATGCCACGCAGATGATGGACTTTCCAGTGCTGGGATGAATTGTGTCTCTCCCTCCACCACCCCCCCCAAAATATCTGTTCAAGTCTTAACCCCTTACGTGCACACATGACCTCCTGTAGAAATAGGGTCTTTGCAGATGTAGTCAAGTCAAGATGAGGTTATGGGGGCAGGTCCTGATCCCATAGGACCCGTGTCCTTAGCAGAAGAGGAGAACGCCCTGTGGAGAGAGAAGACCAGAAGGCAAGCCACGGGAGGAGGGAGGCAGGGGTGGGAGGGAAACATCCGCAAGCCAAGGAACACCAGGGCCCGGCGGCAATTCCAGAAGCTAGGAGAAAAGTGTGGAACACACGTTCCCCTAGAGCCTTCAGAGAGAGCCTGCCCCGGCTGGCACTTTGCTTTCAGATTTCTCATCTCTAGAATGGCCCGAAGATATGTCTGTGCTGTTTTAAGCTACCTGGTTTGTGGTGCTTTGTTCGGCCAGCCCTAGGAAGCTAATTCTGGGTACCCAGTCCGTCCTTTCCCAGTCCCTGCTTGTTGACAGGATGGATACATCCCCCTCCCCACCACTTCCCCCAGCCCTGCCACCTATCAGTGAGAGATGAAGGAGAAGGAGGCCCACCCCTCACATTGGAGGGGTTCAGAGCGACAGTACGGATGGAGTCCCTGATCCCCACCTCTTCTAGTCCTATCGGCCCCTCTCTGTCCTTATAGTGAGGGGCCCACCTGCGCATAAGAAGATGCCCCAAGCCAGATATCTAAAGTCTGTCCACACCCCACTCACCCATGTCGGCTGCCCTTCAGATCTAGGGGGACAGCTTTCCCTCTGAAGAGTAGATTGGGGGAGAGGGCTGAGCAGGCCCTGCTAATGGACTCAGGGCCAGCTGGAGGATTGGGGGTGGGGGGACCTGAGCTCCAGGCCTTGGTCCCTAAGATTTCCTCACCCTGGTGCTCTAACATCAGGCCCAGAAGGGAACCTTGCACATGGCCAGCCAGAAGCCTGAGAGCAGCCCTGGGGGTGCTTTCCTGGTGCTATCTCTCTCCTTCCATCCTCATCTGATTTTAAAGGCAGAAAAACCAGCAGCACAGTGAAGTTAGACAATGTGCCCAGGGCGGGGGGGGGGGGGTGGGGAGGGGGTGGTGGGTGGTGGGGGAAGCTGATAACCTGTTCACCCGAGATTCAAATCCTAGCCTGTTTGACTCCCAGGCCCTTCGTCTCTCCCCGTATCCAGCCTTTCCCTGGGCTTGGTTTTACTTTACTTTATATTTTTAAGATTTTATTTAGGGGTGCCTGGGTGGCTCAGTTGGTTAAGCCTTTGGCTCGGGTCATGATCTCAGGGTTCTGGGATCGAGCCCCACGTCGGCCTCTCTGCTCAGCTGGGGAGCCTGTTTCTCCCTCTCCCACTCCCCCTGCTTGTGTTTCCTCTTTCCCCATCTCTCCATCTCTGTCAAATAAATAAATAAAATCTAAAAAAAAAAAAAAAAGAATCTAGTACACCACAGAGGCATTTTAAATGAATGCACGGCTCAAGGAAGAATTCAGTAGATCGCATCAGGACAATGGCTGAGCCATCTGGAAGAAAATCAAGCTGGGGCCCAGCTTTGCTCCAACATCACTTTAAACCCAATGGATCAAACATTTTCATATAAACAGTGAAACCACAAGAGCACTAGAAAACTTTCCTTACAGTACTAAAAGCTTTTCTAAAGTGGCAAGAGACAAACCCTATAGAAAAACTGGACAAGAATAGAACACAAAAGAGCTACAAAAATACGAAATATCCAGCTTTCCTGAGAACTAAAGAAATGTAAATGAACACAAGATACCATTTGTCCCTACTGGATCATCACCAAGCTCCTTCCTTCTCAAAAAAGTTGCTAAAACCCAGTCTTGGCAAGTGTTGGTGAGACACTGTTCGGAGCCATTGTAAATTATACCTCTGTAGAGGATACTGGATAATACAGCAGATAGAAAATTGTAAGTGTTGGGAATTTCTCCTGGAAAGACTCACAAAAGTACCAAAAGTATAACATTCACTGCAAACTCACTCAAAATAGTAAAAACACTAAAAACAAACTAAAGTCCATTGGTGGGGGTTCCTTAAATAAATTATGGAAATCAGGGGTGCCTGGGTGGCTCAGTTGGTTAAGGGTCTGCCCTCAGCTTGGGTCATGATCTTAGGGTCCTGGGATCGAGCCCCGCATCGGGCTCCCTGCTCAGCAGGGAGTCTGCTTCTCCCTCTGCCACTCTCCCTACTTGTGCTCCCTCTCTCTCAGTGTCAAATAAATAAAATCTTCAAACAAACAAACAAACAAACAAAAATTCATGCTCAAGGGGCACCTGGGTGTCTCAGTCAGTTGAGTGTTGGACTCAATTTCATCTCAGGTCATGATCTCAAAGCCATGTGTTGGGGCCCAGAGCTCAGTGGGGAGTCTGCTTGAGATTCTCTCTCTCCCTCTCCCTCTATCCATACTCCCTCCTTGTGCACATGTGCTCACCCTCTCTCCCTCTCGTAAATAAATAAATCTTCAAAAAAGTCTTCCTCTGTGGAGAAAAGGGAACCTTTCTACACTGTTGATGGGAATGCAAGCTGGTGCAGCCACTCTGGAAAACAGTATGGAGGTTCCTCAAAAGTTGAAAATAGAGCTACCTACAACCCAGCAATCGCACTACTGGGTATTTACCCTAAAGATACAAACGTAGTGATCTGAAGGGGCACGTGCACCAGAATGTTTATAGCAGCAATGTCCACAATAGCCAAACTATGGAAAGAACCTAGATGTCCATCAGCAGATGAATGGATAAAGGAGATGTGGTATAGATACACAATGGAATACTATGCAGCCATCAAAAGAAATGAAATCTCGCCATTTGCAACAATGTGGATGGAACTAGAGGGTATTATGCTGAGCGACACAAGTCAATCAGAGAAAGACAATTATCATATGGTCTCCCTGATATGAGGAAGTTGAGAGGCAAAGTGGGGGGGGGGTGGGGAGTAGGAAAGGAATAAATGAAACAAGATGGGATCAGGAGGGAGACAAACCATGAGACTCTTAATCTCACTAAACAAACTGAGGGTTGCCGGGGGTAGGGGGTAAGGGAGAAGGTTGTTGGGTTATGGACATTGGGGAAGGTATGTGCTATGGTGAGTGCTGTGAAGTGTGTAAACCTGGTGATTCACAGACCTGTACCCTTGGGGCTAATAATACATTATAGGTTAATAAAAAATTTAAAAAAAATTTTTAAAGTCTTCCTCAATTTAAAAATGGGCAAAAGATCTGAACAGACATTTCTCCAAAGGAATGCAAATAGCTTATTGGAAAGTTGCTCACGATCATTAGCCACCAGGGAAATCCAAATGAAAACCACAGGGAGAATTAATTTCACAACCACTGGAATCACTATAATAAAAAAGTCAGATAACATCAAGTGTTGGTAAGAATTGGGGAAAACTGGAATGCTCATATGTTGCTGCTAAGGGACAGAAAATGGTGCAGCCACTTTGGGAAATAGCTTGATGGTTCCCCAGAAAGTTAACCATAGAAGAATTCTAGTTCTAGGTGTCTATCCAGGAGAATTGAAAACATATGCCCACACGAACACTAGAAGCACTATTCACAATAGCCAAAAGGTAGAAACAACCCAGTCACCCATTAACTGACAGATGGATGAAATGCAGAATATCCATACAGTGGAATTTTACATAATAATATTCACACGTGCTGATACCTGCTGCAATGTGGATGAACCCTGAAAACATTACGCTAAGTGAAAGAAGCCAGACACAAAGGTCACATACTATATGATTCCCTTTCGATGGCATGCCCAGAACGGGGAAATCTATAGAAACAGAAAGTAAATGAGGGGTTGCTTCCAGCTGGGGAAGCTGAGGGGGTCAGAGGGTAATAACCACTGGGTGCAGGAGTTTTTAGTGAAGGGATGAACATGTCCTCAAATCAATTGTGGTGATGTCAACGTGACTCATAAAATGTACTAAAACCACTGATTTGGGGGTGCTTGGGCGGCTCAGTCGGTTAAGTGTCTGCCTTCAGCTCAGGTCGTGATCTCAGGGTCCTGGGATCGAGTCCCGCATAGGGTTCCTTGCTCAGTGGGGAGTCTGCTTGTCCCTCTGCCTCTCCCCCTGCTTGTGCTCTCTTTCTCTCTCCTAGTCTCTCAAATAAATAAGTAAAATCTTAAAAAAACAAACAAACACCACACACACTAATTTGTACACTTTAAATAGGCAACCTGTATGGCATGTGATTTTTATCACAATTAAAAAAAAAAAAATAACCACCATCCCCAGCTTTTCAAAAGATGGGACCTTAGTGCATCTGGGTCTAGCTTTCCCACTTTACAGACAAGCGGCTGAAGCCTAGAGAGTTTAAATGAATTGCCCAAGGTCATTTGTCCTTCAGAGCCCTGGTCTACTGCCCATTGGGCATAGCCATATGGTCTCACCCAGTCTACACTGCTTCAAGTGAGCTCCAATAGTCATTAGAACAAAATCAGCAAAGTCACAGAAGCCACTTCACACTTGACAGAGGTCTGAGCCTGGTTTTAAAAATGCAGGGGGTGGGGTGGGGAAGGCACCTGGGTGGCTCAGTGGTTAAGCATCTGCCTTGGGATTGGCTCTGGTCATGAGGGGCCTGGGATCAAGCCCCACATCGGGCTCCCTGTTCAACGCAGAGCCTGCTTCTTCCTCTCCCTCTGCTGTTCCCCCTGCTTGTGCTTTCTGTCTCTCTGTCAAATAAATAAAATCTTTTTTTTAAAAAATGCATGGTGGGGCACCTAGGTGGCTCTTCCGGTTAAGCATCTGCCTTCAGCTCGGGTCATGATCCCAGGGTCCTGGAATGGAGCCCCATGTCCGGCTCCCTGCTTGTTGGGGAGTCTGCTTCTCCCTCTCCCTCTGCAGCTCCCCCAGGTTGTGCACACACTCTCTCTCCCTCTCAATCTGTCAAATAAATAAACAAAAAATCTTGAAAAAATAATGCATGGTGTCGTTGAGTGAGGACGTATCCCAGGGCACAGAGTGTAGGCTTGCAGACAAGTGGACCTGGATGGGAATCTAGCTTTGTGTGAGCAGGACCGGGCTATTTAGCCTGCGAGCCTCCATAAATTGTGAATAACAAAGGTATTCTTTGTGAGGAAAGGATGAAATACTCGTGTAATGTGCTTGGCACATAAGTGTTGACTTCCTTCCTCCTCCTGCCCTATATGAACGGGGAGGCCTTCACAACGGAAACCTTGGTAAGGTGAGTGAAGCAAAATTTCACTTGAATCAAGTTTTCAGGGGATGGAATTCTCTGCTGGCTGGAGTTCATCCTGCCCCATGCACACATCTTCCCATGTTACCTCTTCCCTTTGTGACCCTGACACTTTATCAGTGGTCTGACATGGCTGATAACGTTCACAGGAACACCACTCAGAACCAGGACTAGAGAAGCACCCTTCAGGGGCACCTGGGTGGTTCCAGCGGTGAAGTGGCTGCCTTCCGCTCAGGTCATGATCCCAGAACCCTGAATCATGGGCTCCCTGCTCGGCAGGGGGTCGCCTTCTCCCTCTCCCACTCCCCCTCCTTGTATTCCCTCTCTCGATGTCTCTCTGTCAAATAATCTTTAAAAAAATTTTTTTTAATTCCAAAGTGAGAACATTTATAAAAGGTCATTATCCTGTTAGGTTGTGCATACAAATTTTGTTTACTTTCAAACTGTTTTTTCATTGCTTATAGAACTCATTTGCATTGTTCAATTGACATATGTTTCTGTTTCTCTTTCTTTCTTTCTTTGTCAGAGAGAGAGAGAACAGAAGCAGGGGGGAGCAGCAGGCTGAGCAGGCAGAGGGAGAAGCAGGCTCCCCGCTGAGCAGGGAGCCTGATGTGGGACTTGATCCCAGGATGGTGGGATCAAGACCCGAGCCGAAGGCAGCCGCTTAACCTACTGAGTCACCCAGGAGCCCCTGACATACGTTTCTATTTGTGAAAATTATTTGGGGTCCAAGGTTAGGATGGATTGGCTCCTGATTTTTCTCATTGAAATGCAAAATAGAAAAATCCGACTTGTTTTTTATTGAACGACTTTGCACTTGGTTCCAGGGTTAAAAGTTCAATTTTTAAGTTGGCTTAACAAACCCATCCTTCCAAGGGCCACCTGCATACTCCTAAAGTTCCACTTACCGGTCTGTCCCGCCACCCACCGCAAAAATGTCAGGCCTACCACACCCGGTCAAAGGCAATTAATTCGTAGCAAAGATATAATCCCCATCCATCCAGTTTTCCAAGACACGGTGGAAGAAACTAGCCAGACGTACGAGATCCACGCCAGTCTGGGCCGGCTCACCTCCCCGGCGTGCGCATCTACTAACGCTCTAGGGTTACCTGCAGCGGGGGCGCCTGCTCGCAGCTGTCCCCCACCGCGCCCCGCAGCCCAGGGCCGGCGCCCCCAGTGATCCCGGGGGAGGGGGGGCTCACGCTCTCCGCCCCTACCCCCCCGCCGGCGTCTCGGCCAGACCTTGGATTGTGCGTAAAGCCAGGCAACAGGGCAGCCCTGGGAAGTAGGAGGAAAACAAAGGGGCAGGGGTTGTCGGCGGGGACGGCAGTTTCAGGTAAGGCGGCAGAAGGGAACCTCTCTCGGGGCTAACATGAGAGCAGGTCGCTGCGGGAAGAGAGGCGCTCGTGAGTGGGGCCGTGGGGAGCACAGAGTGGGAGAACCCGCGCTAGAACGGAAGTAGCCCTTAGCCGCGCAGGGCTCCTAACCTTGGCACCTGCGGCACCTCGCCCAGGACCACGTGACGGTCAGGTCCTACCCAAGTTTAAAATCCCCATTCTTCCGCTCCGTCGCAGACCCCGCCCCTCAGGCAGGAGGATCCAGACGTGGTTACGCCCCCACCGCCACCGCCTCCTCCTCCTCCTTCGCTCCCAGTACGTGCGGGGCGGGGCTCTCCGACCAGCCCCAGCCTGCGGCCTCGTTCCTTCCCGCCCTCGCCGGGCCCCGCCCCCCGCCGGGCCCCGCCCCCTGCCTCCGAGTCCCCTGAACGAGTCTGGCCTCTGAAGCGCTCCGCCCCTCCGCCCGGGACTCCGCCCCTCCCGGTCTGTTTGTAAGGAGCTGAGCCTCAACGATTGGTTGGAGTCAGAGACTTCGTTCCCTAATTGGCTGTGGTGCACGGCCGGCTTACCGCAGGACGCGGTGACCCGGAAGTGGTCCTGAGGCTCGGGCCGCGTGGACCCCCCGGCGCGGGCTACCTACATGCCGCGGCCGCCACGATGACCAAAATAAAGGCAGATCCCGACGGGCCGGAGGCTCAGGCGCAGGCGGAGGCGTGCCTCGGGGAGCGCACTTACCACGAGCTGCTGGTGAACCTGAACCCCATCGCGCAGCCCCTGGCCTCTCGCCGTCTCACGCGGAAGCTCTACAAGTGCATCAAGAAAGGTGCTGCGGCCGCTGCGGAGGCCGGTGGTGGCGCGGGCGGCGGGCCCAGGCCCCCCGACTGACTTCTCTGTCGTTACAGCCGTGAAGCAGAAGCAGATTCGGCGCGGGGTGAAGGAGGTTCAGAAGTTTATCAACAAAGGCGAGAAAGGGTAAGCCCCCCCCCCCCGCCGCCGCGTTTTGCGACTCTGGACGGTAGCACGAGTATCCCCGCTACTCGGGAGGTGCTCGGGAAAGTCTGTGAAGGTGGTCCGCCCCTCCGCACGAGGTAATCGGGCCCCGGGTGGGTTCCCTCCAGTACACGTCACTCGCCAGGGCTCGAAGGAACGCCACCGGGAAAGTGAGTTCCGGGGAAAGCGCGCGGAATAAGGCAGCTCAAACAGGGTCGAGCCCAGCCTCCTCCACTCATGGAACGTCTTGAGAGGATTGCGAAGGGCTGTACAGGCTGCAGTGAGAATGCCTTCATGACCTCGTTCTGGCCCCCAGGCCAGGCAGTAAACTCTTCCGAGGACAGGACGAAGCCTCTCGGTGCTTCACGTCTGGAAGTATGCACTGCATTGTTAGTGCTTAAGAGTGGAGTCGCGCTGGGGTATGTGATGCTCAGTGGGAAGTCTGGTCTAGGGCGCGGGGCTTTCTCCCAAAAGATACTGGTCCCAGGCTGGAGAGAGGGCAGTGGTGGACAGAAGCCTGGCCTTCTCTTGGGGCTTCCTAAGCCATGGTAGACTGAGTTTTTATACTCAGAGCTCTGCCGGCCACCGAGGGTTAAAGCCAGGGAATAACATGATTACCTTTACCCTTGTGAAGAGTTTTGTGGCAACTGGAGAGGAGGGGTGGGGGGGGGACAAGAGTAGACAAGGAAGTTGAGCTAAGAGGCTGCCCCAGCGTAGGACAGGTGATGGCGATGGCAATTAGGTTATTGGTGGCTGAAACAGAATTAAAGAGGTTGAATCTGAGAGGACTTTGGGACTTGGAGTGAGGAGGTCTGGATTCCAGCAGAGCAGAGGGCCTATTTAGATGGACCCGGGTTTGCGTGGGAAGATCACGAGTTTGGTGCCTTTTAGATATGGGACACACACACACCAACCCCACCCCCCCGGGCCCCCTGGCAGAACTGTCAGATAGGCAGATGGCCACACAGACTGGAGGCTTGGAAGGGAGAGGCCAGGCAGGAGAGAACAGATTTGGGATTTGTGCGCACATACATGGCACCTGACGCCGTGGCTGTGGCCCAGGTCAGCCAGGGAGAAGGTGCAGCCAAGGGTCAGGCTGTGAGGAGCACTAGCACTGAAAGGCCACTTGAAGGGGTGCCGGCAGAGGACAGCCTGGAAGACAAAAGGAAAGCTAGGAGAGTGGGCCCAGTACGTGGAACTAAGAGCTCTTTCCTTGTGTTTGTCTCTCGCCCCTCTCTGGACAATATTCTTCCTTAGTGTCTTCAGGATTCCCAAGGCCCTTGCCCCAGAACCCTGACACCTTGCCAGCCAGAAGTCCTACCCTTCATTGCTTCCCTGTGACTCTTGGGACAAGCTCAGGCTTCCCAGCCTGGCACTCAAGGCCCCAAGGTTCCACTGCTGCCAGTCTCTCTAGCCTCCTTGTCTGCTTCTATCACTATCCTGGATTTCAGAGCCATCCCAGGCCCCCATCAGCCAGCTCCTGGGTATGTGCAGTCATTCTGACTCTCTCAGTCTCAGATGCTTTCCCCTCCTCCAGCCCCTCCAAAGGCTGCCTGACACCTTCCTCATTAAGCTTTCTGATCCAGAGTCGCCTCCTGATTCCTTTTTTGGCTGGCTCTCGCTCCTTGGTGTCACTCCCATACCTCACCTGTCCCACTGGAATCCCACTTGTCACCTGTGTCGGGTATTTATTTACTTCTTTGCCAAGAACTAGGGCTCACCTCCCCAGAGGAAGTGATCACCAAACAAATTTGCATGCACTTTCAGAAGGTGAGAGATTGGCATCTGGGGTCCTTGAGGGCGGTGAGGGGGGTGGTGGTGGGGCATCTTCTCTGTCCAGAGGTAGCACTTTCAACTGAAAGAGGAAATGGGCAAGTTAGAAATGGTGTTTCTCTCACTATAGGATCATGGTTTTGGCAGGAGACACGTTGCCCATTGAGGTATACTGCCATCTCCCAGTTATGTGCGAGGACCGGAATCTCCCCTACGTCTATATCCCCTCTAAGACGGTAAGGAACACATGCCCGCCCCCACCCCTCCCCGATCTTGGTCATAACTAGAGAGGGTCTGGCATCAGGTTGGTCCAGGCAGGCCACAGTGGAGAAATGCAAGCTTTGGAGTTGAGACTGACGTGGATGGAGCCTTTGCTCTGCTGGTCCCTGGCTCCAGTGTCCTTCTTGGAAACTGGGAACCCCTGCCCTCGTGGACCATGGGAATGAGAAAGGAGGTGTATGAGGATGTGCTCTGTCCGGGCAGTTGCTGAGCCTGTGTTAGTCCTGTTAGGTGGTTGCAGTGCTTGGGGAAGTGGGGGGCTGTTCAAGGGACTGGTAGCTGGCCTGATTCTCACATAGAGATGAGGAGATCATAGGCCCTGCCTTGGGCAACAGCCTCTGAGGCCGGAAGTTCATTCACGCTTGCCACGGGGCCGTGAAGGCCCAGTGTTGCCAGCCCACAGCTTGGAAGTTGGCAGATGGGACATGGACTGAATTGCACATGTCTGAGGGCTGGATGAAGCCAGTGGGTCAGGGTTTTGGGACTCCCCGGCATACAGGTGGTGCCGCCTTTTTCCCCACATGGCCCTTCTTGCCCTCATCCGCAGGACCTGGGTGCAGCCGCGGGCTCCAAGCGCCCCACCTGTGTGATCATGGTCAAGCCCCACGAAGAGTACCAGGAGGCTTATGATGAGTGCCTAGAGGAGGTGCAGGCCCTGCCACCCCCCATTTGAAGGACCTGGGCACCCGCTCCAGAAGCTGCAGGGCTGGCGGTGGGCCAGCTCGCTGCCCCTGGGCGCCCGTGCACGCACCTCTCCCTGGGCCCCCCGCGGCCCGTCTTCCTCCCAGGCCACTCCGCCAGCTCTTCCAGGAAGGCAGAGCTGGCATCTTCACCCTTCGGCACCAGTGCAGACGGTCCCCAGAATGGATTGTGGGGGAAGTAAATGCTAAGACTAAAGTGTGGAGAGTCTGTGGGTGTTTTTTTCGGCGGCAGCTGCTGGTGGGGCCAAGGAGGTGGTAGGCAGGAGAGAGTGGAAGCAGCCTTTCTCACCAGAGAACCCAAAGGACTCCGAGGGTGTTTGGTGCTGCTGCTGGGCCGGCGGGGCTGGTGCCAGACTCCAGCTGAGAACAGACTCTGTGCTGCCCACCCCCGGCTTCCGCCTCCCACTGATGGGAGCTATACCATAAGGCTGCCGGCAGACCCCCTGCACAGAAGCCTGCAGCTGGTGTTGGGGACACCCCCATTCCTCTTTCCTCCTTCCCCTGCCCCTAAGGGGCTGAAATGCCACTGGGAAACTTCTGGAAGCAATTTAGTCACGTACACAGCACATCTGAAGTACACATATGAAGCGGAGATGAACCCCCGGCCAGCTCTCCTGCTTGCCATAATGACCCCGGTGACCCAGGCCCTTCAATCATCTCAGGCTTCAGGTGCCTTCCTGCTCTCCAAGACCCAGCACAGGGCTTAGTGGGGACACACAGCAACTGAGCTCCAGGCACCGTGGAGTCAACTGCAGAGAGCTTGGGATGGAGGGTCGGATCCAGTTTCGATTCCGAACTATCTCCTTTACAAGCTGTGAGTCCCGTAGGGCAAGTCAGTGCACCTTCCGAGATCCTCGAGCACTGCTTCCCAGTAAGGAGGGTGCAGGACTGGATATATTTTTGTGTAAAAGCCTCTGGCCCAGGGTCTGGTGGGACACCCCTGGGTCTTTCTGTCACCCAGTCAGAGATGCAGCACACTGAGTCCTCTCTCGGTGCGGTGGGCATGCAGTAATTCCCTGTCGGTGAAGCCAATAAGTCAGGTAAAGTAAGGAGAAGGCCTGTGAATATATTTGCTCACTTATAAAACCAGGGCACTGGGTTTGAACCCAGACTATTTACAGTGGGGAATGGATACATACAGTCGTGAGGAAGAACCACGGCTCAGGCGCCAGGTGCTGGCGGGACTGGAAGCGACCTGGCTGGGGCAGGGTTGAAAGACGTCTGCGTAGCTGGCCAAGTGCTTTGCTTCTCTGTTGGCTGCTATGAAGTCACTGGCATACAGAAACAGGGCAGCGTAGGAGGACAGAGGCCCGTGTCCCTACCCTTCCAGCCAAGGAGCCAGCTGCCCGGCACAGATGGGCTCCTCTCCCTTCTTGGCTTCTGTCCATGGTGGTGCTCAGCATTTGCTCTGAAATGAACCACAGTCTACTGAAGCCAACCACCCCCACGGAGACAGAGCAAAGCTCGTGGGTGGAAAACCCCTCTGACAAAGTTCCTTCAAGGCAGGTATCAGAATATGATGCGCTTGCCATCTGCTGGGTTCTGCTCCATGGGGCAGTAGGGACACTTCAGCCTGCAGAGGGAGGAGAGTAGAGAATGTCTCAGGGGCTGGCCAGCAGGGGAGCCGAGCCAGGATGGGGCAGAGCACGGGGAACTTACTTTCCTCCATTAATGAGCTTGTTGAGGGCGTCCCGGGAGATCACGTGGCCACAGATCAGCTTGATGGGAGGGTTGGAATCGGAGGTCTGCTGCCGGAGGATGGGGCAGGCGAACACTGAGTGGTACCAGCACTTCATGCCGAGTTCGATCTCAATCTGGGGAGGCCAGAGGAGGGGTGAGTCCCACTGCCAGCTGTGGCTGCCCTTCCCAGGGCCTTCTGCTTGCCCCCCCCCCAAGCCCCCCGCGCCGGGCCTCACCGGTAGCTCGTCCTTGTGACTCCAGACCCCCGTGCACTGCCTCTGCTCAATCACAGCCTTGATGTTCATCAGCACAGGCAGCGCCACACAGCCAGAGGCAAAGCTGTGGAACAAAGAGCAAGGGCTGCAGTGGCGCAGACCCAGAGCCTGGCACACCGTCCTCGGCCTGTGTCTTAGGGCGGGGTTCTAAAGTGGCACATGTCAGACTGGTCCTTGAAAGTCTCCCCAGTCGCTCATAAAGCGCCACATAGGTAGTTATGTGTGTCCGACTCTAGAGTCATTCTAATGCACCCCCGAGTTTGACGACCTATGGGAAAGACAAAAGAAAGATCCAGGGGGCAGATACCAGCTCATCCAAACCACTGGAATGCCACTTGTGTGATGGGGACAGTGATCAGCTTGAAAGGGCCCCAGCCTGTCCGCCCCACCCTGCTGTCATGCACCTCTGTGACGGGTCATCATCAGTAAGGGCACTCAGACCCGGGGCAGATCCTAACCTCACAGGGACTCCAGCAGGGGCTGGGCATTGACTGGCTGGGATAAACACCTATGCTGCGCCCGAGAACCGTCCTGAACTGTCCCTGGTGTTCCGGCTGGGAAACACTGTTCTTTAACCAGAATTCTTCCCCCTGGGGTGGGGCAGGAGGGGACGTGCCACTCTCCACTGTGGTGCAGGGTGGGATTCTGGGACCAGGTCCACATGCTCTTTAATCCCCATCAGGCCCTGGGCAAGTCCACGCTTGCCTGGGGCCTGTGTGTTCTGTCATCTATAAACCAAGCGTAGCTACCTGGAATTCCCAGGGCCTCGTGGAGTCCTGAGAACATCACCGTAAAGGAGCCTCCCAAGGGAAAGGTCTCCACACATGCTACCCAGGCACTTCCCAATCTCCCCGATGGCCGGTGGTCGGAGAGGCGGCGAGGCTGCAGAGGCTCCTGTGGTAAGTCAGGGCTGAGGTGGCAGCAGCACAGAGACCTTATTCAAAAGACCTTACAAAAAGGGAACCTTGACCCCACCACTGACCTTGCAGTGACGTCAGGCCACAACTCTTCCTAACCTCAGTTTCTCCAACTGTGAAAATCAGGTAACTCCTGAGCCAATTTAGGTCTGAAAGAACCAAGTACTTCCCCTGGCACACGGAATGGCCTCCACAGACTGTTTCCCTTGAAACCACTCTCCCACTCGCGCTGCCCCCACGGGGCTGCCAGTACCTGACGCTGAGGGGTGACTCCACCGACAGCCCCAGCAGGGAACAAGCGTCCCTGGTGAAAGTCTCGCAGATCTCTGCCCAATGGCTGTTGTCCAGGAGGTGGCAGTAGGGCGACTTCTCCAAGCCCAGCCGCAGGTACACCAGGCTGCCCATCATCACCTGGATCTCTGCGGGGCAACCAGGCACAGGTCAGGGCAGCAGGGGGAGCGGGCAGGGGCGGCGGGAGGGCAGAGGGAGAGCAGGCTGGGCCCCTCAGCTCCCAGGCCCCTGAGCAGCAGGACCAGCCTGCAGAGATGCCCTCAGCCAAAACTGGTTTTCGCTAAAGTCCAGTGTGGAGGTGGAGTCTCGGGGCTGCTGCTGCAGGACAAGGACAAGAATCAGCCGCAGTCTGACATTCTCTTCCATCCTTCCAAGTGCACCGAGGAGCGAGTCTCAGGTTGGTGCTCACGTTTTTCTTCTCCAACACTAGCTACTCTCCCTTTTAAAAAACTCTCAGGTGGTATCTAGATTTACTAACTGACAATGCTTGGTTTTTATGATTTCACAAAATGTGAGGTAATAAACAGGGAGGAGTGGAGCTAAAAAACCAGTTACTACGGGTAGGAGTGGTTACTAACAGCAAGCATCTGGAAGGGGAGACTCCAGTTACTGCGGTCTGGAAATCCTGGTGGGATGGAAGGGGGCTGTGGAGAGGCGCCAAGTGAGTCTTAAGGAAACGAGTGGGCCGCTGCTAGGTGGGAGAGCTCAGGGCTGCAGCGCAGGGGCGCACATGGCCCTGTGCGCTGAGTGTGGGTGTGGCACATGGAGGGTGTGCCCGGCCTGAGATGAAGCTGGAAGGGTATGGCAGAGGGGGATGCAGGGTGCAGGGGGAGAGACCTGAGTCTGGAGTTCACCTGGGAGGCTGTGAGGGAGGGCTCAGAGTTCTCAGGTTGGGGAAAGGCATCCTGGTTGCAGCCCCTCAGGCGGGGCAAGGACTCACACCCCAAGCCCTGACCCCTGCTAACACCGACACCCACCGGAGCCCGGCAGCCCAGAGCCCAGCCCCCTGAGCACTCACCTCGCTGGTGCAGCCGAGCAAATGGCTGAAAGTGCCGGGCATAGCTGAGGGCCTCGAGCTGCTTCTCGGGTCCGCCTGCCAGGAGGCGGATGAAGTGTAGGCGGTGCAGCTTGAACTCCAGGGAGCTGTTGAGCTCGAGCAGGCGCTGCCTGTGGGAGACGGCCCATCTGGGAAGAAAGGGAGCTGGTGGGGCAGGAGAAGGGACCCTGGTGGAGCCAGGAGGGAGAGGTGGGCTCCAAAAGCCCAAGGGCTGGAGGCGTGTTAAGTACACCACATGATGGGAAGACCACAGACGGCCCCGTCCCCGCACTGGCCCACCCGAGGGCCAACTTACTCCAATGCCGGCCCTAGGTCTTGTTCGTGCAGAGCTTCCAGGATTCGATTCAACTCAAGGAAAGGCTGCTTAAAGTCCAAGTCCACGTTCAGTGTTGATTCCTGTGGGGAGAGTGCAAACCCACCGCTGGAGGACTGTGTTTCCAGAATATTCCAGTTGTGGAAGGCTGAGTGTTGCGGGCTGGCCTCCTTGGAGTGCAGACTACAAAACCCAGCCCCAGGATCTTAGAGACCTGTGTTGAGTAGCATGGTAAGAAAATTATTCTTCAGTCCTCTTAATCATATTGAGAAAATACCCTTACTTCTACTGCTCGTGTGTTTTTAACACTTAACAAGTGCCACTTTGTCATGTTACTAATCTCCCTTTTCAAGAAAGCGATATCAGGCCTCAACTCAGAACCCTGGCAGGCAACCGACCCCAGCTAGAGATTCATGACTTCACTTGCCATCGTATATATTTGTGAAGCTAGCTTCTATTGATGGCAGGGGCAATGATTTCCCCTCTAAAATCAGTGTATAGAAAGCATGACAGGAAGCAAATCGAAAACCAACCACGAAGCAGAAGCAGAGGAGGCTGCTTCTAGCACCTACACAGCGAGGCCATTACCTGGCACAGCTCCTCGGCGACGCTGAGCATGCCTTGCTGGTACAGGTGCTCCACGATGGCCGTCTGTAGGATCTGCTGCTGCTTCTCCCGAGAGTCCCACACCGCGTCGGAGACCACACCGCAAATCTCCGAGTCAAAGTTCTGCCGAGGACAAGAGACAAGGCCCTGTGACTCAGCGTTCTCATTTCCTGCTGAGCCCTACCCCTCACCCCCCACCCCAGACACCAGCCCTGGGCTTTGCCCACCCCCCGCCTGAGGCTGCCCACACGCTCACCCTGTCGATGGCTTTGCCCACTCGGGAGACGCTGCTGTGAATGTCCTTGTGGTCCGAAGCCAGCTTCTGCACAGTGTCTTTGATCTTCCGGCAGCACTGTGACATCACCAGGGAGAGGGTGGCTGACAGAGGGGTCCCCTGGAGGGCTGCAGGGAAACACTGGCGGTGAATCAGGACACAGAGCAGCACACCTGGTCCCTCCTGGCTCTCTTCTCAACACCAGCCTGGAGGCCCAGGACGCAGCTCCAAACCCCAGGGTGAAAGACCCTGGCTTCTGTCCCAGGTCCTGCCACTCTTTAACCGCATGCCTTGGAATTGGTCAAGTGGGCCAAGTGGCTTCATCTCTCGGTTCATTCATGCAGTGAAAGGACCTGCCCTGTCTGTTGCTGTGAAATGTAGATTCGGCACGTCCTATGGGAAAGTACTTTATTTTAGCTTCTTTAATCCTCCCCACCATGCTCTGCAGTGGACACTGTTAGTATCCCGTCCTGTAGCTGGGGAAGCTGAGGCCATGACTTGCTAGGTGACGGCAATGACAGAGCTAAAACACCTGCTCCTCACCACCACACCAGACTCTTCACTGTCTTGAGTCAGACGCCACGTGCAAGGTGGCTTTGGGCCATAAGGCACTGTCCCCATGTTAGTGCCTCTTACCAACCCAGAGATACTGCCGGGGAAGTTCAGGATATTTCTGGCTCAGGACTCCCAGCCTGCAGCGGTTTCCACTGCCACGGCTGGGCTAGAACCAGACCCACTGCCAAGAGCACATGGGACTCGGAAGAGAGGAGGACAGACAGAGCATCCGCCCCTTCCTCCAGCCCAGCACCAGTGCACCTTCTTTAGATGGCAACGCCTTGGTTCAGGGAAAGAAATGTGACCCAAGAGAGCCAGGGAGGGTCTTAGCTCCAAGACCAGAAGCCCTGGAAGAGACATGCATTCTACCAAGTCACTGAACACACGGAATGGGAACTGGAGCTGCTGGAGCACCGGGACCTCCTCGGGGTGGGGGGGTTGGGGGCACTGCTCTGAGAATGAGGACAGTGTAGATTGAGGGGATCACACAGGCACTTGGATCCAGGGGGGTCTGGACATTTTAGTCACCTGAGTCCATGAATCCAGTGTCCCCCACTCCTGCCTGTTCATTTAAGCTGGTCTGAGCTGGGTTTCTGGTACCTGTAACTGAATGCCTTCTGACAAATACCACCAGGAAGCGGGGGTGGGGCCTCACACAGGGAGATGGGCAGCCCCCCGACACCTTTCTATTAAAGTAAGCTCCAGGCCCACCATGGGGCTTAAACTCATGATCCCAAGATCGAAAGTCACGTGCTCCACTGGCTCAGCCAGCCAGATGCCCTGAAACCAATGCCTTTTAACCTGAAATCCCCAATCTTCCCTGCCCAAGGACCCCCCTGAAACCAGGAGCGCTGTCAAACCCTCATTGGAGAACACACGGTCTCCCTGTAAACAGCCTGCAGCAGGCCACCGCCATCTGTCAACCAATGGCACCGCACAGTGTTTCAGCCCCGCAAGAGGAACCCACCCTAAGGCCGGGTTAACCTGTCATCGAAGCAAGGACCCCAGCCTGGCATCTACCACAGCATGGCACAACCACACGATGCGATGGGAAGCAACCAAGTGCAAGAACAAGGCAGAATTCTACGTCGTGAGACAGAACATTCTCCAAGACAAACTGGAGGAGGAAAAGCAAGATGCAGGAAGGCATGCACTTGAGCCTAGGTGGGAGGGGTGACAGACGCACATGCCACCTCCGTGTGCACACAGATGCTGTCTGGAAGGGCACCCGAGACACTGGGCACAGGGGTGACTTTGGGGAGAGGCACACAGGAACGGGGAATCAGGGAGAAAGGGAGACTCACTTTTCACTGTAAGCTCTTTTGACCTTGAAGTCTTTTCTATGTGCATGCTTTCTTTAAAAAAAAAAACAAAAACAGAAACAAAAACTAAAAGGAAACAAACTCTACTTCGTAGATTTATTTTTCACAGAGGCTCAAGGTATAGCAATTCCAAAAATACTTTCTATGTGGTGCTGGGAGTCAGGCTTCTCACTGTTGCAGAAAAGAGATACAGCTATGGATGGGGGAGGTCTGGGAAGAACCCTGTGATAGGGGACTGAAACTGGAGGTATCAGTATAAATTCATGGCCTGCAACAGAGATCTGTCTGCTAAAAAACCAGAAGCAATGACACCTCAGTAACAACCCAGTTCTTGGGTTCCAAATATAATATTCCACCCAAAGAACATCTCCTTGCAAAAATTACTTACACCAGGAACTATCTTAATTTGCCAGAAAGTTAGGAAGTGCTAAATAATAATAATAATAATAATAAATAAATAAAAAGGATGGGCCATGTGAAAAGGACGTCGGAGGAGAAAGAACACAAAAAAGAGTGCAACACTAAATATCCACATGTAAAAGAAGGAAGTTGGACCTTCCACCGTATCTAAAAATGAACTCAAAATGGAGCAAAGACCCAAGTGTAAGAGCCAAAACTACAAAACTCTGAGAAAACGCACAGGTAAATCTTCGTGGCCTTGGATTAGGCAACGGTTTCTTTCTTTCTTTCTTTCTTTTTTGAGATTTTATTTCTTTATTTGACAGAGAGGAAACACAAGAAGGGGGAGTGAGAGAGGGAGAAGCAGGCACCTGTAGAGCAGGGAGCCCAACGCAGGGTTAAAACCAAGGACCCTGGAACCATGACCTGAGCTGAAGGCAGACACTTAACAACTGAGCCACCCAGGTGCCCCAAGGCAATGGTTTCTTAGATAAGACAATAAAAATATCAGGAGCCAAGAAAAAATAAATTGGACTTCATCGGTATTACAAATTTTCATGCTTCACTATCAAAAAAGTGAAAAGACTACCCATGTGACAGACTATCCAGTGTGGGTCTAGTATTAAAGAATATACAAAGAATTCCTACAACTCAACAATAAAAAGAGAAACAACCCAATTAAAAAATGGGGAGCAATTTAAGTAGACAGTTCTTCAATGAGGAAAAACAAATGGTCAACAAGCTCACTCATGAGAAGACGCTCAGCAACATCAGTCACTAGGAAAATGCAAAGCAAAACCACAGTACAACAGCCCTTCATACCTACTAGGATGGCCATAATCAGAAAGACAGATAAAAACAAGCCTTGGGGGCACCTGGGTGGCTCAGTTGGTTGGGCGACTGCCTTTGGCTCAGGTCAGGATCGAGTCCCACATTGGGCTCCCTGCTCTGCAGGGAGTCTGGTTCTCCCTCTGACCCTCCCCCTTCTCATGCACACTCTCGCTCTCTCTCTCACAAATAAATAAATAAAATATTTATAAATTAAAAAAAACAAGCCTTGGTGAGGATACAGAGAAAGTGGAACCCTCATGCACTGTTGGTAGGAACGAGTAAATTTTTGCAGCTACATTGGGAAAAGTTTTCCTGTTCCTCACAAAGCTAACAGAGTCACCACATGACCCAACACAGAAAAGAATCAAGTACTGATTCATGGTACAACAGGTATAAACCTTGAAAACATGCTCGGTGAAAGAAGCCAGACACAAAAGGTCACACATCGTAGGACTGCATTTCTAGGAAGTATCCAGAACAGGTAATCCACAGAGAGAAAGTAGGAAAGTGGTTGCAGGGTCTGAAAGAGGGGGAGAAACGGCATGACTGTTAGTGGGTAGCATGTGTGTTCAGAGTGATGAAAATGTTCTGAAATTAGACAGTAGTAATAATGGCACAACTCTGTAAATATACTAAAAATCAACTCAAAAACTATACACTTTAAGAAGGTAAATTTTAATTATAGATCAACTTAAAAAAAAGGACATAGGAATCAGGGGTGACTGCTGGTCAAATCTAAGACAATTTAAGGATCAAAATAAAGAATAATTGTAATAGATTATAACCCAATGATAAAATAAGAATCTATGTGGTGTGAGGGCGCCTT
Source organism: Martes martes (assembly GCF_963455335.1). Lineage (NCBI taxonomy): Eukaryota > Metazoa > Chordata > Mammalia > Carnivora > Mustelidae > Martes > Martes martes. Next base: position 20,536,392 of record NC_137892.1, read on the forward strand.
GGTGGCTCAGGGGGTTAAGCATCTGCCTTCGGGCGCAGGTCATGATCTCAAGAGTCCTGGGATCAAGCCGCACATTGGGCTCTCTGCTCAGCAGGGAGCCTGCTTCCCCCACCCCATCTCTGCCTATCTCTATGCCTGCTTGTGATCTCTCTCTCTGTGTCAAATAAATAAATAAAATCTTAAAAAAAAAAAAAGAATCCACGTGGTGTGAACTGACAATAAGGGAAAAAGCAAAGTCGAATGCCAACAACAACAGCTGATCCTTCAACAATATGGGGGTTAAGGGCACCACACCGTGCACAATCAAAAATCTGTATGTAACTTTTGACTCCTCAAAAATGTAACTAATAGCCTTCTGGTGACCAGAAGCCTTACAGAGAACACAGTCAATTGACACATATTTGGTATGTCACCTGTGTTATATACCGTATTCTTATAGTAAAGCTAAGAAAAAGACAATGTCATTGAGAAAATAATAAAAAAGGAAAATACATTTACAATTCTGTACTGTATTTACTGAAAAACAAATCTGCATGTAAGTGGACCCACAAGATCAAACCTATGCTGTGCAATGGCCAATATGAAGGAATGACAGAGCAGGAAAAGTCACCCATGTTGCTTTCTAATAACCGATTGAGGCAAGAAATCATCCCTGGATCAATGTGCTCAAGTACAATAAAGCGCACATTTACATAGGCTCAAAGCATCTCCCCTCAAATTTCTTACTAATTAACTGTAAAGAAATGTTTTTTTAAAAAAAGATTTTATTTATTTATTTGACAGACAGAGATCACAAGTAGGCAGAGAGGCAGGCAGAGAGAGAGGAGGACCCTGAGACCATGACCTGAGCAGAAAGCAGAGGCTTTAACCCACTGAGCCACCCAGGTGCCCCTTAACTGTAAAGAAAAGTTAATTTTACACAAGGAGAACCTGGCCGACACCATCTTAACCAAGTGATCACAGTTCACATCACCAATCAGGGAAAACGAGCTGACACCTTGTACCTCCTGATATGATGCCCTGAGAACCAGATCACTTCCAAAGGACTCCGCTGCCCAAGATGCAACACCTGGGTGAGGAGGAGGACACAGCAGGCAAGCCCAAACCAAGAGATAGTCTGCAAAATCATTGGCCTTAGTGCTTTGAAAACGTCAATGTCATGAAAGAAAAAGGCAAGTGGGAGAACTGTCCCAGGTTAAAAAACCAAAGATGAGACATGTGAAACTACACGCAGCACCTGATTTTGGATTGGATCCTTGAATGGAGAATAAATAAAATGTTTTATGAGTGGTGCCTGGGTGGCTCAGTCTTTAAGCGTCTGCCTTCTGCTCAGGTCATGATCTCAGGGTCCTGGGATTGAGCCCCGAATCGGGCTCCCTGCTCAGCGGGAATCCTGCTTTTCCCTCTCTGACACCCCCTGATTGTGTTCCCTCTCTCACTGTCTATCAGATAAATCAAAATCTTTAAAAAAAAAAAAAGTGGTTTATGGAAACTACTGGACAGTGACAAAACTGAAGAATTGAGCTATATTTATTAGGTCATAATATTGCATTAATGTTTAACTTCTTGATTTAATAATTATATTGTATTTACGCAAAAGAATGCCCATGACCTTAGGAGATACACACTGAAAGTTTAAGGGCAAAGTGGTATGATAGCTGCAACTTACTTTCAAGTAGTTAAAAAGTAAGAGTAGGCAAGAGAAGTGATAAAGCCAGTATAGCAACGTATCAGCAGTCAATGTTTTCTATAAATCTGAAATGATCTCAAGGTGTCTTAAAAATTCAAAGTAGAAAAGCAAATGGAAGACAAAACATAAATGAAAATCTAAATGAAAATAATCTTAGGTAAACTAGCAATTTTTTTTTTTTTTAAAGATTTTATTTATTTATTTGTCAGAGAGAGTGAGCACAGGCAGACAGAGAGGCAGGCAGAGGCAGAGGGAGAAGCAGGCTCCCCGCTGAGCAAGGAGCCCGATGTGGGACTCGATCCCAGGACGCTGGGATCATGACCTGAGCCGAAGGCAGCCGCTTAACCAACTGAGCCACCCAGGCGTCCCAAACTAGCAATTTTTTAAAAAAGATTTTTATTTACTTCATGAGAGACACAGAGAGAGGGAGAGGGAGGAGCAGACTCCCCGCTGAGCAGGGAGCCTGATGTGGGACTCAATCCCAGGACCCCGAGATCATGACCTAAGCTGAAGGCAGATGCTTAACAGAGCCACCCAGGCACCCGGTAAACTAATAATTTCTGTTGGGCTTTTTGAAATAACTTAGAATGACTCCCATTACCCCAATGAAGGAGGCCTCCGCATCCACAGACTAATGTCCAAACTGTCATCCTTCTAGAAGCCTGTCACCAAGAGGCCTTGGGGGCTCCCAGGCCTCTGGGGAGGCAGACCAGGGACTCGGGGCGGGGGAACACTCACCTGCGCTGGCCAGCTCAGCCCGCAGCTGGCCCACATAGTGTAGGAGCTCCTCCAGGCTCTGCTCGCAGTGCTGCCCATAGGTCAGGAACTTCTGCAGGACCTTGTCCACCTCCCTCTCCACACTTGCACACTGCTCCATGGCGACCTCTGCCTGTGGGAGGGAGGGGTCAGCTGCATCAGGCCCCACCTGGGCCGGGGGGGGTGGGGGCATGCTGCGGAGGGCTCCCAGATCCCCCTCACAACACCCATGTCATTTATCAATGCTCAGCAATTCCTGGCTTAACACAGGTGTCCACGGCACCCATCACCCTGAGCCACGGTGCCCCAGAGAGACCAGGCAGGCACAAAGACAGGTGTTTTAAATCATGGTGACAAAATTACTGTTCCCAACTCTTTTCATTCTATAATCCCTGGTCATCTCTTTTTAATCAGAAGAGAGAGCAGGCCTCACACAGTCCTCAGCAGGCAATACTATCTACTAGAAATATGTATGAATACCGCCTATTTTCGTATCTCATGTATGTTAAGCACCTTCTCTTCAATTAGTGGACTTGGTTTTCCACATACTACAGTGATAGAATGCCCGAAGGCAGCCCCTGAATGGCCAATAACTGAAAACCCAGCCTAACGAACAGGTGCCGAGCACGTGGCCCTGATAGGCTTTGTCCACCATTCCACCCTCTCCCCTGCTGCTCACCCTGTCTGGCCAACCAGAACCGCTGGTCCCTCCCAGCTCTGGGCTCGGGTTCATGTGGCTTCCTCTCCCAGATATGCTGTCAGCCCTCCCCTTGTCAACTGCTCGAGAAGCTGGCTTATCCTTCCCGAGTCAGCCCAGAGACCACCTCCTCCAGCAGTCATCCCTAGCCTGCTGCCACCGGGATCCTTCCATTTGGCACCCTTCTGTTTCAGTTTTGATCACCGGGTAAGGACCAATCTGAGGGGCCACCTCCCCCACCAGACTAGAACATCTCTGGTTATAACGCACGCTTCCCTCCTCATTATGCCACTGTAAAGAAAGCTGACTTTTCTGGTCCCACCAACAAGGTGCCCTTCCTAAGTCCCTTCCACTCTGGGCCACTGCTCTATTCCAGAGCAGCCTTTGATGGTGACCATGTGAACATCCCTCAAAATGCTGGTGACAGACTTCCCTCCCTATATTTCCATCTAAAGGATTTGAAATGAAGGATCCTTTCAAATGTTCAAATCTGGCCAGCTGTCCATTGTCTCAAAGAAGGGTACAGAGTAATATCAGAAGACTCCCATGGCCAGTGTGATCACTGGGATGCTCCCAGTTTCACCAGACTCCCCATTCCCACCAGCACCACCAGTCTTGGCCTCAACCTCCCGGCCCAGCCTACAGCCACCATCTCCTTACCAGATGAGGGATGAATGATGGGGAAATAGCAACCCAGGGCCTGAGATGTGTTTCTGCCCTCTCTCCTTAAGCTGATATCTTCACACTACAATCTGTAATCATAATCATGATGTCCAGAAGACATGTCTTCCTCTTCATGATCCCTGAGCAAATACCCTATAACTGAAAATGACCCACGATGGGCAAAATACACCAGGGACTCCTGTCTGAAACAGTGTCATAATAATAATTACTACTGCCATTATTAGTTAACATTTCATTGGGGCTTATTATGTGCCAAGCACCATTCTAATGACGCTGCATGCATCAACTAATTTATTTAATTCTTACCAAAACACTATGAGGTAGATGTAGTTATTAGATCCAGATTACAGATAAGAGAATGAGACACAGAAAGATTAAATAACTTGCCCAAGGTGACACAGCTGGGAAAGGGAGACCTGGGAAGTGAAGCCAGGCCTTTTGGCTCCAGAGCCCTTCTCTGAAGCACTCTGCATCACATTACTCTCTGCACCAGCTCAACAGCCCACCACCTCACCAGGAAGGGAAAGCGGCCAATATCTGTGGTTGGAGTAAGTGTATAGCAGCGATTAATGAAGACAGGAAACATGAAGTCAATCACAGAGCCTGTGAGATGATCACCTAGGAAAGCCGGCAGCACAAGAGAAATGTGTGCCAAGAGTCTGGGCCCCAGATCACAATTTATCAAATATAACTACAGCTCAAGAAAGGTCAGGACTTCACCAAGGTCAAATAGACTGGCCCTGTCGACACCAACTGATGAAAAGGATGATATCAGGGAAGCCCAACTCAGCATCTTGGACATATTAAAGAGCTCACGAATGGGATGTTTGGGTCGCTCCATAGATTAAGCATCTGCCTTCGGCTCAGGCCATAATCTCAGGGTCCTGGGATCCAGCCCCGTTGGGTTCCCTGCTCAGTGGGGAATCTGCTTGTCCCTCTCCCTCTGCTCTTTCCCCTACCCATGCTTGTTTCCACTCTCTCAAATAACAAAATCTTAAAAAAAAAAAAAAAAAAAGCTGGGGAAGGAGATGCATACGAGGATTTTCTTTCCTTTTCTTCTCTTTTTTGAAGTTTTAATTTATTTATTTGACAGACAGAGATCACAAGTAGGCAGAGAGGCAGGCAGAGAGAGATGGAGAAGCAGACTCCCCACCAAGCAGAAAGCCCGATGCAGCGGAGCTTGATCCGGGGATCCCAGGACCATGACCTGAGCGAAGGCAGCCGCCTAACCAACTGAGCCACCCAGGTGCTCCTAGGGTGTGTCTTTAAAAAAAAAAACAAAAAAAAAACTATGCCTACAACAAAAGACACATGCAAACACATCAGAGTGGTTTCCTATGGTGGGTGGGGGAGGAAGAATGGAGATAAAAGGGAATACATCAATAAATACAGAAGAAACAAAGGCCCTGCCTGAATCAATTAAATGTATAAGGAACTGAGAAGTGTGATTAACTCAATAAAACATCTAAAATAAAATAAAGAAGCTGGGAAACCAGAACTTCTTGCAAGTATCCCACTCAGAAAGTCCAGGAGGCTAACTCAGTCTGTCTGTCCATGGTGAGCCACTCTGCTTGAACCCCACTTGGCCATCCTCACTAGGCACTAGGGTGGATGAGTGTGTGAGTCTGTCTGTGACAACTTCATGATGAATCCAGTGGAATTTCATGTCCATTTCAAGCACTCCTCCCCCAGAAATGTACCCCATACATTTCTGTACAGAAATGACCCACCAGGAGGATTCCTCCAAAACAACACATCAGATGCTGTCATCCCTTGACTTAACACCACATGGCTTGACACACAACCCCTGTGTGATTACACACTCTGAGTCCTCTGCTCTGTGTCCTCGGCTCTGTGGCACAGTAACTTCCTGTCGACAGGTCTCCCCTGACTAGACAGTGACCTGCTCAGGCCTGGAGGCCAGTTTTTTCCTTTTTCTCCCCACGGCACCCAGCCCAGGGCCTGGGCCTCGTCCACAAGGGTGTTCAGTGAATGCTTGCTGATTAAATGAGCATCTACTTCCTAACTCTTGGGCTAGGGGGCTTGGGCTCAAACCTGCTGGGGGGAATGACAGGAAGAGACAAAACTGAAGTATTACACCCCCCACTAAGGCATGCATGGGTTTTGTCCCCAGACTTCAGCATCCTGAAACAGAAGGGGCCCTTCTGGGGCTAAAGGTAAGAAGTTTGTGCAAATCACAGACACAGAACTGGACACAGACACAGAAATCAACAAACAGCCTCCAATGACCCAACTCTTACACTTCTGCACCCCTCAGCTCTATCCATTCTCCACTCTAGTCACCACTCCTCTGCTTAAAACCCAATAGATTCTTACTGTATTCAGAAGAAAATCCCCCCTCCTTTTTAAAAATTTGTTTTTTTAGGGGCACCTGGATGGCTCAGTGGGTTAAGCCTCTGCCTTCGGCTCAGGTCATGATCCTAGGGTCCTGGGATCAAGCCCCACATCGGGCTCTCTGCTCAGCAGGGAGCCTGCTTCTTCCTGCCTCTCTGCCTACTTGTGATTTCTCTCTCTGTCAAATAAAAAATTAAATTAAAAAAAAATTTGTTTTTTTAGTATTCTCTGCACCCAACGTGGGGCTGGAATTCAGGACCCAGAGATCAAGAATTGCATGTTCCTGTCTGAGCCAGTCCAACGCGCCCCCCTCCCTTTTTATGGCCTCAAAAGCTTTACTGGAGTCAACTCCCAACCACCCCTCCAGCCTCACCTACCACTCTCCCCCCTCACTGGCCACACTCCAACCATACTAGCGTCCTTTCTGTCCTTGACAGGAGTTTATTTCTGTCTCAGGGCCTTTGCACAGACTGTTCCCTCTGCCTGATACACTCCTCTCCGAAATCTTCCCAGGACTGGCTCCTTATCAGGGTCCAGTGTCCATGTCAACTCTTCCGAGATCTATCTGACGCTGGCCCCTCTGCTCCACTCCCACGCCAGACACTCCATCTTATCACTGTTCCTTTTCTTCAGGGCACATCTCTAGTTGAAGTTTCAAATCTTTCTTCTGTCATTAACCAAAACTAGAGAGAGGGCAAAGCCCACCATTTCCCCTAGGCTGCAGCTTCTGCTAGGAGCTTCACCTGCATTAACGTGCAAATGACTGGCAAACTCCGCCTCATCCTTCCAAAGACCCCGCTCGAATGCCCTGTCTGGCCCCCTCATCCACACCGGGTTACCTCTCCAGCTCCTGGTCCCCACGCCCGAGGACTGAGGAGAAAGCCAGCCCAGGGGCAGGCTGGGGCCGCGGCTTGGTGGTGGGGGAGGTGCTCCGGAGAAGGCCCGGGGCCTGGGAGTCCGGCCGAGCTGCCGCCCCCCGCGCCCCCGTCGGCCGTCCCGGGGCACCTCGCCCTCCGCCCGCACCTCCCGGCCCGGAAGCCAGTCAGCTCTCACCTGGTCCCCGCAGCTGGGACCGTGGCTTCCGGCGCGTCCGTCATCGGAACCGGAAGCCGCGGCGGTTGCTCGGCGGATTTGGACCCGCCCACTCACGGCCGCGCGGAGGGGTGGCCGCCCCGCGGATCAGCCGCTTCCGGTCCGATCGCCGCGCTTCCCCCTGCCGCGCGGCTAGAGTGGAGTCGCCTGAAGGCGACTGCGGCTGCGGCTGGAAGCCCGGCCTCCCGCCGTTTGACTGTCGCCCGCGGGCTTCCCCCGGTACCCACAGCCGCAGGCGGGGGCCGCGACCCTCCATCCCGGCCGGAAGGAACCGGACCGACCCACGTGCGCGCCCGCGGGAGTGCGCGGGCTTGGGGGCCCGGCTTCCCCCTCCTCCCCCGGGTCCCAGCGCCCCACCTTCGCTCTCGGAAACCGAAACCCGAAAGGACTCTGCCTTCCCCGCGCCCTGCCTTTCGCCCTCCTGCAGTGAAGACAAACCCAAACTGCAGAGTGCATGCTAGGAGTCCAAGGGTTCAGCTTTCCTGCTATGGCTCCTTGGTGCCGCCTTTGAAATAGCAGCTGATCTTTAAAAGAAAAGTCGTTTTTTTCCTACCCGGCCTCGCTGGTCCCCTAAGCCTGTACTTGATCTACCCACTGGGTATTCAACAGAAGGATTTTGCTGGGGGTCCCAGCCTCTGTCTTGCCGCCCTCCGTGACCGATCTCCTTGGGGGCCGAGGGGGGATTGCATAACCGTTTTAAGGAGGAAGGGTAAAGGTTAGGAAGGAAGAGAAAGGCGGTGACCCCAAACGCAGGGCAGGGCTCAATTCACGATCCTCCCAGGCCCCCTTGCTATGTAGGGGAGGGGCAGAGAAGCGCCCTCCTGCCCCCATTTCCCCCGCAGGCCTCAGGGACTTTGACTAGAAACAGGCTCTGTCTCTGTTCCCCTGACTTCCTTCTCCCTGTTGGGGTCAGCTGTCATTGCAGAGCAACCTCCCCTCCAACCCTCTAGGCTTCCTCCCCGCCACCCCACCCCCAAACGCCCTTGCTCAATCTTGTTTTCTGTATAGCGTTTGCACAATCCAGTTGTGTTTTCTTTATAGCATTAGGCTCGAAATCCTGTGTTTATTCGTTTAGTCTGTCTTCCTGCCCCTAATGCGAACACACACCGCTTTTAGGATAAAAGCATCACTGCTGTATCCCCAACACCACGTGCTTGGGACAGAGTAAGACCTTAAAAATACTCCGAGGTAGCCAATATGCTCTATTTTAAGAACGAGGAAACAGCGGCTCCAAAACCTTACGACACACACCGGGAGGAGGGCGGTCCGCGGCCCCGGGGAGCCCGCGGGGGCGTCGTCGGAGCATCCCGGAGACGCCTGTCTGGGCACCTCGAGCCTGGGTGGTCCTAGCCAACGCCGGGGCCGCGGGGGAGGAGAGTTGAGTGAACCCTGCCTGGGGCCGCTGGCTAGGCTGAAACCGCCACCAGGCCCGCAGGACCTCACAGACCTGCCCGAACGCCCTAGGCTTCTTCCTGTGGGGAAGCCCTAGCCTGCTTCACAGCCCAGGTGGGCGTGTGCAAAGTCTGGCTTTTCCAAGGACTTTGAATGTCCCGCCCGCGCGCACGCGCAACACACACACACACACACACACACACACACACACACACACACACACACACACACATTCACGCGCGCGCGCGCGCGCGTACACACCCATCGGGCCATTCCACCTCTAGCTGTCATTGTCGTCCACCCCGAAGGTGGCTTTCCTTGCACGGCGGTTTTGTTACTTCTCAGCGTGCACCGTTTTCTTACGCAGATGATACCGCCAATCTTTGCTCGTCGTGGCTTCTGTGGGGTGGGGCTGCTTTGAAGCAGAAGAACTTATCGGGTCTCCACTAACTCAGTAATAGTCCGTTTCATCTTTTGCTAGTTTCCTAGGATTTGATTTTTTAAAAAATTTAACTCCTCAATACATGTCCACTTCATTTTGCAGGGGGTAGTGCAAGGTATGGCTTACTTCCAACCCCCCCCCCCCATAGTTTCTGCCCAGTTACTCCCATACCTCTTATTAAATGATCCTACCTTTTCCTCTGGTTTGGAAGCCTTTTATCATAACATTAAGATTTTCTGTAGAATGGAATCTATTTCTGGCTCTTCATTCTTTCCATTGAGATGTCCTATTATCTTTACATGGATGTCATATTGTTTTACTTGCTACTTTGTAACATATTCTAATATGTGGAGGGATTATTCACAAAAAGAAAAAAAAGGTTATTGAGAAAGCAGATCACTGGTTGCTGGGGAGGGGGCAACCGAGACATGGGAATTTGGGGGTGTGATGGAGCTATTCTGTATCTTGATTTTAGTGTTGGTTATGCAGCTTTCTGTATTTGTCAAAGTTCTAAAAACTGTATAAAGGAAGCATTTTCCTGTATGTCAATTATACCTTAATGCTGGCGGGGAGGTGTGTGTTGGGGGGGGGGGACCAGGTACACAGAGAACACACCAGCTTAAAAAAAAAAGAAAAAGGGTTCGTGGCAGACAAGTTCTGGCGTGTTCTCCGGAAAATACAGCTCCCTTGCTTCCCTGAGTGAGTCGTGGAAGGCCAGGCTAGGAAAAGATGGCCCCTGCCCTGATAGCTGGTTGGGGTTAGGACAGCAGCAGCTGCTGGCCGTCTGTGGAGACTGGGAGCATCGGGCCTCAGCCCATGGAGCTCAAGTTGCCTGCTCAGTCCTCTTCCTTCCACCCTCCAGGTGGCACCCAACCAGTCTGCTCCTTTTCTCTGTTTCTGCCCCTCCTTGCAAGGCCTTGGTTCAGGCCAGGAGCAGCTACATCATTTGCAGGCTCTGGAGCAAAATGAAAATGTAAGGCTCCTTGTTCAAACATCATTAAGTTCAAGATCCAGAAGTCCTGGGGCGCCTGGATGGCTTAGTCCCTTAAGCATCTGCCTTTGGCTCAGGTCATGATCTCTGGTCCTGGGATAGAGCCCCCATCAGGCTTCCCGATCAGCAAGGAGTCTGCTTCCCCTTCCCCACCCCCCCCCCACCCCTGTCAAATAAATAAAATCTTCTGAGTGTGGTCCTGAGTTGTCACACAGGTCACACACACATGAAACTAGTCCTGGTTCTGGCCCTCCCCTTTGGCTGCCTGAGGGACCCACTCACAGCCTCAAGTCCTCCTGTTCCTGTTTACCAGTCTGTCTAGGGGCTGCCTTGCCTCCCCTCAAACCCTTTTAGACAGGACGGACCCTCCCTCCCAAACTGCCCCACCCCTCCATGTTCAATGCCAGGCTGATCCTGAATGCCCTCCTCACACGCTGCTCCTGAGGAAATCCCCACAATCTCCCTTTCTCAGAGAAGTTTATCCCTGTTAAAGAAAAAAAGCAAGCATGACATTTGTCAAAGAGTAGTTAAGGACTACTTTATTCCAGAGGCGTTACTGTCATAGGAGGGGGAGGTTTGTAGTAGGGGAGAGAGAGTGGGCTCAACACTAAATACGACAAAGAAATGCAGAATTTACCGCCAAGGAGCAGGGGTGGGGGTGGGGGTCAGTGGACAAAAAATTACTAAGAGGACACCTCTGGAAGGTGGGAGGCAGCCTGGCGAAACGCACCTCACAGGTCTTGCTGAAGGCAGGCCAGCCATCACCTGGGGCTTGGTGGAAGATGAAAAACCAGATTCCATTAGGAGGGGAGTCAGATACAGAGGATGGGGGATTCTGGCGGGAATAACTTAATGGTAATCTTGCTAGAACTGGACTACATAAGGAGGGACACCTTCCAAGGTCAGGAGCAAAGAGAGGTTAGAAGTGCTTGACCAAAGTCTGGTCAATCTTTGTCACACACCCTGCCCCCCCCCTCCCAAGACACACCCCTCATCACCTGCAGTGAAGTGAGCCAGCTTTCTTCTAAACCCCACCTCTCATGACCTATTTCACTTTTGTTGCAAGAAATAGCACATTCTTCTTTTCTGAATCCGAGAGGACTAAGCCCCACCTACATGGGTGGTGAGTTCCTCAGTCTGAATTGTCACCGTGGGGCATGAACCCCCTTTGAAAAAGGGCTCCCTGATACCCATAGGCCCCCCACCCCCGCCCCAGTCTCGGAGAAATGTTTCTCCATGCTCTGCTGACTTGCCACCGTGGGGGCCCCCTCCGTTGTCCCTGTGTGTATGTTTGCATTCTTCCCCCTGCAGGGAAGGGTCATGGGGGTGGAGGCCTTGGCCACTGTGGTCTCCTCCTCTGAGTACCAGGCCTGGCCCTGAGGGAGACAGGTCGTACCCCACTGGGTAGGAAATGGTGACCAGCTCTGCAGCCTGAGTGCTTGGCAGTGCCCGCAAATGAACGAACACTCAGAGCCGGACACTTCCCCACCCACGCCACTCCACCGCCAGCTCCAACCCATGCCAGTCAGGGAGAAGGTCTGGTCCCTCTGGACTCCAAGCTCCCCGCTCGCCCAACAAGGCCACCCAGTGCCTTCTGGGCTGGAGCCAGCGTAGGATCTGGGGATAAAAAACAGAAGACACAGCCCTGCCTGGCAATGCCTGCAGCCCCTTGGAGAGAGACCGACGATGTCAGCAAATATACAGTTCTGTGGACAAGAAGGGGGTGGGCAGTGGCGGGGGAATGCCCAGGCAGGGCAGGGCATGAGTTTAGGGAAGGCTTTCCTGAGGGAGAAAGACCTGTGAGGAGGCTCAGCCTGGAAGACGAGGGCCCAGGGGGGCTGCGAAGGGCTGCTGGGGTCAGAAAGGGCCGTTACCTGGAGGCCAGGCTGTCAGAAGCCTTGAGTGATAGACTAAGGGGCCTGGTAGGGGCCACTGGAAAATGTGACAGTGAGCTGAGAACAGGAGAGATCAGGGGTCCAGAGCCCAGTGCGGGGAGCTCGCCTCGGGTCTCGAGAATCCGCTGCTTGGGTCTCATTTGCTGGGGGGAGGGGGCCTCTGGGCAATTGGGGAGCTGGGGGTTGGGGCCACCTCTCGCAGGAGGGAGGGGTAGTTCCAGAGCGGTAGCCACTGCTGCGACACCTGTGATCGGCTAGAGCCACCGAGCCGGCTCGGGGACCAGGGAACTGGTTTGCCAGGCAGGAGTGAGCTAACAAGGGATCCGGTTCCCTCGGAGCCACCCCAGCTTCAGCTTTCGTGGGCACCCGCCCCCTGCATCTGGGTCTGGCCCTGGTTTCTGGCACAGCTGCCAAGTTTTGGTACCGCCCACCCATTCCCCGCCGGCTGTACTGGCCGGCCCAGCTCTCTAATTGCTGGGTGGGGAGCTTTTCTGAAGAGATGGTATACCGGAAGGGGGACCCCGGCCATGGTGGGGCACCTAGGCCCCCAGTATGACCAGCTCCAGGCTGCAGGGAGGGAGTGATGCAGGCTTTAGGTCAGCACCTAGCTCTAGGGGGGTGGGGCAGGGGTGCCTTCCCGAGGGTCACTAGCCCAGAAACCTCGGTTTGGAGGGATCTGTGAAACGGGTTCCAGGTCTGCCTAACTTGAGTACTCCCAGTTTCCCTCCCCTGCAGAGGACCTGGGCTCAGGGTGGTCCTCAATGGGACTCAGCTAGGCACAGGGGTCTGTCTTGGCCACAGCCTCTACCCCAGTCTGGGAGAGCCAAGAGGGGCTGAGGTTGGGGCTGGCGGGAAGAAATGGAGCAGGAACAGCAGCCAGAAAGCAGCCCTCATGGCCTCCCAACCCAGGAGCCCCAAACACACCCCCAGACACACCCATCACCCACAAGATAGCTCCACACGCACCTGCCACTTACAGAGCCATAAACACACCATCCCCACGGCAGACAACTCACACACCCCATGCTCCACCCTAAAAAGGTGGGGCACACCAGCACATATCCCACAGCCCTCTGTGGGTACCCCTGCACAGTGACTCCACCAGGACCCACCTGCTGGGGGCGCGAGGGGTGGCCAGGCGTGGCCTGGGAAGGGGGAATCATGGCTGAAAGGCACAAACTGGGGTTTCTGCAGAGAACTTGTCTGAGGGTGCCGCCGCCCTGGGAGGGAAGATGTCTGCGGGCTGGCTCCCCTGGAGCGGGACGCGCATCTAATTCAATCTAATTCAACCCTGAGACCCCACGCACCGAAGGCCTAACCGACAGGATGTGCTCAATGCCCGGTGGCAGTTACAGTGATGCACACATAAGGGTGCTGAACTTTACTGCAAGGAGTGGGGACGGGCCACCTGCGTGCCAGACTGGATCTGTGCTCCAGGCCACCCACCGGGGAAGAAGCAAAAGCCCAGAGGGGAAACCAGACAGCTGAGAGACTGGGGGTGGGAGCGGGCTGGAGGGTGTGAGGACCGAGACCAAGGGTCAGGGAGCCTGGTGCAGGGCTGGAGGTGGAGGGTTCTTCCTCTCCGCACAGAGATTTGCAGAATACAAATCAGATCACATCTCACCCCTGCTTAAAAACATCCCTTGCCCTTCCATTGCTTACAGGGAAATGGCCACATTCCCAGCTGTGTGGTGCAGGACCTTTACCAAGTAACCCACCCACAAGTTTTCTCCGCCTGTTTCCTGCATGCCCCCCGGGGCAGGGGGGCTCCCATCCCTGAGGAGGGAGGGGTGTGCCACAGCCAGATGGAAAGATGGGAGGTGAGTTTTGGGAGGGCCAGGGCCCTCCTGGAGCCTTTGGGTGCTCCGAGGGAAGCTGTCTTAGGACCAGCCCCAAACCCAACAGGGGGCTGGGTACCTAGGGCCCAGATTTCCTACCAAGAGAATGTTTCATGTTCTAGCAATGCCTTGGCTGACTTACCCTTTTGTTTTTTCTGGGTTCTCTGGTATTGTTCCTTCTGCAAAATCCCACTGGTGCTGAAGAAAGGAATTTCAGCCCACACGGCAGCTAAAGAACCATGTGATGCCGGGGCAAGGATGCCCCCACTCCCCAACAGGCATGCCCAGTGGCTGCACACGCGGGCACTGGGCACCCCTTCCCACTGTCCATGACCATAGAGGGGAGGAGCTACAGCCCAGGAAAAGAACCCTGCCAGCCCCCCCACCCTCCACAATCCTCTAGACTCAGGCCAGGGACAAGCCCAATGTAGCAGCCGGGGGCCTCCTTGTAGAAAATGTGGTTTTATTCTGGGGGAGGCCAATGTTCCCATCCCAGCCTCCCTCCTTCACGCCTGCCCTTCTGCATCATGGGGCTCTTCATTCCCCAACCTCCTCCTCTGGGCCACATCTACTCCAGGAACAGGGCGGGGGCCCCGCCCAGGTGCTCTTCTGCCCGGAAGCCTTGCCCCCTGGCTCCTGCTGCAGGCCCCCTATCTGGCCTACAGCACCACTGGAGGAGCCCTCCTCTCGGTGGGCCTCCCCACCCCTGGCCAGCCTCAGCAGCTTCTGCCTCCGGCCAGTGTAAGGAAGGAACCAGCCGTCTCAGGGCAGGCTTGTCCAAACCATTTTCTGGCGGTGCTTCTGCCGCCCGCTCATCCACCGGCCTCAGATCTTGGAGGACTCCAGCCGGGGACTCCAGGGCGCCGGTGGCTCCCGCAGCGCCCGCAGCTCCTGTTCCAGCGCCTGGTTGCGGCGGTACATGTCCAGGTAGCCTCCCTGGATCTCCCGCTGGTAGCGTAGCACCCGCTCCTTCTCCTCCTGCCACGTCCGCCGCTCCCGCTCGAAGCACAGCGCCTGCTCCTGGGCGCGCAGCCGCTCCTGCACCAGCTGGGCCCGCAGCTGCTCGGCGCCCCCTCCGGCCCCTCCGCCCTCGCTGCTGCCCGCCTCGGCCAGCAGCCCCCGGCTCTTGCAGTCGTCCGTTTCACAGCTGCCGGGGGCCTCCTCCCGCGGGCCCTGCTCCCGCAGGCTCCGCACCGCCTCCCGCAGCTGGGCCAGCTCCGCGTCCTGCGCCTGCGCCTGCGCCCGGCTGCCCCGCAGCTGCGTCTTCAGGCTGAAGATCTCGGCCAGCTTCTGAGCCAGCTCCGCCTGCGCCTCCCGCAGCTGCTGCTTCAGGAGGCTGATCTCCGCGGTCTTCTGGCACACCTGGAGGGGCACAGCACCGGCAGGAGTGGGCTCAGTCGGAGGGCGGGGGGCGGGGTGGTGGTGGGGAGAAGACAGGGACAGAGGGTTTCTGGATGCCTGCTCTCTCACCTCCCATCGGGCCTCCTCCTCGGGTCGGGTGCCAGGGTCGGCCTCCGGAAGGGCGCTGGGGGGCCGCGGCTCCGGGCCTAGGCCCTGCTGCGCGCGGAGCTCTTTGCGCAGCCGCCGCTGCTCCTGCTGGGCCATGAAGAGTTGGAGCTGGAGGTTGCGCTCACTGCGCTCTGCCTTCTGAGCTACCTCGTGTAGCCGCTCCACGTACAGGCGCTTCAGCTCAGCCAGCCACAGCCGCTGGCGCTCCTCCAGCACCTGCCAAGGGGAAGAGGCACCTGCCATGCCCGCGCCCACGGACACCCAGCTGAGGTTGGAGGGGAAATGTCCCCAACACGTGGCATGCCCAGGGAGTCGCTCTTCCTCCCTTCCCCACAACTCCTCAGCAGCAAGGGCCGCCAGTGACATAACATCCCCATCACGTGGGTGGTGGGAGATTGGATCCCCTCCATTTTCCTTACTCTCTGGGGGGCGGAGCCCCCTAGGTGAACTGCCTGGGACCACTCCTGTCTTCCCTGCACTCCAGTGCCAAGGGGCAGAACAGGACCCCAGGGAAGGGGGGTACCCTCACCTGTGTGAAGGGGTTGGCGCCATCCTCATCACCAAGGCCCCTCTTGAGATCCTCACAGGTGTCCGGCAGGACGGATACCACCTCCTCCGGGGTGGGGCAGGAGAACTCATAGGGCGGTGGCGGCTCAGGCAGGCAGCTCAGCATAGCCAGGGGCCCAGCCTCCTTGGGGACCCGTGAGGCCCGGTCCAGGGAGCCCCCCAGGTGGTTAATGTGGCCCAATGAGGAGCTGAAGGGGCCAGGGCCAGTGCCAGGACTGCGGCCAAAGCTGCCCCCGCTGGAGGAGTCAGACAGGCTGGGCTCGGGCTCGGGGCCGCCCTCGTCCAGGCTGAGGGCGTGCAGCAGCTGGGCACGGGCCTGGGCCTGGCTGGCCCGGGGCCCTGGGCTCAGGGGGGGGTGGCAGGCCAGCGTGTGCAGGCTGCCATTGCTGCGCCACATCTTCTGGCCCTTGTGGGCCGCCAGGCTCTGCATGGACAGGAAGCCCTTCCCAGCGCCCGCCACGGGCTTGAACACCGATGGGCGGATGCGGCACTGCCAGGAAGAAAGGGCAGGTCTGAGGCCCTGGGCTGACCTCAGCTCTGCCCTCTGACAGAGCTGCTCCCACAGCATCCCCCGGGATCCTCTCTGAGAACCTGGGGTTCACGTCCCCAGGGCGTGGTGACTGGTGACCTATGACCCGGCCTTCGGCAGGAGGTTCATGTCCCAGCCCCATCCGGGCACCTGGGTCTCCGAGGAGACCCCACACTCCCCATCCCCACCCTCCAACACTAGGGAGGGAAGAGGGCAGAGATGCACCTTGTCGAAGCGACCCCGCTCAGGCAGCGAAGTCTTGCTGAAGTCGCCAGCTCGAGGATGTTCTCGGTAGTAGAGAGTGGTGTAGTCAGCAGGCTCGTTCCGAGGGGCTCTCTTGGTGTTCTTGCCGTCCTTCTTGGGGAGGTGCAGGTAGCTGAAGAGCTCACGCTGGCCCAAGCCCTTCCGGAGGAGCCCATCAGGCTGGCGGGAGGTCCGGGACCCAGCGAGTGCTGCCCGTAGCTCTTCAGGGGAGAAGTCCTGCCGTTCCAACAGGCTGCCCACGCTGCCCATGGCAATGGTGGCAGGGCCTGGCGCTGTGGCCATGAAGTTTCAACAGGGCACATGCAGCGGCTTCTGGGGATCGGGAGACTCCATCAGGGGCAGGTGGGCACTTGCTATCCCACTTCCCTGGTCCCCTAAGACCAGGGGCATGCTCTCTGGGTCAGTTCCCTCCCTGGCTGGGGCCCAGGAGGAAGACAAGGGTCCCGGACAGAATCCAGGACGGGATTCCTAGGCTGGCCAAGAGAAAGGGGCAGAGCCCCCAAAGCCACCAGCCCGGTGCCCCAGCTCCAGCCGGGGGCTGGTGTGATGGGGGATTGTGGGGCACCAGGCCCAAAGCAGTGGGAGAAGGCCCCTCCCAGGACCGGGCCAGCTGAGGACTCGGGCTCTGTCTTTGCCTTTGTTTGCTCTCCTACCAGGCTTCTCACCCAGTTTGGAGGGAGGCCATGACTCCCCGTTCCTTCTTTTTCTCTGAGGAGGGGGAAAACGCAGTGCAGCCCCTCTTCCAGCAGTGGGTCAGAGTTCCCCAAGGGAAGCACCTGGCACGGGTGGGGTTGGGGGCTGCAGTGGGAGGGATACAAACAGGAAGGGCCTAGGGAGGAAGGACGGCGGGAACAATGGCCAGCTTCCGGAACAGGTGTTCACGTAGTCACAGGGGCAGTGGCGGGAGACAGAGGGAAGGGGCGTTGGGGGCCCTTGCCTAAGCTGCCACCCCAAAAGCAGGCGGGGGTGGGATCCCAAATCTTGACCCAGCGTGGGGCCAATCACGTGTGCCAATTTAGCTTCCTCAAGCAGTCTTATCACTCCCGGAGGCTGGGAGGATGGGCTGAGATAACAGGACAAAAGGTCCAGTTCAGGGCCTGGCCCATAGCCAGGGTCAACACAGGCTGACTGAAGACGAGCTCACGGGCTCAGACGTGAACTCCTCCCTGGCAGGGCAGCCGGCCCAGAGACCAGGTTAGGGACCAGCTCCCACCTGCGCTGAGATCACACCCTGGAGGGCAGGGGCCTGGCCCTAGTCCCCCACCAGAGCCCCTGTCCAGCCCAGGGCCCCACATGCAGTAGATACGTGGACAGAACCTGCTGAATGAGCAAACACTACTGTCTTCTCTGCCTCCCGCCCCCCAAGCAGCTGCTCCCAATCCTCTACAGACACCCATCAGGCATGCAGCAGCTGTGCACCCCTCACCCACCCCAGTTTGCTTCTGGGACACCCACTCCCACCTCAAACAATGGCCGTTAGGAGGTTCCATCTTCCTCAACCATTTCCAGGTTTTGTGTTCAAAAAGACAAAGCTCTCTGTGAGTGAGAGGGAGGGGGTATGGCCCTGCTCCCTACCCCCACCCTGTGGCCAGCTAATAGCCTCTGGGGGGGGTCATAGGGCACCCAGGGTCGGGGGACTCATCCAGTCAAGGATTCACAGGTGCTGGCCACCTCTAGCGACACAGTCCTGGGTAGGGTCTCAGTGAGTCCCAATGACAGAGCTGTCATCCCTCTTTTAAGGCAAGGGGACTGGGGCTCCCAAAGGTGAAGTGACTCGGCCAAGGTCACAGAGCTGCTGGGAGTGAGATGCCTGTGCTCTCAGCAGGATGGCTGCTGAATGTTTAATGGGGGCCGAGGACAGCACCCACAGCCCAAAGCGTTAGAGTTGGAGCGTCCCGCCTCCCAATCTGACACCTCCTTACCGTGACAGGCATACCCAGTGACACCCACTGTGTCTGAGCACGCTTAGCTCTTGTCGCTGTGTCTCAGAGTGGTGGACAGCCAAGAACGCGGCCTCCAGCCCTGCCCTCACACTGTCTGTCTACCAGCACCCGGCCATGATTGCTTCTCCTTCTGCCATGCCTCAGTTGCCCCATCTCGGAAGTGGGCAAGACTGCCCGCACTGTCTTCCGTTTGGGTTTCCATTACAGAGACGAAGGACATAAAGAGCTCAAATACGCCCACCTCTCCCCAAAACACACACCACCTCACCTTCCCCTGGGGAGATCCTGACTTCCTGTCTTAGGGAGAGGTAACGGGCACCCTCTGTTCCCCACAAAGGGTCTCAGGTCCCAGGAGGGGGCCCGTGATCTGGAGGCAGCCATGGGCCACCAGAACACATTTACTTCCCTCCTCCATACCGCAGTCCAGTCAGTGAGCAGCGCAATAGCTCCTATGTTAGAGGACAGAGCACGGATGGTCACATCCAACAGCACACAGTCACCGACAAGGTCACCCTCACGGCGCTGAGCACCCTCTGGGACACACAGACACACACACCACACACAAACACTCCAGCACTACACTAGCAAGAAGACCCAGTGGTTCTACCCAGCCCCCAGGCTAGATGCAGAGAGTATGTTGGGGGGGGGGTGAGGGGCTTCTCTCCACGTGTGACCTGAGCAATTAGAAACAGCTGTGGAGCTGGCCGAAGGGGGCACAAACAGGCCCTTCCTTTCGTCTTTCCCCACCCTTCCCTTGCCCTCCACCCTTCCTAGGTAACTTCTCAGGCTGCGGTATCAGCTCCCCCAGTGGGGGCTAAGGCCCCTGGCTTCTAGGAGGCTCCACCCTGCCCAGGTCTCAGTCTGGGGACAGTCCCTTTTCCTAAAGGGGTCCATTCCACCTCCCCTCAACACACACATTCCTTCCTCCGTTGCTTGGCGGCCGGGGGACTGGCCTGATCCGGCCAGGGCAGCTGTGCCGGCTGGGCTGGAGAGGATCCGGTGGGGGAGGAGGGAGGGGAAGACAGCAAGTGCCTCGCAGCCCCACTGCGGACATCAGAGCAAAAAGCAGGGCGTCCTCCGAGTGCCTTCAAGGGCTCTCTTGCCAAGAACTCTACTGAGGCTCAGAGCTCCGCACAGAGCTGAAGCCCCCCCACCACCGCGCTGGCTAGGTTTGGGCTGGGCCTGGGCCATATTCTGCACAGGCCCCAGCTGGCCCCAACAGGAGCCCTGAGCATCTGTTCCCCAATCCCTGGGCCCGAGATTAGCCAGCAGCACTGAAAGCCCTGGACACAGAGGAGCATCTCTTTTGGATCAACCCCTGGTGGAGACAGGAACATGAGGGTAGGGAACCACCCTGGCCCTGGGACAGAGACAGGCCACAAAGGGAAGCACCCCCCAGCGTCCGCTAGTCAGCCTGTCACCGGGCTCACAACAGCCTCACAATACACACAGGTGGGGAACACTCACATCCTCCACTTCCGAAGAGGAAACTCTTCGGCCTAGGAAGTAAAAGCACATGCCTGAGGTCATGTTCAGCCTCACTGGAGAAAGTACGCAACTTCCTCGGGTTCAGAAACCCACACTGATGGTTCAGTGGTTAAGCATCTGCCTTGATCTCAGGGTCCTGGGATCGAGCCCCATGTCAGGATCCCTGCTCAGCGGGGAGTCTGATTCTCCCTCTCCCTCTCCACCTAGCCTCTGGTTCTCTCTCTCTCTAAAAAATGAATATTTTTTTTTAAAAAAGTGACTAATAAAGAAAAAAAAGCAGCAGCATCCCCCGCCCCCACCCCCACCCCCAGCCCCAGCACACCTCTTCTAGACTGGCCCATCCAAGAGCATGTGGGCAGGATGCTCCCAGTCCGGCCTTGGCTGTGGTTAGCCCCTCCAGAGCCCAGGCCCCAGGGGAGGGTCCCACCACCTGCTGGGGGATCAGCTTTGCTGAAGGGAGTGTCTGCAGCTGCCCCTGAGGAATTGGACTGGAATGTCCCAGCTCCAAACGAGGGCAGTGCGTGAGGGGGGCCCAGGGCTGGGGTGGGAGAGGCTACTATACTCCAGTTCCACCAAGACACCTGAAGAGGCAGAGCCCAGCATCTAACCCCATAGGAGTGAATCCTAGTATCACCACAGAGTCACGCAGAGGCGTAGACCACTCTACAGTTTCTGAGTCCTTTTATTTCATCATCTGAGCTCCTCTCTACAACAGTCTAGTGGGGGGCAGGCGAGGAAACTGAGGCCCAGAAACCAGCTGCCCAAGATCCCACAATGATGAACAATTCCAACTCCCTAGGCAAGGCCCTTCTCTACTGCTGGACCAACCAGGGGCACAGGCAGCTGAGTATGTATGTATGTCTGCCCAGCCCCCCATGCCCGCTTTTCCCAAGGGCATCCGATAACCACCTAGGTCTGGACCCCACGAAGGTCTGGTCCTGCCTGTGCCTGGGTCAAAGTGAAATAGTGGAAGCACTGCTGCCTGGGGACTTCGAGCCCTGGAAGCTGCTAGTTCTAGAGGCGGTGGCGGGAGCAGGCCGGCCGCATTCATTCAGTCTCGCACATACACACCCACACTCAGCCAGCCGGCAGAGAAGCCCTGCCCAGGAGGGCCCTGGGAGGAGGCCGATCACTGGGCCCAGGAAGGCCTCCAGCCTCGCCTCCCTTCTTGGTTGGGCAGAGAGGGCACGGGGGGTGGGGGGGGGCCAAGGTCGCCGGTCAGCCAGGCTAAGCCCCAGGTGCGAATGAGGAGAGCCCCAATCTGCACTGGGTGGGGGGGGGCTGGGAGCTGGGTGGGAGGCGACAGGTCCCGGCTCAGTCCTCTTCCCAGACACAGCCAGGGACCCCATGTCGCCCTGGCCCCAGGCCGACCCTCCCTCTGGCCAAAGGTTCTGGCCAGACTGGGATGGTGCTCCGGCCGCCAAGAACTGGTAGTGTCCCACAGGTCGGGATCCCGGCAGCGGGGATCGCCAGCGAGCCGGCAGCTGCCGCCCTTACAGGACAGGAGACCGGAGCAGGAAGGGGATATCCCGCAGAGGGCGGGAGAGTGGTCTCGTGGGGAAGGTGGAGGAGCAGACGATGTTGGCATCCCCACGGAATTTCCCCCCCCCCCCCGGGAAGACTGTGGCGGAGGCGTGGGCTTCCCAGAACTGCGGGAGGTCCGCGAGCTACCTGGGGGGCGGGAGGGGGCGTCTCTTGCGGGCCCCTCCCTGGGGCCTGCTCCGAGCGGCCAAGCTGGGGGGCCGAAAGCCCGGGTCAGCCTCCCGCGCCAAGGGCGCCTGCCCCACCTCAGCCGCGGCGCAGGGGTCCCAGGCGCTGCTCCGCGGAAAGCACATTTGCAGGGGTTGCAGAGAGCCGCGTAACCTGCCGTCTGCCCCTCCAGAGGAGCGTCGCGGTCGGTCCCTGATCCCGCGCCTCGTTGCCTCAGGGTCTGGAAGCAGGGGGCACCATGGCGCACCCCCCCCCCGCCCACTTCTCAGACCGGCACCTCGCCGGCCCAGGGCTGCGGCTTGGCCAAGGTCGCCGGGAAAACGAGCTCTCGGAGACCGGCCCCACCCCCTAGCCCAGTCCCCGATCCCCCGCGCGTCGCACTCACCATGCTGGCGCCGCTCCGCGCCCCTCGCGCGCCGCAGTTCCCTCGCGCGGATTCGAACCCTCCTTCCAGGCGCCGGCTCCGGGCGAGGCTGCGAGGCGGCCGGGCAGCAGACTCCGGGGGGAAAACGCGGCCGGGCGGGCGGACGCCGGAGCCGGATTGGCGAGGGAGGGACGCGCTCCGCGGCGCTCGCTCGCCTGCCCCAGAGGTGGAGGGAAAACCCGGCCTGACTCACCGGCGCGCAGCCAGCCCAGAGCCCGGCCGGGCCCCCGGATGTGGGGGGCGGGGACGGGGGGCAACCCCCGCCCACCGCGAGCCAACCTGGGCCCCGCCCCGGCTCGCCGCGCGCCACGCGCGGGAGCCGCCCGAGCCCACTGCCCGCTGCGCCCCGCGCGGATGCCCGGCGGGGCGGCAGTCCCCCGAGCGCCGCCGACGTCCCCGGAGGGCGCCCTGCCCGCCCCGCTCCTCCTCCTCCTGGCCTCGCCCGCCCCTCTCCGTTTCCAGAACTCGGCAGCTCCCGAAGAGGCGCGTTCCGTCCATCACCTCTCAGATCCTCGCCGCCTCCTCCTTAGGTAAGCACTATTACCCGTTCCGAGGTGGAGCAAAACAGTACTCTGAGAGATGGAGAGATATAACCGGAGCTCTGTGGCTCCTGAGCGACTGAATTCGGCGCTAAGCATGCTTATTTATTTATTTATTTATTCGCCGCCAAAGCCTTCTAGGGGCAGCAAATTCGGATGCCTTCAGGGGCCAGACAAATAATGTGAGTCAAACAGGTGAAAGACGGTGCAGGAGAGATGGAGGCAGGCAGAGTCAAACAATTAAAACGCGTGCCTTGCTCAAAAAGTTAAACCTAGTCATCCTAGGACCCAGCAATCCCACTCCTAGGTATAGTCCCCCAAAATTGGAAAGAGGGACTCGGATAAGGGTTTGTATGGGAATGTTCGCAGCCTGACTCTTCCCAGTTGCCCGGGGTGGGCGACACTATCCACATTGCCCAACCGCGGATGAATGGATAAACACATTGTGGTATATCAACGCGATGGAATAGTAGTCAGCCCTAAAAAAGAAGGAAGCTCTCATACCTGGTACAATATGCATGAACCTCCAAAAAATGAGGCTTGCGCGGCAAGGCAGATGAGTGCCAGAGGCTGTAGGGAGAGACAAATGAGGAGTGACTGCTTAATGGGCATGGAGTTTCCTCTTGGGATGAGGAATTGTTTTGAAACTAGAGACTTGGTGGTTGCACAACCTCATGAATGTACTTAAATGCCTTTGAATTGGGCCCTTGAAAATTTTTGATTTTATGGGATGGGAATTTTACCACAGCAAAGAAGTTGTGTCCCCAGTGGATCAGTCTGGGCCCAAGGGGTCACCAGTTTGCATCCCTTTACCTTTTGTGCCATCCTTCCTCATTTACTCATTTACTAAATAAGGGGACTCATGTCTAAGAAAACTCACTACTACTTTGGATGTATAGCTCTCAAGGGGTGCCCCAGTCTGGTGGGGTTACTCGCTGGGACAGGTGAACTTCAGCCCAAGGACATGCTTCACCTTTTGGGGGACCTGAGGAAAGGCCTTCTTGGGGAGATGGATTTTGAGGTGGTACTTGAAGGATGGGAAGCATTTCCATGGAGGAAGAGGCTCACCATGGTCAGGAGCCTCTGGCTGGAGAGGCAGGGCACTTTCTGAGGAATGCAAGCGTATTAATTAGAAATAGGTGCCATTGGGGGGTGGGGGGTGCCTGGGTGGCTCAGTTGGTTAAGCCTCTGATTTTTTATTTCTGCTCAGGGTCTCGGATGGAGCCCGGAGTCCGTCTCCACACTCATCACAGTCTGCTTGTCTCCCTCTTCCTCTGCCCCTCCCCCTGCTCCTGCTCTCTCTCTTTCAAATGAATAAATAAAAAAACAAAAACAAAAAAACAAAAAAAAAACCAACAAAACCCAAAAGAACAACTAGGTGCCAGGAGCCTCTGAGGCTTTCGGAGAGGGAGGTGTGAGGACCAAGCTGGACTTTGGAGTGCTGCGTACTTGGGCCCTCTGTAGAGGTCAATGCAGGGAGACTGGACTATAGGGATCTCAGGGAACAGAAACAGTCATGTGCGGGGCACCTGGGTAGCTCAGTCGGTTAAGCATCTGCCTTGGTCTCAGATCATGATCCCTGGGATCTAGCTGCGTGTCCGGGCTCCCTGCTCAGCTGGGAGTCCACTTTCTCCTTCTCCGTTTGCTGCTCCCACTGCTTGTGCTGTCTCTCTCTCTGTCAAATACATTTCTTAAAAAATTAAAAAAAGGAAACAGAGCCAGAAGGCAGGGGCAGTGAGAAAAGGAAGAGTTCGAGAAGGTTCATGAGATAGTTTGATTGCAGAATTGTCTTGTTTTGGCAAGAAATTACATGGGGAGGATCAAGGGTAAGTTCTGGTGAAAACTCAGATTCAGCCCCTCCCCTTTTTGTTGTTACAAACTTGGCAACTTATCAGAGATCTCGTGACCCCCCACACACACAAGTCCAATGTTCCTTCCCCGCACCAGGCTGCCAGAGGGAGGCGGGAGGGGAAGGATGTTCAGTATTTTGGAACATCCCAGCAGGAGGGATGTTTAGCATGGGGAGGGGAGGGGAGAAGGGCAGGAGGGTCCTGGCTGAATGGAATCCTTAGAAAGTGGCTCCCCCACCAGAGAAGGGCAACTGCAGAGCAGAGGCCTGTGGCGCCTTGGCAGCTCACGGGGGGCTGGAGCCCCTTCTCTGAAGTGGGCTGGGTGCAGAGTGCAGGGGGCTGGACCCCCGGGGAGTGAGAGCCTCCTGGTTCTATCCCTCTAGCAGAGCTCTAGGTCAAAGAAACAAAACTGTCCACGCCCCCTCCAGCCTGGACAAGGCTGGCTGTCCCCCGCCTCCTGCACGGGCTCTGGGCTCCAGGCTGCCAAGAACACCCCACACGGCCACCACCCCTCCCTGGAAGTTGGGAAGCTGGCTTGGCAGATGCTCCTTCCTGCTTGGCTTCTCTGAGCCCTTGGAGTCTGTCCTGATTCCCCCGAATGGGGAGTGCGGGGGCCCGAGGGGACCAGCTGCCCTAGGGAAAAGGCAGCTTGGGTTCCAGTCCAGAGAGGGCCTCCTTGTCCGCCTCCACATACACCCTGTGCCCTCCACCCTCATGCCCTCCTGCACAGGTTCACAAGCACAAACCTTAGGGTGTAAGCCATAGAGTGTTCACTTTGAACCTTTGGGTGCCTTCTGTCTGATCTCCTCTGATGGTAAAGCTCCCCCAGAACACACATCAGAGCTGGTTACTGGCAGAGCTGGGCCTGGGAGCTGGGTCTCTTTAGCCCGCCGTGTTCGGCTACAATGCCCAGATGCCAAGGGGTGAGGCCCAGAGGGCACCGGGCCAGGGGAAGGGAAGTAAGCCCCCGGCTGCACCCACTTCCAGAATTGGCTGACCTTAGACCATTTACTTTCTCTCCGTGCACCTCTGTTTGCCCATCTCAGACAAGGGACTCGTGGGAAATAACATCCGTGAGGCATGCAACGCAGCTCTGGCAGGTGGCCGGCATCTGTACATGTTCATTTGTCCTTCTCCCTTCCGATGGGAAAAGGGGGAAAGGTGGTCAGAAGGCCAGAATGCTTCCCGGAGCCCGTCCTGAAGTGGCCGGCCCCCACCCAGTGTGTGTGCTTGAGGTGCCTCTGGTCTGTCTCCCAGGGCTGGGGAGGCTGCGCATCCTTGCTGCCTGAGACCGGCCAGGACTCTCAAATCGGGGAGCCATTCGTCCAGACTAGGAATGATCCCTTCCTCTCTGGCTGCCACCTCTGGCCTCATCACCTTTCTCCTTGACTCTTGCCCCAGCTGTGCCCAGCCTCCTAGCTGTCACCTGCTCTGCCCAAAGGGTGCGTCCCAGCCCACGCGTTCCGTCCCCAGCCTCCCTGCTGGAGCGGTGGCGGCCCCTGCTTCGGGACCGGTCCTGCTGCTCCTTCGGGCCTAACCTCTGCCCCGTCCTGGTGTCCCTGTGCACTGGGGGCTGCCTTAGTGTCCTCGTCTGTACGGCTGGTCTCGGGGAGAATCTGTTGAGGGCGCCGACTGCGTCCCTCCTCCCACCCCCAAGGCAAAATTACTCCCCCTGCCCCCATGGGCTGTCACTGTGGCAACACTTGTCACAGTGCAGCTTTGGATCATCTGTCTGTCACCCTCAGGAGACAGCAAGCCCCGAACACACAGCGACCGGCCCCCAATCTATGTCCAGAACCGCCTCCCCCCCCCCCCCCCCGCCAGGGCTGCCTGCAGGACCTGCCAGTTGGCTGGTTTCCGTTCCAACACACCACGTGCAAAAAAATCCACTTGGTGGCCTCTTTCTACCAGGAGGAGGAGGAAGATAGGCCCGCCTGGCTCTAATCCCTGGTCTTTAACTTCCTGGTGACTGCCCTGAGCCTCAGTTTCTTTGTAAGCAGGCAGTGGCAGCTGCTGAAGGAGGGACTTGACAGCCTGGTGTCCCCTGCCTGCCCTTCCCTCTTGGCCTTGCCTCGCCCTCTCTCTGCTTGGCCAGGCCCCAGCCTGAGGGAAGAGGGCAGAGCGCTGGGCCTTCTTGTTTAGGAGGCCTGAGAATTTCAGACCTCACAGACAGCGGGGCTGGCAGGTCGTTCCCAATGCCTGTCCCCGCTGCTGCCAGCTCCTCCCGGAGAGCACTGCGGCTGTTGGGGTCGAGGTAGTAGGACCTAGCATGGCCGCCCTGCCACTGCGCCCAAGGAGACGTGCCCGACACCCTGGGGTGAAAGTGGACTCCTGGGACCTGGACGGCCCTCCCTGAGTCACCTGTGCTTGGGAGGAGCCTTTACTCACCCCCCAGTGCCTGCCCTCCCCCAGTGACCCGGGCAGCCGCAGGCTGCGGGTTAGGGTGGAAACTGAGAGCTGCCCGGGCTCGTTCAGGTGCCCTGGGGCACAGAGCTCA
This sequence comes from Martes martes, assembly GCF_963455335.1. Taxonomy (NCBI): domain Eukaryota; kingdom Metazoa; phylum Chordata; class Mammalia; order Carnivora; family Mustelidae; genus Martes; species Martes martes. Next base: position 20,563,544 of record NC_137892.1, read on the forward strand.
GACGGGCAGGAGCCAGCCGGGGCCGCAGTGCCAACGCCGCCCCACGTCTAGGCCTCTTGGCCGGCCCACTGGCTGGTCCCCAGAAACCTGCCCCAGGCCTGGCTGCGCCCACCCCCACCCCCAGATGGAGCTTTGGAGCTCCAGAGACGTGGCCTCCAATCCCTCCGTCCAAAGGAGTTATGGGTGGGCCAGGGCACCATGAAGAGAAGTCTGGGGAAGTCACCGCAGAATTTTACCTGGACAGGGCAGAGGTGTTCCAGAAACTGCTTGCACCGCAGCGCAGATGAGCACAACACCACTGAACGGCAGGCTCACAGATGGTTTAGATGGTAAATCGCGTGTTACGTGTCCCTTACCACAGTTCAGAAAATGTTCAAAGGGAGAAAAAAAAAAGTCAGGTCACCACGTTGAACACCTGGCGCGAATGTGACACGGTATGTCAGCTACACTCAAAGGAAAAAACAGGGGCGCCCGGGTGGCTCAGTGGGTTAAAGCCTCTGCCTTGGGCTCAGGTCATGATCCCGGGGTCCTGGGATCAAGCCCTGCATGGGACTCTGCTCAGCGGGGAGCCCGCTTTCCCCCTCTCTCTGCCTACTTGTGATCTCTCTCTCTGTCAAATAAATAGTCTTAAAAAAAAAAAGAAACAAAGAAAAGAAAAAAAACCCAAAAGAAATGAAAAAGAAAGAAAAACCCCCACGGTAGGCTGACGTGAACTTGAGTCCTCAAGGATGTTCCTGTGTCCCCTGAAAGGCGCTGGTGGCCGGCTGGTCACTTCCTCTTGAACGAGGACTTCACCTGGATTACCCTTAGAGCTTCATTACAGACATTCCCAAGTATGCACCAAGGTCGAGAGGAGAGAATGAAAACCCTCCCAGGTACTCATCACCCCACTTTAGGATTTTATTCATCTCCATATGAACCCTTTCTCCACAGCTCCTCCCCTTCCCCCTCTCCCAGGCTACCTGAAAGCGAATTCAGGACGTTAGGATATTTCATCCATCGATATTTTCAGTGTAGACAAACATTTAATATTGTAATTGGCGTTTGTCTTAGGGCATGTGATTGCTCAGGTACGATGGCCAAAGACAAGGCCGAAGGGTTCAGGCAACTGGGGTCTGTCCGGGCAGGCCACCTGCCTGAAAACTCTCCCCTCTAGGAAATGCCAGAAGGAGTGATCTTGGGGTCACCCGTGGGACTCCTGCCCATGAGAAATGAGCTAATATGCGGTAGGCGCCGTTTTGGTGCCGACAGAGGGCATCTGTCCTCGGAGTACGGGAGCCACAGTCCTGAGCAGTCCAGTCCTGGGCTTGGCGGAGGGTCTCAGGCACCCGGCCACCCACCCACTACCTTACTTACGAGTCCATCCAGTGGGCCCCTCACCCCCCCTCCATCTGCCCACGTCTTGCCGGGGAGTCAAGTCAGGTCATAGCCCTCGCTGCCCCAGGCCCCGGTACTTGAGGCGTCCCAGACCTTGAAGTCTGAAAATCAGCACTCTCTCCCTGGCCTCTTCTGCTGAGGCAGAGGTTTTCCTCAGGCCCCAGCTCTCCTGCTTCCTCAGCCCACTGAGTAGATGTGCGCGACCCGGCCTGCCTCTCTGGCTTCCATCCCCAACCCGCAGCAGGCCCGACTCAGAGCTGTGCACCTGAACATTTACCCAGCCCCACCCAGGGGAAGCCAGACAGGCTCACACACACCCTCACCGGCCTGGCACTGCCACGCCCCCACCTGCCTGAACAGCAGCTCCCCTTTTGCTCCACCCCTCAGAGATCCAGGCCCACCCACATACCCTGACCAGTCCCGCAAGGTCCTCCGGGCCTATGTTCATCATGCCCTTGGCAGGTGTGGAGGTCGGGTGCAGGCCCTGTACTGCCTCTTACTTTGCCTACAGGTGCTAGCCCCAGGGGACTTGCCAGGCTGTGGGGACACAGACCACCCCCATTCCTGGGCTAGGTCCCCCACATGAGCTGGTGGGAAGGTCACACAGCCTATGGAGTGGCTTGTTGTGGGTCGATCCTCTGGGAAGCAGGTACTGAGATGGGGTTCCGAGTGCAGGGGTTTATTGGCGGGAACACCTGTGAAAGAAAGGGGCGGGAACAGGATTGGGCAGAGGGCACCCGCCAGCAGTACAGGATCCCCAGTGGTTCTGTGTTATTTGGAAACAATTTTATTTTTATTTTTTTATTTTATTATTTTTCAAAGATTTTATTTATTTATTTGACAGAGAGATCACAAGCAGGCAGAGAGGCAGGCAGAGAGAGAGAAAGGGAAGCAGGCTCCCTGCCGAGCAGAGAGCCCGATGCAGGGCTTGATCCCAGGAACCTGGGATCATGACCTGAGCTGAAGGCAGAGGCTTTAACCCAATGAGCCACCCAGGCGCCCCTGGAAACAGTTTTAGACATAAAGTTGCAAAAAAAAGTAGAGTTTGCCGATATTCTTGACTCAGCCTCCCCCTGTGTTAATGTCGTACCTACCATAGCTCAGTAATGACGGTGGAGAGGTTAGCAGCCGACCAGCATTGTAGACGACAGGCCTCATCGGGATTCGGCTAGCTTTCCCGCTGACACCCTTTTCTGGTTCATGATACAGCCACGTGCTGCACGCTGTGTCTTTCATACACTCGGTCTTCAGCTAGATTGACCCGCCTATGGACCATGGATTTTGTCCTGCCTTCCTTCCTGTGTCCATGGTCTTTCCTCTCAGATCATTTTCTATCTCTGCAAAAACAGATGTTAGCTTCCCATAACATGTAGCAGTCTGCTGCTGGCATGGTCACTAGAATGTCGTGATAGTGTTTCTTTTTGAAGGATAGTTTCTCTAAGTATAGAATTCTAAGTTGGCAGTAATTTTCGTTCTGTAGGTGGAAGCTATTGTTTGACTGTCTACTGCCTTCTGTTTTTGCTATTGAGGAGTGAGGTGCCGTCTAATGGTGTGCATTGGTCAGGTTTTGCTAGAGTATGCTGCAGTGACAAACATCCCCCTAGGTCCCCTTGGCTTGCAACAACAAAGGTTTATTTTTAGCTCTCTTTTCATGCCCTGTGGTAGTCGACTGCATCTCCCACCTGGGACATGCCAGTCTCCTGGCGGAGGGAAAAGAGCCATGGCAAAATCATGGGATGGCTCTTGAAGCTTTTCCTGAGAAGTAACAGCTCATGTTGCTCATCCCTAAATAGCATTAGCCTTGTGTGTCACTGGCCAAAGCCTCCTGTCACCAGGGTAGAAAAATCCTAGCTTCCCACAGCAATTGGTGGCAAATAATTGGGAACATGTTCTCTGCGGCTCCTTAAATTTTTTTTTTTTTTAAGATTTTGTTTGTTTATTTAGAGTGTGTGTGCAATTGCAAGTGGGGGGAGAGGCAGAGGAGAGGGAGAGAGAATCCCAAGCAGACTCCATGCTGAGTGCAGAGCCCGATGCAGGGCCCAATCCCATGACCCTGAGATCATGAACTGAACCAGAATCAAGAGTCAGACGCTCGACAGACTCAGCCACCCGGGTGCCCCTTCTGTGGCTCCTTTAAGGAGTTCTGGATCCCTTAGGGTCCACCTAGGAAAACATAAACCATGCTTGTTTATTCAAACAAAATGGGTTGTTCACACAGATTTTGGAAGACCTAAAGAACAAAATAGGGTGCTCAGGTTAGCCCAGTATACAGTTTCCACCTCTAGGCCTGGGAAGTTAAGAGGGAAGAAGTAGGGTTAAGAGCAGAGAGTTTGGAAGAGGATCATCATCTGGGGACTCCAGGACCCCGAGAATAGGGGCCCTTAAGGCTTGAGCTGTTGTCTGCAGGGGGATTTGGTATGGCTGGTGCTGGGAGTGTTGAAAGGAGCTGGAAGTGCCTGAAGTGAAGCTGACCGGAAGCAGAGACAAGAAGGAATCCCCTTCTTCCACCTGCTAATTCCCTTTAGTGCCTCCCACTGGCGGAACCAAACAGGAAGTCAGCTGGCAAGGGGGCCTGGGAAATGTAGTTTGCAGACTGTAGCGCCAGCATCACAGAACAGGTTGTATGGCCTGAGAGACAAGAGGGAAGCAGCACTACCTATTATTTTCCTCTGGGTTCTTTTACTCTCATTTTTGTCTCGGATTTTCTACATTTTCACCATGATCAACGGTCAAGGCGTGGATTTCTTTTTATTTATCCTGCTTGGGATCCATTTCAGCTCTTAATCCTATAGATAGATATCTTCCATCCGTTCTGGAAAATTCTTAGCCATTATCTTTTCAAATTCTTAGCCATTATTTTTTCAAATATTGTCTCTGTACCAGTCTCTTTTTTATCTTCTTTTGGGACTGCAGTTAGACATATTTGAGATCTTCTCGCTGTAACTTTCGTATCTGTAAACCTTTCTTCTGTATTTTCCATCCTTTTTTTTTCTCCCCATACTTTTTTCTGGGTTGTTTCTTCTGACCAGCCTTCCAGTTCTGTGATTCATTCTTCAGCCATGTCAAATCTGCTGTTAAACAGTCCATTAAATTTATAATTTTAGTTTCTAGTTTCAGTTTATTCCTTTTTCACATGTGCTCTAGACTTTTATAGAGTTTTCTGCTCTGTGCTGAAAGTTTCAAATTTGGTACTTAATTTCTTTCTTTTTTTTTTTTAAAGACTTTATTTATTTATTTGACACACAGAGAGAGATCACAAGTAGGCAGAGAGGCAGGCAGAGAGAGGAGGAAGCAGTCTCCCCGCTGAGCAGAGAGCCCGATGTGGGGCTTGACCCCAGGACCCTGAGACCACGACCTGAGCCAAAGATGGAGGCTCAATCCACTGAGCCACCCAGGTACTTAATTTCTTGAGCATAGTAGGTGTAATTTGTTTTATAGCCTGGAATTCTGCCAGGTCTATATCTGTTGACTGTTATTTCTGATGGGCTTAGTTCAAGGTTTTAGTTCAAGGACTCTTGCCTCCTCATGTGTCTGGTAGTTTTTGTACATTGAATATTACAGTTGTGATATTATTTGTAGAAATAATTTTCAGGGGGGTGATTTTGTCATTTGCCAAAGAGAATTTTCTCTTGCTTTTGCCAGGTGCCTGGAGGGATTAGCAAACTGAGATCATGTTAGTTCATACTTAGGACGTGATGTTGCTCCAGGATGACTCAGAGCTGGACTGCGATTCAGGGAAGGGCTGGTTTGCTTTGAGTTCACCTTTATTTCTAGGGTGCAGTCCTTTGAGCCTTTACCCAATGTAGGATTTATTGTGACCCAACCTTTGGCAGGCCCCTGACTCTTTTTTTTTTTAAAGACTTTATTTTTAAGTAATCTCTACACCCAGTGTGGGACTTGAGCTCACAAACCTGAGATCAGGAATCGCATGCTCTACCAACTGAGCCAGCCAGGTGTCCCTTCCTGACTCTGATTTTTGTCTCTGGCTGTGCAAGGCCCCAAGGAGTGAACTTGCCCTCCCAGACACTTCCTTCCAACTGGCAAAAGCTTCTAGGGCATCTGCAGCCTCAAGTATCAGGGTCATGTCTCTGAAATCTTGTCCTCTCCCAGACCTCTCAGCACAGCCATCCCTATCTTGTTAGTCTTGGTCATGAGTAACTGAATGGGTGATGGTCCCAACATCAAAGACAAGTGTCTGAGAGGAGAACAATCTGGCAAGAGAAAATCAACAGTTTGGTTTTGGGCATCTGTGTTTGATAAGGCTTTGAGATATCTAAGTGAGAACGTTCTGTGGGGAGTTCCATATTTGTGTCTAGAGTTCAGGCAATTATATAAAATCATGAGTCTTCAACAGGTGATGGCCGTTTTGACCCTGTGGTTTCCTTGAATGGAAATATCTTGATTAGAATTTTTTTTGGAGATTTTTATTATTTTGAGAAAGAGGGTGGGTGAGCACAAACTGGGGGAGAGGTGGAGGGGGTGGGGAAGCAGAAGCAGACTCCCCGGTGAGCAGGGAGCCGGGTGTGGGGCTCAATCCCAGGACCTGGGGGTCATGACCTGAGCCCAAGGCAGACACTTAATGACTGAGCCATCCAGGCACTCCTAATTTCGCTTTTTAGATACCACGTATAAGTGAGATCGTATGGTATTTGTCTTTGTCTGACTGGTTTCATTTAGCATAATGCTGTCAAGGTCCATCTGTGTTGCTACAAGTGGCAAGCTTCCCTTCTTTTTTATGGCTAAATATCCACGGTATACATACGTCACATTTTCTTTATCCATTCATCCACCGATGGACACTTGGGCTGCTTCCATCCTTTGGCTATTGTAAATCGCGCTGCGGTGAACACAGGGGTGCATTCATTTTTCTGAGCTTGTGTTTTCGCTCTCTTCAAATAAATACCCAGAAGCAGAATTGCTGGATCATAGGGCAGTTCTATTTTCAAATTATTGAGGAACCTCCATGCTGTTTTCCGTAATGGCTGCAATTTATATTCCCGCCAAAAGTGCACAGAACTTCCCTTTTCTCTACACCCTTCCCAGGACTTGTTCTTTCTTGTCTTTTTGATAATAGCCATTCTGACAGGTGTGAGGTGACATCTCGCTGTGGTTTTGATTTGCATTTCCCTGATGACGAGTGATGCTGAGCATCTTTTCATGTACCTGTTGGCCATCTGGATGTCTTTTTTGGACAGATGTCTATTCCGATGCTCTGCCCATTTACCCTTTGCTTTTGGTATCAAATCCAAAAGATCATTGCCAAAACTGATGTCAGGGAGCTTACCGCCTACGTTTCCTTCTTGGAGTTTTATGGTTTCAGGTCTTCCGTTCAAGTCTTTAATTCATTGTGAGTTCATTTTTGCGTTTAGTATAAGATAGTGGTCCCATTTCATTCTTTCACACGTGGCTGTCCAAAACAAATCAACTTCTCCATCTAAAATCACGTACGGCGTAGTCAAACTGTTTCTTATTTCTTGCATTCAAATTTTATTTTGCCAAAATTTCTCTTCTGGGGCACCTGGGTGGCTCAGTTGGTTGAGCTACTGCCTTTAGCTCAGGTCATGATCCCAGAGTCCTGGGATCGAGTCCCACGTCAGGCTCCCAGCTCCCTGGGGAGTCTGCTTCTCCCTCTGACTTTCTCCCTTCTCATGCTCTCTCTCACTCTCTCTCTCTCTCAAATAAATAAATAAAATCTAAAAAAAAATACTATTAAAAATTTTTCTTTCATGGCTATCACTTCTTTTCAGTTTAATTTTAGGAAATCTAATTTTTAAAATATTTATTTATTTATTTGACAGAGAGAGGGGGCACAAGCAGGGGGAGTGGGAGGCACAGGGAGAAGCAGATTCCCCACTGATACTGCATCCTAGGACCCTGAGATCATGATCTGTGCCTAAGGCAGAGGATTAACTGAGCCACTCAGGTGCCCGTAAATAAAATAAAATAAAATAAAATATTTATTTATTTATTTATTTATTTTAGAGAAGGAGAGAGTGTGTGAGGGTGTGTGAGTGGGGGAGGGCACAGAGGGAGAGGGAAAGAATCTCAAGCAGACTCCCCGCTGAGTGTGGAGCCCCATGTGGGGCTCACATGGGAGTCACGTGTGGTTCACATAGGAAACATGTGTGGCCGGGTCTCAGGACCCTGACACCATGACCTGAGCCAAAATGAAGACTCTGCCGCTTAGCCAACTAAGTCACCCAGCGTCCCCACCCCCCGGAGAAATTCTGGAGCAGTTGTGTGAACCAGACAGAAATGGGAGAGAGCACGTGACAGAAAGAAAGATGGGAGAGATACCAGGACTTGGGGAGAGAGGGAAGGAGAACGAAGGAGGGACTCAGGGGGACAGAGAGAAGGAGGGAGAGGAGGAGAGAGGGATGAAGGGAGAGAGGGAGAGGGGGTGGGCAGGCTGAAGAGGAAACCCAGTATAGCAGGTCAGAATACCCTTGGGGTTTAAGTAGGCATGATTAAAAAAAATATATGTCCTGCTTTAGTCCTTAGCATACAGATGGTCACTGAAACCCTGGAGGCGATGGGGATGTCCGGAGAGAAAGCAGGGCTCAAGGTCAAGGTTGAAGGTTCTTGGTGCATGAAGGCTGTTCGAGGAGGAGGAGGGGCCGGCCAGGTGGGCTAGGCAAGGAGGAAAGCTGGTACCGGCCCCAACCCACACTACAACACCCAGCCCACCCCCGCATCCACCCAATCCAGCACAGAGCCCCTGTGGGAGATCCAAGAGACAAGGGAGCCATCCTCCTAAGCAGGGGACACAGGACTGGGCTGAGGGGCGGCAGGCAGTGCTAGGCAGTGCTAGGCAGTGCTGTGGGAAGAGGGTCCTGGAAAGGAGGGGTTCGCTTTTTCCTTCTCGTCTCTAGGGACCCAGAGTCTCCTCTTGTTCTCGAGCCCAGCCTGAGGGTCACCCTGTGGAGAATGGCCTGGGGCCAGGAGATAGGGTGGGGGGGTGAGGGGTTGGGGGGGACATCTGGGATTCAATTGGCTCTTTCCTCCAGGATGGCGGCCTGGGTTTCATGGGGCCAGGCTGCCCTCACCAGGTACCCCAGGGAGGCGCTGCTGCCCTGACCTTGTCCACCAGACACCTTGTACCACCATGGCTGCCCACTCCTGATATATATCTGGTTCTTTGCCATAGAACGCCTCTCTAGTGTAACCAGGTTTATTTAGCAAATAAAAATACAGAACACCTAGGTTAAGTCAGAACTTCAGATATACATGGGGTTATTTTTTGTACCATTTTTTCGATCCCCCCCCCCAAAAAAATGGTTTTGCGCCGCTAGGTTGTACACCTGATACTAATGTAACACTGTGCCAGCTCTGCTTCAGAAAAACATTTTTTTTTTAATTTTCTGAAAGTAAAATTAAGTGTGTGGGGGGGATGTTTGTTTATCTGAAATTAAAATTAACCTGGGGGGTGGTTTCTGTATTTTTCGGGCAGTCTTACCCTTCTCCGTTTTACCCCACTGCAGCCCATTCACAGCAGTCCCCTGCCTTCACTCTGCACCCTTCCAGGCCATTTTCCACGCCCGTCACTGGCGTTAGTGGGCTCTGATCTTGCTGCCAAGAACCCTACGCACGGAGACTGCAAACGGAAGTCCTGGGATCATGTTTTGTTGTGGGGGTGGAGGGTGTGTGCAGTCAGGACTATTCACTATAAAATGTGGGTTTCCGGGGTGCCTGGGTGGCTCAGTGGGTTAAAGCCTCTGCCTTCGGCTCAGGTCATGATCTCAGCATCCTGGGATCGAGCCCTGCATCAGGCTCTCTGCTGAGCGAGGAGCCTGCTTCCTCCTCTCTCTCTGCCAGCCTCTCTGCCTACTTGTGTTCTCTGTCTGTCAAGTAAATAAATAAAATCTTAAAAAATAAAATAAAATAAAATAAAATGTTGGTTTCCGGCTTCTCAAAGAAGTATGAAGCCATGGCACCCTTGGGCCTGTTTATCCTTTTTTAATTTTTAAGATTTCTCTATTTGAGAGAGAGAGAGCGCGCGCGCATGCACGCATAAGCAGGGGTAAGGCAGAGGGAGAGGGAGAGCTCTCCGGTAGACTCCCCAATGACTCCCCCATGAGCATGGAGCCCGGAGTGGGATCTGATCTCATGACCCTGTGATCACAACCTGAGCTGAAATCAAAAGTTGGAAGCTCAGCCAATTGAGCCACCCAGGTGCTCCTGCTTCTCCTTTTTTTTTTTCTTTTTAAGATTTTATTTATTTATTTGTCAGAGAGAGAGAGCAAGTGAGCACAGGCAGGGGGAGCAGTGGGCAGAGGAGAAAGAAGCAGGCTTCCTGCCGAGCAAGGAGCCCGATGTGGGACTCGATCCCAGGACTCTGGGATCGTGACCTGAGCCGAAGGCAGACGCTTAACCAGTCTGGGCCACCCAGGCGCCCCTGCTTCTCCTTTTTAGAAACCCCCAGTCTCCCATTCTCCTGGATCCTCTGGGCCTCATCTCCATAACCTGTCCTCGTCCCTTCTGAGGTTTTGACCCCTGGCCTGCTGAGGTCAGATTCCCCAGCTTGACGTCTCCAGGCCTTTCCCAGGCAGGTGAACTCTCTCCCACCTTCTTTCTCTGTTCTGTTCCTTGCCTTCCTGTCTTGCCCAGGATGCTCCTTAGCGTGTCCCATGATGCATCTGGCAACTGAAGAGCGCAAAATATATCACCCCCAAATATGCCTCTTTGGCACATTATTTTATGCCATATATATGTATATATACATATACAGATATATATAATATATATATTTTAAAATGCTGGTTATTTTTCAGAAACAGGAGAAACAGGGGCACCTGCTTAAATGTCTGCCTTTGACTCAGCTGGTGATCTCAGGGTCCTGGGATGGAGCCAGGAGCTGGGGCTCCCTGCTCAGTGGGGAGTCTGCTTCTCCCTCTGCTCCTCCCCTATCACAAACTCTCGTCCATTCTCTCTCAAATAAATAAATAACCTTGAAAAAAAAAAAAGGAGACAAAGGTGAAGCTCTGAAAACCTAGTAGGTTACGGACCTTCAGTAAGAAACATTTACAAGGGACCATTCGTTAGGGTGTCTCCCCTTTGGTACCAGGAAGAGGAAGATATCTAGATCTCCAGGACCTGCTGCTGGTGGATAAGGCCGGCATGTAAAATCTGCATTATAACTTGACTGTTGTTTACAGGGCTTTTCCTGGTAAACCCTCCCATAACTGACTCCCACCCCCGGCATCCTTTGTCTTTAGCTGAAGATGGTATTTAAGATGAGGAACTTGGATCATTGGGTGGGGAGGGGTGGGGGGATGGGGAGGATTGTGGAGCTGGGGGGGAGGAGGGAGGCGGGGTGGGGCGGGAGTTACTCAGTTTTCCTGGGTCTTTCCCTCGTATGCGGGAGGCCTACGTGTTATTAAACTTCTGTATGCTTTTCTCCTGTTAATCTTACATCAGTTTAATTATTGGACCAGCCAAAGACTGTAGAAGGGAAGAAGGTGACTTCTGCGCCCCTCCACCATCCGGTCCCTGCCCCGGTCGCTCCCTCTAACCACCCAGCCGGAGGTTCTCCTCCCTGTGGTCCCGTCCCACTCATTCATCCAGGCCGAGGCCACATGGACATCCCCCATGAGACCCTCTCTACAGTCTCTCTGCTGAAAGGTGCTCTCTGCTCCCTTCTTTGGGCATTCACAAAACCCCGGATACGTCACCAGCTACTTCCTCAGTGCACATGAACACAGGCAAATAGATTCCCAAGGCTGAGCGTCCACACTGTAGATGCCGTGGGAAAGGACAAGGACAGTGACCTTTGGAAGGGCCGAGGTTCCCCTACGGAGAGGATGTTCAGCCGCTTCTAACTTGGCAGAGGAGGTTTCCCTGGGCATCCAGTCTGGGGGGTGTGGCGCCCCTGGAGCTCAGGAGAGCCTTCTTTCCTAGGAGAGGGGTTAGGGACCAAAAGGGGGTGGAGCCAAGTCCCGCTGTCGCCAAGGCCAAGTTTCAGATGTTTGTCTCAGGTATGAGTAAGTGGCAGCCAGTGGAATTTTTTAAAGCAGAGAAGTCATGTAATGAGTTACCAGAGTTAGTGGAATATGAGACCCACGAGGGACAGGGATTCTGGTCTGTTTTCAGGAAATCAGGGTAACTCCCGAAAAATAATTGTGTCATGCGTGAAGGAGTGAGTGCTCTCCTGCCCTCTGTTAAATAAATAAATAAAATCTTAAAACCAAAAACGTGGCGGAGATGGGATTCAGACCCAGGCCTGCCAGTCTCCCTGTTCTGAGTTCTTACTTGCCCGAGGGATAAGACGAGCCGATGTGGAAGAGCCTGAGAGGTGGGATCCGTGCCGAGGCCCCTGGAGGGAGGCCTGGCTTGAACACGGGTCTGGAGTCACAAGGTGGGAGAGGCTGAGGGGGCCTGCTCTCCAGAGGAGCCAGACCTTGCTGACCGAGGCCTGGCCACAGCAGGTCCTAGGGCAGGGGCTTGGGTGACGGGGGTGCACTGGGTGGTGGTGAGCAGGACTGGGGAAGGATTGACGGTTGCCTGGTCAGGACACTCCAGGCCAGGGCCCGGTGACAGATGCTAAAGACCTGAAATGGCAGCTATGAGCGGGGGAGGGAATAGGCCTTCCCAAGGACGGATGGATGGGACAGGTCAGCCACCACCTGAGTGTCACATCCAGTGTTAGGTGGCACATGTAGAAGCAGCATACTTGTGGGGGGACGCCTGGGTGGCTCAGTGGTGAGCCTTCAGCTCAGGTCATGACGAGGATCACTGAGAGTCTGCTTTTCCCTCTGACCCTTCCCCGTCTCATGCACTCACTCTCTCAAATAAATAAATAAATAAAATCTTTAAGAAAAGAAAGTTGTTGTTTACTGGTGCCCGCAGTTTTTGTCTGACTAGCGTTGACCCCTGTAAGGCAGGTGCACGCCTGTGTTAAATGAATCACGGACCTACAAAACCCAGATGTTTCAGATCCAAATTTCCTGTTGCTACTGGAAAACGAGATCTGGCCATGCCGGGGCCTCCCTTCTTCATGACAGCCGTCGGCTGACACCAAGATAGCTGTTCGCAGTAGACAGGCGACGCAGTAGACAATCTTTGCCACAGTCCCCACCACTCCCTGTTCTGCACCCTGCCCACCTCACTCACTGCCCATCACCCACTTGACCCTCACAGGCAGAGTTCACAATCTTGACTCGGATTAAACGGGAGCATTCTTGAGTAGGGGCCAGACTGGTTAGTGACTTGAAACCATGTCCTGTGGCCTGGGTCTGGAGCCATGGGGGATATTTACCCTCTCTGCAGGGGTGATCCTAGCCTTCAGGGTTAAAGGACTAAGATGGGAGGGGGACCTGGGTATTGAAGTTAGTTGGGCGTCTGACTCTTGGTTGCAGCTCAAGTCATGACCTCACCTCAGGTCATGATCTCTGGGCTGTGGAATCGAGCCCATATCAGGCTCTGTGCTTAGCGTGGAGTTGGCTTGGGATTCTCTCTCTCCCTCTCCCTCTGCCCCGCCCTCTCCTCCACAACCCCCCATGCCCGCTCACGTGCTCTCTTTCTCTTTCTCTCTCCCTCTCTCTCGCAAATAAATGAATCTTAAAAAATAAAATAAAGGACCAAGATGGGGGAGGGGGGCCAGTCTGTTATGTGAATCCCCAGAAGAAGACCTAGGACGGGTGAAAACACTCGTGGGAGAGGTGGGAAGGAGAGGCAGCCAGGAGGCAGACTAAGCTCTGCCTAAGGCGGACTTTTGAAGATCACGACTGCTTCTCGATGCAACAGATAACGTCAGGAAGTGGCCAGCTCCCTGGCACGGAGCTGGGGGGCAGAGCTGGGCAACTGCTTTGCCACCACCCTTCGCAGGGAATCCGAGTGTTGCGTGGGCAGCCGAACTGCATGCCCTTTGTGGTTTCTTCCAGCCCTGGAGGGCTGGCTTCTGTGCCCACAGACGGAATGCCAGGGGGAAGGAGCAGGAAGGGCTAAAAATGGCTTGGACGCTGCTGGCCTGGAAGGCGGCTGCCGGTGGGACAAGTGGGGAGCTTGGGATGCAAGAGAAGCAGGAGGGGCAGGATGTTAAGTTGGTTTTTTTTTTTTTTGTGTGTGTGTGTGTGTGTTTTGTGGTTGCAGCAGGAGACACAGGGGCTTTGGGTCAGGGCAGTGGGGTCTTTTAACATTCACACACCTCCCTGTCTCTTCATGATAAAGTCTCTAACGGTGTTGTAAGAGGATTTAGAGGGAAACAGGGCGGTTGGTAGAAGCTGCTGGGTAAAGGTGGGCACCTTCCCTCCCACCCCCCCCCATGCCCTGCAAAGCCTTCCCAGTCCTGGAGAGAGTGTGCACAAAGCCTGGGTTCTGGTCCTGCCCAGATGGCCAGAAGTCTGATTTACCCGATTTGAAGTCTCCTTGCACTACGTGGAGGGGCCCTGCCGGTTCCAGGCCCGCTGCTGCTGAACCTCCACCGAGAGAGAGAGGGCGGAGGCCAGAGCAGTGGGTGTGGAGTGGAGGGCTTCCTGGAGGCAGCTACTGTTAATGTACTTCCAAGATGGGAAAGGGAGCTGTGACACTGTAACAGAACAACAAATACAGATGTGGTCTTCATCCCAATTTCTGCCCCAGAGCTCCTGAAACCCTTTGTATTTCTTAAGTGGGGAGAGCCTCCAAGGTGTCTTTTGTTACGTTAATGAGGCAACTTTGGGGACAGCTCCCCCCCCCCCCAGCCCCCAGGATGAGGGCTGGTTGCCTGGAGAACCAACCATGTGATGGGAGGGTTGGAACTTTCAGTCCCGGTCACCAGCCTTCCAGGGAGGGAGAGGGGCTGCAGGTGAAACCAATCTGACCCGTGGCAGGTGATTTCATCACTCCCGCCTCTGGCCTCTGTGATGATGCCTCCGTAAAAACCCCAAAGGATGGGGGTTCTGAGAGCTTCCTGGTTGGTGAGCATGGGGAGATTTGGGGAGAGCAGCGCTCCTGGAGAGCTCACGGACCCTCCGTGCCCCTTCCCCATGCCTTGCCCGCTGCATCTCGTTCTCGACTTGTATCCTTTATGATAAACTGGGAATCTAGTAAGTAGAGTGTTTCCCTGAGTTCTGTGAGCCGCTCTAGCAAGTTCATAAAAACCTGGGAGGAGATTATTGGAACCTGCTGTCCCTAGCCAGCCGGTCAGTTAAAAACACGGGGACCACCTGGATTGGCCTTTGGCATCTGAAGTGGTAGGGGTGGGGGTGGGCTCATCCGGCTGGGCCCTTACCCTGTGGCTCCTGACGCTCTCTCCCTGTGGACAGTGTCAGAATTGAGTTGAATCCTAGGATACTGTGTTGGTGACAGAGAATCACTCAGTGGTGGGAAAATACCCACAGGTTGGAATCGGAGCAAAAAACTTCTCTGAGTTCCCTTTTTGATATAGTTCTTGACTTTAGGATCACGGAACTGTTTTTCATATCCCAAAAGTAATGTTAAACGGAAAGGGAGGAAAAACAGGAAACCTGAAACCTACAGAGAAAAAACAAACCTGATCGTATTTACAGCCAATCAATAACATTACCACACACAGACACTGACCCAGGCTTGGATTCCAGTACCCATTAACAGAGCCTTTTCTGAGACTAAGAGGGACTGACCTCTAAACCCTGAACTTTCCCAAAGCTTGTCCTAGAAGTGGTTTGATGGCGTATTTCTGAGATAATTGTGTGTGTGCGTTGCAGGAGACATGTACTTTCTTGTAACTTTAAAGAAGAGTGTTATTTGCTTGAGCTCTCCAGGACTGCTTACAGCAAAGCAAACATTTAAATAATTACACACTTAGCAAATAACCTCTCAGCACTTGGGATGGAGCCGGGCGAAGAGCCAGCCTCCAGCCCCATCCCCGAGGCGGCTGTGGGTCGCTGAGGGGACAGCCCCCCCTGCAGGACAGTGTTTGCCACAAGCCCGCCTTCCGCCTGCAGCTCCTGTATGCTGACGGTAATTTTTCCAGCCCCCAAACTCGGGCCCTGCTCCTTCCCCCTTGGTTTCCCTGGAGGAGATAATATCTGCCTTCCTGGAGTCTGTCTCTCCTGCGATTCAGTTCTGGACCAGTGGAAAGGGCAGAGTGTTCACAGTCGGACAGGACGAGGTTAGGACAGCACAGACCCATGTCCTAAACCCTGGAGATGACGAAAAATGGTGGCCCTCCAGAGGGTGCTGAGAATGAAATCGGATGCGGGAAGAGGCTGTCCCAGCGTGGCTTGGGTTACAAAATCAAGGGGACAGGCGTGGGGGAAGTGGGGGATGGCCATCCGGAGTAGCCCCTTGGAGCAGGGCGGCTGCCGCTCTTCCGTGGGCAGGGCGGTTAATCCGGTAATGGCTGTGATGGTCAGTCGAGGTGCTTGTAATCCGCATGTGCGGGGGAGGGGGCAGACAGCCAAAGCAGGTCAGTGGGGGACCGAGCAGGGGGGTGGTGTGTCTGGGTCTACTTGACTCCAGCCCTTGTGTTCATTTCCCTGCGGGTTCCTGGTTAGCAAACAGGGGCCAGCTCTCTAGGAACTTCCAGCCAGGGTAGGCAGAAGGGAGGGCTTCCTTTGCTCCCATCTTTCCTCTGCCTTTTCTTCCCCAGATCCCAGCTTGGAGGCAGGGGAGGTGGGCTGGAGTGACCCCCCCCACCCCCACCCCGGGGGTGACTGGCAGCCTCCCAACCACCTATTGCCATCCCCATTGCCATCTCCCCTCCCTGAAGCCGGCAGTGATGTCCTTCAGCAGTTAGAGGACAGAGTGGCTCAGGGAGTGAGGGGCTGGCAGAGTGGCTGGGCGGTAGGAGGAGTGTCCAGTGTGATCACAGTTCACATCTGGATGGCGGAAACCTTATCTTGTTAGCTGGGCAGGAGCAGCTCTGCACCAAGCTACTAAAACCCACAGTGAATGACATTTGAGGCTCAGAACTGCAAAGGGGACTGAGGTGCGTGCATGTGAAATGGATCTGCCGGGTTCTCCCCTTTATTTACTGCGTAGCCACTCATTGCACTGAGCACTTTATAGGCGTAATGCGGGCAAGAGTTTTGAATTGTGTTGTTACGATTTTTTTTTCTCTTGCCTTCCCTTGAATGTGCCCTTCCTGCCAAAGCCTTTTTTTTTTTTTTTTTGGTCTTGGTCTTGCTGCTGGAATGCGAAGCTTTTACTCCAGCTCAGAGCTGGAGCCCACAAGGTGGAAACTGGGAAGGATTTTGTAAACTTGTTTAGTTCCCAGGCCCTGTAGGCAAGCCTAGATGTCTTCAAACAAAGGGTACACAGACTCCTGGAGTGCAGAGTCCTTCCAGGAATGGGGCTGGGGAAACCAGAAAATAGGTTTTACTAGGTTTTTTTCAGGTACCATGGAATCTGGAGAAAAAAAAAAAATCTTTTTTCTTTGAAGATTATTTGAGAGAGAGAGAGCACAAGCAGGGGGAGTGTCAGAGGGAGAGGGAGAAGCAGACTAGGGAGCCTGATGTGGGGCTCGATCCCAGAACCTGAGCCGAAGGCAGACACTTAACCGACTGAGCCACCCAGGCGGCCATTTTACCTTTTCATCCTCTCCTTTTGTCCTTTTTTTTTTTTTTCCAAATTGACGTATAATTAACCTATAACATTATATGAGTTTCTGTTGTACAACATAATGAGTTGATATTTGTCTATATTACGAAATGATTGGCACAATAAATCTAGGTAATGGCCACCACCATACACAATTAACAAACATTTTTCTTGTGATGGGGCTTTTAAGATCTACTGTCTTATTCACTTCTCCTTTTGTCTAGAAATGCATTGCTCTCGAGGGAATTGCCTAGGAGCAAAACAAAGATCACAGGTGGAAAACCCACGTCCCAGGAAGGCAGCTCCTGTGTTCTCAGCGCTCATCCAAAGGATTATCCTTAGTTGGGGGGGACAGGTCTCTGAACAGCAGGCGTCGTGGAGGTTAGTGATTCTGAGCAATGTGTATGGTCTCTGGGAATTCCAACCTTTTCAGGACACATTGGCTGAAACTGACATGTTATTTCCATATTTCTTTTTTTTTTTTAGTCTATTTATTTATTTATTTATTTTTGAATATTTTATTTATTTATTTGGCAGAGCTAGAGAGCATAAGCAGGGGGAGCAGCAGGCAGAGGGAGAGGGAGAAGCAGGCTCCCTACTGAGTAAGGAGCCCGATGTGGGGCTCCATTCCAGGACCCTGGAACATGATCTGAGCCAAAGGTAGACGTTTAACTGACTGAGCCACCCAGGTGCCCCTAAGTTTATTTAAGTAATCTCTATACCGAATATGGGGCCTAAACTCGCGACCCCAAGATCAATAATTGCATGGTCTTGGGGCGCGTGGGTGGCTCAGTTGGTTAAGGGACTGACTTTGGTGCAGGTCATGATCCTGGGAATCCTGGGATGGAGTCCTGTATCAGGGTCCCTGCTCAGCGGGGAGTCTGCTTCTCCCTCTTGGCCCTCACCCCTCATGCTCTCTCTCACTCTCTCTCTCAAATAAATAAAATCCTAAAAAAAAGAAAAAAAAGGAATCGCATGGTTTTCCAACTGAGCCAACCAAGCACCCAGTATTTCCATATTTCTTTCAGATTCTTAATGGTTTTTTTTTTAAAGATTTTATTTATTTATTTGACAGACAGAGGTCACAAGTAGGCAGAGAGGCAGGCAGAGAGAGAGGGAGAAGCAGGCTCCCTGCTGAGCAGAGAGCTGGACGCGGGGCTTGATCCCAGGACCCCAAGATCATGACCTGAGCTGAAGGCAGAGGCTTAACCCACTGAGCCACCCAGGCGCCCTAAGTGTTTTTCAAGAATGGAGTCTAACCTGTTTTATCAAATCGTCTAAAGTGTTCTAAACTATATATATACACAATTATAAGTTATATATTCTATTTAGTAATATGTATATTACTATATATAACGTGTATATTACTCTATATATAACAAAATATAAACTACATATTTTATTTTATTTTATTTTTTTTAATTTTATTTATTTGACAGAGAGAAATCACAAGTAGGCAGAGAGGCAGGCAGAGAGAGAGGAGGAAGCAGGCTCCCCACCGAGCAGTAGAACCCGACGCGGGGCTCGATCCCAGGACCCTGGGATCATGACCCGAGCCAAAGGCAGAGGCCCTAACCCACTGAGCCACCTAGGCGCCCCCTAAAGTACATATTTTAAACTGTAAACTATAAACTACACTTTTCATCTTACAAAATGTTTACTGTGTTCTATTATAAAAAAGAATTGCTAACACCAGATCAGTCTGTTTTAAGCAGTATATATACCTCAATAAAAGATACTTTTCATGTTTAAGAATTTGTATTTGTATCTGTGAATTTGTATTATGTTTAAGAATTTGTATCATCAAAATTTGTATTTCTGTTGTTTTGGTCAGTTGTGTACTCATTCTGTTTGTATTAATAATTGAGTTCAGGGGGCATCTGGGTGGCTCAGTGGGTTAAGGCTCTGCCTTCGGCTAAGGTCATGATCTCAGGGTCCTGGTATCGAGCCCCGCGTCGGGTTCTACTGCTCGGTGGGGAGCCTGCTTCCTCCTCTCTCTCTCTCTGCCTGTCTCTCTGCCTACTTGTGATCTCTCTCTGTCAAATAAATAAATAAAATCTTTAAAACAAAAATAATTAAGTTCAGAAGACATGTTTAACGTTTAGGATTTATAGTTGATAGGGAATAAAGTAAACTTCAAATTTTCTGTTTATATACTTTTTTGTCCTAGCTAAACCCCATATAGTGGTTGATAAAAGACTTTAAAGCCTAAAAATAACATCCCCTTATGGCGAAGATATACAGAGGATGCGTAATGGAAACATGAATTTAAGGAGAGAAAGGAAAAAATGTAAAATTTCCAAATGTTGAAGAGAACCTTGTTTGTGGATTTAAAAACCTGAAGATAGTGGGTAAGAAAGTGTTTCGATATTTATTTATTTTAAAAAACCTTTAAAAAGTATTTATTTATTTAGAATAATAAATAAATAACTTATTTTTGTATTTTAAATAAAAAATTATTTATCTTTATAATAATCCTTACAGAGGGGGTCCGGCATGTCCTTTCCTCCTGCCCCCACAGGATGAGGGCAGGAGCAGAGAGGCCGAGAGAGGGCAGGGAGGCCAGAGGCCCTTGTTGCATTTGCTTCCAGGTCAGGGTGAAACCACAGTTGGAGAGGATACATCAAGAGAGGAGCAGGAGAGCAGTGGCTGGTGTCTGGGTCAGTTCAGGCTGCTACGACAGAAGACCACAGACTGGGTGGCTTGTGAACAAGAGAAATGTATTTCTCACAGTTCCAGAAGCTGGAAGTCTGAGATTAGGGTGGCAGCATGTCTGGGTTCTGGCAAGGGCCCTCCTCCAGGCTTCGGGCGGTCTTCCCGCTTTGTCCTCACATGGCAGAGAGGGCAGGGGGGCTCTCTCCAGTCTCTCTCTCTCTCTCTCTCATTTTTTTTTTTAAGAATTTTTATTTATTTGAGATATCAAGAGAAAGATTACAAGCTGGGGGAGGGGCGGAGGGAGAGAGAGAGTGAGAGGAAGACACAGGCTTCCCACTGAGCAGGGAGCCTGACGTGGGGCTTGATCCCGGGACTCGGGGATCATGACCTGAGCCCAAGGCAGATACTTAACCCACTGAGCCACCCAGGTGCCCCTCCAGTCTCTTTAATAAGGACACTAACCCCATTCACATTGGAAGTTAGGATTTCTCTTTACTAATTTCTTTTTTTAAGACTTTATTTATTTTTATTTGAGAGAGAGAGAGAGAGAGCATGAGAAGGGAGAAGGTCAGAGGGAGAAGCAGACTCCCCATGGAGCTGGGAACCCAATATGGGACTCGATCCCAGGACTCTGGGAGCATGACCGGAGCCGAAGGCAGATGCTGAACCAACTGAGCCACCCATGCACCCCTCTCTTTACTAATTTTTAAAATATTTATTTATTTATTATTATAGAGAGAGTGTGAGTGGGGGGAGGGGCAGAGGGCGAGGGAGAGAGAGAATCCTAAGCAGACTCCTCACTGAATGTGGAACCTAACGTGGGGCTCAGTCCCATGACCCTGAGATCACGACCTGAGCCGAAATCAAGAATCGGATGCTCAACCAGCTGAGCCACCCAGGCTGCTGCAGAAGTTGGGATTTAAACATATGATGGACATTCTGTCCGTAACACAAGGGCAGAGGGAAGGAGCTGGTAGATGAGACTGAGGCAGGGTTTCTGGCTCCACATGGCCTGGGGGAGGCATGTGGGAGTCCAGAAATTCCCACCTGTATCCCGGGGAGATCTTGAAGGGGTTGAGGGGGCCAGTGGGCCAGCAGGGAGGTCTAGGGGTGGGACAGGTGGGCCACAAGATACATGGCCTTTATGGTCACAGGCAAATGGCTGGACCTAGAGATTCTGGTAGTGGCCCAAAGGTCAGCTGGGACCAGCCACAATAGAATCAGATTGACCCTCTGCTGCAGGGGTCAGTGTGGACATGCAGTGGATTCCTGGCCCTTTTCCTCCCTGTCCCACAGTACCCAGGTGCCATTTCAGAGAGGCAGACAAGGGTGGGCTACCGTATTATTTCCACCGAATGCCAGAAAGTTCATCTGAAAGAAGTTGTCGCCCAAGAGACTGTCAAACCATCCCTAAGTCAAAGTTGTATGTGGAAAGGACACAGA
Organism: Martes martes; assembly: GCF_963455335.1. NCBI lineage: Eukaryota > Metazoa > Chordata > Mammalia > Carnivora > Mustelidae > Martes > Martes martes. Next base: position 20,584,517 of record NC_137892.1, read on the forward strand.
AAAGATGGTTTGGACCAGAGGAGATTGAGATGCTGGGCTGAAGTCTTGACACCCTCAGCACCCCGCCCCCATGACTTGGGAAGGAGATGAATTGACCGTCTTTACTTTGCCCTTCAGAGCAGTGATGGGGGTACATCTCAACCACCCTCCACACATAACACCTCAACAATCTTGGGGTGGGTGCTGGTGTTCTCCCTCTTGTAGAGCTGAGAAAAGAGGCTTTGGGGCGTAGATGGTTTCCCAGGGATGTGTGGTTATTGAACCTGGGACTAAGTCCCAGGAAAACACTGCCTTGCAGGCACACTGCTAATGTGAATTCCAGAAGCCAGACAGAAGGTACCTTTGGGCAAAGCAGGTGTCTGGTGCTGGCCTCAGCCTCTCGATAACGAGGGATGTGGCTGGACTAGCCCTTGTGGTTCCTGATGGGACTGCAAGACACACCTCCCCAAGCCCCAGGAAACTTTGAAGAAAGAAAGCTGGAGGGTACACAGTATGCCTGGGACCACACTCTCAAGCTTACAGGTAGAGGGAGAAACCGGGGCTCTGCTTCTCTTGAGGTCAAGGGTAGGGACCTCGGTTTCTTGGGCTCACTCTATGGGTAAATGTTAAAACCCAAGAAGGGGAATTACAGCTCAGCTCCGAGAAGAAAAATCAGTAGCCAGATCAAAGGTCTGTAAAACAAAGGACCTTTAGGCGACTCAACCCAGCTCAGTACCTAGTCACGAGGCTGGTAATGGGTTTATTCAAGATAGCAGCCTCTGACGTGCGTGCGTCCACGATCAAGATCTTGGGTCGGGCACTTGGATTGCAATACGTGTACAAACAAAACAAAGCAAAACAAACAAGCAACAAAAAAAAAACATCGAACAGTCCGGTGCTTTAAGCCACGGTTATAAGACAGAGGAAGAGGTTTCAGGATGAGGACCTCTGGGAGTAAGTGGGTAGGATCCACGCCGTTCTGGTGCTCTGTGCCCGGGTCTAAGACATCTGGAGCAGCTGGGGACAGACCTGCTCTTTGTGGGGGCTGGGAACCGGCCCACACTGGAGGGAAAGCGGTGGGCCGGCCACAGACTGGTTACATCCGCTCATTTGCCTGTGCCCTCCTCTCCCTGGGCTCTAGAACCTCGCCTTTTCGACCCCTGAAGTGGAGGGAGCCAGCAGGAGGGTCAGGTGGCCTGCCCCAGCCTGGGGTACCGCTCCCGCCCCCCAGTCCACACTCTCTGCGCCTCCAAACGCTGTTCTGCTGGGACCAGAGGCTAAGTCACCGAGAGTGACGAGGGCTCCAAAAAAGGTGCGTAGGAGTTAGATCCTGTCACACCCCGCTAGGAACACTCGCAGTGTCCTCTGGCGCATTTTTATAGGAATTAGAGCTTCCGTCCCCCAGTAGAGAAGCAGGGAGCATCCCCCCCCAACCATCCATTTCCCCATCACCACCTCGCAAGGCTTCTTTGTCCCCAGCTTTGAGAAATTTCAGGGGTGCCTGGGTGGTCGCAGTCAGTGGGCTCTTGGTTTCAGCTCAGGTCATGGTCTTAGGGTCCTGAGGTCGAGCCCCGCCTGGGGCTCCGGGCTCATTGCGGAGTCTGCCTGAGATTCTCTTTCCCTCTCCCTCTGCCCCTCCCTCTCGTGATAGCTCTCAAATAAGTGAATACATTTTTTTTAAAAGATTTTTATTTATTTATTTGTAGATAGAGATCACGAGTAAGCAGAGAAGCAGGCAGAGAGAGAGAGGGAGAAGCAGGCTCCCTGCTGAGCAGAGAGCCACATATGGGGCTCGATCCCAGGACCCTGGGATCATGACCTGAGCTGAAGGCAGAGGATTAACCCACTGAGCCACCCAGGTGCCCCAATACATTTTTTTAAATTGAATAAATTAAAAAAAATTTTTTTCAACCAACAAAGTTTTTAAAGAGCAAAGAAGTTGGAAGATACTCAGGTACGAACGTGCTTTGGGAGGAAATTTTCTCACTGTGGAGCCAAATGTCTCCCCCTCTGAAGACTGGCCCAGTGTAAGGTTGGGGGGGGGGAGGGGCAATTTTGTCACCTAGGGCAGGGGTGGGAAATCTCTTGGGTGAGAACAGCTACGGGAAGCAAGTGACCACAAGGGGGCAGTAAGAGCTGGGGGAACGGAGGGCTGCCATTTAGTACCGGTGACACACTGAAGGTTCCCCTTGCTGGGAACACAGGGACCCATGGCACTTCACGTTTATCATGGAACTTCTATGGCAAGAAGTCTTCTTCTCTGCATTTTGTTGGGGGAGGAATAATGGGGGGAACAGGAATTACTGGGAGGAAGGAGGCGGGGGTGGGGTGGCCAGGCTCGCTGGGAGATCCCAGCTCCCCCAGGACTGTGGGGTGGAGTGGAAACGTTTAGTGTATTTCAAGAGGGAGGAGGGACAGTTGTGGCCTTTGAGGGGGTTGAGAAAGGGAAGTGGCCCCACCTCTCATGCATGATTTCCTGGGACTGAGAAGCCCAGGCTTGCAGGATCCCAGAGGGACAGGTGCCTGAGCCTGCAGTCCTGTGGGTGGGTTTGGCCCCAAAAGAGACCAGGCAACAGTGGCATGTGTGAAACCATTGTCCTCTGAAGCTCACCTGGGTTGGTGACATTATCTCCTGCAGGAGAGTAGCCGTCATCCCCGCATGGAGCTGGGCTGTGCTCTGAGACACGGGAGCTCTTCTCTGTCTGGTGGGGAATGCTCCCAGAATCTTCTCTCTTCCCTCTCTCCCTCCCTCCCTGCTCCTCTCCCTTCTGTCCCCGCTGCTCCGTGGAAAATTTCACATGTACCTAAAAGCGGAACCAAGAGTACAGTGAACTCCCTCGGACCTACCAGCCTGCTACCCTGTATCCGTCTCCTCTCCATGTCCACCCCCGGGTTTTGTTACAGCCAATCCTAGACATGATCACATTTTAGCCGCACATATTTTAGGTTGTATGTCTGAAAGATAAACGTGTTTTTTTGAACCGAAGCAGAATACCATTAACACACCTTGGCATCTTTCCATACTTGATCCTTGCTATCATTTTCTTGGTTTGCTCAAGAGTGTGTCTTTCTGATCAGATGGTCTGGGCCAGGATCCACCCAAAGTCCACAGGTTGTATTTGGTGGCTGTGTCCCTTAGGTGTTTTTAATCTGTAGTGACCTTTCTGGGGCTGTGGGAGCGCAGGAGAGTCTTACGATGACGCAGAAAGTGGGGGAGGCTCTTTCCCAACCCCCCCTCCCCCATTAAGATTAGATTCCCACCAGGTGCTGGAGCCGTTGTCTAACGTAATTTGAAAAAGAAAGATTTCCATTCCTTGCATCTGGAGCCTAGGTAATTTCATGTAATCTTCACAATGACCCCATAAGGTAGCAGTTATGCCCGTTTTACAGCAGAAACTAAGTCTGAAGGGAGGCTTTCCAAGTAAGTAGAAGTGATGATTTAATTAGAAGGCTTTGGGGCGCCCGAGTGGCACACAGTCGGTTAAGGGGCGACTCGTGGTTTCGGTCCTGACCTCAGGGTCCTGAGATCAAGCCCCATATCTGGCTCTAGGCTCAGCGTAGAGTCTGCTTAAGAGTCTCTCTCCCTCTGCCCCTCCCCCATGCCCTCTCTCTCTCTCTCTCTCTCTCAAAGTAAATACCACATCTTAAAAAAAAAAAAAAATTAGGTTTCACCTACCTGATTCCACAAATCACATTCCCTTTCTTCTCTGGCATTCCTCTTTGCCCTGGGACAAGCGACAGTGACACCCACTGCCAACCAGAGCACAGGCCCTGTTGCTGGTAGAAGCCACTTGGGGAACCTCCGAGAGGTTGGAAAGGGACTCCATACGAGGGTGTGAGTGAGGGGACAGGGATCAACTGCACCTGTGCTCACCGGTGTTCTCAAAAGAGCGGTGACAAGCATTTTCCTCGCTTGTAACAGCCAGGGGGAGGCCAGTAATCCTTTTGTTTTGGCTGAAATTTTTTATTATGAGATTTTTTAAAAAAAGATTTTATTTACTTGACAGAGAGACAGAGAGAGAGCAAGCAGGGGGAGCTGCAGACAGAGGCAGAGGGAGAAGTGGGCTCCCCGCCTAGCAGGGAGCTTGAGACAGGGCTCTATCCCAGGACCCCTGCATCATGATCTGAGCCTAAGGCAGACGATTAACCACCTGAGCCACCCAGGTGCCCTCCACATCCTTATTTTCAAACAAATCATAAACATCCTATGTTTGCACATGTCAGCATTTCACTGTGTATGTTTCAAGGGATATGTCCTCTGTCTAGACGCCTTCCTCACCTCCTGTGGGTTCAAGCACCCATTTGCAGTCCTGTTTCTGGGCTTTCTATTTAGTTCCATTGGTCTGTCTGTCCCTGTGCCAGTACTGCACTATCTCAATTACTAGGCATTGTAAGAAGTTTTGATATCTGGTAGGCAAATTCCCTACCTTGTACCTTCCCAGGAGTGCCTGAATATTTTTGGTCTTTGTCTTACCCTATAAACTTTAAGATTCGCTTATCAAGCTCTGTGAGAAAGCCCTCTGGAGGTTTTGCCAGAACTTCGTTGAATCTGGTTGTGGTTTTTTTGTTTTGTTTTGTTTTTTGTTTTTGTTTTTAAATGGATCTCTGTTCTGCACATATAAAGACACACGCACACATCATTTCTCCCTTTCTCCCTCACATGAAAGATAGCTTATTGTATACATTGTTCTGTGCCTTTTCTTTTTCATTTCCTTTTTAAGTAATGTGGACATCCCACGTGGGGCTCCAACTCACAACCCCAAGGTCAAGTGTTGCACGTGCTACCCAGTGAGCCAACCAGGCACCCCTGTTCCGTGCCTTTTCAACAATGTATCACGGAGGTTGCTTTCTGTTGATGCTTAACTCCAAAACTTAGTAGCATAAAACAATCTCTTGTTTTTCGTGATTCTGAAACCAGATCTGTCCGGCAAGTTTTCAGCTGCACATGGTGTCTTCTGTTTGTAGGATATATGAGAGGGCTTTTCACTCGCTAGTCTGGGGCATCGGTCAGACGGCTAGCATGTCCGAGGGCCCGACAGGCATCTCTTTGTCTTAGGGTGGTCTCTCCACATGGTTAGTGTGGGCTTCCCCCATCAGCGTGATGGCCTCAGGGCATTTGGAATTCTCAGATGGAGGGAGGCTGCCAAGAGAAGTGCATCTTAAAGGCGAGGTCCCTAACTGCGGCAGCATCACTTCCTTTTCCCATTTTATTGGTCAAAGCAAGCCAGAAGATCTGCCCAGTTTCAAGAGATAGGAGAGAACCCACCACATGCTGTGAGAAGTGACATGTATTGTGAGAGAGGGAGGGGATTTTGGAGACTGTCTACCATAGCCCGCCCTCTGGCCCCAGCTCGTACCCCTTCCAGATGCACCCTCTGGCCCCAGCTCGTACCCCTTCCAGATGCAGAGTACCTCACCCCTTCCCAAGGTCCCCAAAGATCCTAGCTCATTATAATATCAAAGTCAGGTTTAAAGTCTGTCATCTCATTATCTCCAGACATGGGAATGGCACACCAGACATACGAATCCTCTGGGCTCCGCATCCCCACCCCCCACCGTACATCCAATGAGTGATGTTAAAACCAGATAAGGAAAACCACAGTAAACCTGTCTGTTCAAAAGAGGGAAAGAATGGGATGCATAAAACAGTCACAGATCCCATAAAAACTCTGAAATTCAGTAAGGCACACATGTTCAGGGAATGTTCCAGGAATGTTCCAGAAGCAGGGAATGTTTCTTGATTAGGACCCAGATAGGCTTTCTGGGAGTGGTTTCCTAGGCTGTTTGTTGTTCCCAGCAGCTCTTGACTTGACTAAGAAATCCTCTTCTAGGGGCGCCTGGGTGGCTCAGTGGGTTAAAGCCTCTGCCTTTGGCTCAGGTCGCAATCTTGGGGTCCTGGGATTGAGCCCCGCATCAGGCTCTCTGCTCAGCGGGGAGCCTGCTTCCCCCTCTCTCTCTGCCTGCCTCTCTGCCTACTTGTGATCTCTCTCTCTCTGTCAAATAAATAAATAAAATCTTAAAAGAAAGAAAGAAAGAAAGAAAGAAAGAAAGAAAGAAAGAAATCGTCTTCTAAAGGAAGTGACCTGTGTCTGCTATTTAGTGGCTTTATCAGGCCTCTCCATGCCCGCAGAGAGCTGGCGACCCAGAGGGTCTCAGTCAAGTCTGAACCGTGTTTGTCTCCTTTAGTCCAAGCAGGAAGTGTATTCACCCATGCGGTTCTCTTTAGAAATCTTTGTTTCTGGGGTGCCTGGGTGGGTCAGTCGGTTAAGTGTCTGCCTTTGGCTCCGGTCATGATCTCAGGGTCCTGGGATCGAGCCCCGCATCAGGCTTCCTGCTCAGCAGGAAGTCCTCTCCCTCTGCTGCTCCCCCTGCTTGTGCTCTTGCTTTCTCTCAAATAAATAAATAAAATCTTTTTAAAAATCTGTAAGTTTTCTGTGAATCTGATTGGGGTTCACTCCATGCCCCAAAATACATACGCATAATTCTTTCCAAGAGGAACGGGCCTATTCAGGCATGACCCACAGTAGTGGGACAGTGCCCTGAAGACTCTTAGAAGCATTTTTCTCTCGCTGAGAGGGTCCACGAGGCGTGCCCCTAAATCATTATGGGGTTTTAGCAGGTGGTTTTTACAGCTGTGTCTAGATTTGATCTTTTTTTTTTTTTTTTAAGATTTTATTTATTTATTTGACAGGCAGAGATCACAAGCAGGCAGAGAGAGAGTGGGGAAGCAGGCTCCCTGCTGAGCAGAGAGCCTGATGTGGGGCTTGATCCCAGGACCCTGGGATCATGACCTGAGCCGAAGGCAGCGGCTTAACCCACTGAGCCACCCAGGTGCCCCGATCTTATCTTTTTAAAAAGATTTTATTTATTTAATTAATTATGTGACAGAGAGAGAGAGAGAGAGAGATCACAAGTAGGCCGAGAGGCAGTAGTGGGGGGGCGGGAAGCAGGCTCCCTGCTGAGCAGAGAGCCCAATGCGGGGCTCCATACCAGGTCCTTGGGATCATGACCTGAGCCGAAGGCAGAGGCTTAACTCACAGAGCCACCCAGGCACCCCTAGATTTGATCTTAAGCTTGAAGCCGTTTCGTTACTTTGAAAATCTGTAAAGGCTGGCGGTGAGAAACCCTTTTGAATAGTAGTACCGGGTTGAAACTATTTCCTCTAAACCCTGCTTGAAAACTATTCCTAAACCTCTTTAGCTCATCTCTCTCTCTTCCTGTTCTTTATCACAGGCAGCTAAAAGAGGCAGTTGGCACTTTCGTCTTCCTGCCTAGAAATCTCCGCCAGATACCCAAATCTGTTAGGTGCATTTTCCAGCTTCAGTCTTAACCACGGGCCAGAGTATTTCCAAATGTTACACCACGAGCTCGCACCATCACCCTTTTAAACACATCTCATGGCAACTTCCTCGTTGCTCCGCCAGCTTCTAGCTGCTGCTGACTGGTTCCCCAAAGCAATGCTTTAGGGTTTGGTTTCCAGCTCCAGTAAATCCATTGGCGCGGGGTTCAACCAGGGAATCGGAAAGATTCCCGATTGGAGCTCAACCTTGCGTAAGCGTGAGGGGAGCTCCGGAAGTCAAGGTTGGAGACTAAGCAGTTGGACGCTCGGAGGCGCCACCGGCTGATTAGGGAAGCTGTGGTGGGGCCACGCAGAGGAGCTGGTGGCTCTGTGTGGCCACGGCCAGACACTGGATGGTGGGCCCGGGGCGCCGCAGGCCACACGTTGGAAGGGCCGGGTGTGGTGCGGAAGAGAAGGAGCGAACACACTGGAGCTCACTGGGCCCCGTGCGTGCCCGTCACCATACAGCCCCTCACGCGCTGGTCTTCAGAACGTCACTGCCACGGCCTCCCTGCCACCTTGCTTGCCACCTGCAAGTTCCTCTTTTGGCCAACGAGGGGGAAGGGGATTCTGGAAGAGCCAGACGAGCCCCGCCTGACTATCAAATGATTCAACGCAAAGAGAAACATCCCCTCATCAGTTGCTCCGACGTTGGTTTCATTGTTTCACACTTTGAACTCTGGTGCATGGAGTGCACGGTGGGTCCCATTTTATCTTTCCCCAAACTGTCAAGATTTTTTATGTACCCCTCCCCCGATTTTACTTAGTTTTCTTGTTTTTGGTTTTTTTGTTTGTTTGTTTTGTTTTTTAAAAGATTCTATCGAGAGAGAGAGAGAGAACGAGCATGCACAAGTGGAGGGGCAGAGGGAGAGGGAGAAGCAGATTCCCCACGGAGCCAGGACCCCAATGTGGTGCTGGATCCCAGGACCCCGGGATCATGACCTGAGCTGAAGGCAGACGCTCAACCAGCTGAGCCCCCTGGGTGCCCCTTCCCCACCGACTTAATACGCCTTCTTTATGCTGTGCTAAATTTGCCTATGCATGTTGGTCTATCTCTGGTTTCCTGTTCTCTTACATTATTCCTTTTATGCACAAATACTACATATTATAGAGGCTTTATTGAATGTTTTAGTATTTGGTAGGGCTAGCTTGCCCTAACTGCTAATTTTAAGGATTTTATGGAAAATACCTATTCTTGGGACACCTGATTGGCCTGAGATTGAGGTCCCCTGTAGGCTCCCTGCTTAGTGGGGAGTTTGCTTGTCCCTCTTCTCCCTGCTCATGCTCGCTCTCTCTTTCAAATAAATAAATAAAATTTTTTAAAAAGATGTTTATTTTTATTTGTCAGAGACAGAGAGAGAGAGAGAGAGGCAGAGCGAGAAGCAGATTCCCTGCTTAGCAAGGAGCCTAATGCGGAACTCGATCCCAGCACCCTGGGATCACAACCTGAGCAGAAAGCAGATGCTTAACCGACTGAGCCACCCAGGTGCCCCTTCTTTTCTACCACTGGTAAACATCTGAAGAGTTTTCGGTTTTTACCATTACAAATGGTGCTACTGTATCCATTCTTAACATGTGTTTCTTGCTAGAGCTAGGGGTTGAGATGGCTGGGCCCACTGAGTACGCATATCTTTAGCTATAGAAGATGGTGCCAAGCTGTCTTCCAGATGTTTGAACCAGTTCACACCACTCTCAGCAGGGTATGAGTGTTCTAAATGTTTCCTGTTCACACCAATACTCTGTGCTGCCAGTCTTTCTAATTTTAGCTTTTTTGTAAGTGACTGGCATCTTAATGCATTTGCATTTCCCTGATTCCCAGTGACACTGAGCCAAAATGAGCTATGTTGGCCATTTTCTTTACAAGATTTATTTATTTATTTTAGAGAGTGCAAGTGTGTGAGGGGGGTGTGCAGAGCGAGAGGGAGAGAGAGAATCTTCAAGCAGAGTCCGTGCTGACCTCAGAGCTGGAGGCAGGGCTTGAACTCAGGATCCTGAGATCATAACCTGAGCTGAAATGAGGAGTCAGATGCTTAACTGACTGAGCCACCCAGGCACTCTTATGTTGGCCATTTAGATGTCCTCGGGAATAGATTTCCCTTGCCTGTGTTTGTATCAAGTGGTCTGCCTTATTGATTGACAGAGTCTCTTTGGATATTCTGGACACAGAGTTTTTCTTGGTTATTTGTGTTGCAAATATTTACTTCTACTCTGTGGCTTGCCTTTTGGCTCTCCCAATGGTGTCACAGGATTAGCAGTTCTTAAAATAGTCAGCTTGGTCAATATTTTCCTTTATGGGTACACCTTCTTGTGTTCTGTTTTAAAAATCCTTCTCTAGCCCAAAGTCATGGAGACATTCTCTTTTATTATCTTCTAGAAGCCCTCTCAATTTGCCTCTTACATGCAGATCTTTAATCCACCTAGAACGGATATTTGTGTGTAGATGATACGTGAGTTGTTTTAATTTTTTCCATGTAGAAATCCAATTGATCAAGATTTATTGAAATTGAGGGGCCCCTGGCTAGCTCAGTCAGTGGAGCATGGGATCCTTGATCTTGGGGTCCTGAGTTTGAACTCCATGCTGGGTGTAGAGAGTACTTAACAATAAAATCTTGGGGCGACTGGGTGACTTGAGTTGATTAAACAGTGAAGTGTCCAACTCTTGGTTTTGGCTCAAATCATGGTCTCAGGGTTGTGAGATCGAGCCCCAGGTCAAGCTCTGTGCTCAGAGGGGAGTCTGCTTGAGATTCTCTTTCTCTACCCCTCCCCAGTCATGCACACACACTCTCTCTCAGATAAATAAATAATTATTTTTTAAAAAAGATTTATTGAAGTTGAAATAACGGTTCTTTCCTCGCTGTTCTGATTTTATTACCTTTGTTGTCAACCTAACATCCACATATGCCTGAGCCTATTTCCATGGTCTATAGACCATTCTCTTGGTCTCTTAGCCACGTGCCAGTACCACAGTGCGGATATTGTCTCTCTGTCCAGTAGGGAAAGTCCTCCTACTTCATTCTTTTTCTTGGAGTCTTGTGTAGTCTTGGCCTTCTGCATTTCCATGTAAACCTTAGGAGGAGCTTGATAATTTCCACACCAAAAAATTTTTTATGTTTTTTTCTGTTTTATTTTGTATTGAAATCTATAGGTCATTTTGGGGAGAAGTGCTAGGCTATTTTCTGTAATGTAACAATAATAGTTTAGCCATTATTGAACTTCACAGAAATGGGATCATAGAGTATGTACTATTTGTGTCTGGCTTCTTTTGCTTAAATAATGTGTATTTTAAAAATAATGTTGTTGTTTTTAAAGTAATCTCTATATGCAACAAGAGGCTCAAACTGACGACCCCTAGATCAAGAGTTGCACAGTCCACTGGCTTAAGCCAGCCAGGCGCCTCTAAATAATGGTTCTGAAATGCTTCCATGCTGTTGCATGTATAAGTAAGTACTTTTTATTGCTGAATAGTATTCCATGGTATGAATATCCCACAGTTTGTCTATTTTCCCACTGATGGACATTTGCTTTGTTTTCAGCTTGGGGCAATTATGATTAAAGTTCTTGTGAATATTCTTGAACTAGTGTATTTTGGGGCATGTTTTCATTTCTTCTGGGTAAATATGTAGGGGCGGAGTTACTGGGTTATAGGGTCAGTGTATGTTTAATTTCGTAAGAATATGCCAAACTCTTTTCCAAAGCGATTGTATCATTTTACACTCTCATCAGCAATATAGGAGAGTTCCAATCATGCCCCATCACTGACAATTTTTCGTACAGTCAGTCTTTGTAATAGGAGCCATTTCTGTGAGTGTGAAGTGGTATTTCATTATAATTTTACAGACTTTTATTTATTTATTTGACAGAGATCATAAGTAGGCAGAGAGGTAGGCAGAGAGAGAGGAGAAGCAAGCTCCCTGCTGAGCAGAGAGCCCGATGCGGGGCTCAATCCCAGGACCCTAAAACCATGACCTGAGCCGAAGACAGAGGCTTAACCCACTGAGCCATCCAGGCGCCCCTTCATTATAATTTTAATGTGCACTTCTCTGATGACCAATGATACTGAGCAAATTTTCAGTGCTTACTGCCCTATAGATCAAATTGGGAGAATTAACATCCTAATAATATATTAATCTCTAATCCACAAGCATGGTATATCTCTCCATTTATTTAGGTATTTAAATTTTCTGAGAATATGTTTTGTAGTTGCAAGTATGAAAAAGTCTTGCAAATATTTTGCAAATTCATTTTTAAGTATTTTATGTTTTTTAAGTATTTTAAGTACTTTATGTTTTAAATATTTTATGTTTTTCATGCTATTATAAAATGTATTTCTAGCTTTGTTGGTGGTATATGGAAATAACAATTAAATTTGTGAATTGGCCTTTCACCTGTGACTTGCTAAATTCATTTATTAATCCAAGTGGGTTTTATTTTTTCTTGGTATGTTTCTTGGGATTTTCTATGATATAATCATGGCATTTGTGAATAAAGACCACTTTACTTCCTCTTGTCTTTCCTTTTTTTTTTTTTTTTTTTTTTAAGTAAGCTCTACACGCTACGTGGTGCTTAAACTCAGGACCCTGAGATCAAGAGTGGTGTGTTGCATTGACTTAGCCAGCCAAGTGCCCCTACTTCCTTGTTTTCGATCTTCATGCTTTCTGTTTATTTTTCCTGACATACTGCTCTTGCTGGCATCTCCAGGGCACTATTGAATAGTAAATGTGAGAGGAGACATCCTTACCTTCTTCCTAATTTGGGAGGAAAGTCATCCACTATATCACCATTGATTATGATGTTAAGTTGAAATTTTTGTAGATGACTTTAATCAGATGGAAGAAACTCCTTTCAACTCTTAATTCAGCAAAGTACTTTTTAAAAAATCATTAATGGGTTTTGAATTTTTTCAGATGCTTTTTCAACATCTAATGAGCTAACCTTGTGCCTTTTCTCTTTTGTTCGGTTAATGTGGTGGTTGGTTGATATTTCTAATGTTAAAGTAACCTTGTATTTCCGGGATAACCTGCCTTAGATATATCATCCTTTTTGTATACCACTGGATTTGATTTGCTAATAATTTGTTGAGAAATTTTGTATCTCTGTTCATGAAAAGTTACTGGTCTGTAACAGTGGTGTCCAACAGAACTTTCAGTGATCATGTAGTGTTCTATATCTTGTGTGGTCCAATGTGGCAGCCAATAGGCACATGTGGCCACTGAGCCCTTGAAATGTGGCTACTGTGACTGAAGAACTGAGTTTTACATTTTACTTAATTATAGTTTCCATAGCCACATGTGGCCAATGGCTGCTGTGTTGGACAGTACAGCCTGTAATTTAGAAACTTATAATCTTCTTGTTTTTTAAATATTTGCACATTCTGTTATCTTATTTTGATTTTCCTATTCAAGGACCGTCCTTACATGCATCTTTCTGTCTATTCTCTAGAGCTATAATTTTTTCTCTAGTCCTTTTAATACCCTTTTTTTTTTAAAGATTTATTTATTTATTTGACAGAGAGAGAGAGAGCGAGAGAGGAACACAAGCTGGGGGAGTGGGAGAGGGAGAAGCAGGCTTCCCACAGAGCAGGGAGCCCAATGCGGGGCTCGATCCCAGGACATTGGGATCATGAACTGAGCTGAAGGCAGACGCCTAACGACTGAGCCACCCAGATGCCCCTTAATATGCTTTTTAAAAAAGATTTTACTTATTTATTTATTTGACACACAGAGAGAGATCACAAGTAGGCAGAGTGAGAGAGGAGGAAGCAGGCTCCCTGCTGAGCAGAGAGCCCGATGTGGGGCTCAAACTCATAACCTCAAGATCAAGAGTTTCGTGCTCTACCAACTGAGCCAGCCAGGTGCCCCTCTGTTAATACCGTTAGTTCAGCTTTATCCTGATTGCTTTCTCCATGTGTGTCCTCTGTTAGGGCACTTTAGGGTCGTTATCTGCTTCTGAGTCTTTGAATTTCAGTATCATCGCAGTGATGAATTTATTTTATTTTTCTTCCGCTTCTTTCCTGAGCTCTGACAGACTCTGTTTTGTCTCATCCTGTTTGCTCACAATTTCTACCCCAGCTGCTGTTATTTCTTCCTTGTTCTTATGCTTCCTAGAGGCTGTGCTTTATTTTTAATTTGAGAGTAAGATGTTTGACATAAAGTTTTTTCTATTCTGTCAAAACTTGTGACAAACATATGCAACTAGCAAAAGAGACACCCAAATTTGATGCATACGCGAACAACAGGGCAACAAGGAGAAATGGACAATTAAACGGTGATAGTTGGAAACTTAAATCCTCAGCTTTCAAGAACGGATACAGCCATCAGACAAGAGCAACAGGGATGTAGAGGACTCAACACTATAATCTAGCAGACCAGCAGACATCTCTAGAATAACATTCCAACCAACAATAGCAGAATACACATCCTTTGTTTTCTTTTTACTCTTTTTTAAAAAGATTTTATTTATTTGTCGGTGAGAGAGGGAGAGAGAGAGAGAGAGCATAAGCAGGGGAAGTGACAGGCAGAGCAGACAGAGGGAGAAGCAAGCTCCCTGCTGTGCTAGGAGACCAATATGAGACTCGATCCCAGTACCCTGGGTGATGACCTCAGCTGAAGGAAAACACCTACCGACTGAGCCACCCAGGTGTCCCCAGAATACATATTCTTTTCAAGCACACATAGTACATCCCCCAGGACAGATCATATGCTATGCCACAAGAAAAGCTTCAGTAAATTTCAAAGGATTGAAATCATACAACGTCTGCCCTAGGCCCACAATGGAAGTTAGATTTCAGTAATAGAAGAACATTAGGAGGGGCGCCTGGTGGCTCAGTGGGTTAAGCCGCTGCCTTCGGCTCAGGTCATGATCTCAGGGTCCTGGGATTGAGCCTCACATGGGGCTTTCTGCTCAGCAGGGAGCCTGCTTCCTCCTCTCTCTCTCCCTGCTTCTCTGCCTACTTGTGATCTCTGTCTGTCAAATAAATAAATAAAATCTTTAAAAAAAAAAGAACATTAGGAAATTCACAAATACAAAGCAATTAATTATCACACTCCTAAACAGTCAATGGGTCAACGAAGAAATCACAAAGGAAACTAGAAAACACTCTGAGATGAATAAAATAGAAAATATAATATATTGAAATGTATGGGATGCAGCTGAAACAGCTCTTGGAGGAAAATTTGTAGCTGTATGTTTTGTATTCTTTTGTGAGATGGGCAGTCAGGTAAGACCACAAGAAGAGACATAGGAGAGGCTCTGGAATAAACAGTGTTTTATAGGGGCGCCTGTGTGGCTCAGTGGGTTAAAGCCGCTGCCTTCAGCTCGGGTCATGATCCCGGCATCCTGGGATCAAGCCCCGCATCGGGCTCTCTGCTCAGCAGGGAGCCTGCTTCCTCCCTTCTCTCTCCGCCTGCCTCTCTGCCTACTTGTGATCTGTCTGTCAAATAAATGAATAAAATCTTTAAAAAAAACAAAAACAAAAAACCAGTGTTTTATAGTCATAGGCCCTGGAGACAGGAGGCAGGGCATGACATGGCAGGGCCACAGGGGAAGGAAACCACTGTGGTCAGGAGGCAGAAGACAGGGGTGAGGGTAAAGCATTAGGCTAGAGCCTCTATTGGGATTTCCATAGGAAAGTCAAGTCATATATGCCACGACAAAGAGGAATATATCCCAGGAATGCAAGTTTGGCTTAATATCTGAAAATCAGTTCATGTACTACACCATATTTATAGAACAAAGAAAGAACCACGTGATCGTCTTGATGGAGCAAAAATATTTGTCAAAACCCAACACCCTTTCATGATAAGACATTCAAAAAAATAGGTAGAGGATGAGACTTCCTCAGTCTGAGAAAGGATATCAGCAAGGAAACCCCAGTTAACTTAATGATGAAAGGCTAAAAGCTTTCCCTTAAAGTCAGGAACAATACAAAGGTGTCTGCTCTTGGCACTTCTGTTCAGCATTGCACTGGACATTCTAGCATGGCAGTAGGGCAAGGGAAAAAAACCCATCTGTGTTAGATAGAAAAAGTAAATCCGTCTCTATTTGTGGAAGACATGATCTTATATATTAAAAAATCCTATGAAATCCACTAAAATACCATTAAAACTAATAAACGTGTGTATCAAGATTAGAGGAGACAAGACCAAAATAGAAAAATCAGTTGTATTACTACACACTAGCAATGAACAGTCCAAAAATGAAATTAAGAAAACAATTCTGTTTACAATGGCAAAAAGTAATAATATCTTAGGAATAAACTTAACAAAAGAAGTATAAGACTTGGAACACTGAAAACTACAAAACATTATTGAAATAAAGAAGCTCTAAACAAATGGAAGGACCTTCTATGTTCATGGATCATTAGAATTCCTTAAAATTGTTATGATGGCGATACTTCCCACATTGACTTGCAGACTCAATGCAGTCCCTGTCAAAATCCCATGTAGCCTGCTTGCAGAAATTGGCAAGCTGATCCTGGTGTTCATTAGGAAATTCTAGGAACCCAGAATGGCCAAGACATCTTGCAAAAGAAGCTGGGAGGACCCATACTTCCTGATTTCAAAGTTAATACAAAAATGCAATTATCAAGACAACCTGGGGGCACCTGGTTGGCTCAGTCAGTAGAGCGTATGACTCTTAATCTCAGGGTTTTGAGTTTGAGCTCCATGTTGGGTGTAAGAGATTACTTAAAAAATTTTAAAAATCTAAGAAGAAAAAAAGACAATGTGGGACTCACATAAAGTTAGGCATATATATCGATGAAATAAAGAATCTACAGATTAACTCATACATTTGTAGTCAGTTGACTTTTGACAAGGGTGCTGAGACAGATGTGCTAAGGCTACAGAACAGTTATTCTAACAAATGTGGAAAGAACAGTCTCTTCAACAAACAGTGCTAGGACAGCTGGATATCCACTTGCAAAAGAATGAGGTCGGACCCCAACCTCACTCCATACACACAAATCAAGAGCTAAAACTGTCAAAGACTTAGAAAAAAACAAGGGCAGCTTCTTGTCAGGCAAAGGTTTTTGTGACATGACACCAAAAGCACACAACAAAATAAAAAAAATAGAGAATTGGATTTCATCAATTTTGTGAAAATAACAACTTTGTGCATCAAAGTACAAGATCAAGAAAGCAAAAGAACAACAAAACATGAGCACACTTAGAATCATCTTTTATACATGTGCATACATTTATGAAGATGTGATTAAAAAAAAGAAAGTGAAAAGACCACCCACAGAAAATATTCATAAATCTTGTATCTGGTAAGAGTCTAGTATACAACATAGATAAAGAACTTAGAACTCAACAGTGAAAAGGTAAAAAACCCAACTTATTTATTCATTTTTTAAGTAGGCTCCCTGCCCAGGCTGGGGCTTGAACTCACCACCCTGAGATCAAGAGTTGTGTGCTCTTACCAGCTGAGCCAGTCAGATGCTATACCTAATTTAAATAGGTAAGTAATCTACTTTAAAAGTGAACAAAAGATCTGAGTAGGTATTTCTCCAAGGAGGTTATGCATCCTGGCAATAAACTCATGAAAATATGTTCAGCATCATTAGTCATTAGGGAACGACAAATTAAAACCATGGTGAGATACCACTTTATACCTATTAGGATGGCTATAATCAAAAAGGTGGATAAGATGTGGAGAAATTGGAATCCATGTGCACTGACGATGAAAATCTTAAATGGTGCAGCTGCCTTGGAAAACAGTTCGGCAGTTCCTCTAAAAGTGAAACACAGAGTTGCCATTTGGTCCAGCAGTCCCACTGCAAGAAAACTGAACACAGATGTCTCAAACACATGTGCATACATGTTTCATGGCAGCACTATTTACAATAGCTTTGTGAATTCATATGTCCATGAGTGGATGAATGGATAAACCAAATGTGGTATGTCCATACAAGAGAATATTTATTGTTCAGGCATAGAAAGGAAGGAAGTAAAAAAAAAAAAAAGGAAGGAAGGAAGTACTGACAGTTTACAACATGGATGAATCTTGAAGACATTATGCCAAATGGAAGATGCCAGTCACAGAAAAGACATGTATGGTATGATTCCATGTATATAAAATATTCAGAATAGATAAATCTAGAGGGACAGAAAATAGATTATCGGTTGCTGAGGACTGAGGAGGGCAGTGGTAGGAAAATGGGGGGAATGATATCTAATAGATATGGGGTTTCTTTTGGGGATTAGGAAGATGTCCTAAAATTGGATTTTGTAGTGGTTGCACAGTCCTGTAAAAATGTTGAAAATCACGGAATAGTATACCTTAACTGGGTGAATTAAAGCTGTTAAACGTTTGCACAAATCGTCTAGAGATGTTAAAATGCAGGTGTGATTTCGGAAATCTGCGGCAAGGAGACAGTTTTGAATAGCAAGGGGATTACACACAGTTCTTTCCTCCAGAAGCTTACGTGCCTAGTAGGCATATGAGACATAAACACAATATGGTCAGTAGAAAAGGAGGTAAAAGAAGTTACCCTCCAAACTTGAGAAAAGATCTCCAAGGTTAGAGACGGAATCTTAAGAGAACCAGTACACTAGGATGAAGATAGTTACTGAAGACATTTCAGGAGGCATCTGTCGGAGGAAATTCACAGACATCCAACTAAACAAGCCAGGTATGTTCTTAGGACCTGCGTGTTTAACCAGTATTGAAATCCAGTCCATTCTACAGAGCCTTATTTAAAGAGAAGCGGTGTTTAAAGAACGGGGCTTATATCTGGGAAAAGCAGACCAGAGGATCAGACCATGTTAGGGTCCCAGGCAGGTCTGTCCCTGCAGTGAGATTTGAGAGGGAGAGAGAGCATGAGCTGGAGGGAGGGACAGAGGAAGATCAAGAAGCAGACTCCCCTCGGAGCAGGAAACTCGATGCAGGGCTCTATCCTAGGACCCTGAGATCATGATCTGAGCCAAAGGCAGACACCTAACCAACTGAACCTCTCAGGTGCGCCACATCCCAACTTTAAATTATCCTAATTGCTCTATCTCCCTTAACTTTGTTTCTTAAGCAACTTCTTTCTTTTTTATTTTTAAAGATTTATTTATTTATTTGACAGAGAGAGAGATCACAAGTAGGCAGAGAGGCAGGTGGGGGGGGGGAAGCAGGATCCCCTCTGAGCATAGAGCCCGATGCAGGGCTTGATTCAGGACCCCGAGATCATGACCCAAGCTGAAGGCAGAGGCTTAACCCACTGAGCCACCCAGGTGCCCCTAAGCAACTTCTTTCATACATGTAACATAAAACTTGCCATTTTACAATGTACAGTTCAGTGGCATGTGTAAGCATCACCACTGTCTGCTTCCAGAACTTTCTCCTCACCCCACTAGAGCAGTAATTCTTCATTTCCTTCTCCCCCACACCCCAGCCTCTGGTGACCTCAGATATACTGTCTCCATGAATTTGTCTCTTCTAGATATTTCATACAAGTGGAATCACACAACATGTGTCCTTTTGTGCCTGGCTTCTTTCACTTAGTGTAATGTTTCCAAGGTTCATCCATGTCATGTTGTAGCACCAGTCAGAACGTCACTCCTTCTTAGGGCTGACTGATGTCCCAGTGCATGGAGAGGCTGCATTTTGTTTATCCACTCAGCTGTTGATAGGCACTGGGTTGTTTCCACCTTCCGGTCGTTGTGAATAGCGCTGTTTAGAACACTGACAGGCAAGCATCTGTTTGAATGGCTGTCTTTGATTTTGGGGGACATACATTTAGGAGTGGAATTGCTGGATCATATGATAATTCTATGCTTACCCCCTTTTGCTTTTTTTTGGCTTTTATTTAAATTCCAGTTAGTTGGGCGCCTGGGTGGCTCAGTCAGTTGGGCATCTGCCTTCGGCTTCGTCACTCTCCCAGTGGGGAGCCTGCTTCTCCCTCTCCCTTTGCCCCTCCCCCTGCTTGTGCTTTCTTGCTCTCTCTCTCAAATAAGTAAAATCCTTTTAAAAATATTTTATTTATTTATTTGACAGACAGAGATCACAAGTAGGCAGAGAGGCAGGCGCGGGGGGGGGGGGGTGTGGCGGGAAGCAGGCTCCCTGCTGAGCTGAGAACCTGATGCGGGGCTCGATCCCAAGACCCTGGGATCATGACCAGAGCTGAAGGCAGAGGCTTTAACCCACTGAGCCACCCAGGTGCCCCTCAATTAAATATTTTTTAAAAATTCCAGTTAGTTAGCATATGGTATAATACTGGTTTCAGGTGTACATTTTAGTCATTCAACACTTACATAGAAAACAAATGCCCTCCTTAAATCCCCCTCTCCTACTTTCCCCATCCTCCCCACACCTCCCCTCTGCTGACCACTGGTGTGTTCTCTATAGTTAAGAGCCTGCTTCTTGGTTTGTCTCTCCCTCTCTCTTATTTTTTTCCCTTTGCTGGTTTTTTGTTGTTGTTGTTGTTTGTTTTTTAAATTCCACATGTAAGTGAAACCATACGGTATTTGTCTTTCTTCCACTGATTTTTATTATTATTATTATTACTTTTTTGCTTAACCTTGTATTCTCTCCAGCTCCATCCGTGTTGTTGTAAATGTCTGTGTTTAGCTTTTTGGGGAATCTTTTCCTTCCTCATTTGAAGTCCCTGGGAAAACTCTCTAATGCTTTTTTCCCTTAGGTTTGTATATAGAGCAAAGTTATGCTCAGTCCTTTTTTGTGGAACAGAATGTGAACCTCTGGGTTTGTTGGCATGAAGAGTTAATAGACTTTCCTAATCCTCAAGACTCTGAGAGGTACTTTTACCTCTCATTTAGAAAGGCACAGAGGCTGAATAATTTCGTTGGATAAAGATCTAGACCACCGAATCTTAAAGGCCCACCCTCTTTTCCAGAATGGTATTTAACCAAAAGGAGCCTGAGACCAAAAGAGGAATGGAATAGAATTAAAATGCAAGGTTCTAGGGCCACGTGGGTGGCTCAGTGGGTTACAGCCTCTGCCTTCGGCTCAAACTGTTGTTGGTAGATTAATGGATGTGAAGAAGCTATGACTTCGGGGAAGGTATTCTCTTTTCTGAATCTATATAGGTAAGTAATATTTACAATAAGCACTATAAAACTTATGACAAAAAATTATTTTTATAGAAAGCATAAGCAAAATTCCCGTTAATAGCCACATAATATTTGGCACTTATTAAATACCAGATAATACACCAAAAACTTGCAGCACCTGGGTGGCTCAGTCACTAAGCATCTGCTTTCAGCTCAGGTCATGATCCCAGCATCCTGGGATCCAGCCCACGTTGGGCTCTCTGCTCAGCAGGGAGCCTGCATCCCCCTCTCTTTCTCACCCCCGCCTGCCTCTCTGCCTACTTGTGATCTCTGTCGGTCAAATAAATAAATAAAATCTTTAAAAAATATTTTAAAATGCAAGGTTCTAGAAAAACAGTCACCAGGGAGCTATTGGTTTGAGTGTGAGAAACTTTTTTAGCTTGCAGACTCTTGGCTGCATCATTTTTAAGACATCAATCATTAAGATATTTTTAAAAGCAAAAACATTGCAATTTGCCATCAGTGGGACTGTGCATAAGTAGAGAGCAGAACCAAACCAGCTCGATTCTCTGTTCCTCTGTGTCCTGTTCCTGGGGAACAGGAATTGGAATTAACATAGGGATGATACTTAGAACAAGTGTTCCTCCTGTTGCCTCCCAAAGAAACCTCCTCTGGCTTCTCCAGGGAGGTGGAGAGGAGCTGGCATTTTTAGGGGGTGTTCTTTGTAGCTTGCAGGAAAGGGGACTCGAGACGGATGATTCAGACACACCCGGGCAAGCTGTCTGTAAGAGGCCCCGAGTGCCACACTCATCAACAAGTTGTGCCCACACCTTCCTTTCCCCCAATCTGGGCAGGAGCTGGGCTGAGAATTCCACCCCCGCCCACCCCTCTTCCCCAGCATTTGCTCCTGCCCCCCTCCGCACCCCCCCCCACCATGATAGGAGTTTAACTGTGTGCTACAGATTTTTTTTTTAAATGATCCTGTCTCAAAGCTACTACTATCTGGCCTCAAATCCTGGTTTGAAGAGAAAATCTGGCCAAAGATCCTTTCTCCCACCCTCACAGAAGCACCCCTTTCCTTATCATTCTCCCTTTCATCAACCCTGGCTCATCACAGCTGGCTTCTCTGGCTCTTACCACTCTGATGAAGTTCTAGAACATAGGTGAGGTTCGGTGGGGTGAGGTCCGGAGCCGATGACCAAGAAAGAATTCTTGAGACATCTTTGGTGCAAAATGGTGGTTTATTAAAGCACGGGGACAGGACCCATGGGCAGGAAGAGCTGCTGCCCCGGGTTGTGAGGGATGGCAGGTTATGTACCCTGCGGTTGGGGGTAGGTGAGGGGAAGGGAGGTTTCAACGGAGCTTTCATATGCTAAAGAGGGCCTACAAGGTGCGTGGATAGTGGATACCGGAGGTCCTGTGGCTTGATCAATGTTGTCTTTTGGCAAGCCGTTAACATCAAGAGAGTTGGGAGATTCCTGGTGGGATGTCACAATCCTGGATAAAGCATCTTTGTTAGTGACATTTAGGTATAGAAGAAACTTAACTTTACTCACATTTCCTTCTACCCCAGCCTCCTTCAGTTTTGTTTATGGAGGGGAGGGTGACATTAGGGTTTGAGGACCTGAGTTATTTGCCTCTGGAAATTGTGCTATTGATAAGGTAACTTCTTTGTTTGTAGATCTCTAGGACGTTTGTAAACCAAGGGAGATTCCTGTCTTGCAGGATTGTGATCTCTGCAAGTTAACTATTTGTTTCTCATTTATGGCAGTCAGGGGTGCCTGAGGAATGTCACATTTACTACCGAGGGGAGGGGAGCGGGTGGAGAGGGGGTGCGAGGTGCCATCTTTTGCTTTGTCCTCAGCCAGCCTCCTGCTCCCTCATCAACTCCCTGAAATCAGAGTGTTCATGTTCTCTCTCTCCCCCTGGCAGGAAGGCAAGCTCCTCAAAGTAGAGACTTTCTGTCTGTCTTGTTAATTGCTATCCCTAACATATTTTTAAAAAGATTTTATTTATTTATTTGAGAGAGAGCGCAAGCGAGCAGGAGCAGGGGGAGAGGCAGAAGGAGAGGGAGAAGCAGGCTGCACACTGAGCAGGGAGCCCAGTGCGGGACTTGATCCCAGGACCCTGAGACCATGACCTGAGCGGAAGGCAGCCGCTTAACCGACTGAGCCACCCAGGCATCCCTATTATCTTATTTTTAAATTACCTTTTCTGCATTGAAACAGAAATTCTCTTCTGTTGTCCTGGAGTCTTCAGTAAGGTTTTGTTTTCTATTATATCCTGTTCTTATCTATATTTGGGGGAATTAGAAGAGAGTCTCCTGCTCATTCTCAGGCCACATGGGATGGGTAGGTGGCGACAATGGCAAAGTGACCCACAGAGAGTGAGTGCGAGGGGACTGGTGAGTTCCTGGGGTCTGGACTGTTGCGACTGGGGGGTTTAAAGAAAAGAATGATTCCTAAAGCCTGGAAAATGGAGGGATAGTTATGGATAGCGTAAGTTGAGTTGCATATAGTTATATAAAACACCTTTCACTTGAGGAACAACTAGTGTCAACGGCAAACAGACATCTGAATAGACAATCACAGCACCCTGCTGGCTCAGTGGGTGGCGCGCGTCCCCCATGATCTCAGGGTCGTGAGTTCAAGCCCCATGTTGGGTGTAGAGCTTACTTTATTTTATTTTTTTAATTTTTAATTTAATTTTATTATTTTTTTAAAGTGACAGTTTCTTATTTCCTAGAATTCTGTAGGTTGTCTGGGCTGCTGCCCTCTCACCCAGCAGCAATCTAATTTGAGCTTTTCCAAGCCATTTCAAGACATCAAAAGCAGGAGCTTCCAGGATTCTTCCCCCCAACCCCATTTTTAAATTCAAATTCAACTGATTAACATATATAGTTAATGTATTACTGCTTTCAGAGATCAGTAATTCACCAGTCTTATATAACACCCAGTGCTTCTTACAACTCATACCCTCCGCAGTGCCCAACACCCAGCTACACCATCCCTCCACCCCCGTCCCCTCCAGCGTCCTGTTTGTTTCCTATGATTAAGAATCTCTTATGGTCTGTCTCCCTCTCTGGTTTCTTCTTGTTTTATTTTTCCTTCCCTTCCCCTATGCTCTGTTTTGTTTCTTAGATTCCACATATCAGTGAGATCATAGGATAATCGTCTTTCTCTGACGGACTGACTTCACTTAGTGTAATACCCTCCAGTTCCATCCACACCATTGCAAATGGCAAGAGTTCATTTTTTGATGGCTGCATAGTATTCCAGCTTAATTTTTCTTTAGGGTGGCCCCCTCAAAGAGAGGCTGGCTGTTGTCAAAGGTGGGAGGGAGGTCAGGGGGATCTTTGTGCAGGCCTGGCTGTCTGATTTCCCCCATCCCAGGTCCCTGAGGCAGGACCCACCTTAGGGCCCCCCCATCATCACCCCCCCATCGTGAGTTTTGCTACACCTTGAACCATTTTAGATACAACTTCCTGAGCTGGTCCTTGCTTCAGACTCAGGATTCAGCCTGAGAAAGCCCTCTCCCCGCCTGCTCTTCATGAAGAAATTTCAAATGGCAACAAAGGGCAAGCTACCGTCAGGGAGCAGGGCTTCCTTTTCTCGGGTCCTCGACTAGATCGGCTCCCCATTTATGTTCCCATACATCCCCCGCTTACCTGCGGTAGCCACGATCCCCTTGGCTAACGTGTGTGACGTCTGAGGTCCTCCTCAGGCTGCCCGCTCTGGGGGGACGGGAGGGGGGGTGTCTGCCGCGCTTGGTTTGACAGGTAATTATTGAAAGACTGGCCACTCCCTGCTGTTTTTACTCTCCTTGAGCAAAATGGAGAGCCCGGTGGTCCTGGCCTTGAAGAGGCGCTGGTTTCCGAACCTTCTTTGCTATGACAGACCGAGCAGCTTAGGGCGATCCTGTGTGACCGGGATTGGTTCCTGAGCCACGGGTGCGGGCAGTCTGCTCTCCTGGGGGTGTTCAAAGCTGGAGGGCAAATCTTTACAGGACATCCAGGGTCCAGATGCTTAGAACAATTCTGCAGGGACATGAGTGACCCTTTTCCGGTAATAAAGAAAATAGGCGAGAATCAGAAGCCAGTGAAGATCTGAATCGAGGGAGGGGAGGACATGAGCAGGTCTGACATCTGCTGCCCCCCCACTTAGAGATTCTGTAACGTGCCATCCTTTTTTTTTTTTTTTTTTAAGATTTCATTTTATTTATTAAGAGAGATTACAGAGGGAGAGGGAGAAGCAGATTCGCCGCTGAGCAGGGAGCCTGGTGTGGGGCTTCTCCCTCTCCCTCTGCTCCTTCCCCTGCTTGTATTCGATTTCTCTGTCAAATAAGTTAAATCTTAATAAATAAATAAATAAAACAAAAGAACTTTTTTTTATTAAAGGTTTATCTTTTCATTTTAGAGAGAGAGAGAGAGAGCAGGGAAGGGGCAGAGGGAGACAAGAGCAAGAATCTCAAGCAGGCTCGGTGCTGAGCGTGGATCCCAATGCAGGGCTCTGCCCCACAGCCCTGAGATTGCAACCTGAGCCAAAACCAAGAGTCAGACGCCCCCCAAAACAACAAGAAATTGTGGTTACATGTCGGAGGGAGACCATTTTCCTCTTGTATAGGCTCACATTCAACTGCTCTGTACTCTCCACAGTTAAGCTGGGGGGGCTGGTGTTGGGGTGGTGGGGGCTGGGCAGCAGCTCAGATTATAGGGCTTTGTAGGTAGACCTGTAGGTAGACTTAACCAGTGAGCCTAGGACGTTTTCTCCATTTGTTCCGGGAAAATAAACTCTCCCTGGAGTTTCTCTCTGTTAGGAACATGCTACATCCCATCAGGGGTCCTTTCTGGGAAGTCAGGAGTAGAAGTTGTGAAAAGAAAAGCCAAAGGCATCTGATAAAGGCTTGGTATCCAAAATACAGAGAGAATTTACACAACCCAACACCCAAAAAACAATTAATCCAATTGAAAGATGGGCAGAAGACATGGACAGACATTTCTCTGAAGAAGACCTATAGATAACCAACAGACACATGAAAAGGTGCTCAACATCACTGATCACCAGGGAAATGCAAACCCAAACTGCATGAGATACCACCTCACACGTGTCAGGATGGCTAAAACCAACAACATAAGAAACAACAGGTGTTACAGAGGATGCGGAATAAAAGGAACCCTCATGCACTGTTGGTGGGGATGCAGACTGTTGGAGTGACTGTGGAAGACAGTATGGAGGCTCCTCCAGAAGTTGAAAATAGAGTTACACTATGATCCAACAATCACACTACTGGGTGTTTACCCAAAGAATACAAGAACGCTCATTCAAAAGGGATACATGCCCCTCTACGTTTGTAGCAGCATTATTGACAATAGCCAAAATAGGGAAACAACCAAGTGTCCATTAATCAATGAATGGATAAACAAGATGTGGTCCCTGCATATCATGGAATATTAGTGAGTGATAAAAAAGGATGAAATCTTGCCACTTGGAACAACATGGATGAAGCTTGAGAGTATAATGCTGAGCGAAATAAATCAGTTGGAGCAAGACAAACGCCATTTGATTTCCCTCATATGTAGAATTTAAGAAGCAAAACAGAGGAGCAAAGGGAAAAAAGAGAGAGAGAGAGAAACAATCCAAGACACAGACTCTTAACTACAGACCACACTCAGATGGTCACCGGAGGAGAGGTGGGTGGGGAGAAGGGGGAAATAGGTGGTGGGGATTAAGAAGGGCACTTGTGATGAGCACTGAGTAAGTAAAATAAAAACTTAAAAAAATATGTCATGGGCTCTGCTTCCTTATTATTTGTTCTCTGATAATTCAGCATAGCCTGATTCAAGTTTCTTTCTGTTCTTAAACTCTAAATGAAAAAAAAAAAAAAAAAAAAAAAGGCTACAGGAAAGGATTTTTCCAACAGTGGTAGGAAAATCAACTTTCCAATGAAAGTAACCAGAGCTGAAATTCAGGAATTTACTCTCTGTGTGGGTAACTTAAGCAAATCACTTAACTATCTGCTCAGTTTTTCCAATAATGTCTAATTTATGAAGGAAGGAAATACAGATATAATAATGTCATTATTTTGGGGGGCTCCTGGGTGGCTCAGTCAGTTGGGCATCAGACTTTGGCTCTGGTCATGATCCTAGGGTCCTGGGATCAAGCCCCGCATGAGGCTCCCTGCTCGGAGTGGAGTCTTGCTTCTCCTTCTGTCCCTCGCCCTCCCCCTGGTCCTTTTCTCTCTCCCTCAAATAAATAAATAAAATCTTTTAAAAAATAATGTCATTATTTTCTTAAAGATGTATGTATGTATGTATTTAGAGAGAGAGTGAGCAGGGGGAGGGGGAGGAGGAGAGGGAGAAGGAGAGAGAGAATCTCAAGCAGACAACAGGCTGAGCCTGTAGCCTGATGCGGAGCTCAATCCCCTGACCTTGAGATCATGACCTGAACCGAAATCAAGAGTCAGATGCTTAACTGACTGTGCCAACCAGGTGCTCCTGATGTCATAATTTAGTACTATCTAATTTATGATGTTCTACATACTAAACTAGATGGGGTGCATATAAGTAGCCTAATAGTGGTTAGTACTAGTGTTTATTGAGCATTATCACATGTCAGACATTGACATGGGTGCTTTATGCAATGTTCCTAATACTCAGAGCAAAGTTGCAAAGCAGGTATTGCATTTTTGAGACGAGGAAACTGCAGATGAAGATTAAGCAATCCACTCAAGAGTGGAAAGCATGTAGCGTGTAGCCTGTGTTGCGATCCACTACATGTCAGAGATGGCTCTTTCAATGATATTCCTGCAGTTAGTAGAGGACTTTTTGAGCAGGGTTCATCTGGTTTCACTGGACACCTTAGATAAATCCTGGAATGACAAGTGAGTCTGATAGTTTGTAAATATCTGGAAGGGGTGAAATTAATTTGGATAAACAGTATATATATATATATATTATATATATATATGTCAAAGAAATGAAAACAGTACAGAATCACCCAGCAGTAGTGGAAAACACATTCTTCTCAAGTACATGTGGAAACTTCTCCAGAAGGAACCATATGCTAGGCCATAAAATAAGCCTCAGTAAATTTAAAAGGATCAAAATGGTGGAAAGCACATTCTCTGACAACAGTGGAAGGAAATTAGAAACTAATAACAGAAGGAAATTTGGAGATTTCACAAATATGTGGAAATTAAACTACACATGCCTACATGTGCCTACATGCCTAAATAACCAATTAGCCAGAGAAGAAATCACAAGAGAAATTAGAAAATACTTTGAGATGAATGAAAGAGAAAACACAACATGCCAGAATTTAGGGGTTGTACCTAATACAGAGTTTTGAGGGAAACCTATACCTGTAAACAACTATATATTTTTTAAAGATTTTTTAAATTTATTTGACAGACAGAGATCACAAGTATGCTGAGAGGCAGGCAGAGAGAGAAGCAGCCTCCCCGCTGAGCAGAGAGCCCAATCCAGGGCTCAATCCCAAGACCCTGAGTTCATGACCTGAGCAGAAGGCAGAGGCTTAACCCACTGAACCACCCAGGTACCCCTGTAAACAACTATATTAATAAAGGAAACGATTTCAGTCAATCACCTAACTTTATGTATGAATACACTGGAAAAGGAGAGCAAACTGAACCCAAAGCAAAAGGAAGAAAGGAAGTAAGATTAGAGTAAAAATTAAAGATATAAAGAATAAAAAAATAGAGAAAAATCAGTGGAGCCAAAACTTGATTCTTTGCAAGGACCAGTAAAATTATCAAACCTTTACCTAGACTGACTGGGGGGAAGTGGTGGAGGGGGCATTGAGAGAGAGATAGAGAGAAAGGAGAGAGAATTCAAATTACTAAAGTCAGGAATGAAAGAGGGGATATTACTATCAACCTTAAAGAAATAAAAAGAAGTATAAGGGAATATTATGCACTGGATGCCAATAAAACAGATAAAAGAATAAATTCCTAGGAAGCCACAAATGACCAAAACTGACTCAAGATGAAATAGAAAACTGGAACAGACCTACAACAAGGAAAAAGACTGAATTAGTTATTAAAAAATTCGACACACACACACACACACAGCCCAAGCCCACATGGCTTCACTCGCGAATTCTACTGAACAATTAAAGAAAAATGAATGAGTTTCCTCATGAACAAATGCAGTTTCTTCACAAACTCTTCCAAAAAATGGAAGAGGAAGAAACACTTTCTAACTCATTCTTTGAAGCCAGTACTCCCTGATACCAAAACCAAAGATAATAAAAGAAAACCACAGACCTCAATATCTCCCATGAAAGTATATACAGAAATTCTCATAATACTAGAAACTGAATCCAGTAATGTATAAAAAAGGAGGGGAGCCCAGGTGGCTCAGTGGGTTAAGCATCTGCCTTCAGCCCAGGTCATGATCCTAGGGTCCTAGGATCGAGTCCCACATTGGGTTCCCTGCTCATTGGTGAGTCTGCTTCTTTCTCTGCCCCTGTTTGTGCTTTCTCTCTCTCTTTGCCTCAAATAAATAAATAAAATCTTTTAAAAAAACGTATAAAACAGGATTATATACCATAACCAAGTGGGATACATCTCAAGAATAAAGGTTGGGGGGCACCTGGGTCAGTAAGTCATTAAGCATCTGCTTTTGGCTCAGGTCACAGTCCCAGAGTCCTGGGATCAAGCCCCATGTGGGGTTCCCTGTTCACTGGGAAGCCTGCTTCTCCCTGTCCCTCTGTCCCTGCTTGTGTTCCCTCTCTCGCTGTATCTCTGTCAGATAAATAAATAAAATCCTTAAAAATCGTAAAAAAGAAATTAAAAAAGAATAAAGGTTGGTTTTTAACATCTGAAAATCAGTTTATGTAATACACCATCTCCGAGGACAAAAACCACATGCAGAAAAAATTTCGACAAAAATTCAACACTCCATCATAAACGCAGTGAAAAAATTTGATTTTTAGGGAACTTGCTCAACCCAATAAAGGATATCTATAGATAGAGAGGAGCAGGATGGTGGAGGAGGAGACCTAAATATCATCAGGTCCCAGGAGTTCAGCTAGTTATCAAACCATTCTGAACATCTACAGACTCAACAGGAGATTGAAGGGAAGAAGAGCAGCAATTCTAGGAAGAGAAGAGTGACCACTTTCTGGAAGGTAAGATGTGCGGAGAAGCGAATTCGAAGAAAGCTAGACTGCGTTGGGGGGGGGGGGCTCCCAAGCAACGGAGCATAAAATCCAAACTTTTAGAAGTCAGCTCTGCTGAGGGATGTCCTCCAGAGGCTAAGCGGGGATGGAGCCCTCCTGGGGACAGTGTGGTCGCGGGACATGCGGGTCACAGAAAGGGGGTGTCTGAGTATGGCAGAGCTGCCAGATATCAGAGCGGGGAAGCCGGCAGCAAAGATAGAGCCACGGGGGAGGGGGCTCTCAGCTCGGGGTTACATTAAACCTCTGCAGCAGTCGGGCCACTGCTTTTCGAGCAGGGACCCTATAAGCAGCAGAGCTGGGGAGACTCACCTTCCTCCTGGGAGGAGCTGCGGGAGCCTGTGGCAGGAATCTTTTGGGCTTGGAAACTCCAGATGGGGCTGTGTGCCAGAGAGAGAAACGCTGGGTCACAGGCCGGGTGAGCTCGGAGCGAGGCCAGAGACCAGGGAGACGGGAGTGATTGAGCACTTTTCTCTGAGGGCGCACTGAGGATTGGGGCCCTGAGCTCTCGGCTCCAAGGGCTGGAGATTGGGAGGCCACCATTTTCATTCCCGTCCTCCAGAACTCTATGGAAAGCGTTCGGGGAACAAAAGCGAACCCAAGCAGATTACGTAGCCTGGCCCCTGGCAAGGGCAGAACAATTCCAGCTCAGGCAAAGACATTTGAGAATCACAGCAACAGGCCCCTCCCCCAGAAGATCAGCAAGAACGTCCAGTCAATACCAAGTTCACCAATCAATGAGAACTGCAAAACTTCAGGGATACGGGAACACAACACATAGAATTCATGGCTTTTTTCACATGATTTTTTAGTCTTTCAAGTTAAGTTTTTAAAATTTTATTTTTTTCTTACTCTTTTTAAAAGTTTTTCCTCTTTCCTATTTTAACCTTTTTAAACTATTTTATCTTATCAATACCTTTTTAAAAAAATATTTTTAGGGGCACCTGGGTGGCTCGGTCGGTTAAGCGGCTGCCTTCAGCTCAGGTCACAATCCCAGGATCCTGGGATTGAGCACCACATCGGGCTCTCTGCTCAGCAGAGAGCCTGCTTCTCCCTCTCCCTCTGCCTGTTGCTCTGCCTACTTCTGCTCTCTATCTCTCTAACAAATAAATAAATAAATAAAATCCTTTAAAAAAATCTTTTTAAATTTTTCATTGTTATAGTCATATTCTATCCCTTCATTGTATTTAACCTTATTTTTTGTATGCATATAGGTTTCTCTTTCTTTAAAATTTTAGGATACAGTTTCTTCTAACAGATAAAAATATACCCTAAATCCAGTGCATGGCTTTGTTCTACTCTCCAGCCTGATCACATTCTCTTCTCTTTTTTATTTCTTTTTCAACTAACTTATCAAGTCCTTTTTTAGAATCTTTTTAAATTTTCATCTTTATAGTCATATTCCATCCTTTCATAATGTTTATCCTTATTTTTGTATATATAGAATTTTTCTTTCTTAAAAATTTTGGGAGTTAGTTTCTTCTAACAGACCAAAATAACCCAAAATCAAGTGTGTGGCTCTGTTCTATTCTCTCTCTCTCTCTCTCTCTCATTTTTCTTTTCTCCCCCCTTTCTCCTCCCCCCAGTTTCATGTCTCTTCTGATTTGGTTAGTGTATGTTTTCCTGGGGTTGTTGCTACCCTATTAATATTTTGATCTCTCATTCATCTATTCTTATGTGGGTAAAATGACAAGGCAGAAAAACTCACCACAAAAACAAAAACAAAAACAAAAACAAAAAACAAAAAACAAGAGGCAGTACCGATGGCTAGGGACCTAATCAGTACGGACATTAATATTATGTCAGAAATAGAATTCAGAATGATGATTATCAAGGTGCTAGCTGGGCTTGAAAAAACCATGGAAGATGCTAGAGAATCCCTTCCTGGAGAAATAAAAGCTGTTTCTGGAAAAATAAAAACTAAAATCTAACCAAGTTGAAATTTAAAAAAAGCTATTAATGAGGTACAATAAAAAATGGAGGCTCTTACTGCTAGGATATATGAGGCAGAAGAGAGAATTAGTGATATAGAAGACCAAGTGATGGAGAATAAAGAAGCTGAGAAAAAGAGAGACAAACAACTACTGGACCATGAGGGGAGAATTCGAGAGATAAGTGATACCATAAGACAAAACAATATTAGAATAATTGGGATCCCAGAAGAAGAAGAAAGAGAGGGGCAGAAGGTATATTAGAGCAAATTATAGCAGAGAATTTCCTTAATTTGGCAAAGGGAACAAGCATCAAAATCCAGGAGGCACAGAAAACCCCCTCAAAAATCAATAAAAATAAGTCCACATCCCATCATCTAATAGTAAAACCTACAACTCTCAGTGACAAAGACAAAATCCTGAAAGCAGCTCAGGACAGGAGGTCTGTAACATACAACAGTAGAAATATTAGATAGGAAGCAGAGCTATCCACAGAGACCTGGCAGGCCAGAAAGGACTGGCATGATATATTCAGAGCACTAACTAGAAAAAAATGCAGCCAAGAATACTATATCCAGCTAGGCTGTCCCTGAAAATAGAAGGAGAGATAAAAAAAACTTCCAGGACTTGGGGTGCCAGGGTGGCTCAGTCATTAAGCATCCGCCTTCCGCTCAGGGTCCTGGGATCGAGCCCCGCATCAGGCTCCCTGCTCAGCAGGAAGCCTGCTTCTCCCTTTCCCTCTGCCACTTTCCTATTTGTGTTCCCTCTCTCGCTGTCTCTCTCTCTGTCAAATAAATAAATAAAATCTAAAAAACAAACAAACAAACAAAAAAAAAACCCAAACTAAAAGCTTCCAGGACAAACAAAAACTAAAAGACTCTGCAAACACCAAACCAGCCCTATAGGAAATATTGAAAGGGGTCCTCTAAGCAAAGAGAGATCCTAAATGTAACAGACCAGAAAGGAACAGAGACAATATCCCGTAACAGCTACCTTACAAGCAATACAATGGCACTAAATTCATATCTTTCAATAGTTACCCTGAATGTAAATGGGCTAAATGCCCCAGTCAAAAGACACAGAGTAACAGAGTGGATTAGAAAAACAAGGCCCATCTATATGCTGTCTGCAAGAAACTCATTTTAGACCCAAAGACACCTCCAGATTTAAAGTGAGGGTGTGGAAAACAATTTACCATGCTAATGAACATAAAAAGAAAGCTAGGGTGGCAATCCTTATATCAGATCAATTATATTTTAAGCCAAAGACTATAATAAGAGATGAGGAAGGACACTATGTCCTACTTAAAGGGTCTGTCCAACACGAAGATCTAACAATTTTAAATATCTATGCCCATAACATTGGAGCAGCCAATTATATAAATCAATTAATAACAAAATCAAAGAAACACATCAACAATAATACAATAATAATAGGGGACTTTAACACTCCCCTCACTGAAATGGACAGATCATCTAAGCAAAAGATCAACAAGGAAATAAAGGCCTTAAATGACACACTGGACCAGATGGACATCACAGATATATTTAGAACATTCCATACCAAAAAACAGCATACACATTCTTTTGTAGTGCACATGGAACATTCTCCAGAATAGATCACATCCTGGTCACAAATCGGGTCTCAACTGGTACCAGAAGATTGGGTCACAAATCGGGTCTCAACTGGTACCAGAAGATTGGGATCATTCCCTGCATATTTTCAGACCACAATGCTCTGAAACTAGAACTCAACCACAAGCGGAAAGTATAGGAAAGAACTCAAATACATTTCTATACACCAACAGCAACACAGAAGAAAGAGAAATTAAGGAGTCGACCCCATTTACAATTGCACCCAAAACCATAAGATACCTAGGAGTAAACCTAACCAAAGAGGCAAAGAATCTGTATTCAGAAAACTATAAAGTACTCATGAAAGAAATTGAGGAAGACACAAAGAAATGGAAAAACATCCCATGCTCATGGATTGGAAGAACAAATAAAATGAAAATGTCTATGCTGTCTACAGCAATCTACACATTTAATGCAATCCCTATCAAAATACCATCCTTGTTTTTCAAAGAAATGGAACAAATAATCCTAAAACTTATATGGAACCAGAAAAGACCCCAAATAGCCAGAGGAATGTTGACAAAGAAAACCAAAGTTGGCAGCATCACAATTCCAGACTTCAAGCTCTGTTACAAAGCTGTAATCATTAAGACAGTATGGTACTGGCACAAAAACGACACATCAGTGGAACAGAATACTGAGCCCAGAAATGGGCCCTCAACTCTATGGTCAATTAATCTTTGACAAAACAGAAAAGAATGTCCAATGGAAAAAAGTCTCTTCAACAAGTGGTGTTGGGAAAATCGGACAGCCACATGCAGAAGAATGAAACTGGACCATTTCCTTACACCAAGCACAAAATTAGACTCAAAATGGATGAAAGACCTCAATGTGAGACAGGAATCCATCACAATCCTTGAGGAGAACACAGGCAGCAACCTCTTCGACCTCAGCCGCAGCAATTTCTTCTTAGAAACATCACCAAAGGCAAGGGAAACAAGGGCAAAAAGGAACTATTGGGACTCCATAAAGATCAAAAGCTTTTGGGGCGCCTGGGTGGCTCAGTGTGTTAAAGCCTCTGCCTTCGGCTGGGGTCGTGATCCCGGGGTCCTGGGATCGAGCCCCGTGTCAGGCTCTCTGCTCGGCAGGGGGCCTGCTTCCACCCCCTCTCCCCCCGCCTGCCTCTCTGCCTACTTGTGATCTCTTTTTCTGTCAAATAAATAAATAAATCTTAAAAAAAAAAAAAAGATCGAAAGCTTTTGCACATCAAAGGAAATAGTCAACAAAACCAAAAGACAACCAACAGAATGGG
Organism: Martes martes; assembly: GCF_963455335.1. Classification (NCBI taxonomy): domain Eukaryota; kingdom Metazoa; phylum Chordata; class Mammalia; order Carnivora; family Mustelidae; genus Martes; species Martes martes. The sequence continues at coordinate 20,618,844 of NC_137892.1, forward strand.
AGAAGATATTCACAAATGACATATCAGATAAAGGGCTAGTATCCAAAATCTATAAAGAACTTCTCAAACTCAACACCCAAAGAACAAAGAATCTAATCAAGAAATGGGCAGAGGACATGAACAGATATTTCTGCAAAGAAGACATCCAAATGGGCAACAAACACATGAAAAAGTGCTCCACATCACTCGGCATCAGGGAAATACAAATCAAAACCATAATGAGATACCATCTCACCCCAGTCAGAATGGCTAAAATGAACCAGTCAGGAAATGACAGATGTTGGTGAGGATGCAGAGAGAGGGGAACGCTCCTACACTGTTGGTGGGAATGCAAGCTGGTGCAGCCACTCTGGAAAACAGGATGAACGTTCCTCAAAAAGCTGAAAATAGAGCTACCCTATGACCCAGCAATTGCACTACTGGGTATTTACCCTAAACATAGAAATGTAGGGATCTGAAGGGCCACATGCACCTGAATGTTTATAGCAGCAATGTCCACAATAGCCAAACTATGGAAAGAACTTAGATGTCCACCAACAGATGAATGGATAAAGAAGATATGGTGTCTATATACAATGGAATACTATGCAGCCATCAAAAACCCCAAAGTCTTGCCATTTGCAATGATGTGGATAGAATTAGAGGGTATTATGCTAAGTGAAATAAGTTAATCAGAAAAAGACAATTATCATATGATCTTCCTAATATGGGGAATTTGAGAGGCAGGGTGGGGGTCATGGGGGGAAGAGAGGAGAAAAAAATGAAACAAAGAGGGACTGGGGAGGGAGACAAACCATAACGGACTCTCTATCTCGGGAAACAAATTGAGCATTGCTGGGGGGTGTGGGGGGAGGGATAGGGTGGCTGGAGGATGGACACTGGGGAGGGTATGTGCTACGGATAGTGCTGTGAATTGTGTAAGACTGATAATTTCCAGACCTGTACCCCTGGGGCAAATAATACATTATATGTTAATTTAAAAAAAGGACAGCTACAAAATACACAGAGCTAACATCATACTTAATATTGAGAAACAAAGCTTTCCCCTACGATCAAGAACAAAACAAGGATGTCTGCCCTTGTCACTTCTATTCAACATTGTAGTGGAGTTTCTAGTTGTGGCAACTAGGCAATAAAAAGAAATTAAAGGCATCCTTATTGGAAAGAAGGAAAACTATTTCTATTTATATATTACATAATTACATATATAAAAAATCTTAATGGATACACATAGAAATTATTCAAGCTAAAAATGAGGGGTGCCTGTGGCTCAGTCAGTTGAGCGTCTAACTCTTGGCTCAGGTCACGATCTCAGGGTCATGGGATCGAGCCCTGTGTCAGGCCCCGGGCTCAGCATGGAGTCTGCTTAAGATGGTCTCCCTCTCCATCTCTTTCTGCCCCTCCCCCTGCTTGTGCACTTCCTCTCAGATAAATACATAAATCTTAAAACAAAACAAAACAAAACAAAAAAACCCAACCCTCATAAGCCCAGTTGTAATGAAAAGGGGCTTATAGGGAACAGCAAGAGACCCATTTCACCTTGATGGCTCTGAAGTGGTTTTCAGAACTGAGGACCAGAGACCAAATATTATAACCAAACATGCTCCCATTGCTCTTATTGCTGAGGAAATGCTATGAGCCGGGAGCCAGGAACCATGGATGAAGACCAGATATGTGAGAAGAAATTGCTTTTTGGTCCTCTGACAGACCAAATGTGTATTTCTGACAAATCATAATATCCCAAGCCCTTAACACACGAGTCATAGTTATTTTAAATTTCCTCTCTGTAATTCCAAGGTCTGTGTCATAACTGAGTTTGATTCTGATTCTTGCTCCTCTCTTCAGTCTGTTTTGTTTTTTTCCTTGCCTTTTAGCATGGCTTGTAAATAAATGTGTGATTTATTGGGTCAAGGGACTGATAGGGACCTTTAATGTGAAGTTTGATGTTAGTCTGGTTAGGAGTTGGACCAGTTTAATGGTTACTGTAGCTTTAGATGCTGGTGGCTTTAAGTTCTCCTAATGCCCTTGTTTGGCCTCAGTCTCACTTCATTATTAGTCTTGTTCAGCCTAAGCTGTCCCTCCCCCAGACTCCATCTTCCATCCCCCTGGAACCAGCCCCCAAGGATCTTTCTAGAACACAGACTTAATCATGTCTCTGCTCAGAAACTCTCCCCTGCTCAAAACCCCTGTGCCCATGGAATAATGTAGATGTTGCTCAGTGTGGCCTTCCCAGGTCCTCAGGCGTCATCTTAGCCTTCCCTCTGCTGCCCACCTGCCCCGACTCCTACACTGCATCAGGGTACCAGGGACACCCCGAACTGCTTCCAGGTCCTTCACCATCACGCTGTCCCCAGTGTCTCCCTGCCTTGCCCTTGCTGATCCCTCTGGAACCCTTCCCATCGTGACTGCAATGTGGCTCCACCAGCAAGACCCTGCCTTTGTGGGGAGGCCTTTCCCAAGCCCCTGGTACATTCCTCAGGCACAGTGCCAAGCTATGGAGCCTGCCAATGGCCCAGGGGACCTCTCCAGCAGGGAAGAATCCCCACCTTCCTCCAGGCAGAGGAGGCAAGGGGCAGACACTCTGGATCTCCCCCTGGCTCTGCTTCCCACAAGTGGGGCGGGGGGAGGGACACCAGATGGCACTGACCAGCCCTCCCGTCAGGCCCCTCCGGCTGGGGAGAGGAGGAGGGAAGGTCTGGAAGGGAAGGAACATCTGTCTCTTGGCACCTGCCGTACAGGCCAGGGATGAAGGAATCTAGCTCTCAGTCAGAGTCTTGGGGTCCAAACCCTAAGCCCCACCATGTATTGGTTCTCTGACCTTGGCAAGCTACTTACCTCTCTCTGTTTTATCCTCCTCTATAGAACAGGTGAATAAATAGGACCTAGCTTAGGTAGAGAGAGGCTTCATGAGAGAAGGCCATGGCAAGAATTCTGTATGTGGGTAATACCCAATGAGGACTAGTTGCTATTCTAGCCACCCCGTTAGTCAAGTTAGTCAAATGCCGCACCAGCTGCTGGGGAGTCCTGGGTCCACTTCCTCCCTGCCCTGGCCAGCAAGACAAGGAGGTCAGCTCCCTTCCGCAGAGCAGGCAAGCAAGGTGCTGAGGAAGTGGCAGAGCTGTCTGCTTCCTCCCAGTGCTACCGCTCCGCCCTCTCCTCTGCTGGAGTGGCTGGGGAGGGAGGCGGGCTGCACATTCCGGCTGCATCAGGCCTGGCCTGGGGTGCCTATGGGCTCCTGGAAGGAGGCATTGGCAGTGGGCATAGAGGGAAGGGGAGGGAGCCTCCCAGGGCGGAGGCAGCTGGTCCTGCTTCATTCTACTCCCTCCATGCAGGTGGCAAGGAGAGAGCTCCCTAACCTTGTGAGTCTTGCTACATGCTGGGTGAGGACAGAGGTCGGGGCTCTGATGCCACACCCATTCTCACCAACTCCAAAGAGGCTGGTGTTCTGCCTCCATGTTCTGGAAGCCCAAGATGATGCAGCCAGGGTTGTACAGAGACTGGCCCACGGGAAGGGCTTCACTCCCCTCTCCTGGGCCTCAAGTTGAGCAAGACCTCTCCACCCCCCGCCCCACCCCTACGCTGTCATCACCCTGTGCTTGCCCCTCACTATGCTGAGTGATGCTGAATTGCTGGAAGAGGTCAATTTAGGATAACAGGGACCCTCTGTTAGACATCTGAATAGTTCCATTGTATTCAATTACACTGTGCTCAGGTGAGGCGGTGCACAACTCCAGCAACTGCATGGGGCCGCCCTGAGATCATCCTCAGTGCACTAGTCTTTTTGGAGCACAGCTGTTGAATCTACCCTCCCGAACTCTGGGACTTCAATCCCTTCTTCTAGCATTTCAGGTATCTTCTTTGTTAAACAAACCAAGCATCACTGGTCCAAGACTCCTCTGACTGCTGGCCCAAATCTTTGGCAGTCAGATGCCTTGAAGAGCCCCTCGCCTCCCGCTCTCATTGGCCCCAGGCTTCCATGCGGAGAATTCCTCCAAGGTCACTCCCAATTCCATGGTCTCCCTTGGCCCCCCTCCTTCGCCTCTCCTGGACGTCATGTGACCAGCGGTTATCTGCCTCATGCTGTGGGAACGCTCCAGGATTCTCCTGCTTCTTGTCTTCTTCCTCCCACCTCAGAAACGTGGTCTTCCCACCCCCAAGCTATATGACCAGGTCCTTGCCGGCACCTTCTGCCTACCCTGAGTCTGGGCCTGTGGATCTCTGTCTGTCCATCCCAGTGTGGTGGGATGAAGCCCCCCAACCCCTGAGTTGGAGCCCATCAGAGCCCAGGGGGACCAGACTGCCCAGAAGGGCAGTGAAGCCTGGAGGGCTGTGGGAGCTGGCAGGAACCTTGCCCTTCTTTCGGCTGCTCGCCCACCTGAGCTTCCCCCGGACTTGGGGTCCCCAGCCCTGTTCCAAACCCTTGCCAGCTTGTCACTAAGAAAGGTGCCATCTTTTGCCCCATCTCCCTCCGCTCGGTCACAGGCGACAAACCGGTGCTCTACGACATATTTTGCTTGGCCCAGCATCCTTTTCTGAAGTTTCAATGAGTTGCTAGCGTTTAAAAAGTAACCGATTTCACTTAAGAATCCAGAATTCTAGTTTCTTTTGAAAAAATCAGAAGATCCAGCAACATGGGGCCTGCGTTCCTGCACGGTGACACGCAGCCAGAGCCGGCGTCTGCAGTGTCCTTCCGTGGGACCTGCACAGCGGTGCCTGCAGTTCTAACGCTCTGGATGGGCCTGGCCACCCACGTCCATGGCCTGGCTTCTGCACAAGGCGGTCCAGGGGGAAGGAACCAAAAGTCCTCATGGTCTGAGTGCCCGAGGGCAGGTGGAGCAGGGCAAGCAGGAAGGGGGTGGACGGTCCCAGGTAGGAGCTGCATCCAGCCTCTCTGTGTCACTGTTTATTGCTAGCAGCGTCTCGGGCGCCCAAGGGTGTGTCCCGTCCCGGCTCCAGCCTGCCCGGGGGGAGCCAGGTGGCCTGCTATCTGCTGCTTTGGGACCCTCCACGGGCCCGGGCCTGAGGCTTTGTCCTGAGCCTGAGGAGCTGTGTGGCCTGCGGGTACAGGCTTCTTCATTGTCCCACCAGCTCAGCCAAAAGTGCACCAGGGGGTGGCAGTCTTGTCACAGTCCAACAGGATGTTGAGGACGGTGCAGGGGGCCCCGCCCACTGACAGGGCAGTGCGGGAATCCACGCGGTACTTCACGGTGCTCAGGCCGCCCTCGCGGTCCACCTTGAACTGTTCCTGGGAAGGGAAGGGGGAGCGGGCGTGTACTCAGGACTTTGTGGTGGCCAGCGGTCCCCAGCAGCGCCCCACTAGTAAGCAGGAGAGCCGATGGACCCATATGGGTGTGTGCAGGGTGTTGGCACCCGTGTCACAGGTCTGCCTGGGATTCGGCACCTACAGCGGAGTCCCTCGCTTGCTCCCCGCCTGCCCGGACCCTGAGGTCTGGGCCGGCCCACGGTGCCCAGGTGCCCATGGCAGCCACCAGGGCGGGGCAGACTGCCTGAGTAGAGTGCTCAGGGGCCGCGCTGGGCCATGCAGCGGAGGACAGGGTCATCTGGGCCTGAGGAGAGCGCGGTGGTAAGGCTTGGCCCTGTTGCCCACCCTCCACATCACCACCTGTGCGTCCCCAATCAGGGGACCAGTCAGCACCTGTTTTTGAGCAGCGATGCGCTTCTGGTCCCTCTTCCGCCAGGCTGGGTCATGCAGGTGGCGAAAAGTCTTGTACCCAGTTGTGATTCCCGAGGGGCGGAAAAGCTAAGAAGGCCAAAGGAAGTTGGGTCAGGCCGCCTCTCAGAGCTCTGGCCCTTACCACTACTCTATCAGGGTCCCAGCACCTGCCAAGGGCCACAGGCAGGGGCCTGCACTGCTGTTCAGCAGAAGGGGTAGTGCTCATCGGGGGCAGGGCAGGGGAGCCATCTCCAAGCCCCAGGAACCTCATCTGAGGGCAGAGAAGGGAACCAGGGCAGCCACAATGACTGAGGAGGTGGGAAGCCTTTCGGCGGGGAGGGGGTGTTACCTGCAGCCCGGCCCCTTTGATGCGCCGGTAGAACTCGTCATCTTCACGGCCCCAGCCCCAGAAGCGGTTGGACATCCCGTTGCACTGACACAGAAACAGGCAACGTCACTTGCCCCATCCTCCCAGGGGCATTCCCCGGTCTCCTATCACGTGGGAGTTGGCCAAGGACCCCTGCTACTCCTCGTCCCCTGGAGATTTGAATGGACACCCAGTTCCCACAGCCGCTGAGGTATGGGGGGGCTGGCACCGCAGCCCAGTCCCTTTGCCTGTTCTAATGGGACCTTGAACTTGTGTGAGATGCCTGGTTTCTCAGAAAGGTCTGAGGGGAGGTGCCTGGGTGGCTCAGTGGGTTAAAGCCTCTGCCTTCGGCCCAGGTCATGATCCCAGGGTCCTGGGATCGAGCCCCACATCGGGCTCTCTGCTCCATGGGGAGCCTGCTTCCTCCTCTCTCTCTGCCTTGTCTCTCTGCCTACTTGTGATCTCTATCAAAACAAATAAATAAAATCTTAAAAAAAAAAAAAGAAACGTCTGAGTTGGGGGGAGGGCACCTCTCTGGGGAGCTGGTGATAGGCAGAAGCGCCAGCTCCTGCTTGACTTCTGCCTGCCCCGTGCCCCTGTTTCTCCTAGGGAGGCTCTGCACTGGTCTCTTCCCGGGCGAGAGGGACAGCTGGGCTCTGGCAGCACCTTTGCCACCACGTGGCCTGGGGCTTCATCTACATAAAGCTGGCTTCAGCCACACCCTGAAGAGACAGGGTCTGAGCCACTTGGTCCTTCCCACCCTACCCCTCACCACACTTGCCCCCTGCCCACCTCCACCTCCAGCCATAGCCCCTGACTCGGGCCGGGCCCCCGACTTAAGTCAGGCCAATCAGGAGGCAGCACGGTGCAGTTCTGGAACTCCCGTCTGGGCTGCTGGGGAAGGCACTCCAGCTTCTGCTGACCCTAAGCCTGGGTGGACCAGGGCAGCGGGCGCACCTACGACAACCACCTCGCACCTCCAGTGTCTGAAAATCAATCCACTCCGAGGACAAAGCCGAGCTGAGAGATGGCGGGGGAAATGGTGTCCCGGGGACCCTGTCTGAGAGGCCGGGCCAGCTGCCCTGGAAGCCAGACCCTCCCCAGGCCCCACCCAGCCGGGTCCACTTTCCCAGCCAAGGAACCCCGAGTCTTCTGAAGCCAGCGGGTCCGGCGGTTCCTGCTGCCGCGGCCGCATCCTCCCTAACTGACCCCACTGGGTTCCATTCCTGTCCCGTGTTGCTGGCCGCTCCCGCGCTCCCAGGACGGGCCCGGGGCAGGACACCTCCATCTGCTGGGCCCCCGGAACCGCTGCACCCCCAGCTGGCGCTCCCACCCAGGCGAGCACCCCCTGGCCCTGGGCCACACGGGCCAGGCCTCACCAGCTGGTAGTGCTGCTTGGAGAGCAGCAGGATGCCGCCCACGTAGGTCTTGTAGTGGTAGAGCGGGTGGAGCTCCGGGGAGGCCACGTGGAAGGGCCCGGCCTCAGGGAAGCCATAGTCCAGCTCCTCGTTGAGGGGCAACAGGTCCACGTCGTGCATGGCGATATAGTCCGTGCTGTTGCTGCTCTCCAGGAAGCCCACGTTGATGAGGGCTGCGCGATTGAACCTGCACAGGGAGGCAGCAAGCTGGCTGAGCTGGGGGGGTGGGCAGGTGGGCTTGCTCTCCCCCCTACCGTGAGTGGGAGCCTGTCCTCCACAGCACCCAGCCCGGGCCACCCTCCTGCCCGATGCTGTCTTCCCAGGGTTGGGGGGCTGCCTGGCTGCACGCCTGCCCCCAGCTCAGCTCACACATGCCAAGCGAGCCCCCCACCCTGCGCCAGAAACCAGCGGGATCCCCGCAGTACCCACATGGAGAAGTCAAAGCACTGCCATCAGGGAAAGGACATGCTGATAAGAGGAGAGGAAGGTAAGTAACTGTATCTAGCGAGACCCTGGCAGGCGCAGTGGAGGAAGGCAGAGCAGGGCAAGGAGGCGGGGGGGCTGCTGGGGGGCAAGTCAGTGTTCTTTCAGACGGGAGGGTAGCAGGGGGAGCCATGGTAATGGGGTGGCAGGTGAAGGGCTGAGGGAATGAGCTGGAAGGGAGCAGAGAGGAAAGCCACTGTCAAGGCCTGGGGCAGGAGCAGAGGCAGGCCGTGCTGTGACTTCGGGTGTAGGGATGGCTGTGGCTGGCGTGTGGGGAAGAGACGGGAGGGTCGGGGGGGAGTGGGAGTCGGGCTGGGAGGCTCCTACACTCATTCCGGCAGGACACAGCAGTGATTTAGCCCAGGGGGGAGGTGAGAAGTGGGCAGATTCTAGATGTATTCTGAGGGACAGAATGCACCACGTGAGAGAAAGAGAGGAGCTAAGGACTCTGAGGCTTTTTGGCCGGAGCTACCGGAAGCGAGGAGCAGCCAGCTCCTGAGATGGGGAGGGGGGAGGGTGGGGAATCAGAAATGTGGTTTTGATCACACTAAGCTTGGGATGCCCAAGACCCCGAGAAGGAGGGTGATGCGGGTGGCTGCGCGTGCGGGTCTGGAGGTCAGGAGAGCTCCTGGGCTGGAACAGACTCAGGGTCAGCAGGGTCTGCATGGGGTTTAATGCTGAGACTGGATGAAATCCCCAGGGAGTGGCTATAGACAGCAAAGAGGACTCAGAGGCACTGAGCCCCAAGAGCATCAAGGTCGCAAGGTCAGGAAGGTGAGGCAGAGCCAGTGAAGGACGCGGCCGGGTGGGGGCGGGCAGTAAGGAAGGAGGAGAAGCAAAAGGCTGTCTCAAAAGCCAAACGGAAGTGTTTTAAGAAGGAAGTAGTAAGCCAGTTGGCCAATGCGGGTTAAGAACAGGGCTTCGGGTCACCGCGGCGGGCTCATTGCTGGTATCAGTGAGAGCTGCCTCCCTGTCACAGATGTGGGGGTAAATGTTGGGAGGGGAGCAGGTTCCAAAGAGCGAGATGGGAGAGAGGGGAGTTCTGCTATACAGGGAAGCAGAGAAATGTGAGTGATGGGAGGTCACAGGGTCTTGTCTTCTTTTTTTAGATGGGAGCTATTTCAGTGTGCGTGCTGATGCAAATGCTCCCAGAGGGAGGAATTCATGCAGGGGAGAGAGGGGCTGATGGCTGGAGCTACGTCCGTCCAGGGCCCGAGTGGCAGAGCTGGCCCTGGAGGGGCTGGGACAGGGCATCCCCAGCACGCCTGCACAGAAGCTGGTGGGCACTTGGGCATGCCCTCTTCCAGCGTCTTCTCAAACAGTTCTGTGTTCTCAAACAGGAAGCCAAGTCATCAGCTGAGGCTGAGGAGCAGGGAGGAGCAGAGAAAGGGTGCAAAGCTGCATCAGACAGCGACGGGGCAGCAGGCCAGAGGAGCACAAGGCTTCCAGGCAGGCCTTCCATTGCCAGGAAGATGAGCGGAGCGCCCTCTCCAGCCACATCCAGCTGCCCAGGTGCGGGACAGGCATCGTCAGTGGTGGTGGGTCAGGGAGCCAAGAAGTAGGCGAGGGACTGCTGCTAACGATGGACCCTGGATTCCAAGCTGGGGTTAGGAGGAGACAGTGAGGACAAAAGGGTGGGCTGTGAAAACTGGGGGAACTGGGCCTAAAGGGCCTGGTGGGGCCCCTGAGCCTTTGGACCCGGTCCCAGAGGATAGAAGCGCAGGGAGAGGAGGTAGAGAAGACGTGTGGACTAGCTCATGGAGGTGAGCAGTGTGTGGTAAAGGGCGAGGATCTCAGGGTTAACACCTGACGGTGAGCAGCTTCGAAGCTGTGGTGTTGACCCTCCCTTCCCCAAATACCCACAGCCAGTTTACTAGAAAGCTCTGCGTGGGCTTCCTCCCCATCCCATCTCCCCATCTGCTCCCCCAGAGCCCAGACGCCCTCACCTCCCACCACCCAGCACCCTTCTCCTGTGCAGGTAAAAGCCTATTCCCCATACAGTAGCCATGGCTGTCTTTTCAAAATGGATATTGGGGTGCCGGCGGGGGGGGGGGCTCAGGCAGCTAAGTGTCTGACTCTTGGTTTTGGCTCAGGGCATGATCTCAGAGTGGTGAGATCAAGCACCACGACCGGCTCGGTGCCCAGCATGGAGTCTGCTTGAGGTTCTTTCTCTCCCTCTGCCCCTCCCACCTGCTTGTTCTTTCTCCCTCTCAAATAAATAAATCTTTTTTTTTTTTTTTAAAGATTTTATTTATTTACTTGTCAGAGAGAGAGAGAGAGAGAGAGAGAGCATGGGCAGACAGAGTGGCAGAGGGAGAAGCAGGCTCCCCGAGGAGCAAGGAGCCCGATGTGGGGCTCGATCCCAGGACGCTGGGATCATGACCCGAGCCAAAGGCAGCCGCTTAACCAACTGAGCCACCCAGGCGTCCCTCAAATAAATAAATCTTAAACAAACAAAAAACGGCTATCAGATCAGGACACTCTTTAACCCCGAATCTGCCTCTCAAATTCCCAGCACACCACTGAGAAGGAACCACTGCTCCCCCACTTCCTGCCACTGCCCCGGTGTTGGGGAAGGGGAGGGTGCTTTCACAGGCCAGAGGCCCCCCTGGCATGGGACTCCTGTGGGGAAGGGAGGTGTCCGAGGGGTCAAGGCAGGGTGAGGGCCTGGAGAGGGGCCGCCGCTTCAGGAGACCGTCCCTACCTGAAGTGGTCCACCTGGTTGAGCACATAGATATGGTGCTGGATCTTTTTCCGGCTCAGGAAGCGATGCATGTGGGGCACAAAGACCAGGAGCTCCTCAAAGCGCTCGCGGAAGGGCACCAGCACGGCCAGGCGGTGGGGGCCCCAGGAGGCGTCTTCTTCCCAGTGCTCAGGTGGTGGCTCGGGGGGGCAGGAGCGGGGTGGGCCCGGGGTCTCCTGCCCTTGTCCCTTGGCTGCCCGGGCCACGTCCCCGGAGCAGCTGAGCTGCAGCCAGAGCAGGGAGAGGAAGCCCAGTAAGAGACAGGCGACGAAGAGGTGGAAGACGGAGCACTTCCGAGGGAGGCCGCCGGGGAGCAACCTGGACCTGGGATAAGAGCAGAGACAAGGTCAGGAGTGCCGGTGGCGCCAGGGGTGGGACCCTCTGACAGGCCCCTCCTCTGGCTCCCCCACAAGTCGGGCACACAGGACCGGTCTGCCCCAAGCACCTGGGAATTAGTGCAGAAGCCCCTTGAATGCTTTGGTTTGTGCTGCTACCTTGCATCAGAATCCTGCTCGCTGCTCTGGGCCCAGCCTCTGTCACCCTGCCTCCAGAAAGCCCTCCGACCCTGGGGCAGAGCTTCCCCGGCTCTTTCATACCCCCTTACTTTCTGTGAGTGAGTCCAGGTCAGATCAAGAGCTGCTGCTGGACGGGGATGAGACTCCTTGTCCCTTGTACCCCCTCCCCAGGACATACAGCCCGAGGTCCAGGCAGGAGCACTGCCTTAGAGATCCCACCCATTGCCTTCCAAACCCTGCTCCCCTGTCGGTTCACCCCCAGCTAAAACCTTGACTTCATCCTGCTTCTCACACCAGAAAGGCCCCCAAGGCAGGGGCCGGTGCCAGCATCGGTCCCAGGGAAGAGCCCTAAGTTGATTCTGGGAAGATTGGATCTGCCGCAGAACAGTACAAGGCCCAAACAGACAATGGCAGTTCACTGAACAGGTCTCAAAGCTTCAGTCCAAGGGGCAGCCTATGTCACAAGAGATGAGAGATGGAAGAGGAAGAGGAAGATGCTGGCAGGAGAGGAAGATGGAACCCAAGCTGGGTTTAGAAGCTGCCAGTGCCACTGAATGGCCTGGACACTGAGGAGTACTGGGATCCTTCTTGCTGAGCATGGGAAGGAGCTGGACAATCTAAGAAAAGTAAAGCTTCCTCGATCTACTGCCCCTGCAACCACCTGCAAAACACCCAGTTTTATAGCCTTAAAGAGTCACCAGTTAGCTGGCAGGCAGCACAGACTGGACCCGAGTTGCTCCCTACCACTCCGCAGGGCGCGTGCGGGGTAACCCAGAGCTTCAACTCAACATATTCCTTCCTGCTCCAGCGCTCACACAGCCTGCCGTGCCCTTCCTTACTTTATCGGCCTGGAAGCCCCCTGCTCATCCTCCAGGGTCAACCTCCACTGTCACAGCCAGCACGGTCCCTCCCCTTCAACTCTAATGCCGGGGCCCGCAGGGCCCACCCCTCAGTGTGCCCTCAAACTGATCTCCAAGCTCCCTCCATGGCCTCTGGGCCTTCCCTCCTCGAAGCACTGAGAGGTCTGGAATCACTGGTGTCTCTGTTCGCCGTCTTCCCCACAGGTCATCAGTTCCTGCCAGCGGCCCCAGTTTAGGCAGCAGAGGGCTTGCTAGGCGAGTCACAGGAAAGGTTCAAGCAGTCGCAGCATGCTTTAAGTCACACACTAGAGCCAAACTGTCCGTAAAGCACAACCGCCAACCTGGAAGCCAGCAGCCCTAGCCAGGTCCCACACATGGCAGAGAGGTGGCCAGGTAGGACACTCTGCCTGGGCTTCTGACTTACCCCCCATTGTCCTGTGGAAGGACTCTCCTCCGCTGCGGAGCAGCGGAGCTCAATCCTGCCAGTGGCTTGGGAAGGCCGGAACCTCTACTGATTCTCTCTCGCCCTTGGGGCTCTTTCTGGAGGTGGGATGGAGACCGGGGATGTGGACATGAGGAAACATCCCACCTTTGGGAAAAGAAGCAGTGACTGTTATCCAGGGGTGTGGCATGGATTGGGCACTCTGTGCAATTTCACAGGCTGTTCCTTCAGCCCAGCTTCTCTTTCAGGACCACGTTCTCTTAGGCAAGCTTATCCTTGGGGCTCTAAACCCCAAATCAACTGAATTCAGAGCCAAATCTCCAATCATCAAGACAAGTGGACACTGAGGGCTCCTGGCGCCACCTGGTGGCGATCTCCAGGTCTGCAGGACCAGCGGCTCCCCGCCCTAGGGCACACTGCTCTGAGGGGCACACCCTGCTGTCTCTATCAGTCTGTGCCCAAGGCTAGAAAAGGCAGATTCAAACCCAGGCAGGCTGGCTCCAGAGCCAGCACTCTCAACTGCTACACTAGCCTGCATCTGTTGCATGGACCTTTGTACCCCTGGGTCCAAAGCAGGAATTGACATCGGTAACTTTTTCTGGGAACACAGGTATGTTCCAAAGGTTTATGGAAAGGGATCAAGAAACGGAACTTCTCTTCCATTACCTTTCCTCTCTTTCCTTACACAAACCTTAGTGATACAGGTTTGAGTATCAGCTGCTCTGGTTACAGGACCACCCAACTACAAAGGGAACCGTTAGACACCTCCTCTGTGCCAGGTGCAGTGTCAAGAGCTTTACAGATGCTGTCTCAGACAGCCCTGCAGAGTAGATGTTATGATCCCTGCTGCAGAGATGGGAAAGTTGAGGTTGGAAAGATGAAGGGATCTGTTCTGGGTCACATGGCTCAGGGCGGACTCCACAGTCCAGGCTTTCCTTCTCTTATATCCGTCTTCCGACTTCAACACCACATCAGAATACCCCCCACGAAAAAGTTGTGTCCACTGTATTCCAGAATCTTTTGGCACCTGGCAAACTCAAGAGACACACAGGGAATGGGGTGTCATTCCCCGTTCTGGTCCTGGGTGGGAAGAGTTTTGTGGGCACATCTTCACAACGAAGTGTGGGTGTCCTCCCAAATCTAGACGGGTCTGGATGGTTCCCCTACCCCAATTTTGCTTTAGTGGAAAACATCACTAGCTAAGGTCTGGACCCGTACAGCTGCACCGGAAATGAACCAGCATTACGTGTGCCGAGTGCCTAGTACGTGCCAGGCAGGGCCCTGCCAGGCACCGCACACAGAGCTTCTGTCTGGTCGGAACAGCTTCTGGGCGGTCAGCAAAGGCTGGGGAAGCCTGAGGGAGGGTAGGGTCTGAGGCTACAGGGATGTGAGGCGGGAAGCGGGAGACCAGAGAAAAGGGAGAAAGACCCTCAGGGGCCAGGGGCAGACAGCGATCCGAGGGGAGAGGTCCATGGAGTCAGAGCCCCGCACGCAGACAGACGCCAGTGGAGAAACAGACACAAAGAGACCCACACCGAGGGACAGAGACCCGCCGAGAGAGGGACTGAAACTCACAAGGGGAAGTCATGGGAGAAATACAGACCCGCGGGGGGACGGAGACCTGCGGGGCGACGGAGACTGCGAGACACAGAGACCCACACGGAGAGAGGGCGACCCGTACCCAGAGAGAGACAGGGACCCACAAGGAGAACCACAGACCCTCGGGAAGCCCCGCAGACGGGGACGCGACGGCCTCGGGCTCCTAGATTCCGCGGGGCGGCCCGGAAAGGATCGGCACCCGGGAGGACGGGGCCCGGGCCGGCCGCCGCCGCTCACCTGCCGTCCTCCCAGGGCAGCTGCGCCGCTTTCCTCCGGGAGGGGAACATCGTTGGGGGAGGTGGCGGCGCATGGGACTCGAGTTCCCAGCCGGGCCGGCCCGGCCTCCCGGGCCTACGCGGCGCCTCCGCCTCCCGCCCCGCCCCGGCGCGTCCGCCCCGCCCCTCGGTCCGCCGGGTCCGCCGGGTCCGCCGCTCCTGCCGCGCCGTCGGCTTCGCCGCGCCGCCGCGTGAAAGGTTCCGCGTGTGAGGAACGGTTGAGCGCTGCCGCCACCGGGCGGTTCAACTGCCTTGCGGGGGAGCCGCTTGTTCTCCCGAGAAGCCGAGAGCCCGGAGGGGGCTCAGGTCACTGAGCCGGGGCTGGATTTAGTTAGCCTCCAGACCTCCAAACCGGCGCTCTGGGATGATGATCCGCACCGTCGTCCTCTTCCCGCCCCAGGTGGTGGGTGCAGGGTTCCTCCGCAAACAAGCCGGGGGGCGGGGGCGGGGGCAAAGCCAGGGTCGCGGCTCAGCCTCGGGCTTAGCAGAGACCCCAAGCGCTAGCGAGGAGCCAGGCACTAGGGACAGGGCACCATCTGTTTGCATCTGTTTCCTACTTGCGTGCATGAATAGCCCGACTGGCATGGTTGCTTGGGTTAAAAGAGAAAAGGCAAACATACTTGGTAGGTGCCGGGCACATAGTCAAAGCGGTGTTAGTGACGGCCATTATGCAGGAGGGGGCACCTAGGTGGAGTTGAGGTGAGCACTGAAGGGGGAGTAAGATGGGAGTTCTTCTATCTGCCCTGGCACAGTGGGAACTTACCTGGCTGGGCCAGCCTCCCATCTGGGAAAAGACAGCAGAGTCGTGGGGCTTGATCTCCCCTATCTCCACACAAATGTGAAGTTCCCTAATAAACAGCTAATATCTACTGAGTGCTTAGTAGGTGCCAGGCATGGTTCTAAGTTGCTCCTGTTCTCTCATTCAGTCCTTTCAAGAAGTACATGTATGCCCACTTGAAAAACTGGTGCACAGAGAGGCAATTCAGGGTGTAAACCATGGTACTTTGGTTGCACAGTTGCTCCTTCCAAAGGACTTTACTGTAGGTGAGGAATTTAAGCACCACCACCACCACCACCTCCCCGTTTCTCCGTTAAACCCAGCATACACCCACCAGTGACCTTACTGCTAAACTCTGCCTTGCACTGCACTTTAGAACAGAACGTTGGCAAATGCAGCCTGGGTTTGCTGATGACACAGGCAAGGCTGATCCCCTGCAGAGACCAGTCCAGGTAAGGCCAGTGACGGAAACAGGGAGGTGGGACTGTGATCTGAAAACACAAGCCCAGCTCAAGGGGACAGCTGTGATTCAGTCCAGCTAATTGTCACACTGGAATGAAGCCCCACTAGCGTCAGACCTGATCTGTCTCAAGAAATCGTTTTCACATAAAAATCCCAATTAACTGGGGCACCTGGGTGGCTCAGTGGGTTAAAGCCTCTGCTTTCGGCTCAGGTCATGATCCCGGGGTCCTGGGATCAAGCCCCACATCGGGCTCTCTGCTCAGCAGGGAGCCTGCTTCCTCCCTCCCTCTCTCTCTGCCTGCCTCTCTGCCTACTTGTGATCTCTGTCTGTCAAATAAATAAAAATAAAGTCTAAAAAAAAAAAAATCCCAATTAACTAATTTCAAACAGCGACACCCACAGTCGTGGTGATAATCAGCACCATAGATAAGATGGATGAGAATGGCCCATTTTTTGGTCTTTCAAAACCTCAGAACTCTAGTCTAATCATGATAAAACCAGCAGACAAATCCCAATTGAGGAAAATTCTATTAAAAAAAAAAACCGTCGGGGCGCCTGGGTGGCTCAGTGGGTTAAAGCCTCTGCCTTCGGCTCAGGTCATGATCCCAGGTCCTGGGATCAAGCCCCACATCGGGCTCTCTGCTCAGCGGGGAGCCTGCTTCCTCCTCTCTCTCTGCCTTGTCTCTCTGCCTACTTCTGTCAAATAAATAAATAAAATCTAAAAAACAAACAAAAAAACCTCAATAAAAAAAAAAACATTAAAAAAAAAAAAACCGTCAAGGTACTAAAAAGCAAGGAAAGTCTGAGAAACGGTCACAGCCAAGAAGGGGCTAAATGTAATGTGGTACCCTGGATGGGATCCTGGAACCAAAAAAAGGGGGGCATTAGGCAATGGTTAAGAAAATCTACATATGGTATGGACTTCAGTGAGAAATAATGTATTGATACTGTTTCATTAACAAATGTACCATACTGATGCATGACATTAATAATGGAGGAACTATTATCACAATCTTTCTGTAATTCCAAAGCTGTTCTAAAAAAGGGTTTTGTTTTTAATGTGGAGGAGGTCTAGGTGGCAATCTGAGGTCAGATCACATCCTCCTGGCAGTTCAAGTAGTCTGCAAACTGGTCTCCCCACCCTGTCTTTTTCTCACACGCTTCTGGATTAACCTTCCTCAAATTTATCTCCATGGGGAACACCTTGGGTGGATCTATCGGTTAAGTGTCTGCCTTCGGCTCAGGTCTTGAGTGATCGAGCCCGCACCTGGCTCCCTGCTCAGCATAGTCTGCTTGTCCCTCTCCCTGCCACTTTCCCTGCTTGTGCTCTCTCTCAAAAGCTTTATTTATCTCCATGGGGTTCTTCTTCTTCTTCTTCCTCTTTTTTTTTTTTTTAAGATTTTATTGTATTTTATTTAACAGAGAGAGAGAGATCACAAGTAGGCAGAGAGGCAGGCAGAGAGAGAGGGGGAAACAGGCTCCCTGCCAAGCAGAGAGCCCGATGCGGGGCTCGATCCCAGGACCCTGAGATCATGACCTGAGCCGAACGCAGAGGCTTAACCCACTGAGCCACCCAGGTGCCCCTCCACGGG
The DNA here is from genome assembly GCF_963455335.1 of Martes martes. Taxonomy (NCBI): domain Eukaryota; kingdom Metazoa; phylum Chordata; class Mammalia; order Carnivora; family Mustelidae; genus Martes; species Martes martes. The sequence goes on from NC_137892.1 coordinate 20,636,052, forward strand.
GTTCTTCTACTCAAAACTGCGTTGAACACTGGGTAACGTACAAATGTCTTCTAACTCTATAACCAACCTTAAACAGCTTCCTCAAATTACCTCAACTCCAGTGGGAACCATGTCCATTGACCTCCATTCGCCAGTTTGTCCAACACCCCCAGCTTTGCCTTGTATCAGAATCCTTCGTCTCCTTCAAGGTCCTTACTGAAATCTCAAGCTTTTGGCTAAAACCATCGACATCCTCATCCCCACCAGCCCAGGGATTTCTGTCCTTCCCAAACCTGCAGCACTTCTGTTCAATGTACATTCCCTTCCTGAACGAGGCCCTTCCTCGCAGCACCATGACAGTGACTTCCACCTGCTCTGGAAAAGCAGGGAGGGCACTTTGTTACAAGGGAGAGGGCACAGAGGAAAATGGTGCAAATCTGAGCACCAAGCCCCCAAGTTTCTTGTTTTATGGTCTTGGGCAAACCCACTACCTATCGCCTGCTGCAGGAAGTTGGAGAGAGGACAGAAGGACTAAAGTTCCCAGGTGGATTTTCATCTTGGAACATGAAGTGCTTTGCACAGTGGAACAAATGACATTCCCCAAGCACCTCCGTGTTATGGCCACTGCAGTAACTACACTGGACAAGAAGTCAATTTTTTTTTTTTTATTGGGAAACCAATGTAACAAACCTAGACTTATTGAAAATGAAATCAGTAACTAAGACTCTGCAGGCCCCATCCCCAACCAGCACCAAGGCCTCTGCTTGGCCTGACCCCAGTTCCTCAAGCTCCCAAAAAGGACAACCAATTTGAGAAGATGAGGTCAAGCTCCAGGCTACTCTCCCCACACTGCAACTCCCTTCACCCCCGCCCTCCATTGACACAAACATCCTGGATCAGCAGTCTGGGCCCAAGGAGGGTACAGTGAGGTTCCCAAGGGTGGCAGGGAATCACAGCCACACCCCCACCTGCTCAAAAATCCCACGTTAGCAAAGGAAGACAGAGAAAAGACTGGCTGGCCCACCCGCTCCCCTCCCCCCAGCCACCCCAGACAACAGCCTCACGTCCCTGATCAGTAACACTGTGATTGAGGTGCCAGTGGGGCTCCCAGTGGCTTCACCAGCCCCTGGGTGATTACTGCAAAGGGCTCAGAGCCCAGGGGAGGGGGCAGGCACTGCCCTACCATCTGCTCAGTATCAGCCAGCCAAACCGCTGCCCTAAGCTTATGCTGGGGGGTGCCTGTAGCCCCTCTCCCCTCCAGATAGCCACGGCTCGGAACCAGTCCTCCTGCCAGAGAAAAATCAGTTCCAGGAGGCCCTTTCTCCCCCAGCCTGGGAGGAAGGATGGCCTGTGAGGCCAGGGATGGCTACACCAGCTTCTTCGCTTCAAAGAAGCTTTTGAGGTGCCGCATCTGCCAGACACCGATGGCTACGAGGATGAGGGTCTGCAGAATGGACCACCACAGCACCCTCTGGTTGGTGCTCTCACTCGTTTGCCGGAAGCGCTCCTCTCGCCACTGTGGGAGGAGAGAAGGGAAGAGGGGCTTAAGGTTGCTGGGCCCCAGCTGGCACCATTGTAACTGGGAGGGGAACCCAGGGCCAGGCAGCTCCACTCAGCTTCCCGTCAAGTACCTGCAAACACCTGAAGAGAACCCCCTCCCCCACATGGGGACTGCGTTCCTCCTCCCCTGCCAGAGGACCTCAGGGAACCCACTCATTTAAGCCTGTCTGCTCCTCTGTCAGGAACAGCCCTCCCCTGGTCCCCTCATGGAGCCTCGGGCAGAGGTAAAGTAGCTGCAGTATCACCCCATCAAAGAGAGCCGTCTTCTAGCACTCAGCAGTGGACATGCTCTCACCTCTCTGCCCGGGTCTCCCCAGCTGCTCCTTGAGGACTGTGGGCACAAGCTGCAAACTGGTGGCCCAGTGAGGACATCTGGCACGCATGTGTGTTTTGCAAATATTTAAAACCCAGGAAAAATCAACATAGCTTCTCTTGAAACCCAGGTCTAGAATATCTGCAAGGCTGCCCTCAGCTGACAATTAACTGAGGTCCCTGAGGCTTAAACACGTTAACAGTCCTTATGGTCACAGAGCCACTCATGGTCCCACCCTGGCTCCCCTACACAATGGAGTTTGAAATAGCTGCTCCTGGAAGCACCTGGAGCCATGGAATTAACACCCAAGGTATTAGCATCAATTCCTCCTCTTGTCACTGTGCATGTGTCATTGTGATTTAGAGCAGTGACAGCTTCTTAAGAACCTGTCTCCTTGGTTACAAACAGGAGTTAGTGGTACCCACCCTGCCTTTTAGACTTGGCAGAGCAGCATAGACATGTGAATCCCTTGGGTTTCATAATGAAACCCAAGTTTGACCTGCATGCAACTTCTGCACGAGCCAGGGGAAGGCACCTGGGATGAAGCCCACCCAGAAGGTCCTGCCCAACATACCCGTTGGTAGTTCTGCTCTTTCTGGATCTGCTCTACCTGCTCCACCAGCTGTCTCACTCGGAGCTGCAACTCACTCAGCTTGTCTTTGGCCGCAATTTCTGCATAGTCGTTGGCGTGTTCCCCTACCTGGATGTCCAGGTGAACTCTCTGGGGACAGAAAAGGAAAAGAAAAAATGAGGCAGCCCTGCTCCATTGTCCTGCCAGGGATGAGCAGCTGGTCCTCCACAGTGTCTGGCCCTATGTAGCTCTGGGAAAACAGGAAAGAATCAGCTTGGCTGAGGCTTGGACCAAGGCACACACAAGGAGTTCAGCAACTGTGCCTGGATGTTCACTGGAAACCCAGAATTTTTATGAAGCACAAATCCGACATACTCATCTCACACCCAAAGCACCTCCAAGTCTCCAGGCCTGAGCAGGGTCTAAAACTTGAAAGCTACAAATCCCACGTGGTTCCACTCACCAACATGCCTCCAGCAAAAAGAGAGAACTTGGTGGAATTGGAGTGAAGACAGATCTGGTGTTCGCCAGGGGTATGGGAGGTGAAAGTGAACCTGCCTTCAGAGCCATACTGTCTGGCCAGGATGACCTGGAGAGAAAAGCCTTCAGTGAGTGTTATAGCGGGATAGGGCCGGAAGGAAACAGGGCTTCATGCTCTCAGTGCCTGAAAGTTGGCAAACAGAGTCCTAAGCACCTCACAACATGACAAGGTCCAGAGAGCTGCTCTGCAGCAGTTGCCAAAAGCCTGTCTGAGAACTTTCTCGGGCAGGGCTGAAGGGTCTGAGATGGAGCTGACATGTGATTGCTCTTGGGAAGGGCCCTTTATCCAGAGCTCCTGCCATTTCCGCTCTTTTGGTCTGGTTCTTTTTTGAAACGAAAGGTGACAACTAAGGATTTTTGTTTTTCTTTTGCTTTAATATCCTTACTTGTCGGGGCGCCTGGGTGGCTCGGTGGGTTGAAGCCTCTGCCTTCGGCTCAGGTCATGATCCCAGGGTCCTGGGATCGAGCCCCGCATCGGGCTCTCTGCTCAGCGGGGAGCCTGCTTCCCTTCCTCCCTCTCTGCCTGCCTCTCTGCCTACTTGTGATCTCTCTGTCAAATAAATAAAATCTTAAAAAAAGAATCCTTACTTGTCGAAATTAAAAGCTGCTCACTCGTTTTGGGAAGCAGCCCGTTCTGGGAAATCCTCAAGTCTAGCTGTCACAGCATCAGAGTGACCGAAATTCTTTGACGGCCAGCACCACAATTAATCCACCAACCACGCCTACCAGACAGGGGTTTCCATCTCGCAGGCCAGGAAAACGGCGGCGGCGGCGGCTCGGGGCGGGGAAGGGGCTCGGCCGAGTCAGGCAGCAGTCGGCAAGAAGCTGAGAGGAGCCGCTAGCCAGCCCCGCAGCAGCCCAACTGTGGCCTCGAGCGCAAATCCGGGATCTTCTCACCAGCACCCAGCTATGCTCAGCAGTGGAGCGGCTGCGGCGAGCAGGAGGGGAAGAACCAGCACCTGCGGGGTCTGGCGGGGAAGGGCAGAGCAGAGGGCTCGGCGGGGCTCAGGGGCCGGCTCACCTTGTCCTCTGGGTCCTTCACCTCCACGAACATGCCGAGGCCGGGGGTGGCCGGCTGGTACTCCTCCCGCTGCTTGTCATACAGCTGCGTCCGGTAGTTTCCTGGAGGAAGTGGGGCGAACCCAGGTCAGAGGAGCGCGAGGTGGTGTGGAGTCGGGCCCCGCCAGGACGCGGCGAGACCCGCTGCTCCCCGCTCTGGCAGAGTGGACTCTCCCGCGCCCCCCGCCCCAAGACCAAGGTCTTGTTCCAAACTCTCCCCTTTCACCCGCACCTATAACCATGGTCTCATCCGGAATCTCCTCAATAAAGCACTTCTTTTCAGTCTCCCCGATGTGGAAGTAAAGCGCGCCTCCGCGGGCCGCAAAACACAGCAGCAACACGAAGGCCCGAATCACCGTGCCCAGTCCCGCTCCGGTCCGGGGCCCGACGACCCTCACGCCCTGCTCCGCAGCCATCTTGCCCCACCTGCCGGCGCAAGCGCAGCCGGCGGCGCCACGTAGCCCTGCCGCCGCCGCCCCGGGGCCTGCCGGGACAGCGAGTTCGACCGGCTGGACTACAAGTCCCGAGATGCCCCGCGGCCACGGCGAGGCAGTATCTGATTGGAGAGCCGCTTCTGCCCGCAACCTAATTGCGCCCTCAGAATTGAAACCTCCTTTGCGCTGATCGCGGTGGCTCCGGCGGCTACTGGTGTGTATCAACTGTTTACAGATGCTCCCAGTAACGCAATTTGTGGTCGCAGAATGAATTATGGCCAGATACAGGATTGAAACCGAGGATCCCTGACTTGATATTTCTGCGTGCGACACTCTGGACTGCTATTTTTAAAAACTGAACTCTGAAAAAATGACACCAGAAGTGCACCAACTTACCTTTGGGGAAAAAATAAAAGAAACCTGGGAGACATCCTTTACCACTTCTTTGCCACCTCCAAATTCATCCACTCCTAGATCTGGTCTGATCTGGTCTGTATGGTCCCAGGCATCCTTCCCCCCATCCCCCGCCCCGCCTCCGTCCCCGCATCAGCCCAGACATAATCCACCAGGGCCTTTCTGCAGAGCTCGCCCGAGATGGCTCCTCTCTGGAACGTGGTTCGGTGCCTCAGTTGTTCCGCAGGTGAAGGAGTATCAGTGGGGGGCTTGAGGGCAGAGCCGCCGCGTTTTGGAGGTCTCTGCGCTCAGTGTGAGATCAGCAGAGGTCTGGGTGGGACCTTCGTGTCCTTCCTGTATTTTATCCATATCCCGGTGTATTTTGGAAGCTCTTCGGACTTGGCAGTTTCTGATTGTGCTACTTCAGGGTTTCATAGAAGTTGGAGGTTTTCTCTCTAATTTGGGTTCTCTTTGTTGTTTCGTTTGGTCTTGGGGAGGGAAATTTAATGAGGATGTGTTGACATTTCCCCCTCATTGGACTCTTTACCTTATTTTTCTTAAAAGCAACAATATAACATCATCTTGTTTCATACCTTATTTTTTTAACCATTCCTGTGATGAAAGTGGTTAAGATTTCTTTCCCCTAATCATTTGCTGTCATATATATTGCTGCAATAAAAATTTGTGTTCATTTGTTTTTTTTTAAAAAGCATTACTGTAGGACATTGTGTGTGTGTGTGTGTGTGTGTGTGTGTGTGTGTGTTTCTTATAAATTGCCCTTTCCATCTTCATACCAATTTACAGTCTCACAGGCAGAGTGTTTTGGGGCTTACTTCCCCACACCCTGGACAAAGGTTCTCAACCTTTTTAATCTTGCAAAATAATTGAATGAAAAGTTGTATTTCACTATTCTCTTAATTTTTATTTCCTTGGCTATGGAGCGTTTTTTTGTTGGTCGTTTGTTTTCTTCTGTGAATTACAGCTTGTGTTTTTCTTAGTGCTATTTTTTAAAATCTCTGTCTCTTTAAAAAAAATATTTTATTTATTTGACAAAGAGTGGGAATACAAGCAGGGGGAGTGAGAGAGGGAGAAACAGGCTTCCCGCAGAGCAGGGAGCCTGATGTGGGCCTTGATGCCAGGACCCTGGGATCATGACCTGAGCCGAAGGAAGCACCTGACAACTGAGCCTCACCCAGATACCCATTTCTTAGTGCTATTATAACTACATGCTACTAGTGCTGATGTCACCACCATTCGGGATTCACAAATGATTACAGAATTAACATATGATAACATTCTATAATAGACATTTTTAGTATTTTTATTTTTTTAAAAGATTTTTTTTTTTATTTGACAGACAGAGATCACAAGTAGGCAGAGAGGCGGACACAGAGAGAGGGGGTAAGCAGGCTCTCCACTGAGCAGAGAGCCCGATGCGGGGCTCGATCCCAGGACCCTGAAATCACGATCTGAGCAGAAGGCAGAGGCTTAACGCACTGAGCCACCCTGGCACCCCTTTAGTATTTTTTAAAATTAAACGTTTTACATTGAGATAATTATAGATTCACATGCAGTTGTAAAAACAATGCAGAGTGATTTAGTGAACCCTTTACCCAGTTTCTTCCATGGTAACATTTTGCCCAAGTATAATGCAATGTTACAACCAGGATATTGACATTGATACAGTCAAGACACAGAACATTTCCTTCACCACATGGATCCCTCATGTTGTGTATTCAAGCCATACCCACTTCCCTATTCCTTCACCGTCTCCTTAACCTCAGACAAGTAATCTATGTTCTCCATTTCTATAATTTTGTCATTTCAAGAATGTTAAATAAATGAAACCATACAATATGTGAACTTTTGAGATTGGCTTTTTTCACTCGGTTAATTATCTGGAGATTTAATCAGCTTATTGCTTACATCAATAATTATAGCAAAAAAGTAGCCATAACATATAATGTGTACAGCCATAATTTGTTTGATATTGATGAGGGAGCGGGAGGCTGGCTGAGGACAAAGCAAAAGCTGGCATCCGCTCCCCTCGGTGATGTATGTGGCATTCCTCAGGTACCCCTGACTGCCAAAACAAATAGTTAACTTGTTGAGATCACAATCCCGCAAGACAGGAGTTACATTACCAATAGCACAATTTCCAGAGGCAAATGACTCAGTTCCTCAAGCCTTAATGTCACCCTCCCCTCCATAAACAAAACTGAAGGAGGCTGGGGTAGAAGGAAGTTAAGTTTCTTCTATACCTAAATCTCACTAACAAAGACGCTTGATAGCAGGATTGTGACATCCCACCAGGAATCTCCCAACCATCTTGATGTTAATGGCTTGCCAAAAGACAACATTGATCAAGCCTCCCTGCACCTTGGAGGCCTCCTTTAGCATATGAAAGCTCCGTTCAAACCTCCATTTCCCTCACCTTCCCCCAACCGCAGGGTACATAACCTGCCATCCCTCACAACCCGGGGCAGCTGCAGCTCTTCCTGCCCACGGGTCCTGTCCCCGTGCTTTAATAAACCACCATTTTGCACCAAAGATGTCTCAAGAATTCTTTCTTGGTCATCGGCTCCGGACCTCAGCCCACCGAACCTCACCCAGGTTCTAGAACTTCATCAATATCAACCACAAGAAAGGGGTGAGAATAGAGCTATTAAAGGAGCAGAGATGTTTTTTCTGTTATTGAAGGTAAACTGGTAAAAATTCAAATTAGAATGTTTAGCTTTAGAACATTAAATGCCATTCACATGGTAACCACAAAGAAAATAGCTGTAAAATATACAGAAAAGGAAATGGGAAAGGAATTTAAATGTTTCACAACTAAAAAATTAACTAAATGCAAAAGAAGATAGTAAAGGTAAATAGTAAAAGAAGAGTAAAAAATTAACTAAATGCAAAAGAAGGTAGCAGGGAGTAGAGGGACCAAAATAAAAGCTATAAGAAAATAGAAAAGAAATAGCAAAATGACAGAAGTTAAGTCCCTCCTTATTGGTAATTACTTAATTAATACATTTTTTAAAGATTTTATTTATTTATTTGACAGACAGAGATCACAAGTAGGCAGAGAGGCAGGCAGAGAGAGAGGGGGAAGCAGGCTTCCTGCTGAACAGAGATCCCGATGCGGGACTCAATCCCAGGACTCTGGGATCATGACCTGAGCTGAAGGCAGAGGCTTAACCCTCTGAGCCACCCAGGCGCCCCCTTAATTAGTATTTTTTAGAGGGAACACACACAAAAGTTGGGGAGGGGGAGCTCAGCTCTGAGCCTCCATCCCTACCTCCTTCTTCATTTGCCTAATTCCTTTTTATCCTATTAAGACAAGTTCAGCAACATTGTCTTACTTGTTTCCTTCTTCTGGGTGCTTTGACAATGCCTCCATTGCAGTGTTAACTACATTGAATTGCAATAGTCATTCACAAGCGAGGTGCTCCCGGGCTGATAGCCTGAAGAGATAAAGATATGGCCTTCTGCTTCAGATTTATCTCTGGTGCTCCCCACAGCCTAGCAAAGAACTAGCAACAGCCTCAGTATGCAGTTGATGTTTGCTTGGAGAAAGGGAAGAGAGAGGAAAAAGAGAGAAAGAGTATGGAGGGAAAAGGAGGGAGAGACGTGAAAATGAAAGAGAAGATGGAAGAAGAAAGAAATAGTGAAGGACAGAGAGAAGAGGGAAGGAGGAAGGCAGAGGGAAGCAAGCCAGGAAGGAGAGGGGAGGGAAAGAGGGAAGAAGGGTAATGATGACACATAGGTCATACTCTATGTCTTTTTTTTTTGTGATGTCTCCTCCTGATTATTTCCATAGGCATCCTGACCTGGGCATAGTAAGGGTGGAAGGTTCTGTACATAAAATCAGAGCTGCCCTGTGCAATTCTTCTGCTCTGGCGTTGGGTGGATTCTTTTGGTTTGGTGCTGATTTTCACACCATCCCCAGAACACCACCAAGCCACCCCTTCCTCTGAACCACTGCCTTCTACACTCATCTTCCCCCCCTGGACTGTGGAAAAACAACTTCCATTCCTTGTGACCATCTCTACAAAGAAAATTCCTAAGGAAGTTCTTTTCCTTTTGCTCTCTATCTTAGAACACCTAGACATGAGGGCGCTGGTGCTGGATTCCAGGATATCACAATGTTCTGCTGAACGACCTTCGCCACCCTCCTCAGGCTTCCAGTGGTCCCTTTAACAGGATCCTTCCACTCCTGGTGAGTTTTCTCAGGAGTCTCATTGGGTGTCCCATCCATTGTTCCTGAGGTTTTGGGCAGTCCGTCCTACAGGTCTGTGCCTGACTGAACCCTAACTGAGGGCTTGTGTCCTCCTGCTCCCCAATACTTTGGGGGTACCTGTGGATAGGGCAAATCAGGAGAGTAGCCAGGCTGTGCCTCAGTCCCTGAGAGTCAGGAAATAATTGACCCCAAGACTCAGAGGACTTCTAGGGGAAATGTGGCCAAACGCTATAACACCTGCCCACCTAAGTCTCAGCTCTACTATGGCCAAAATACCATGACATTTTCCCATAGTAAAATGTTTGCAGTCTCCACAAAGTTATCTGTCTTCTAAACATCTCTTCTGGACAGTTAAAGAAATGCAGACTTGACTGAGGCACCAGGACACTTCTCTGGGTTCAGCTTCCCCCAAGGGCAGATCCTTTCTCCTCATGTCTGAGGTTGCACAGATGAACCTGATTTCTCAGAGCATCTTCTATTGCCATCCTTTGTCAAGTTCCCTAACCAGTAACAGCTCCTGCCCTGGAAGGAAGCCTTTTCATCATTCCTGCATGGGGGAGGCCTCATTCTTCAGGTTCAAAGTTCAAAGGTGATCCATTGTCTCTGATGAAAAAAAAAAAAAAAAAACCCACAACAGAGAAAAGGGAGGGAAGGGACAAAACGTGGAGACCAACATGGAGTGAAGAGGGGCAGGATGGCAAAAGCAGACAGTGACACAGTTGCGGCCTACTTACTTCCCCTTCCCTCCCTCTGCCCCATCATCCCATAGCCCCTTCCATGTCTCTGATTTCCCTGTACTCAAATGTAGGTTTTTTTTTTAATATTTTATTTATTTATTTGACAGACAGAGATCACAAGTAGGCGGAGAGGCAGGCAGAGAGAGAGGAAAGGAAGCAGGCTCCCTGCCAAGCAGAGAGCTCAACGCAGGGCTCGATCCCAGGACCCTGAGACCGTGACCTGAGCCGAAGGCAGAGGCTTTAACCCACTGAGCCACCCAGGCACCCCAATCTTCATGTATTTCACAGAGAGAGAGAGAGAGAGACACCAGCAGGAGGAGCTGCAGAGGGCAAGAGAGAAGGAGAAGAAAAAGCAAGCTCCCAGCTCAGCAAGGAACCTGATTCAGTGCTCAATTCCAGGACCCTGAGATCATGACCTGAGCCAAAGGCAGACACTTAACTGACTGAGCCACCCAGGTGTCCCTGATTCTGGACTTCTTAAAAAAGTTTTAAAATTATAAATTATATCAAACCTACCACTGTATGAGTGGAAATTAAGTCTTTATGCAATTTTATATGCTGTAATATTTCTTCAAATAAATCTCTTCTTAAAAAAAACCCTAAGTCTGAGGTCTTTGGTGAACCACAGATGAAGCAAGTAGATGTACCACCCCAGTGTCTTCTTTGAATGTCACAAATGGCACCCAGGTTCAGTGATCTTGGCAGTCATTGTGGAATGAGATTTTTGCCAAGTGAGAGGATCCCAGAAGGGTGGGTTCACTTCTCTTATGTTCCTAGTCTTGTTATTGGTCAGAAACAGTTGTTCGTTCGTTCGTCCTTCCTTCCTTCCCTCCTTCCTTCCTTTCAGGGGGAGACAGAGAGAGTGTGTGCATGCCTGAGAACATGAGGGTGGGGGAGGGACAGAGGGAATGGGAAAAGCAGACTCCCCACTGAGTGCAGAGCCCCCTTCCCCACCCACCTCCATGAGGCCCTATACCAGGACTCTGAGCCCAGGACCCCAGCCAAAGTCAGATGCTTAACTGACTAAGCCACCAAGCCCCACCCCCATCCCCACCCCCGGTTGTTCTATTTTAACGAAACACTTGTGCTACTTGGACAGTCATGTCCAACTCCTTCCTAATGTCTGGGTTCTGCGCCTTGAAATCTCACTGGTGCCCTATATCCTTACATACACGTAGCTGCAAGCATTTTCCACTTTTGACCCTTTGGGAGGTTCCTGTGGGTAGTCTGGCCAATGGACCACTGCCATGCAAGAGTGGTATTCACAGTGTGGTGTGGGTGCTGGTACTGGTTCATGTTTGTTATAGGTCTGCAACGAGGTAAGAGCAGATATTGAGTAAGTGTTTAGGAATTCTTACAGAAATTTAATATTGATGTGATATCCAAACACATGATTAGTTTCATTTTTTTTTAAAATTGTATTTTATAGGAGTATTGGCTTGTGAGGGTTTGCAAATTTTATTAAAAACAAAGCAGAGCCTATGCTTTACTACAAGTGGTGGTACTGGTCTGGAGAGGAATGACGGTTCAGGACCACGGACAGCACCTCCGTCTCCCGAGCCTGATTTCTACCTCTGCTCCCAGCTCTGGCTAACTCCCCTGGTGAATAACTAGCTCTCAGATCCAACAGATGCTTTCCAGCTCTTGTTTTATTTGACCTTTCTAAAGTATGACTTTTGTTAACATCCGAATCTGTCATTTTTGTTTAATGATCATTCCCAGTGAAGAAATAAAAAACGCTCCCCTAGGATTGCCAATGAACTACACCACTAAAATGAGGGGACCAGGGACACCTGGGTGGCTCAGTTGGTTAAGCAGCTGCCTTCGGCTCAGGTCATGATCCCAGCGTCCTGGGATCGAGTCCCACATCGGGCTCCTTGCCCCGCAGGGAGCCTGCTTCTCCCTCTGCCACTCTGTCTGCCTATGCTCGCTCGCGCTCTCTCTCTCTCTGACAAATAAATAAATAAAATCTTTAAAAAAAAAAAAATGAGGGGACCATTCCTGGTAACTAAAAAACATATTGTCAATCTTTTTTTTTTTTTTTTTTAGATTTTATTTATTTATTTGACAGAGAGAGAGTGAGAGTGAGCACAAGCAGGGGGAGTGGAAGGCAGAGGAAGAGGGAGAAGCATGTTCCCCAGTGAGCATGCGGGCCTCAATCTGAGGACCCTGGGATCATGACCTGAGCTGAAGGCAGACGCTTAACTGACTGAGACACCCAGTACCCCCATATTGTCAATCTTAACACCTTGTATTGATTATACACACACACACACACACACACACACACACACATACATATATCATCATAATCATAACATATTTGCTGAATAAACTGATGAGCACCTCTTACTACCAGGCACTAGGTGGTTGAAGACTTCATCCCATTACCTGGGTTGGGCTACAGCTTTCTGTTGACAAGTTTGGGTCCACACTGTTCTACCCAGGGCACTGTGAACTTTTGATTTCTCGAGATTTGCTTTTTCTGGGTCCCCATTTTGTAATGTTGGCTTCATCCTCCCACCCCTTTCAGTTGTGTACCCCTACCCTTTTCCAGTGGCTTGCTTGCCATTTTCTCTTCCCTCCAGGCTCACCAGTGCAGAGAAAAGTACGCTGGATGAAGGGCTCCCCTGTTCAAGCAGGCTTGGCACCTTCTGCGCCCTCAGATTCAGTCCAATTGCCTCCTCCCTCCACGTTCCTATAACTTTTCTTCCCCCAGTCCCTTAACTGGTCTGGCTGCTAGGCAATCCTAGGTCCTCCTGCCTAAATTGCTCTTGTTCCCCGCTGCTCAGGGAGATTTTAACCAACCTTCAAGGCTTGAGTCAAATCTAACCCCTTCCATGAAAACAGCGACGTCTCCTCCTCCCCTTCTTGAATTACTGCTTCAGACTCTCAACCCCACGGGGCTTCTCATTCCGTCTCACCATGTCACCTCCTTTCCGCAATCAATCCTAAGCTCTTCAAGGTTCAAGTCCAAGTAATAAACTTCCCATTATCCCCATTCTTTCCGCACACATCTGGGGTGGCTGCCCTGTAAGTTGTAGAGGGCAAGCCCCCTCCCCTCTCTGAGGCTGTTATCTCAAACCGGAAGAAGGGCTAACAGCACCTATGCCTTCCCGAGTTTCTGCGCGGAGCAAGTGAAGCGGGGCCTGGGTTGGGTGGGGGCTCGCGGGGCCCCTTCGCTGCGTGGGGCGGCGGGAACGCCCCGGGGGCGGGGCCGCGCGGCGGCTCCCGGGAGTTGTAGTCCGCGAGCGCGTTCGCAGTCTCCGCAGCCTCCGCGCGGAGACCCGTGGACTCGCCTGCGAAGGTGGCGGGGGCCTGCGGGGCTCGAGGAGCTGGGCCCGGGGCTGGCCCCGGGCAGGGATGGAGCAGAGCGCGAGCAACCGGTATGGCCTGCCGCTGCTGCTAGGGCAGCTGCTGGCGCTTATGGGCCACGGGGGCGCCTTCTACCTCGAGGTCCGCGAGCTGGAAGAGAAGTGCTTCATCCAGGAGATCCCCGATGGTACCGTGGTCATAGGTGCGCGCGCCGGCCTTTCCGGCCTTGCCCTTCCTGCACCCAGAGTCCTGAGAGGGGAGGGGAATAGGGCGCCCTGGCACCAGCGCAGACCCTACCTCCCCTCCCCTGCCGGGGGCCGGCGTGGGCTCGGGGGTAATGGGTGGACAGCAGTCTGGCCGAGGCATCCTCTCTCTTGCCTGTGCGGGGGCCGGGGGGCGCCGAGTCTAATGCAGACTCTAACGAGGGCAGAGAAGTGGTGTTGGAGAAGGGAGGAGAGGCAGAGGGCCGTGGTCAGGGTTAGATCTTCCTGTCCCCCCACCCCCAACCCCGGACCACCATGTCTGAGTCAGGGCGATGGTCGGGAATGCACCTCTGTTACCTCTACATTAGGTAACTACAAGACGGAGCTATACGACCCTGCTATGGAAAAGTACCAGCCCTCCCCACAGTGGATCAATTTGTTCGTGTTTGTGAAGGACCCCGAGAACAAGGTGAGGCAGGCCTTTACTCCTTGCAGCACCCCCCAAGGTCCCAGCATCAATGTGTGGCCTTCTCTGGTCCCTCATTTCTCACAGAAGGATCTGTTTCCTAACAGGCAGGCTAGCTCAAGGAGGGCCATGGTCTTTGCGATCTTGTATTCTGTATTAACGACGTTGGCATATGGGAATTTCCAGCCAAACCGATCCCATTTCCCTTACACCCACCCCCCTGGCCTGCGGGGGTCTGCACCTGGGATTCTCCTGAAATCTCCTGGAAGCAGGTACACCGCTAACTTGTGCTCACTGAAGGCTGCTTCCTCTAGAACCTCCTGGCCCGGCAGTACGGCCCTCAGGGAAGCTTCACCTTCACCTCGCAGTCTCCAGGAGAGCACCAGATCTGCCTCCACCTCGAGTCCATCCGGTTCGCCCTCTTCTATGATGGCAAGCTGGTGAGTGTGGCCGGCAGGAGGTCCACCGTCCCCAGGCGTTCCCTTTCTCAGCCTCTATAGAGTGAGAAGGGTGTGGTGGGTGGTGCCTATTGAGTAGGTCTGGGACTTTACCTCAAGTACGCATCCCAAGAAATGGTCCTGAGGATGAAAGGGGACCTGAGGAGGGAGTCACTCAAGATTTAAAATGCTCCCTTGGCTCCAGGCCATCCCTAGGATAAAGACCAGGCTTCGTAACAGGAGGTTTAGAGCTATTCTGCATCTGAGCACTTCCGGGCTCTCCAATGTCACCTCCCAATTCAGAACTTCTAGTAAACTGCCTGGCTCAGAGTCACAGCTCTATTTCTCTGCACATGTTGTCCCATCGTTTGTGTTCTGAATATAGAACTCCACACAAGCCAGGTCCTGATCTGGTGTCTGGACCCCCAGAGCAGGGCCAGTCACCAAGTCAGTGTGTAAGGAATGGAACCCCCAGTGTCAGGCCCAGCCGGGGATGTAGAAGCTAAATTCCCGGCAGGTTCATGGAGCTGAGCTCCCTGACTCCCCCCTCCTGGGTTCCCCATTCCAGGCCATTCACTTGGACATGCAGTTGGGCGAACACACCAATGATTACGCAGAATTTGCGGCCAAGGACAAGCTGACCCAACTGCATCTGCGTCTACAGCAGCTTGTGGAGCAGGTGGAGTTGATCCAGAAGGAGCAGGAGTACCAGAGGGTGAGGGGCTGGGTTGGCCCAGCTGGGATAGGGGACGATGTGTGACCTCCTGGGAAGTGGCTCTTCCAGCTCTGCCCCCAGAGGGTGCTCTAGACAGTCATCTTTTCCCTTCTCTCCTCCCACAGTGGCGAGAGGAGCGCTTCCGGCAGACGAGCGAGAGCACCAACCAGCAGGTGCTGTGGTGGTCCATTCTGCAGACCCTCATCCTGGTTGCCACCGGTGTCTGGCAGATGCGGCACCTCAAGAGTTTCTTTAAAGCCAAGAAGCTGGTATAGGTGGGCCCCAGAAACCTAGCCCCAACTCATTCCCTTTCTCTTAACTGATGGCAAGTGGCCTGGCTTGGTGTACTTCCTGGCTTCTGAGTCCCCCAACCCCATGGGGGTTGGGGTAGGGGTGGGGGACAGAGGACCTCTTTGAACTGGTTTCTCAGCCGGCACTTGGGAGAGGATGGGTTTCCCACCAGCCACTTGGCTGGGGAGCTGCAGGATTCTCTGGGGCTCTGGGCTGCTGAGGAGGACTGGGAGGGTGCCCCCACCCCCCATGGCTAACCCGGATGTACTGTCCCAAGATGGAGAGAATTAAGAATGTCTATAAACTGCCAACTTTCTGACCTGAACATTTATTGCCTCCCGCTCTGCGATTCATTCTGGTGTTTTGTTTCTAACCAGACATTAACATTAAGGTTCTGCATGCATTTTGTGGGGACTGATCCCAAAATGGATGGGGTGAAGAAAGCTTGTTCTCCAAAAGCCTTAGCAACCTGTGGAGGCCTTTCGAGAAAAGTCCAGTTTGGGCCCATCTTATGGGTAACCTGAGTGCTTGTGCTGATCCTGTGCCTCTTTGTGGGGCTCTGGTCCCCACATGTGCTCTTCTGCTGGTTTTTTCCAGGCAGTCGGACGAGCACCTCTGTTTTCATACTACTCTTCAACCAACCTGTGCCTCTCTTTATGATGTCCCAGGTTGATTTTTTTTCAGGACATGCTTTCTTTTCTTTCCCTTTAAAAAAAAAAAAAGGATTTCAAGTAACTGTTTACATTAGAGTCAGCATCTCGTTAACTCAACTGTCAACAGGTGCACACGGGTGTAGATAACCAGGCATCTAGGTACCCAGTGCTTCTGGCTCATCTGAACTCTGCTGGTTGCCCTGTTGGGAGAGTCATCTCACATATGAATCTGACATTTTCTGTGATAAGGAAATTCACTGGCTGGACCCTCAACAAAATGAAGTCCAACTCCTCAAGGTTAAGGACGTCAATAAAGGGAGACTCCCCATGAGGAGGGGGATATGGCGAAAGCCCAAGCACTTGGCCCCTGAGACAGACACATCCTCCCCTAGGATACGCTTGAGGGATGCTGCAAGCCTCGGGTATTTGCTCATCTGTGGATGTGGTCCTGACTGGCTTCTGAAAAGTATGAGTGGACTGAACTGAAGGCTGGGGGTGGGGGGAAACCACTGGAGAGTAACCTCAGACCAAAGTATGTGATCTTAGGGCCCATTACCCTTATCTGAAGGGGGGTGTGTGTGTGTCGGGGAGGGGGGTGCTCTGCTCTCTTTCATAGAAGAAGCAAAATGATCCAGAAAGGCACATTCTCGCACATAGTGCCTATGGTCTGATACCAAATGAGGCACGGCTCAAACAACAGGTAAAGGTGGTGTGTGCTTATGAGAAGGTTATGTGCCAAAAATGACATGATATAGCGCTGGCTTAGTCTAGGTGGTCAGAGAAGCGTGCTTTTTAGAATTGCATTTGTGATGAGGAGTCAGCTGGGGAAGTGTGTTCTGGCCAGAAGGAATGGCACATATGGAAGCCCTGAGGCAAAAAAAAAATATGGCAATTTGAGAAACGAAAAAAAAGTAACTCTATCATAAACTGGACTCTAAGAGAGACCACAGGACAGATCTGGTATTTGCCAGGGGTATAGGAGGTGAAAATGAACCTGCCTTCAGAGCCATACTGCCCACCCAGCATGACCTAGGGAGAAGGGGCTTCAGCAAGTGTTACAGGGGGGATGAGGCTGGAAGGAAACAGGGCTTCACGCTCTCAGTGCCTGAAAGTTGGCAAACAGAGTCCTAAGCACCTCACAACATGACAAGGTCCAGAGAGCTGCTCTGCAGCAGTTGCCAAAAGCCTGTCTGAGAACTTTCTCGGGCAGGGCTGAAGGGTCTGAGACGGAGCTGACATGTGACTGCTCTTGGGAAGGGCCCTTTATCCAGAGCTCCTGCCATTTCCGCTCTTTTGGTCTGGTTCTTTTTTGAAACGAAAGGTGACAACTAAGGATTTTTGTTTTCCTTTGGCTTTAATATCCTTACTTGTCGAAATTAAAAGCTGCTCACTCGTTTTGGGAAGCAGCCCGTTCTGGGAAATCCTCAAGTCTAGCTGTCACAGCATCAGAGTGACCGAAATTCTTTGACGGCCAGCACCACAATTAATCCACCAACCACGCCTACCAGACAGGGGTTTCCATCTCGCAGGCCAGGAAAACGGCGGCGGCGGCTCGGGGCGGGGAAGGGGCTCGGCCGAGTCAGGCAGCAGTCGGCAAGAAGCTGAGAGGAGCCGCTAGCCAGCCCCGCAGCAGCCCAACTGTGGCCTCGAGCGCAAATCCGGGATCTTCTCACCAGCACCCAGCTATGCTCAGCAGTGGAGCGGCTGCGGCGAGCAGGAGGGGAAGAACCAGCACCTGCCGGGTCTGGCGGGGAAGGGCAGAGCGGAGGGCTCGGCGGGGCTCAGGGGCCGGCTCACCTTGTCCTCTGGGTCCTTCACCTCCACGAACATGCCGAGGCCGGGGGTGGCCGGCCGGTACTCCTCCCGCTGCTTGTCATACAGCTGCGTCCGGTAGTTTCCTGGAGGAAGTGGGGCGAACCCAGGTCAGAGGAGCGCGAGGTGGTGTGGAGTCGGGCCCCGCCAGGACGCGGCGAGACCCGCTGCTCCCGCGCCCCCCGCCCCAAGACCAAGGTCTTGTTCCAAACTCTCCCCTTTCACCCGCACCTACAACCATGGTCTCGTCCGGAATCTCCTCAATAAAGCACTTCTTTTCGGTCTCCCCGATGTGGAAGTAAAGCGCGCCTCCGCGGGCGGCAAAACACCCCTCCCAGCCCAGCTCTGCGGCCGCCCTGCATTTGTCCCCACAGCCGAAGGCGGCGGCAGCACGTGACCTTGATGCAGCCGCAGGGCCTGCCGGGATGACGAGTTCCACTGGCTGGACTACAAGTCCCGAGATGCCCTGGGCTCCAGCGAAACAGTACCTGATTAGGGGGCGGATTTCGCTCGCAATAGAGTTGGGGCCCCAGAATTGAAAGCTTTCCGTGGATTGTCGTGGTGGCCGGCGAATGGTAGTGATGATTAGCTTTTTACGGATGCTGGAAGTATGTTTGTATCGTACGTTATGCCGTATGCTTGTGGTGGCAGAGTGAATTATGGGCAGATACAGGCTTGAAACCGAGGATCCCAGACTTTCCTCCACGTGTCTGCATTTACACTTTGGGCTTGCTTCCATTTTAAAAAACTGAACTTTGAGGGGTCTGAGTGGCTCAGTGGGTTAAGCGTCAGGCTCTTGATTTCAGCTCAGGTTTTGATCTCCCAGGTCCTGAGTTTGGAAAAGCAAAACGCAGGGGCGCCTAGATGGCTTCCTCAGTTAAGCATCCCCCTCTCGATTTCTGCTGAGGTCATGATCTCAGGGTCATAGGATTGAGCACCCGTCCCACAGGGGTTCCAGGCGGAGTCGGCTTGAGATTCCCTTTCTATCTCACTCTGCCCGCCCCCCGCCGCCCGGCGCCAAGTTCGCGCCAGCTTTCTCTTTCTAGGATAAACAAATCAATCTTAAAAAAAAAAAAAAAAAGAAAGAAAGAAAGAAAAGAAAAGAAAAAACAAAAAACAAAACAAAACAAAAAACCCTCTGAACTTTGAAAAAGTGACACAAATGGTGCACCAACTTACTTTGGCGGGAGGAAAAAAAAAAGCCAAGGAGACTCCCTTTACCTTTTTTTGCTCTCCAAAACCCATCCACTCCTAGATCTGGTCTTATCAGGTCCCAGGCATCCCCGCACAGCATCAGCACCGACATCATCCACGTGGGCTTTGCTGCAGACGCTGGGCGGTGGTGGCTCCTCTCCAGGCTGGGTTTGGTGCCCTAGTGTCCGCAGGTAAAGGAGTATTGGTGGGGGTCTTGGGGACAGTCGCCTGTTTTGGAGGGCTCTGTGCTCAGTGTGAGATCAACAGAGGGTCTGTGTCTGCCCTTCCAGGATTTTATCCAAATTCCAGTGTATTTGGCAGCTCTTGGAACTTAGCATGTGCCACCTAAAGGCTTCATAAAAATTGGAGGTTTTGTCCATCAACAGATGAATGGATAAAGAAGATGTGGTATATATATACACAATGGAATACTATGCAGCCATCAAAGGAAATGAAATCTTGCCATTTGTGACGATGTGGATGGAACTAGAGGGTATTATACTTAGCGAAATAAATCAGTCAGAGAAAGACAACTATCATATGATCTCCCTGATATGAGGAAGTGGAGATGCAATGTCGGGGGGGGGGCGGGGATTGGGGGGGGGAGGAAAAGAAAAAATGAAAGAAGATGGGATTGGGAGGGAGACAAACCATAAAAGACTCAATCTCAAAAAACAGACTGAGGGTTGCTGGGGGGAGGGGGGACGGGAGAGGGTGATGGGGATATGGACATTGGGGAGGGTATGTGCTATGATGAGTGCTGTGAAATGTGTAAACCTGGCGATTCACAGACCTGCACCCCTGGGGATAAAAATACATTATATGTTTATTAAAATAAATAAATTAAAAAATAAATAAAAAATAGAAAAAATAAGTTGCACAGTTAAAAAAAATTGGAGGTTTTCTCTATAATATGGGTTCTCTCTGTTGTTTCGTTTGGTCTTAGGGAGTGAAGTTTAATGATAATGTGTTGACATCTCCCCCTCACTGGAAGTCCTTACCTCATTTTTCCTAACAGTAACAATAAAACATCATCTTGGTTCACACAGCACCTTATTTTTAACCATTCCTGTAATGAAAATGGTTAAGATTTCTTTCCCTCAATTATTTTTTTCAGTGATCCTTCTGTTTATTTTGGAAAGAGAGAGAGAGAAAGAGAGAGAGAGGGAGAGAAGACGCGTGCGTGGGTGCGCACAGGCAGGTGAGGGGCTGAGGAAGAAGAGAAGGTTAAGCAGACTCCCTGCTGAGCACAGAGCCCAATGTGGAGCTCCATCTCGATACCCTGACGTCACAACCTGGGCTGAAACCAAGAGTCAGTGGCTTAACTGTGCCACCTAGGCACCCCACACCTCATTATTTGCTCTTACGTATATTACTGCAATAACAATTTGTGTTCATTTTCTAAAAACGCATTACTGTAGGACACGTAGGACTCTTTGATAAGAGAACACAAAGTTCCCCTTTCACAATTTGTATGAATTACAGTTTCACCAGCAGTGTACTATAGTGCTTAATTTCCACACTCTGGTCAAATATTCTCCACCTTTTTAATCTTTGCAAAAGATTAAGTCTTTTGCAAATCTTCAAAAGATTTAACCTTTTAACAGAATCTTTAAAAGAGTTTATCTTTTGCAAAGATTAAAAAATGGATGAAAAGTTGTATTTCCCTTTATTTTCCATTTATTTCCTTTCCTTCCTATCCTTTTCATTTTTATCTCCTCAGATGTTGAGGGTTTCTTCTTGGTCATTTGATTTCTTCTGTGAATTGTTGGTTGTGTTGTTCTTTTTTTTTTTTTTTAAGATTTTTATTTATTTATTTGAGAGAGGGAGAGTGAGAGGGAGAAGCAGACTCTGCTATGTAGAGAGCCTGACCCCATCTCAGGACCCTGAGATCATGACCTGAGGCTAAGGCAGACACTTAACTGACTGAGCCACCCAGGCACCCCTGGTTGTGTTTTTCTTTTCTCTTCTTTTCTTTTTTTTTTTAAGGTCTTATTTATTTGACAGAGAGAGACAGTGAGAGAGGAAATACAAGCAGAGGGAGTGGGAGAGGGAGAAGCAGGCTTCCCGCTGAGCAGCGAGCCCGATGTGGGGCTCCATCCCAGGACCCTGGGATCATGATCTAAGTTGAAGGCAGACTCTTAACCAACTGAGCCACCCAGGAGTCCCTGGTTGTGTTTTTCTTAGTGCTATTATAACTACATGCTGATGTCACCACTATTCAGAATTAACAAATGGTTCCAGAATTAATAAATGATAACATTTTATAATAGAAGTTTCTAGTATTTTTAAAATTGAACTTTTTATGTTGAGATAATTATAGATTCACATGCAGTTGTAAGAAACAATGCAGAGAGACTCAGTGTACCCATTACGTTTCCCCTATGGTAACATCTTGCCCATGTATAATACAATATCACAACCAAACTATTGACATTGATACAGTCAAGACACAGGACATTCCATCACCACAGGGATCCCTCATGTGGACTTATTATACCCACACTTTACCTCCCCATTCCTTCACTCCATCTTTCACCCTAGACAGCAAGTAATCTGTGCTCTCCATTTCTATAACTTTGTCATTTCAAGAATGTTATATAAGTGTAATCACTCAGTAAGCAACCTTTTGAGATTCGCTTTTTCCATTCAGTATAATTCTCTGGATATTTATGCAATTTATTTAGTGTTTCCACAGCTTCTTTTTATAGTAAGGAGTAACTATTGCATACAATATATAGAGATATAATTCTGAGATACCCACAACTGAAAGGGTAACAACTGAGCTGTTAAAGGAATAGAGATTTTGGGTTTTACTGAAGGTAAACTGGTATAAATTCAGATTAGTGTGATATAACTGTAAGATGGTAGATACCATTCCTATAGTAACCACATAGAAAATAACCATAGGGGGCACCTGGGTGGCTCAGTGGGTTAAGAGTCTGTCTTCAGGTCATGATCTCAGGGTTCTGGGATCAAGCCCCATGTTGGGCTCTCTGCTCAGCAGGGAGCCTGCTTCCCCCTCTCTCTTTGCCTGCCTGTCTGCCAAATGAATAAATAAAATCTTAAAAAAAAGAAAATAGTCACAAAATATATTCTAAAGGAAAGGAGAAAGGAATTTAAATGTTTCACTACTAAAAATTAACTAAATGCAAGAAGACAGTAAAGGCAAGACATGAGGGACAAAAAAAGCTATAAAGCAAACAGAAAACTAATAGCAAAATGACAGAAGTAAGTCCCTCCTTTTCAGTAATTACATTAAATGTAAATGGATTAAACTCTCCAGTGAAAAGGTAAAGATTGGCAAAATTGGTAAAAGCCGTGACCCAAGTATATGTTGTCTACATACGGGAGACTTGCTTTAGATCCAGACATACAAATGAAAGAATGGAAAAGGCTATTCCACACAAACAGTAACCAGAAGAGAGACAAAATAGACAAAATAGACTTTAAATCAGAAAAGGTTACAAGATATGATAATGGCACAAAGAGAGACACATAAATCTATGGGACAGGATAGAGAGCCCAGAAATAAACCCCACTTATATGGTCATTTAATCTACAACAAAGGAGCAAGAATATATAATGGGGAAAAGACAGTCTTTTCAATAAATGGTATTGGGATAATTGGTAGCTATAGGCAAAAAAAGAAACTGGATCATTTTCTTACACCACACACAAAATAAACTCAAATTGGATTAAAGACCTAAATATAAGACCTAAAATCATAAAATTTCTAAAGGATAATATAGGCAGTAATCTCTTGGGCATTGGCCTTGGAAACATATTTATGGAAGGGAATGGAAGGTAAAGGAAACAAAAGCAATAATCAACTGCTGGGACCATGTCAAACTAAAAAGTTTTTTGCACACCAGAGGAAACCATCAACAAAATGCACAGGCAACCTACTGAATGGGAGGAAACATTTACAAATGATATATCTCATAAGGGGTTAATTTCCAAAATACATGAATAACTCATACAATTCAACAGCAAAAAACCCACACAAAACAAACCACCCCCCCAAACAATGTGATTAAAAAATAGAGAACCTGAATAGACATTTTTCCAAAGAAGGCATACAGATGGGCAACAGACTCATGAAAAGATGTTCAACGTTACTCAAGATCTAGGAAATGCAAAACAAAATCACAATGACATATCACCTCACAGCAGTCAGAATGGCTAGATTCAAAAAGACAAGAAAAAACAAATGTTGGTGAGGATGTGGAGAAAAAGGAACTCTTGTGCACTGTTGGAGGGAATGTAAATTGATGCACCACTGTGGAAAACAGTATGGAGTTTCCTCAAAAAATTAAAAATAGCACTGCCATACAGGCCAGGGGTATCTGGATGGCTCAGTTGGTTAAGCATCTGAATTTGGCTCAGGTCATGGTCCCAGGGTCCTGGGATTGAGCCTGCGCTGGGTTTCCTGCTCAGCCAGGAATCTCCTTGTCCCTCTTCCTTTCCCTCTGCCCCTCTCTTTGTTTGTACATACATGTTCTCTCTTTCTCTCTCTCAAATAAATAAAATCTCAAAAAGAAAAAAAAAAAAAAGAACTTACCGTGCAGTCCAGTAATTCCATTGCTGGGTGCCCAAAGAAAATGAAAACACTTTTTTGAAAAGATATACGTACCTCTGTACTCATCGAACTGTTATGTACAATGCCAAGACGTGGAAGAAACCTGTGTTCATCAATAGACAATGGATAAAGAAGAAATGGTACCTATCTATCTATCTATCTTCATATATATTCATATATATGTGAATATCACTCAGCCTTAAGAAAAGAATGCAATCTGTGAAAACATAGATGGACCTAGAGGATATTATGCTAAGTGAGGTAAGTCAGACAGAGAAAGATACCATATGATTTCACTTATATGTGGAATCTTTTGTTAAAAAAAGATTTTATTTATGTATTTATTTGAGAGAGAGATAGAGAGAGAGAGAGAGAGCATGAGTGGGGGGAAGGGCAGAGGGAGAGGGAAAAGCAGACTCCTTGCTGAGCAGGGAGCCCGATGTGGGGCTCCATCCCAGGACCCTGAGATCATGACCTGAGCCAAAGGCAGACGATCCACCAACTGAGCCATTCAGGTGTCCCTTAAAGATTTTACTTATCAGAGAGAGAGGGAGAGAGAGAGAGATCTTGTGCATGAGTGGGGGGAGGGGCAGAGGGAGAGGGAGAGTGAGAATCCCAAGGACGCTCTATGCCCAACATGGAGTCTGACTCAGGGCTTGATCTCACAATGCTGAGATCATGACCTGAGCCGAAATCAAGACTTAGAGACGCTTGATTGATTGAGTCACCCAGGTGCCCCTGTAATAAGTCTTTAAATCAGGTAGTGTTGGTCCTCAAACTTTTTTTCTGTTTCCATGTTCTTTTGGCCATTCTAGTGCATTTCAGTATGAAGCATCAACTTGTTAATTAAAAAAAAAACCTGCTGGGGGATTCCTGGGGGGCTCAGTCCATTAAATGTCTGACTCTTGATTTCAGTTCAGGTCATGATCTCAGAGGTCTGAGACTGAGCCTTCTTAATCCATTGTCTATCGATGGACATAGGTTGATTCCATGTCTTAGCATTGTACATAATGGTTCGATGAATACAGAGGTACATGTCAGGCTCTGTGCTCAGTGGGGAGTTGGTTCGAGGATTCTCTCTCTCTCTCCCCCTGCCCCTGCTCTCTTTCTCTCTGAAATAAATAAATCTTTTAAAAAAAGGAGAGAGAAAAAATATGCTGGGATTCTGATAGGGATTGTGTTGAATTTGTAGACAAAGGTGAGGAAAACTGTTATCTTTTTTTTTAACTTTTAGAAGATTTTATTTATTTATTTGAGAGAGAGAGAGAGCGAGCGAGCGAGCATGAGTGGGGTGGGGGAGGGGTAGAGGGAGAGGGAAAAGTAGGCTCCCCGATGAGCAGGGAGCCCGATGAAGGACTTGATCCCTGGACCCTGGAATCATGACCCGAGTGGAAGGCAGATGTTTAACCAACTGTGCCACCCAGGTGCCAACAACTGATATCTTAACGTTATTGAGTTTTCTGGTTTCTGAATACTGTATACCTTTTTGTTTATGTAGATCTTTAATTTTTCTGAACATGTTCTTATGTAGTTTTTGGTTGTTTAAATCAATCAATTAGCATCAGATAATTCAGTTTCTTTATTGTACATGTTTTGCTATTTATTTGCGGTTAATTACAGTGAAAAGTGGAGACAACAGGAAAGTGACACGTACCATTTCAACTCACTATGCATTTGCCAGACCTAATGGTATGTTCCCACCCAGCTGTAAGGGGGCCAGGAAATACAATTCTGTTACCCATCCGGAAAGGAAGAAAACCAGAAATATTGGGTGACCATCACTGAAGACTATCATAATACCCTTGGTGAACTACCCAACAGCCATTCCCCATCCCTTACTACTTGCTAAGAGAACCCCAGTCCTGTCTACTCTCTTCTGGGTGACATCTGCTTTAGGAAAGATGGGACCTTTCACGGCAATCCCATTCCTTTCTTTTTGGGACTTGGGCATTAACCATGTTCTGGGTAAGAGATGTAAGGATGTCTATTTCTGGAACTTCTGGGAAAGTTTTTCTCTCTCTCTTAAAAGAGGACATCAGACAATGGGCACTTATCTTTCATGCCTTGGTGGCGAGTTATGATGTGATTACTTCAGAGCTGCAACCAAGAGGGGGAGTGGTGGACACTAAAGATGACAGAATGGTAAAGCTGGGCAGATGCTGGATGATTGAAGGCCATGTTGTGGTGTGCCACAACATGGTGTGCCAGGTTGAAATGATTGGTCCTGGAACCACCCTACCCGTAGACTTCTTGTTAGAAGGCAAGAAATGTCTTTCCTTTGGGCCTCTTTTGGGCTTGGGTTTTCTGTCAGTTGAAGTGAGAAGCATCTAAATATACCAGACAACTGAGTCATGAGTTGGGAATTGTGGTAAGGACTTCATCTGCGTCAAGGTAACGTAATCTCATTTCATCCCCTTAAGAACATTGTGCCAACAAACCAACCAACAAACAAACACTGTGCCCAGGTGTTATCATATCCTTTTTGTGGGTAGAGAGATTAAACCACTGCACGAGGCCACACAACTCTAAGTGGTAAAAAGAAGGATGAAAGCTTTTAGTCTAGTCTATGCAAAGGATAACTTGACATCATTTGTGAATATTCTATACCTTCCCTACTTTCATTTTTCTCTGAAGCATATGTAAAAAGTAGAATTGCAGTGTTTCACCCTAAGAACTCAGAAATTTCCAGGGGTATGGGGAAATACCAGAGAATGTAGATTATGATTTATTGCTATGTAACTTTAGGCAAGTATTCCTTTTTTTAAAAAAGATTTTATTCATTTATTTGAGAGATAGAGAGAGAGAGAGCATGAGTTGGGGGGGCGTGCGGGGAGAGGGAGAAGCAGGCTCCCCGCTGAGCAGGGAGCCTAATGTGTGGCTCAATCCCTGGACCCCGAGATCACCACCCAAGCTGGGGCAGACGTCCCATGGACTGAGCCACACAGGTGCCCCAAGTATTCTTTTTTTTTTTTTTTAATTTGGATGAATATGTTCTATATTCTTACCAGGCATCAGCAATACAAGCATTTAGTTATTCATTCAAAAGGAAAGGAAATGAATGACAGAGTGCCTGGTGGCTCAGTCAGTAGCTGCAATTCTTGATCTTGGGGTTGGGAGTTCAAGCCCCATGTTGGGTGTAGAGATTACTGAGAAAAATAAATAGACCTAAAAAACAAAACAAAACAAAAAGAAAGGAAAGAGTGAAAAAAGGAACACAGCATGAAGTCAAAGCTTGATACTTACATATTATGTCATAGTCACAACAATCCTATGAATATTTTTTAAAAGATTTTATTTATTAGGGAGAGAGAGTGAGAGAGAGAGCACAAGCAGGGTGAGAGGCAGAGAGAGAGGGAGAAGCAGACTCTCTGCTGAGCAGGGAGCCTGACGTGAGACTCCAACCCAGGACCCTGGGATCATGACCTGAGCCGAAGGTAGACGCTTAACCATCTGAGCAACCCAGGCATCCCCATCCTAAGAGTATTAAATGTATCTGTTTACAGAGAGGAAATCTGAAGGTTAGAGTAAGTGGTCAAGCCAATAATTGGTGGAACTCTGATGTTATGGGATAAGATTGAAAACAGTTATGTGCCTGACCCCTTATAAAATGTTTTCTCACTACATACTTGGTACACTCAGATATTATCTACTATCTGTGTTTTGTCTCGGAATGAAGCTGGGCTTTATCATAACCTGGGTCAGCTTTCTATCTCTACCTCATTCGTTACTAGTAGCATGGTCTTGGGTCAGTTATTTTATTATTTTTTAAAAGATTTTATTTATTTATTTGACGGAGAAAGAGATCACAAGTAGGCACAGAGGGAGGCAGAGAGAGAAGGGGAAACAGGCTCCCCGCCGAGCAGAGAGCCCAACGTGGGGCTCGATCCAAGACCTTGGGACCATGACCCGAGCCGAAGGCAGAGGCCACCCAGGCACCTGGGCCAGTTATTTTAATCTCATGCAGCCTGCTTCTTCATCTGTATTATCTGTATCACAAGGTGATATAACTACTTCATATGGTTTTGTGAAGCTTGGGAAAATAAAGACAGTGCCCCTGGGCTCTTAATTAGCGACAGGTATTATATTGGCACAGCTAAGGAAATTATGATACACAGAGATCAAGGTAGTAGTAAATGTTCACATGGCTCAGTGATATCTATGCCGGGGCCAGAATATAGAACCTATTTCTGCAACGGGAAGAAGACATTTTCAGATATTTTTTCCAAGGAAGACATCCAGCTGGCGAACAGACACGTGAAAAAATGCTCAGCATCACTCATCATCGGGGAACTACAAGTCAAAACCCCCCTTGGGGGCTCAGTTGGTTGAGTGTCCCACTCTTGATTTTGGCTCAGGTCATGCTCTCAGGATAATGGGATCGAGCCCAGCCTCAAGCTCTGTGCTGTGTGTGGAGCCTGCTTGGGATTCTCTCTCCCTATGCTGCCCCAAAGAGATTAGGAGCTTAAGGATTACGAAGTAAGTTTTTAGAGGGTGGAGATGATTAGTCCTGATTCCAGATTCTAAAATATGGCCAACCAATGAATATTTGTTTTTGTGCCTCTGCAGTTTTAGCTGCTGATGAAACTGACAAACAAGATAAAAAAGGTTCTGGTTCTTAAGTTTATAGTCTAGTGAAAAGAGCAAATTATAAATAAATAAACAAAATAATTTCAAGCAGTGGTAAATCATAATAGATTGATGAGAGAGAGTCTGTCTAGGTAAGGGATAGAATCCTGTCTTAAATGATGAGGAAGTACTGGGAAGAAGATTATCTTGGGCA
This sequence comes from Martes martes, assembly GCF_963455335.1. NCBI lineage: Eukaryota > Metazoa > Chordata > Mammalia > Carnivora > Mustelidae > Martes > Martes martes. The sequence continues at coordinate 20,664,317 of NC_137892.1, forward strand.
GGAGGAAACTATGCAACTGGAAAGTTCCCTTGATGGTAATGAACTTGGATGTGATCATGGGAAAGAAAACAGAGCACGTGAGCACCAAAAGTGAGGGTGAGAGTGGCAAAGATGAGATTCAGGGAGGTAGGGCAGAGGCCTGCTCAGTAGTGTCTTGAGGGTCCTGGTAAAAAAAATTGTGGGTTTTTAGGGCGCCTAAGGGGCTCAGTCCATTAAGCATCTGCCTTAGGCTCAGGTCATGATTCCAGGGTCTTGAGATGGAGCCCTGCTTCAGGCTCCCTGCTTCATGGGGAGCCTGCTTCTTCCTCTCCCTCTGCTGCTCCCCCTTCTTGTGCTTGCACACTCTCTCTGTCAAATAAATAAACAAAATCTCAAAAAAAAAAAAAAAGGTGGGTTTTTAGTAGTTGGAATAGGGAGTTACTGGAGTGCTTTATGTAGGAGTGTTAGCCTACCTGGCTTATATTTTTATCTTTTTAGGATTTTATTTATTTTGAGGGGCGCCTGGGTGGCTCAGTGGGTTAAGCCTCTGCCTTCGGCTCAGATCATGATCTCAGGGTCCTGGGATGGCGTCCCGCATTGGGCTCTCTGCTTGGTGGGGAGCCTGCTTCCCCCTTTCTCTCTGCCTGCCTCTCTGCCTACTTGTGATCTCTCTCTGTGTCAAATAAATAAAATCTTGGGGAAAAAAAAGATTTTATTTATTTTGAGAGAGAGGGAGAGAACATGAGCAGGGGAGAGGGGCACAAGGGGAGGGAGAAGCAGACTCCTTGCTGAGCATGGAACCTGATGTGGGGCTCAATCCCGGGACTCTGGGATCAGGGCCTGAGCTAAAGGCAGGAGCTTAACCCACTAAACCACCCAGCTGCCCCTATCAGGCTTATATTTTTAAAAGGATCACTCTGGTTGCTCTTTGCAGAATGGATCATGGAAAGACCAGAGTGGAAGCAATTAGGGTGGCTGGGATTAGGTTTATGTCAGTGGAACTGTATGCAAGGAAGTGCAAATTCTCATAATCCTCTTTGACTTCCCAAACAAAAGAGTGCCCCATTTAGGGTCGACACATAAAATACAGGTGCTCTGTTAAGCTTGCATTTCAGTAGAATAAGGGTTTTTTGTTTTTGTTTTTTTTTTTTTTACTACGTGTTCCCAAATATTGCATAGGAAATTCTAAAAACCTATTCGTTAACTGAACGCAAATAAAAGGGGCATCCTGCCTTTTTACGTGCTACATCTGGCAACTCTACCCCCACTAGAATGTGAACTCTTTGAGGGCAGAACCCGCGTCAGTCTGGTCCCACACCTACGTGGTGGCGTAGTGCCTGCGGGGCACACAGCGGGAGCCCGCACAGGCTCACGGAAAGAATTAATGAAGGATTTAAGGAAAGAATAGAAGGAGGCACGGGTGGGCCCCTGGGTGGCTCAGTGGGTTGAGCCTCTGCCTTCGGCTCAGGTCATGATCCCAGGGTCCTGGAATCGAGTCCCGCATTGGGCTCTTTGCTCAGCAGGGAGCCTGTTTCCCCCTCTCTCTCTGCCTGCCTCTCTGCCTACTTGTGATCTCTGTCTGTCTGTCTGTCAAAAAAAAAAAAAAAAAAAAAAAAAAAAAAGGAGCCACGGGAGCCCCTTGGTGCGGAGGTGCGGACGGGGGAAGTCGAAGAGAATGGGCCGCGTGGGGGCCGCGACAGTGGCTGGCAGCGGCAGGGAGGCGAGGAGCGGCCGACGCGCTGAGGTCACGGGCGCCCGCTGCCCTGGTGACGTCATCACGCCCGCGCTCTCCGCTTCGCCGGGGCTCTCCGTGGCGCCGGCGCCTCCTCGGCTGTTGTGGTGACGGGGGGCTTTTGGTGACCCCGGCCCCGCTCAGGCCGCCTGCGGAGCGGTCCAGTCCCGGCAGTGGCCGTCCGTCCCTGTCATTGACCGAACGCCCGCAGGCCTGGCCGCTCCTCCGCGGGGAGAACTTCTCAGGGCCATGTCCAGGCCGAGCAGCGTCTCCCCGCGGCCGCCCGCTCCTGGCGGCGGCGGGGGCGGTCCAGCTCCCTGCGGCCCTGGGGGCGGGGGCCGGGCCAGGGGGCTGAAGGACATTCGTATAGACGAGGAGGTGAAGATCGCAGTCAATATCGCTCTGGAACGCTTCCGATACGGGGACCAGAGAGGTGAGGTTCCCGACGGGGACCCCGCCGGCTGCCCCGCCTCCCCCACGCCGGGACCCACCGTGTAAAGGGGCCGCCTCAGAGCGGGGAGGGAAGGCTTGGGCCGCCCCCGGGCCCGCGGCGCACTGGAGCCGGCCTCCACGGCGGGCCCGGGGCGCGCTTCGTAGCGCTGGGGGGAGGCACGGTGTCCTGCATATCCGCAGGCTGAACCACTTACCTGGCATGAGTCAGAAGGTGGAAAGAGGCGCGTTGCTCCCCTGCAGGACGCGTTTCTTTCCCCCAGAGAGAGGCCTGCAGGCAGGCAGCTTGGGGGCGTCTAAGCCACAGTTTTTAGGTATTGATCCCCCCCCCTTTTTAAAAGGAGATTATGGTAGCCTTAGCTGAGGCACGTTTAAGCTACAGCAGAAGAGCAGAGGACATCAGACGAATAAATGCATTGGCAATATGTAGTGTTTGGTTGAAATCCCGAAAGCATCACGCTTAAACACTGAAAAAAATTAAACTGGTTTTGGTGGATGAAACGTCTTTCACACCCCTTAAGGATAGAAAGCTCCTTGCCTTGGGTCATCCCGTGCAGAACCCGCAGCCCACCCGCGGTGATCTGTACAACATAGTGTCCATTCCGATTTGCTGGCCTAGGTAGGAGGCCCTTGACTTTGGAACCTTACAGTCCAGAACAGGCAATGACTTGGGCAGAGTCCGATTGCCATAAACAAAGCCTCAGCAATAGGAAAGCAACACGTCCCCTCTGCGATAGTGAAATACTAATTCTAGACAGTTTTGAAAGCAAAGACAATGGAGTTTGACATTGAGCATTTATAATGCTTGAGCATCGCTCATCACAGAAGGAAACGAGCCTTTTGTGAATTAAGCAAGTCAGGACTGAACTAAGTTAAAATAGGAAAATAGGTTCATCAGTTAGTCATCTTACCAAATTGAAGATTCCAGTACAAATAAGAGGAGTAATTTTGGTGAAGGGGAGAGTCCTCTATCACGTTTAGATTTAATTTTTATTAATATGGTAACTCTGGTAGACATTCAGCAGTTAATTGAATTAATCACTACTTCACACATAAAATGACCTTTTCACAGAATGTGAAAATGACTTTTCACATAAAATCACCTGTGCTTATAGGATTTTTTTTTTTTAAGAGTGCTTGTTGGGGGAGGGGAAGAGAGAGGGAGAGAGAGAATCTGAAGCTGACTCTATGCCCAGCGTGGAGCCCCACTTGGAGCTCGATCTCACAACCCTGAGATCATGACTGGAGCAGAAATCAAGAGTCGTGTGCTCAACTGACTGAGCCACCCGGGTGCCCATTTTTTTTCATATTTTATATCTGTATGTTTATTGAAGCACCTTTATAGAAAATTGTGTATTCCCAAATGGTCCTTTGTGTGTGTGTGTGTGTATGTTTTTGTTTTTGTTTTTTCATGTAGAAATGGAATTTCCTTCCTCTTTGACCAGCACTGAAAGAGCCTTTATTCATCGATTGAGTCAATCTCTTGGTTTGGTCTCTAAAAGTAAAGGGTAAGCTGATAGCTTTTCTTATTTAAACATAATTATTTACCAAAGAAGAGAAGTGTTCCTGACTCCATTTAAGTAGTTACTACTGTTTTAGATTCACATCCTTAATTATATTCTAGATAAACTGATTCATGTCTGTACCAAATTCAGCTCTTTGCGTTTTCCGTTAGGGGGTTTAAAAAAAAAAGTAAAATTTAAAGTGTAAAAAAAATAATTTAAAAGTTGAAGTTGCTTGCTGGAGGAAAATGTTTTCTTTTTTTTGTAGAAACTAAGTCTCCTTTTTAAAAAAGAATGGATGGACTAAAGATAATAAGTACAATTATTTACAGAACTATTTCTTTTAATGTTACTATACTGTAATGGTAACTTTAGAATACATAATCATTGTTTTCTTTCCTACCAGTTTAAGAATCTGGTGATTAAAAATGACTAAATAGGGGTGCCTGGGTGGCTCAGTGGGTTAAAGCCTCTGCCTTCGGCTCAGGTCATGATCTCAGGGTCCTGGGATCGAGCCCCGTATGGGCTCTCTGCTGGGCGGGGAGCCTGCTTCCCCCTTTCTCTCTGCCTGCCTCTCTGCCTACTTGTGATCTCTGTCTGTCAAATAAATAAGATTTTTTAAAAAATGACTAAATAAAATGGACCAGGAAGAAACAGTATACATTTGAGGACCCCTGACCACAGAGAGAAAAAGTCATTTAAACTGTCCAATTTGAAGGGCTCGATTTTAAAATTACATGGAACAATTTCATTTTGGGGATAAGAACGATGGGAGTGCTATATATAGCAGGGTTTCTCAATATTGGCACTACTAACATTTCAAAGTAGATAATTATTTTGGAGGGCTACCTTGTGTATTGTAGCATATCTAACCTTAACCAGGAGCAACTCCACCCACTGTTTTAACAACCCAGAATACCTCTAGACAGTGCCAGAGTGTTCCTTGGGGAGCAGAATGACCTCTCGTTAAGAACCAGGGATGGGGAAGAAAGATAAAATTTCAGCTTACCAGGATTTAGGTTAAGAAGAGAGAAGACAAAAGATTATGAGGTCAGTATTTGTAACAAACAGCAGGACAAGTCCTAAGAGGAAAGTATCTGACGTAGGAATGTCTGGCTTTTGAATGCCCACAATAATATGTTAGAGGAAGATGGGCTTTAGCTTCGGTGAATGTGCATTTTGAACATCACTAAGGCCAGTGCTGGAAACAGTGGTAGGTTTTGGGCATGCCCATATCATAGTCATCTGGATAAGTTAAATACTGCACTTGCAGATGAAAAGAGTACAGAGCCATAATCCTTTATCCAAAAACACTTGGAACAAGTGGATTTTGAGATTCAGATTTTAGAGACATTTTAGGGTATATTTGAAATATGTTATGTAATACCCCTCATAAGGTACAGGCATTACATTTAATCATAATACTTCTGCTGGTAACCATGGATGTTCACAGTAAGATAAATAAATACTAGAAATAGACTCATGTCCATGTAGTCAGGCTTTCCTGACAAATGTAGTTGCTGCCTTTAACCTTAGAAATAAAACTGCCAGTTACTTTGCGAGCAAGAGGTGGTTTTCTTTGGAAGTAGGGAGTTGCAGACTGGGACAAGCAAGCTACTACAAAACCATCTGCAAGTCCAACAAACAAAAGAGAGGAGCATGATTTTGTGGAGAAGGAAGAAGTTGGGAGGGGTTCTGAACAAAAGTTAGAGAGAAGCCAGAAGGGTGATGACAATTTCTCATTGGCTGGGTTTCAGGGATGGTTGATTTCTTGTAGAAGAAGAAGAAGCAATATAAAGCTTTCCTGTTGAGGCCCATAGTAGAAGCTCCTTTCCTTTCCTTTTTTTTTTTTTTTTCCAGAGTGGGAGGGAAAGGAGTAGAGGCAAAGGGAGAGGGAGATAGAGAATCTTAAGCAGGCTCAACACACAGCATGGAGCTCGACACAGGGCTTGATCCCACAACCCTGAGATCATGGCCTGAGCTGAAATCAGGAATCAGACTGATTGTATCTTAACCAGACTTAACTGACTGAGCTACCTAGGTGCCCCCAAATTTCTTTCCTCTTGAGGCTCTTCAGCTGGGTCTGTAATAGACAATTCTTCCTGTAACTGACATGAGTAGTTGAGCTTGTCCTACCAGTCTCCCTTTCTTACATCCCCTTTCCACTAGTGTGGTTCCACTTAGTGAGGTTTCCCTTTTTTTTTTTTTTAAGATTTTATTTATTTATGTGACAGACAGACAGAGATTACAAGTAGGCAGAGAGGCAGGCAGAGAGAGAGGAGGAAGCAGGCTCCCCCCACTGAGCGAAGAGCCCGATGTGGGGCTCGATCCCAGGACCCTGGGATCATCACCTGAGCCGAAGGCAGAGGCTTTAACCCACTGAGCCACCCAGGCGCCCCGAGGTTTCCCTTTATTAATTTTCACAATGCAGACTTACAGAAATCTTCTAGTTTTCATTGTTGTTTGGGTTAAGAGTTGCTGCTAAGAGGTTGTCTGAAAGCATTTGTTATAAAGGCACAGTTCTGTAGCTCCATCATTTCTGTAGTCGAATGGGTTGTGAATTCTGAACAGTTAACATGGAAATGACCTTTAGAAATTACCCTTAGAATAGCGGTCCCTTAGAAGGATGACATCTGCTTCTGTCCAGTAGCACGATTGTTTAAGGGATGGTCCCAAATGGAGAAAACCTGGGGCAGGGGAGAGCGCAAGTTGGAAGTTGTCAGGACAAAAAAAGGGTGGGTGAGGAAACGTTGAAAAGAGAGAGGAAAAAAGATGCTGAGGGAAGCCAGGCAGCCCTGCCTTCTCATCTAGACCCTAGTCACTATTCCTCGTGCTCTGCAAACCCTCTAGGGAATGTCCTAGCACTTTCCCTCCCCTTTTTATCTTTGATTAAAGGTAGTACGATGTTTATCTAGTGGTCCTTGTGATTTTCAAACGCCTTTTCTTCTTTTCACCTATATAAAGAACTTTGAATATGGTTCTTGTATCCTTTCTTTCACTTACATGAGAATTTGTACCTGACTTACATTTTTATGTTTTGGGTTTTTTTTTTTTTTTTTTTTTAGATTTTTAAAATTTATTTGACAGGGAGATGGAGAGTGAGCACAAGTAGGCAGAGTGGCAGGCAGAGTGAGAGGGAGAAGCAGGCTCCCTGCTGAGCAGGGAGCCTGATGTGGGACTCAATCCCAGGACCCTGGGATCATGACCTGAGCCGAGGCAGCCACTTAACCGACTGAGCCACCCAGGCACCTGTTTTTATGGGTTCTTTTGTTCACCATTGAGTAGAGGATTTTTTTCCCACTTCCTTAGTTTTTCCCTCTTTCCCCCCCTTTTGTACGTGGTATCATGGTTTCTTAATATGTATTTGAGAGAAAGCCTGGTGTGGAGGAAGAGGCAGGCGAGTTGGATTTGACTCCCTGTGTCTTACTGCCTCCTTCTCCAGCTTTGGTCATGGCCCTTAACTTTCAGGGCCCGTTTTCTTAAATGTAAAGTATGAAGAAGTTAAGTCTCTTTGTTTTAGTTCAGATTCTGTGGTTTATTTTGAGCATCTTACAAGGTCTGAGAATAGATTCTAGGCTTACTGTGTGAAAGTTGACACTTATTTTTTCTCATCACTTTCTCCTTTTTGCTGTCCTTTCTTTCAAAATTCAACCATGTGTGCTGGATTTTGTTTTTCCTTTCCTCCTGAAGAGTTGGATTGATTTTGCAATTGATTACTTGTTGTGGATTACTTTTTATAATTGCTCATCTTTGGGTGAAAATTCTCTTGTTGGAGTAATGTCCTCATATTGTGCTCTTTAGTGTAGCCTAAAGTTTTGTTTGAAATTGTCGGCAAGCTTCTCCATACTGAAATTTCACCTCCTTATAATTTGTTTCTGTTTTTCCCCAACTGAGATCTGAGTTTTTGTTTTAAGAGCACACTTTTCTGAGTCTCTGACTTGCTCAGGAACAGAACAGAATTTCTTTTCCTCTTCTTTCTAGTCTTACTTACACAAAATGAAATTTACCAAATGAATTCTGTTAAAGACTTGTGGAAAGAGAAACTATGAAGGACGTAGAAATAGGTTTTTCAGGTACAGGTTTCTTACGCTGTGATTGCTGACATTCCTGCTTTCCAGGTATCCATGTGTTCTAGTCACCCTGACTGCAAGTCTCTACCCTGTAAGAAAGCCCCCCTTTTCAGATTCAGGTTCCTACCTCCATCACCTCTTGCCTGGGAAGATTATATACTGTACTTTTCTTTTCTACCCCTACTTCAAATAGGAAAAATTGGTTAAAAGTTACTTAAGTGTCTTACTGACTTTTTGGGCATCCATTGAAAAGAAACAGCCTAAGATGCCCAATAGTAATAATAGTGACAATTCATGTTCATTAAGTACTCTTATGCAGCAGGCCTTGTGCTAGAGGCTTTAAGTAGATTAGTTAATGCTGACAATAGTCTTAATCAGTAGATTCTATTAATAACATCTGGTATCTGTCTAATAGGTGAGGCAGTTCGGGTTTGGAGACATTAAGTAATTTTCCCAAGAGCACATAGCTAGCAAGGGGCAGAGCCAGGATTTGAACGTAGTTAATGTTTCATTACTTTTTGATTGTTTATAGGGGCACAGTAATGTCCTAGGAGCTGTGAGAAGTTAAAATGGAAATATTAGATAAATCTCGCCTTTAAGTTGTTCATAGTCCGAAGTCACAGAATGAACCAGTGTGCCACCATCATAGTGTCCATGACATGAGAGCAACTTTGTTTAGTGACAGAGTTAACTGATTGGTTTATTAATTTCCACATAGTCACAAAAGAAAGTACAAATTAGTGTGATATAAACTTCAATAAATTTACAATTCTTTTCTAAGTATTGGGAAGAAAATGGTTTGGAGTTAGGTCTTTGCATCTTTCTGCCTAATGGAAGTATAAATTAAGGAAATAGGAAATGATGCATCTATAAGGCATCGTATGAATGTGGATTATTTTTTGAGACATTTAGCTCCTTGGTGGCTGTGAGCTTCTTACGTTGTCATCTCAGATTTTGGCTCTTTAGCTTATTATTTTTTTTTTTTAAGAAAAGGATTATTTGAGAGAGAGAGAGAGAGAGAGAGAGTGTGTGCGGGTGCATGGACGAGGAGCAGAGGGAGAGGTAGAGTGTGAGTGTGTGTGTGCACCTGCATGAGCGGGGGTAAGGGGAGGGGCGGGGGGAGAGAGAGAATCTCAAGCAGACTCCATGCCCAGCACAGAGCCCCATGAGGGGCTCAGTCTCATGACTCTGAGATTATGACCTGTACTGGAACCAGGAGTTGGGCACTTAACCTACTGTGCCACCCAGGTGCCCCCTAGCTGATTTTTTCAGTGGTTTACAGATTAGGAGAGTGGAGAATAGTAAGGCATATGGTTCTATTCGAGGTAAATGTTCAGTAACGTGCTGTATAAATTGATAAGTTAATATTAAAATTGCATCAAATTTGATGAGTTAATAGTTTTTTTTAAAAGGAAGAAGCCATCGAAATGCCAAACTTCCCGATACCATGTATTGATTACTTTTACACTTTGAAAGTTAGATGTTATGTTCTTGCCTGTAATATTAGCACATTTATGTTTAAAGATCACACATGGAGCTTGCATTTTATTTTGAAAAAATTGTGACATTAATTTATTTAGCATTGTGCAGCTAGTTTCTAGTTAATTTTGCTTTGAAAAGGAGTCTCTTAATGGTTTTCTTCAAAGAGTAGTGCCACTTTGGAATGAAAGCATAATGAGATCTCAGTGTGTTAGTTTACAAAGTAGGACAAATCTCTGGTGTGTTGAATGTTTTCATCCTCACAACAAGACAAATATTTTATTGAACATTTCACTAATCTTTTTATCATTTACCGGTGTCACTGGTGCTGAATGTGGCAGGAATGAGATCACTAGGAGCCACAAGTAGAATCTTTCTAAAATATAAAAACTATCAAGTTGATTATATCTTTCTACCCTACCATCTGTGTTCAAAATGAATTCAGTAAATTTTATGGTAATGGCCAAGTACTCACACATGCTTACTTTGAAGTTATTTTTGTACTTAAATGCTGTATTATTAGTAGGCAGCTTATGTTAGGAAAATTTGAATCTGACCCATTTTAGTTGTGAGCTTTGAGGAGAGTATATTCTACTCAACTTTGTAATCCCAGCTTCTAGCATAGTGCCTGTCATACAGTAGGTGCTCAATATATGATGAACGATTGAATGAATGAATGAAATAAAATTAATTAAAAGTGAAATACGGCAGAACTTTCCAGAGACAGTTTTCAAGAAAATTAAAGCCTCTTGGAGCTGATAGATACAGTAGAGATTTTTAAATTAACTTGTGTATGGTGTGAGAGGAGTAAAATTTTTGATCACATAGCTAGTTAGTTGAACACAAGACTCCTGGCTCTTGGCTCTAGTGCTTATTCATTCCAGGACACTTCCTGCCTTCTGTAGTTGAAAGTTTTATGAAATAAATGGCATAGGAGGGGAGTGAATGATTGTGTCTATAATGACTGTGCTGAGTTTTCAGAAAGGTCCGTGGGAGAAGAACCTACTGCAGAAATCATCTGTAGAATCCAGTAATTCTTATTTATCATAGAAATAACCAAAATTCTTAGATCAGGTTAAATTTAGTTATTTCGTCTTTATCTTGTAATTTAAGGATCACTAAGCGCTTGCTAAGGAATAGATTAGATAGTTCTGAACACTTAATAATTTGTTAAAGCATTCCATAAAGAGTTTCTAGATATTAAAAATCTTGGTAACTCAAAAGTCTCACTTAAGACTTAGACAGCTCAAACTGTATAGGTTAATCTCCAGTTCGATATTGTTTTTGCTGTGAAAATATTGTTGAAAAATTTTAAATCTAAGGAAAATTAGGAAAAGTGTACATGTACTTTTCATTGTATTTGAGGTTTTGTTGCTCACTTCTGTAATGTGATAGTGACAGTAACAAGTGGTAGAATGTTTTGTGAAATATTTTGGGTAACTTTTAAAAATAAGTCATTTTTTTCCAGACTATGTAATAATAGCTTTCATTCATTTAATACTTACTTTGTAACAGATTTTGCCATTTATATGCATTATCTTATATAGTCATGAGTAATCCTTTGAGGCAGGTATTACTATTATCTTAGGCTCAGAGCTATTAAATAATTTGTTTATACTACCACAGCTGATAAGTGGTGGAGCTAGGATTCAAATCCACGTTGGTATGCTTTTAGAGTCTGAGTGCTTTACGAGTACTCTATTGTATTAGATTATGGACATACATGTTTAAATCAGTCAAAACGCATTTGAGGACTTCCTGTGTGTATAACATTGTACCTGAAACTCTTGGAGCTACAGAAGTCATAAAAGACGTCATCAGTACTGGACCAATTGAAGCAACAAATACACTTACATCAAATAATTTGATAACAGTTATAAAGATGTATCAGGTAATGACCTTGTAACTGAAGGCGAGAGCCCAAAGCTTTGAAAAATTTCTTTTTCCCAAGATGCATGTGAAAGTACTTATCAGTAATGTTGATTTATGCTTTTTTGGTCCAGCCACGAGGCTTGGTTCTCAACAGGTTTTCATGGGATGTGACATTACCAGCATACTATGGAAACATTCAGTGGGCCATGAACCGTAACTTTTTAATTAGCATTTTTAGATTCTGTTGTTCAGATTGGTTTTCTCCCTCTGTATGCTTCCAGCTGGTGATGTTTCGTCCACCATGAAGTCTGCTAAGTCAGACTTTTACATTTGTGGGTAAGTAAGCCACTTGGGAGGGTTAAAATCTGGATTTGCTGCAGTTTGAAATTTTAACTGAATATGGTCTTGTGGCCACTTCAGCACCAAACCCCCTCCTTATAGACTTTTTTTGGGATTTTCAGCATCTTCTCCCAAAGCATTTTGATTTTTTTCAATGTTTTACTTGAGACATGTTTTCTAAGTAGGCATACATCATTTGTGAACAAATTGACTCTATGTAGTAAATAAATGATTTTTATTAATATTCAGAAAGGGAGCAAATAGATACCTAACTGTGAAGAAGAAAGATGGATCAGAAACAGCTCATGCAATGATGACCTGTAATTTGACTCATAATACAAAACATGCTGTTAGGAGCCTTATTCAGAGATTTCCTGTCACCAATAAAGAGCGTACTGAACTTCTACCTAAAACAGAAAGAGGAAATGTGTTTGCAGTTGAAGCTGGTATGTATTTTCTGGGGAGTTTCCTTGTCTATCCTATTATTTGATGACTGTTCTTTTACCATTTTAAATTTATTTATTTATTTTTTTAAACTAAAATGCAGTAAGATTTCTCAGTTTGAATCGTCTGTTAGAAATGAGAAAGAACTGTGGAAGTTTTGGAATGACATGCAGTGTTAAGGCGTGTGATGAAGTTAGACAAGTCTTTAAGCGTCACAGTGACAGCTGTCTATCGAGCACCCGTTGTGTGCTAGACAATGTGATAAACTCTTTATGTAGGGCCTCATAGAACCTTCCAAAGCCAGAATTTCCTCTATTTCAGGGGTGATTAAATGGGTTTAGAGCAGGTAAGTAATTTACTCAAGGCTACTCAACTAGCCACTAAACTCAGAGCTGGGATTTGACTCTACAGTCTGGACTTTCCTATGTTACACTGCTGAGACATGCTAATCAGTGAGCTTTTGAATTGGGGCTTTAGCTTCTGGTAAGAGGACAGAGTCTTCAGTACACTAACTTGCCAGAAGGTAGATAAATAATATTTTTAGGTTATAAAATGAAGTTTTAATTTTATTATTTGGAAAAATAACTTCTTAGAAAATTATTATTTGCCTAAAGCGACAGATACACATTATATCCATTGTCTGTTGGAGTAGGTTTGCAGAGTGTAGAAAATACATAGTCCTAGATAGCAAGGAATTCAAGTTCTAAATACAAGGCCACAAAAATGTTTTGAGTTAAAAAAAATGTTTTGAGTTATGTGAAGAATATAAAACACATCATGCCTCTTTTTTATTCCTGTCTGCTTGTTAATTAAATGTAGATGCTGACTTAAATACTTAATAAGGAAATTTGTTAAGGATTAGGACCTTATATTTATACATATTCTATATGATCACAGAGTCTTACATATTTAACTTTATACATACAGACTATTACTCTTTTCTTGATGTGTTTTCATATTGTGCATAAAAGACTTGTTATGCACGTTGTTTTCCATTTTAGTTTTTGGTGTCGTTATTGATAGAAGCAAGCATGAAAACTCTTTTAGGATATCAGAAGCCTGTTATATTTTTAGTGGTTACAGAGTGATTGATTTTTGTTCATTTGTAAACATTATGCACCAGAAATACTTTTAGAAATTGGCTTTTTGATTGATAACCGAAATTTGTAACTTGTTTTTAAAGAATATTAAGCGTAGGAGTACAGCAGTGGTGCATTGCTCGCTAACTTTATGTAGACTGAGTAGAGAAGAAACATTCGAAGGGAATTACATTGGAAATTACTTATCTTTGTTTTCCACACTTTTTAAACATTGCTGACCATAATTTTTTTTTGTTTTTTTTTATTCACTTTCAAAGAAAACCGGGAAATGAGCAAAACAAGTGGGCGACTCAACAATGGCATACCTCAGATTCCAGTGAAAAGAGGGGAATCGGAATTTGATTCTTTCAGGCAGTCTCTGCCCGTGTTTGAGAAACAAGAAGAAATTGTTAAAATAATTAAAGAAAATAAAGTAGTTTTGATTGTAGGAGAAACTGGGTCTGGAAAGACTACGCAGGTTTGTTTCTGCTTTGTTTTTTATGGAAAACAATATTTTATCCCACAGGATAGTTTTATATCAAGTTTGTACTCTATGTATTTTAACCAAAAAAGCCTCTTTTGGTTACTTTAGTAGTTATTTTAGAAATAGTGCTGGGAGTATACTTTGAGAGTTTATAGAAAGGAAATGTTTTAAAAACTTTTTTTTTTTTAAAGATTCTATTTATTTATTTGACAGAGATCACAAGTAGGCAGAGAGGCAGACAGAGAGAGGAGGAAGCAGGCTCCCCGCCAAGCAGAGAGCCCAATGCGGGACTTGATCCCAGCACCCTGAGATCATGACCCGAGCCGAAGGCAGAGGCTCAACCCACTGAGCCACCCAGGTGCCCAAGGAAATGTTTTAAAATACTACTTTTAAGCTAGCACATTGGGGCTTCGTTTAAATAGACGGGGCGGGGGGGGGGGGGAAGGGTTGGGCACGTGGGTGGCTCAGTGGGTTAAGCCCCTGCCTTCGGCTCAGGTCATGATCTCAGGGTCCTGGGATTGAGTCCTGCATTGGGCTCTCTGCTCGGCAGGGAGCCTGCTTCCTCCTCTCTTTCTCTGCCCGCCTCTCTGCCTACTTGTGATCTTTGTCTGTCAAATAAATAAATAAGATCTTTAAAAAAAATAAATAGACGTGGGGCATATGATTGGGCATAAAGGGATATTGACGAGGCTAGTCTTGTAACCTCCGTGAGCCAGAGCCCACATTTGTAAAATGGAGCTAATAATTGCTCCCATTTATGATGAAGTTTAGAGATGTCTGTAATGAGCCTACCAGTGTTTTGTATGTAGCAGCTAAATTAACAGCAGTATTAACAATGATGTGTTAATATAAAGTTGACTGTAGACATTGAGGCCTGCGCAGGTCCCAACCTGTTTGTGGTTTGGGGTTGCTATCCGTCTCATAAAACAAAGTAGAGGGTTTGTCTTCTGGAAAGACAAAGTCGTCTTCTCCTCTGAGAAAGTCTCCTACATCGTTGGCTTTGGCATCTCCCGCGAAGAGGGAGGCAGGGATAGAGGCCTCAGGAGTCTGGGATTTCGGCTGAGGTAGAGAGAGAAGACAGTGATTATAACCAGAAAGTCCAGAGTCGTGTGTAATTTCCTCCAGGACTCATCACTGTTAACCCAGCCTGGGCTTCATGACAGGTGTAGAAGGAGATTCCTTAATATACAGTTTTAAAAAAATAAAGTCGGCTCTAGAATGGAATTAGTATGACAGGTTTGACTTGGATGTTTAGGATCAAAGTGCTTCAGTATGTGGTTTCCCTCATTGGGTGACGGATTGGAAGTAAGTATGGTATAGCAATTTGACCTTGTTTATGTTCTTTACATGTTCACATGTTAAAATAGTAAAATTACTTTGATTTTGATAGATTCAGATAGAATAATCAATATAATTTTACATTTTTTCTCTTCTTTTATGTACACATAAATTTGCTTTTGACAATTGCTTAACATTTCCTATGGTCATATTGGTTGACATAATAAGCCTAGTCCATAGGTAAGGCAAGGGGGTAGAGGCAAAGTTGACTATAAAGTTTACCACTTATTCACTTGAAGGACTTAGCCATTTTTATAGGGGTATAACTATGCCTAAAACATAAGCCTCTAAAACTGAGTAATGAAAAACTTGGTGAAATTTTTACCTGAGCACAATGTATAAGATTCTTCTTTAGTGTGAGTCCTTTTATGATTAATTGGAATTCCATGGAGTCATTCCAGAGAATTGGTTCAGTTGTTGATTAAGTATTAGAGTAAGTTTTGCCAGTAGGTTTTAATTGTACTCATTCTAATTATATTGAGCAGGGATTATGAGAGCTCACTTTGGCAGCACATATACTGAAGGGAGATTATGAAAGTTTTGACAAATATAATAAATTTATGTTTTCATTTAAATTATTTGAATATCCTTGCTAAATGATCTTTGTATATGGGCATTAGGTATGCTTATTTTCACAATTATGTATATCATTTTATTAGGTATGATGATACTTGAGAATTTAATTAGAAATGAATTCTTTGATTTTGGCTTTTTGAGAAGAAACTATTAATTTACTGGGTTTACACCTAAGAAATGATCACATCTTATTTGAGGAGTTCAAATAATATTACTGATGTGTCTGTTTTATGAAATATAAATGTAACAGAATTTAAAGTTCATATCATTAGCCAGTTTCATCTTGCCTTTACTAGCTTTAGGAAGTTAATTGCCTTTTGCATTTTCATGTTCACTGTTCATGTTCATTATGTAAAATTCAGACATTATGGAAAACATAGAAAGTGAAAGATTTCTAATTCTCTTGCTACTCTCCATGGATTTTTGTCAGAAACTTGGAATATGTATTTTTTTTTTTTTTAAATTTTTTGATGCCTTTGTGTTTCATTTTCTTTAGAGCACTGATATATGTATGTACATGTATAATTATATATATAACATATTACATATATAACCACTGATATATATATATATATATACATATTATTATTACTTTTTTAAAGATTTTATTTATTTATTTGACAGAGAGATAGATCACAAGTAGGCAGAGAGGCAGGCAGATTGAGAGAGAAGGAAACAGGCTCCCCGCTGAGCAGAGAACCCGATGCGTGACTCGATCTCAGGACCCTGAGGTCATGACCTGAGCCAAAGGCAGAGGCTTTAACCCATTGAGCCACCCAGGCGCCATATACATATATATATATATATTTTTTTTTTTTTTAAACAAACATGAAATAATATGCCTTTTTCATCTTGCTTTTTTCACTTAAAAGATACGGGGTATTTTTCAGTAGCTAGAGATATAACTCATTTTTTTAAAAAAGATTTTATTTATTTATTTGACAGGGAGAAACACAGCAAGAGAGGGAACACAAGCAGGGGGAGTGGGAGAGGGAGAAGCAGGCTTCCCATAGAGTAGGGAGCTAGACGTGGGGCTCGATCCTAGGACCCTGGGATCATGACCTGAACCAAAG
The DNA here is from genome assembly GCF_963455335.1 of Martes martes. Lineage (NCBI taxonomy): Eukaryota > Metazoa > Chordata > Mammalia > Carnivora > Mustelidae > Martes > Martes martes. The sequence goes on from NC_137892.1 coordinate 20,680,734, forward strand.
GCAGATGCTTAGCAACTGAGCCACCCAGGCGCCCCAGAGATATAACTCATTTTTTAAACAACTTTATAGTATTCCCGAACATTTTACAATAACAATGATAAAAAGTGACATTTACTATGTGTTGAACTTTTGAGTTCTCTCATTTAAATCCCTCAATAACCTCAGCACATGTAGGCTTTTTATTATCTTTACAGGTGAGGAATCAAAACTGTAACTTACAGATGTAATCTGTCCAAATTCCCATAGCTAGGAAGTGGCAGAACAGGGATTTTATTCTTGTATTGTACTTCTTAATATTGTATTCTAATACTTCTTTGCTAATTTATGGGCGTAGTTTCATAGGATAAGTTCCTAGGAGTGGAAATGCTTGGTCAAGAATGTGGCAGTTAAATTTTAGTAGCTAGATTAGCTAGTTATTGTCTGATAACTCAAAAGAGAGTTGTATTATAATAAAATTGAAGATATTGAAGGTTCCCATTTCTTTGAAGCTTGGGCAGCAATGATTTACCTTTATTAATCTGATAAACAAGAAATAATGTTTTAATTTGTATTTCCTTTCTTAGTTGAGTGTCTTTTCATTTTTGCGTGTTCTGTGGATTGCTTGTTTATACCTCATTTTTCATTTGGCTTAATCATTTTGTTTTATCTTTAATCATTTTGGTTTAATTTTAATCCAGATTAGAAATTTGGATTATTTTTAATAATTTGGGTTTTATTTTTAAATTTTGATTTTTTTTTTAAAATGAACCCCATCTTAAGGGAGGTTTGTGGTAATTAGGACTATGGGACAGTGCCGGCAGAAGTTAGATATTCAGTATATCTGAATTTTTTTTAAAGATTTTATTTATTTACTTGAGAGAGAAAGAGAGAGTGAGAGAGATCATGAGAGGGGAGAAGGTCAGAGGGAGAAGTAGACTCCCCATGGAGCTGGGAGCCCGATGTGGGACTCGATCCCAGGACTCTGGGATCATGACCTGAGCTGAAGGCAGTCGCTTAACCAACTGAGCCACCCAGGCACCCTATTTTTGGTTTATTTTTAACTGTTTAATATATATTTTATATGTTTTGGGTACATGTCTTTATATATTATGGGTACATGTCTGTTGCCTGTTAGAGAGCCTAAAAATGATTTCATCAGTTTTTTGTTTTTTTAGCTTTGCTTGTGGTATCCTTTGTATTAGTTTCACATTTTTATTTAGTCCAACCTGACAGTCATTTTTTAGGGCTTTGAGCCATGCTAAGAAAGGCATTTACTACCCCAGGATTAAAAAAACACTTTCCTATAAATATTTTATTCTAGTATTTTTGTATTAAAGTTTTAAAAAGTCCATCTGGAATTTATAATATCATATCAGGTAGGAATCTCACTGTTTTCCTCATGTTATTTAGTTGTTCCAATGTAATTTTTATTTAATTATTCTTTCCCCTTTTAGTTAGGGTACCACTTTTGATCAAATGCTAAGTTTCTATAGTACCTGGGTCCGTTTCTGGAATTTTTTTTGTGGTTTTTTTTTTTTAAGATTTTATTTATTTTTTTGACAGCAATCACAAGTAGGAAGAGAGACAAGCAGAGAGAGAGGGGGAAACAGACTCCCCATTGAGCAGAGAGTCCGATACGGGGCTTGATCCCAGGACTCTGGGATCATGACCTGAGCCCAAGGCAGAGGCCTTAACCCACTGAGCCACCCAGTTGCCCCTGGAATTTTTTGTTTTATCTTTAACTATCTATTTTTGTGCCAAGATCCCTCTTTCTGCTTTTTGTAGTTTTACAATGTGTAGCATAGTATTCCTCTTTACTATCTTCTCTTTTTAAATATTTCTTAATTTGGGTTCCTTTACACTTCTGGATAAACTAGTCAAGTTAAAAAAGATCCTAGAGGCCAAGACATGCATAAAATGAAGTTCTCTCTCACTCACAGTTAAAGAAATGAAATAAAAAAGAACAATTAAAATTTTCAACTATCATGGGGCACCTGGGTGGCTCAGCGGGTTAAGCCTCTGCCTTTGGCTCAGGTCATGATCTCAGGGTCCTGGGATCGAACCCCGCATCGGGCTCTCTGCTCAGCAGGGAGCCTGCTTCCCTTGTCTCTCTGCCTGCCTCTCTGCCTACTTGTGATCTCTCTCTGTCAAATAAATAAATAAAATCTTTAAAAAATTTTTTTTTCAACTCTCAGATTGGCAGAAATTAAAAAGTTGATGATATCCAATATTTGCGTAGGTGTTGGGGAAACAGCATCTTCTGTTTTATGGGTATAAGTATAAATTGTTTTGGAAGGGCACTTTGGTGATGCTTCTGTCCAAATTAAATTTATATACTCTTTCACTTGACAAATATATATGTATAACGTATATGCAAATGCTTGTGAAGATAGGTATTCACTGCAGTGCTTTTTAAAATAACAAGCATCAGTAATAACCTAAAAAACTGGAGATAATTTAACATGATACTTGTTAAATTACAGCACATGCGTAGGATGGAATATGCAGCTATTAGAGTGGAGTGGGTAGATCTGCATGTTAAGGGAAATCTGCAAATTATAAACATTAAGTACAGTAATCACTTTATGTGAATAAAAACCTGTTTATATACACAAATATACACAAATACTTTAAATTGTGTGAATACTTTCCCCCCAAAGCATTAATAAGAAATAGTAGTTACTTTTTTGGAGACTACTGATAGTGGTAGGGTGGGAAAGACTGACTTTTTTAAGTCTTTCTGACCTGTTTGAATTGAGTGTAGAAAGGTTCCTACAATCCCAGTATTAGGCTGTTTCGGTTTTCTTTAGGCTTTTCACTATTTAAAAAATTTCAATGGAATTTGGATTGTTGTTTCGTTCATTTCATAGATAATTTGGGGAGAATTGATATTTTTGCAATTACTGATTATTGCCACTCAAGATTGTGTCATATTTCTTTATTCAGTTCATGTCTTTTAGTTGTAATTTATAGTCTTCTTTGTACAAGAGTTAACTGTTTTTATATGAATTTTAAATTTTATATGAATTATAAATTTTATATGAATTAAAAAAATTTTTTTTAGAGTGAGAGGGTGGGGGAGGGGCAGAGGGAGAGAGAGAGAATCTTAAGCAGGCTCTACCCCTAGGGCACAGCCTGACAAGGGTGCCACTTTATACCTCAGATCATGACCTGAGCCGAAATCAAAGTCAAAAGTTGAATGCTTAATCAACTAAGCCACCCAGGCGCTCTGTATATAAATTTGTTTTTAATATTTAGTTTCTCTTGTAAATAAGGTCTTTTAAAACTACATTTTCTAGTTGATTGTTAGAAGTTATATCAAAGTTGTTGATTTTATGATTATTTTATGTTAGGACATGTTACAGAACTTTTTTTTAGTTCCAGTAGTTTTTCCACTGGACTTTCTGGGTGTACAATCATGTCATCTTAAAACTTTAAAACTTTAAAACTTTAAAACTTTCATTTCAGATTCCTCAGTTCCTTTTAGATGATTGCTTTAAAAATGGTATCCCCTGCCGTATATTTTGTACCCAGCCAAGACGGTTAGCCGCAATTGCTGTGGCCGAAAGAGTTGCTGCAGAGAGAAGAGAAAGGATTGGTCAAACAATTGGATATCAGATCCGATTAGAAAGCAGGTAATGCTGGTTCTCCTATAGCCTATCTTTGATCATTCTTCAAAAAGACTAATGTTTATATTTCACTAAATACAGAGGATATGTTGGTTAAAGAATTAGATGATCATTTTGCTTCAAGAAAGTCTTTGATAAGATATTGAGGTCATGAGTGAACTTAGTAAGGTTTTGAATACATAGGTTAAAAAAGAGTTGGGCATAGTTACAAATCCTGTTTCTTAGTTTTATGATCAAATACTAGTTAATTTTCCTCTTTGAACCTCAGTTTTCTCATCTATAAAATGCGGCCAGTAAAAGCAGCAAGAGCCCAGGTTTGATGTGAAGTTTATAGTAAACAATAAATGATAGTAACGGAATTATTAGAAGTGGTACTAGTAGTACCTTCTTGATCAGTGTACTGTTTCTTTGCTCTCTCTAGTTTGGATGTAGTAATTAAAAAAGCTGCTCATTTATGATATACTTTTTTTCCTCTGAGCAAAAAGGGTTAAAGGTTTTTAAAAAAAATCTATTTATGGTTCCTTAATAAAATAATCAATTAAAGACTGTTAATAAAAATTTTGTAAGATTATCAGGTATGAAAGACATATTTCACATAACTTGGGTCATAAAGCATGCATACCAGTTTGCCATTATATTAGTAACCTTAAGTAACCCTTATTAAAGTACATATGAGACTAACATTTAATGTGATCATGTTTTCATTACATGTAAGAGTTGTAATTGCACGCTTTATTTTTATTTTTTTTAAAAGGGTTTCTCCAAAGACACTTCTGACATTTTGCACTAATGGGGTATTGCTTCGTACGTTGATGGCAGGAGATAGTACATTGTCAACTGTGACACATGTTATCGTGGTAAGAATATTGCCGAGTTTGCCATATACAACTCAGATTGCTTAGAATGTTGAATATGTAATGACATTTTTAGGATAGGATATGCATGAGAACCAATTCTTTTAAACAGCTGTTATAATCAGGTTGCTTTCTATTGCCTGTAATTGTTAGACATAAATACTTGTATTAAGTAGAGATATTCTTACTATCAGTAAGAATTTAGGTTTTATGTAAGTAAGGTTTTATGAGGGCAAATTAAGTAAGTAGGTAAGTTTTTCCAAAGTGCTTTTTATATGAGAAAATGATACATGTGCTTAGCATTCCCCAGAATGGTGGAAGTTTCCTTTTTTCTGTGTGCTTACTCATCTGATTCCTCCTTTAGCTACTGTGTATTTCCTAGTCTTGGAGTACACGTTTTTTTAAAAGTTTTTATTAATTTATTGGACAGAGAGACAGCGAGAGAGGGAGCACAGCAGGGGGAGTGGGAGAGGGAGAAGCAGGCTCCTTGCTGAGCAGGGAGCCCGATGCGGGGCTTTGGGGTACACTTTGGAATCAGTTAACTTCATAATTAAGCTGCTAACTTAAGTAGCTACTGATGAAGTGGATGAATTACCACCTTATTAAAAAATTCTTAAGTTTTTATCCAGTTTGTGTCAGAAAAACATTAGATTAAGTTGTATAAGTTTGCAGTAAGCAGCTTTTGGAAACTTACTAGTTGTGTGCATTCAAAGCAAAGGGTGCACCTATGCCCCAATGCTAATAGAAGCTTATTTATTTATTTATTTATTTATTTATCTAAAAGATTTTATTTATTTATTTATTTGTCAGAGAGAGAGAGAGCGCGAGAGTGCACAGGCAGGCAGAGTGGCATGCAGAGGTGGAGAGAGAAGCAGGTTTCCTGCTGAGCAAGGAGCCTGATGCAGGACTTTATCCCAGGACCCAGGGATCATGACCTGATCCGAAGGCAGTGGCTTAACTGACTGAGCCACCCAGGCGTGCCTGGATGCATATTTAAATACATTTTCTATGTAGTAAAAATACATTAGGCTCCAGTACTTCAGAATTTGTTGTAGTTTGTCCTTTATATCGTCTAGGAGGTGGTGCTTTGTTACCTATGGTGGTTGTTGATGTCTGATTATTTCTGCATTATCCCTATTACAAAATTTTCACGAGTACTGATTGGACTTATTCACATTAAATTTGAATTATTATAAACCTAGTGGCTCTGTACTTTTAAAGACTTAGTCATCCATAATGTTTTAACTATTCCATGGTTTTATTTTTGTTTATTGCAGGATGAAGTACATGAAAGAGATCGATTTAGTGATTTTTTACTTACAAAATTAAGAGATCTGTTGCAAAAGCACCCAACTTTGAAACTTATTCTTTCTAGTGCCGCCTTGGATGTAAATCTTTTTATAAGATATTTTGGAAGTTGTCCAGTGATACATAGTAAGTTAAATGATCAGATTTCTTCTAGGATTTTTATGAAAATATACTTTTTTGGCCTGATTATATTTATTGTAATTGGAGTTGGGGAATGGTCTGAGGTAGGAGCACCCATTTCTGTATTTTATGAGGTATGCCTCAAAATCTCTCTAGATTTTTGTCTTCTCCTTTTCCACCCACACTCTGTGGGACTGTTGTGAGGGCAGTTCTCTAGTCTTAAAAGATAATGTGCTTTATTTTGCTCCTTTATCCTCCTTTAATTCTGTCCTCCCGTTTCCCCTTTGTTGCTAGACTCCTTGAAAGATTAGTCTGCGCTCCCATGTTTACTTCCTGTGTACTTCAACATAGACTATCTTTTCACTTTTGTCCTGTCCTTTAATCCAAACTGGTTTTGACACTGATCTTTAAAAAAAAATTATTAAATTCCTCCTTAAAAATTGAATAAGTTATATGTGTTTACCTCAGTGATATAGTACAAATATATATAGGAGAGAGCTTCAAAATTGCCCCATCCTCTTTCCAGTTTATGGGCTACTTTGCTGATATTACTTGAGGTTAAAGCCTCGTGTATATCCTTTCTTATGCTCTCCATGCTCATAACATATGCAGACACATCCATGGACATGTGTCTAAACTGGTTTTGGAGAAATGAACACATGCCTTCTATATTATTTTGCAATTTGCTTTATTCATATGATGTTACATCCTGAAAAGCCCTCCAGTGTCATAGCTGCAGATGTAGTTCATTATTTGAAGCAGCTGCTTTAATATTTCATAATACAAATGTACCATGATTTATTTAACCATTTATCTTCGGACACAGATTGGTCCTAATTCTCCTCTCCCCCTGACCATAAACAGTGTTGTAGTAAACATCCTTGTGTGTATATCCTTATATACTGGCGCTCTTAATCCTAGGGAGAGATTCCTGAAAGTAACATTGTTGGGTAAAAAGAGTGTATCTGTTTTTAATTTTAACAGAATTTGCCACTGTACTTTTTCAGAAGAGCTGAAATGATTTATATGTATTTCTGTAGTGCATGGGGCTGTTCATTTGTATTCTTACAGGTGTTGTTTGATGCTGATTTAATTGCCAAGCCTACTATTTCAGTTTTACACAAAGATCTTGAGTTTTGTGTATTTCTCATGGTTGACTTCCTCCTTTTTTGTGTGTGAAATGCTCTCATCTCATAATTTACTTGACAGTACTGCCTCCTAAGTCTTGTATTCTGCATTAGGGTCCATACTTTCATGGTCTCCTTTGTGTGCTTGTATGTTGGTATTCTATTGGCATTCTTCCCTTGACCCATTTTTTTTCTCTTCCTTACTCACCTTCCCTTCTCTTCTTTCTTTTGTTTTTCCTCTTTTTTCCTGCTCTGTACTCCTAGGTACTGGAGACACACCAGTGGTTTCCCTGGAAGCTCTCATTCATGCCCTTGGCTTCTACTTTCTTTTTCATACTCATGACTTCTGAATCCTCATTTCCAATTGAAGCCGTTCTCCAGAGCTTTGGGCTTAGATGTCTTATAAGCAGACCATTTTTAATAAGTCCCAAGCTAAATATTTAATCTCTTCTACAAAATCTACTTCTCCTGTGTTGCCCGTTTTAGTAAATCATGCCATCACCCTAGTCACCTAAGTCACAAACCTGTCTTTCTTCTCATAATATTCTTAGATGATGAGACACATAAAATGTGTGTGTCTGCTAACAGAAAGCTCATTTTGGCATCTCACGTTAGACACATCTGAAACCGAACTCCAACTCTGATCGGCCAACCTGTTGCTTTTAGCTTTTCTTGTTACCTCAGAGAATGACGTCGTCATCTACCCAATTTTGTGAGCCAGACATCGAAGAAACATGGTTGACGCTTCTTATTGTTCCTTCACATCCAATTTAGTGCTGAGTTCGTGGATTTTACTTCCTGACTCTCTCTAGAGTCTGTCTCATGTTCATCTTTATCATCACCAGTTTCATTCAAATGTTGTTCTCTTTCATGTGAATTAATGGAATGATAACCCAGTCTGTTCCGTCCCTTCTGCTCTCTTTTAAATCTCTGCTCTCCATTGCAGCTAGAGTGGTCTTTCCTGACATGGAATTCCAAGAATGTTGAACACTTTCTTGATCTGAAGACTTTGGATAACTTTTACCTCAGGATGAAGACCTAAATCCTTAATAAAACTTACCTGTTCCTCCTGCCTCATCTAAAATTGCAGTCCCTTCTTTCCTCCCTGTCTCCCACCATGTTCCAACCAGCTTGGCTATTTAGTTTCTTTCTCAACATAGGATGTTCGCATGTGCTTTTGTTTTCTTCATTGTACACCTTTTCCTCTCCTGTTAGTTCAGTATTTTGTTTACCCTTTCTTTGGTCCTCATCTTCTCTAAGAGGATGATTTTCTTAACTCCTTCAGACCCCCCCCTTTTTTTTTTTAAAGATTTTTTATTTATTTGACAGACAGAGATTACAAGTAGGCAGAGAGGCAGGCAGAGAGAGAGAGGAGGAAGCAGGCTCCCCGCTGAGCAGAGAACCCCATGCGGGGCTCGATCCCAGGACCCTGGGATCATGACCTGAGCTGAAGGCAGAGGCTTTAACCCACTGAGCCACCCAGGCGCCCCCCCCCCCCCATTTTTTAAAAAGATTTCATTTATTTATTTGACAGACAGAGATCACAAGTAGGCAGAGAGGCAGGCAGAGAGAGAGGGGGAAGCAGGCTCCCCACTGAGCAGAGAGCCCGATGCGAGGCTCGATCCCAGGACCCTGGGATCATGACCCGAGCCGAAGGCAGAGGCTTTAACCCACTGAGCCACCCAGGTGCCCCCAGACCCCCCTTTATGTCATGGTACCTTGTCCTTCTCTCTGAGAGGACTTATTACAACTCTGTTTTTACATTTATATTCTGGATTTTTGGATTGATGTTTGTCTCCTTTGCTAGCATGTAAGCTTTAGGAGATTCGGAGGCAGCTGTCCTTCTTACGATTTGTATTCCTGATGCCTAGCATGATGGCAGACACATACGCCCTGGAAGAAATGAACGAATGAGCAGTTCTGGAACATAAAAATCAGGATTAGGTTTAAAGGACAATATGAGGGGTGCCTGGGTGGCTCAGTGGGTTAAAGCCTCTGCCTTTGGCTCAGGTCATGATCCCTGGGTCCTGGGATCGAGCCCCACATCAGGCTCTCTGCAGAGAGCCTGTTTTCTCCTCTCTCTCCCTGCCTGCCTCTCTGCCTACTTGTGATCTCTGTCTGTCAAATAAATAAATAAAATATTAAAAAAAAATAAGGACAATATGAGGATCACTTGCCCTGTGGAATTGCTTTTGGATTTTATACTCAGGTTTTTCATGTTTTTGTGTGCATTATCTCTAAGATGCAAATCGACTCTTTAAAGTATTCCTGTTGTTTAGTACAGGGAAGACCATTTGAAGTGAAAGAAATGTTTCTGGAAGACATCTTAAGAACTACTGGATACACAAACAAAGAAATGTTAAAGTACAAAAAGGAAAAACAACGAGGTAAGCTTTTTATCAAACGAATACTAAAGTACTATTGATACAGTTTGTAGAGTCTTAGATTGTGGAGGTACAAGGACACTTGAAAGTGTTTTTCCTTTGTATGTAATCGTATAATAGTATATTAGAATTCTGTTGCAAGCGTACTTACTACATTGTGGTTTATGCCCATAAGTTGTAATCTGTGGAGAGGAACTGACAGTGGATGCCAGGGTTGAGGAGGAGTGTGTCTGTATTCAGAGATGTGACCAGTGTTGTAAGGAGGCAGAAGGGTAGGTGCTGCCCCATCTGTAATGGGCCACGGAGGGGGGGTGGTAAGAGTGCAGTATGCCGTAGCAGAGCTCATGGGACAGGAATGGGGAGTGGGCGGGAAGGATGGAAAAGAGTAGCATGTGACTAATGACAGTCTCATCTTTGATACAAACGTCAAGTCTTCAAATCTTGGTCTTTTTTTTTCTTTTTTTTTCCCTGAGAGAGTGAGCCTTAGTGAAGGGGCGGAGGCTGTGGAGGGGCAGAGAGAGAGGGGGAGAGAGAATCCCAAGCAGGCTCCACACTCAGCACAGAGTCTGATGCAGGGCTTGATCTCACAACCCTGAGATCATGACCTGAGTCGACATCGAGAGTCAGACGCTTAACCAACTGAGCTACCCAGGCGCCCCTCGAATCTTGATTTTGTTATGAGTTGCATCTGAACTTAGAATTTAGCATTATTTGCCCATTAATACATCTCTTCTCGTGACTTAACACTGTCTCTCAGCTTTTGAGTTAGGGTGAGATTCCTTTTTTGCTGACTTGTAACTACATTAATCATGATAGAAGATCTGACTTCAAGCTTTGATTCCTTTGTTCAGTCTGTATGACCTTGGCCAGATATCTTAAGTTCTTTGGATTCTCCACCTGAAGAAAAGCAGTTAGCAGTGCCAAAGCAGTAATATGCAGATCATGAAACTAGTAGTTCTCTAAACTTTTGAAGGTGAAGATGGTGTATAACTTTTATCTCAAGTAACTGGCATTGTGTAGAAGTTCAGTAAACTGGTTTTCACAAAGTGCTGTATGAATGTTAGTCACTGATTTAAGCGGTATTTAGTGTATGGCTAAATACTGTTATTTGAATTTGGACTCACTTAGGAGTAGACTTCTCACTAGTAACGTGAACTAGATGTTTTGAAGCAGTTTCTTGTGTCCTTAAGGTTTAGTGTGACACATTTTACTAAATGTTTCTTGTTAATGTATTTTGAAAAAGTAACTTCAAAGTTAGGCCAATGTTTAAGTATTTTTCAAATTCACTTAATTTTTTTAAACAAGGGCATATATTCCCCCAATTGAAGCTTTTATCTACTTACTCTTTCTTTTGTTATTAATTTAGAAGAGAAACAGCAAACCACCCTTACAGAATGGTATTCGGCTCAAGAGAATACTTTCAAGCCTGAGTCTCAGAGGCAGAGAACAGTTCCCAGTGTGACTGAAGAGTATGATTTATTGGATGACGGTGGTGATGCTGTCTTCAGCCAGTTGGTAGGACCTCGTTGGTTTCACACTGATACTTTGAGTGAAAATCATACAATTTAAATTAACATCTCATGAGATTGTAATTGTTACTGGATTACTACTGTGTGATTCTCTTAGTTTATCTTAGGCTACAACATATTTTTCAGAACAACTTTTTTTTTTTAAGATTTTATTTATTTGAGAGGGACAGAATGAGAGAGAGAGAGAGAGAGAGCATGAGAGGGGGAAGGTCAGAGGGAGAAGCAGGCTCCCCGCTGAGCAGGGAGCCCAATACAGGACTCGATCCCAGGACTCCAGGATCATGACCTGAGCTGAAGGCAGTCGCTCAATCAACTGAGCCACCCACGTGGCCTTAGAACAACTTTCTAATGTACTTTTGGGGGGCAATTAATGCAGCATCTTTTATTGTTTTATTCTCAGTTTAAATTATTTCAATAAAATAAATTTTTTGAGGAAAATAGTTATAGATATTACGCATATACATTATCATTGTCTGATAGTTTGTCATCTCAAAAGTTTAAGAACCTGTGAGCTAAACAATGGCAGATAAGCTCAGTTAAGAGAAAATTGAGGAAGGACTGTTGATACTAGAGCACATAATCCACCAACCCGCAGTGTGACTTTGTAAAATCAGTTACATACTATAGACCTCAGTCTCTTCTCTGCTCCTTTTCTTTTTTGCTACAGAATTTTTTACACATGACATATTTCATGGAAGACATGCATGCTCACCCTCAGTGTCCACCCCCATCGGTCGGTGGGGCCTCTGCTACCTTGGGTTTCATGGAATCTGTTTGAAAAATAGAACTAGCTGGTTTCCTAGGCACCTTTGGGTCTTTCATTTTGGTTTAGAATTCTTTAGTAGGCATTAGTGATGAGTGTAATGCAAACTATTGCTAGGCCCATGGACTTTTTAGAGAATGTTTAACTGTTTTGAGCATGAGAAGGTACACATGCAGGCACCGAAACAGATATGTTTTAAGTTCTAATGCGTCCAAATGAACTCTACATGTTCCTAAAAACGCTTGTGCAGAATGTTTAAAAGTTGTTATGTAGTATGGGGAACATCCTTCTGGCTCAGCGAATGGCATTTTGACCAATAAATTAGTGTTTCTTAAGCCTGGCTGTGCATGATCATCACCTCAGGAACTTATAAAGCCCTGTAGAATGTGGCCTGCATCAGCAGAGGTTCTAACGAACTTGCTGTGGGGTGGGACCCGGCATCAGTGTTGAAAAACACAAGGGGTGGTCCCTCTGGTGTGCAGCTGGGAGAGAGAACCACTGGGGTAGGTATGTTTCACAGCGTTCTGCCAGAAGCACATTTAGATAATATTTTGACTGAATCATACTCCTTTGTTTATAAACTCATTCTCAGATAAAAGATAAATGTTAGAAGGAAATACCGTCTTAGAAGTGGAATGTTTGTGTTGAGATGAGAAACTTATATGGTAAAGCCGATGCTGTAATATGTGGTTTAGTAGTTCTTGTGGCCATTGTGGTCATCTCACATACTTTGCACATAAAGGTTAAACTGTTAGGTAATTTATAATCTTTGTTTTTTTTTTTTTAAAGACAGAAAAAGATGTGAATTGCCTTGAACCATGGTTAATAAAGGAAATGGATGCTTGTCTCTCTGACATATGGCTGCATAAAGATGTGGATGCCTTCGCTCAGGTCTTTCACCTTATTTTAACTGAAAATGTTAGTGGTACGTGTAATTTCTTAAAACATATTTTTATTACTTTTATGGTTATTTATAGTGGAAGTGTAGTTTAATTTGAAGTGTATGTACTACATTTTTTTGTTCATAACCAATAATTTGTTCTTTTGGAGTACTTATTCACGTGGACAAATCGGGATCTTATTAGCATAGTCGAATAAATAAATATTTGTTGTGTTAAATCAGGGATTCTTTTTTTTTAAACTAAGTTCTATACCCAATGTGGGGCTTGAACTCATGACCCTGAGATTAAGAGTCCCATGCTCTACCAACTGAGTCAGTCATGTGCCCCTAAATCTTGGGATTCTTAATCCAGTTATCTCCAGAAGGGTTATATGGAGTCTGTGAATATATGAGTTATGTGCAGAAGTATTTTTATGTTTATGTGTTGTGTATATAAATATACTCCCCTTCCCTCCCACGGGAATATCTTGGATTTTTTAAGTAATTTGCAATTTCAAAAAAGGAAGGAAAAGAAAGGTTAATAACTTTGCTTTGGATTTTGTATTTAGTAATTGGAGAATTTCAGCCTACCTTTAATTATATAAGCTCAAGTACAAATTCATATGCATATGCTTTATGTCATATGATGTGTTTTCACTAATGACCTATTATTAGTTGATTATAGTGGCTATTGGTAACCAGAGGTCAGTTTCAGAGCCCTGAAGGCTTCTAGGCAAAAGACAGAATAAAAGACCACAGAAGATCAGTACTGAAAAGGATTTAGATGTCCCCTCACTTAAACTTCTCAGCATTATTTTTATTATACTTAGTATTGATCACACCTTTCTTGAAACATTTTCTTCAGTTAACCTCTAATATTCCATGCTTGGTTTATTTTCTCCTTTCTTCTCTCCCTTGCTGGAACTTCTTGGTTTCTTTGGCAGAATTTACCTCTTTTTTCTGACTTCTAAATATGAAATGGCCCAGGCCTCAGTCCTTTGGTGTTGCTTCTATTTATACTTACATCTTATGTGGATCTCATCTGGTCGTAGTTTTAAATATTTATTTAAGATGACTCCTAATTTTACTGTTCCAGTCCTGACCTCCCCCTGACCTGAGTACACCTGATCACTTGACATCTCCCCTTGGGGGTCTGTTAGGTGAATAAAACTAGATATGCCCCAAACAACTTTTGGTTCCCTTCTCACTTTGCTCCTGACCTGCCTTTTCCTTAGTGTTTCTTAAGTGATCATAATCAGTTGTAGACTTCTTTAAAAATTCATGTGCGTGGCCATCCCAGACTTTTTGAAACTGAATTTTCACCTGGTTGCTGAGGCAACAAAACATGAAGTAAGTCATTAAAAAAAAAAGATTTTATTTATTTAATTTGAGAGAGAGAACTCGTGGGCTGTGCATGGCTGGGAAGGGGCAAAGGGAGAGGGAAAGAAAAACAGACTCCCCACTGAGCCGGGAGCCTTATGTGGGGCTCCATCTCCAGGACCCTGGCATCGTGACCTGAGCTGAAGGCAGATGCTTAACCAACTGAACCATTCAGTTGCCCCATAAAGCCGTTCTTGATTTTTTCATACTCCATATATCCATTTGCAAGTCCTGATAGTTTTACCTTCTTTTTTTTTTTTTTTTTTAAAGATTTTATTTGTTTGCCAGAGAGAGAGAGAGAGAGTACACACAAGCAGGCAGAGAGGCAGGCAGAGGCAGTGAGAGAAGCAGGCTCCCCGCCGAGCAAGGAGCCCGATGCAGGACTCGATCCCAGGACCCTGGGATCACGACCTGAGCCGAAGGCAACGGCTTAACCAACTGAGCCACCCAGGTGTCTCGGTTTTACCTTCTAATTAAATCCTGAATCTGAACCCATTTCACTCCTCCTCCTGCTGCCATTCTAGTCCAAGCCAACATTTCCCTCCCAGGATGATTACTGAAGCCTGTGAACTGCTTTTATTCTTAAGTCATTCTGTTCTGTTCTCCAGAGAACAGTCAGAGTTACCCTTTCAAAAAAACCGGCATCATGCTACTTCCCTTCTTTCCACTTTCCCGTGGCTTTCAGTTACACTTTGAATAAAAATCAGAGCTCTTTCCCTGATTGGGTCTCTCTAACTGCCTTTTGGACCTCGTTTTCTACGACTGTGGACCTTTTGCCACTATTACCTCCTGGCTCTTCTTCACGTATCAGCACATTCCGACCTGGGGGCCTTTGCTTTGGTTGTTTCTTGTGTGTGGAGTGCCGTCCCCACAGATGATCATGCAGCCCAACGTCTACTTCATGTAGGTCTCTGCTTGGGTCTTGCCTTCTCAGCAAGGCCTCTTTGGGGTCATTTTACTGAAATTGGGCCCTTCTCTCACTCTTCTCCGTACCCCACTGTATTATCCACTATTGTACTTTCATTACCTGACAGTGTATATTTTTATTCTTACTCTCTTACTCTGTCTCATCCACTAGAATGTAAACGACACGAGGGTGGAAACCTCATTTGTTTTACTCATCTCTTATCTCCAGAGGTTTTGTAGCAAGTGCCCAATAAATATTTGTTGAAAAATAATACAACTTCTAAGGATCCTACCAAATGATTCATCTATTTGAATATGTTTAGTGATAGGAAGCTCACTACCTTCCTTTGGGACACTTTTTTCAAATTTGGTGTCTTTTAACCGCTAATTTTTTTGTATGTTCTGAAGAGTGAAGTGAAATCTACCTATATAGCTTCTACCCTCTTCTGCCTTTGGGGTGATAATGAGGAGATTTAGTATCTGCTTATGCCTGACAGACCTTCGGGTATGAAGATAGTTATTCTTCCTGCTTTCTCATTTTCTGGGCTGACCAGACCTGACTTCGTCTGTTTGTCTTTAACATGGGATGCGGTTTAGTCTTCTCCTGCCGTTGTCTGCCTTCTCTGGTTATGTGGAGTTTGTCCCTTTTTAAAAAGCATGCTGTCCTGTGCCGAGTGTTAATCTTAATGACTGCCTTCAGGTTGAGTAGGTCAATCAGCCTAAAAACCTCTACTTTTTACCTGTGGTCAGTATAGCTCTTTGCCATCCACATTGTCTTACTGATTCATACCGCCTTTGAAACTTCTTCTAGTTCTTTTTTTTGTTTAATAACTAATTTTATTAAATGAATCCCTCCCATCATTTACTTGTTCTGATTTTTTTTTGAGTTTAAGACTTTCTGTTTGTTCTTTTCAAATCTCATAATTAGATTTGGCCCATTGCTTTTGTTTCACAACTCCCTCCCCCCCCCCCCCCAGCCGTCTAATTGTTACCTAATATATTAATAAACTTTCTCAGTTTATGAACTCAAGAGGCCTGGATCACTGACCAAGTGCTGTGTATGGTTTAGGTCAACATTTGGGTGTGGTTGTTCAAGTGGTTATAATTCCATTCATCTACTAATCTAGCAAACCTCTTAAGAAGGAAAGGGAGATCTTTTGGCCTTTCTTGTTTTTGTTTTTTTAAAGATTTTTGTTCATTTATTTGGCAGAGAGAGAGTGAGAGCACATAAAGGCAGAACAGTAGGCAGAGGGAGAAGCAGACTCCCCACTGAGCAGGGAGCCCGATGCAGGACTTGATCCCAGGAGCCTGGGATCATGACCTGTGCTGAAGGCAGATGCCTAACCGACTGAGCCACCCAGGCGCCCCATGGTCTTTCTTATTCTTTGTAAATTTATTTTGGTTTCTATTGCTCTACTTTTTTCCAGCTTATTGGTTATTAAATAATCTATCTGTATTTTGAAATTTTTTGTATTTGGAAACGTGGGTATTGTTCATCTCCAGTTTTCTGGCAGTCTTTTTTTTCTCCCACAGAAAAAAGCTTAGCCATCTTAATTGAAAGTTAAGAAAATTTGAGCTCTGAGGCATGTTGCTTTAAAATATTTATATATTTATGAAGCATTAATGTATTTTTTTTTTTGAAAGAGAATGAGAGAGAGAGCATGAGAAGGGGGAGGGGGAGAGGGAGAAACAGACTCCCCACCGAGCAGGGAGGGAGTCCGATATGGGACTCCGTTCCGGGACTCCAGGATTATGACCTGAGCAGAAGGCAGTTTCTCAACCAACTGAGCCACCCAGGCACCCTATTCTTGACCTTCTTCCTAGATATTTCTCTAGTGTATACTAGGCTATTACTTTGATGTCATCATCCTATGGATCCAGGTTCCTAATCTCTTTTTTCTCTTTTAAAGATTTTGTTTTTAAGTAATTTCTTTTTTTTTTAAAGTTTTATTTATTTATTTATTTATTTATTTATTTATTTTTTTAAAGATTTTATTTATTTATTTGACAGACAGAGATCACAGGTAGGCAGAGAGGCAGCCAGAGAGAGAGGAAGGGAAGCAGTCTCCCTGCCGAGCAGAGAGCCCGATGTGGGGCTCGATCCCAGGACTCTGGGATCATGACCTGAGCGGAAGGCAGAGGCTTTAAGCCACTGAGCCACCCAGGCGCCCCGTAAAGTTTTATTTATTTATTTGACAGACAGAGATCACAAGTAGGCAGAGAGGTAGGCAGAGAGAGAGAGGAGGAAGCAGGCTCCCCACTGAGCAGAGATCTTGACGCTGGGCTCGAACCCAGGACCCAAGCTGAAGGCAGAGGCTTTAACCCACTGAGCCACCCAAGTGCCCCTGTTTTTAAGTAATTTCTATACCCAGCATGGGGCTCGAACTTACAACTCCAAGATCAGAGTCACATGCTCTACTGACGGAGCCAGCTAGGTGTCTCTGGGCCACTCATCTTTATAAGTGTTTCACTGGACATTTTCTTTATCCTTCCTTCCTTCTTTCCCTCTTTCCTTCCTTCCTTCCTTTTTTTGATTTTATTTTCTTATTTGTCAGAGAGAGAAATAGAGAGGACAAGCAGAGGAGGCAGCAGGCAGAGGGAGAAGCAGACTCCTCACTGAGCAGGGAGCCTGATGTGGGGCTCCATCCCAGGACCCAGGGATCATGGCCTGAGCTGAAGGCAGATGCTTAACCGACTGAGCTACCCAGGCCTCTCTCACTGGATGTTTTCTAGAGTGCAGTATTTTTTTTTTTTTTAAAGATTTTATTTATTTATTTATTTGTCAGGGAGAAAGAGAGATGGAGAGCACAAGCAGGTTCCCTGTTGAGCAAGGAGCCCAGTGTGGGACTCGATCCCAGGACCCCTGATGCTTAACCAACTGAGCCACCCAGGCATCCCTAGAGTGCAAGATTCTAATGTCTGAAGCTATGTGAAGTAAACAAAATGCTATGGTAGCTCTTTGAACAGTTACTGACTTCCCATCTTTTTATTTCTCTTCTAAAATCTCAACCCTTAATTGGCACCAGAGTTGAAAATACTTCATGTAATCCAGGAAACCTCCTACTTTGCAGGTTTCTTTTTAATGCCCTCAATTTCTCCATGGAATCCTGTAGAAGCAGCTAGTAATTAGTGAGACAGGCATTCTCTGTCATGCTTACTGTCCTAGTCCTCTGTTGTTGCATGACAAATGAATGATTCCCAGCCTTAGCAACCTCAATCATTTGTTGTCTCACATTGTTTCCGAGACTCAAGAATCTGAGACTGGTTCTGGCTTCTAGTGACTGATAAAGTAGTAGTGGAGCTCTTGTCTGAGGCTTTGGTTGTCTGAAGGTTCACGGGAGCTGCAGGATCTGCTTCCGAGAGGCTCACTCATGCGGCTATTGGCAAGAGGCCTCAGGTCGTCTCGTCTCCTCTTTTGGCAGAAGGCCTCAGGTCTTGTCATCCAGACCCCTTCACAGGGCTGGCTGTCTTTATCTTCCCTGGATGTGGCAGCTGGCTTCTTTCTGAGTGAGTGAGTCAAAAGAAGGAGAGAAAGCAAGCAGGAAGCCATAGGTACCTTTTAGAGTGAGTCATTTAGTTTAGCTCATACTCAAGAAGGGAACTTAGACTCTAACTCTGGAAGGGAGGAGTACTAAAGAATTGGGGGATGTTTTAAAACACCCACACTTAGTCATACCCTGCTGCTCAAAATACACACATTTTGGTTCTTTTCTCCAAGGCTATCAAACAAATATTCAGCTGAAGCAGTAATTCTCATATAGTGAATATAGATCATAATCTTTTCAGTCCTTTTTAAAACTACGTGTGCCTGACCATCCCACACCTACTGACTCTGAATCTAGGAGTCAGTCCTGGCTATCTGTGGTTTCAGAAGTAAGGAACCTGAGGTAATTCTGTTGTAAGCCCTCCCCACTTGAAGAACCACTGACTTATATTAATAATGGTTACCAAGTTTTAGAGTATTATTAAACACTGAGGATGATTGGGTATCTATGGAAAATTAAAATTGCCCATTTACGATTATCTTAAATTTTACTGCAGAGTTTTTTTTTTTCAGTGATGATTTCTTTTTAAAATCACCAATTTTGTAATTTAAGCAGACCAGTGCTAAGTGATTATAATACATTGCATTTCTTGAGAAATATATTCTAGGAAGGAAATTAAATTCAGTAGAACTTTAATTATTTTTCTCATGGAGGGCTTTTATGGTAAGTAAACTTTCTGCCAATGTTATTTCCATTAAGCATCTCAGAAAGTAACAGTCTGGAATGATGGGGGAATAAAAGCAAAACAAGAACAACAAAAAATGGTCTTGGACTTTGCATTTGCAGTCTTAAGCATTCTTTTCCAGTTACTGATGAACCTTAACTTTTAATTCTTTAATTATATCTTATCATTTGGTGAGCAAGACAATATCTAGGCTAGGAAGATTATTTAAGGGTTCTGCAAGTTACTAGCCTTCCTCTTCCGTTCTCATTACCCTGGTGAGCTTGAGACAGCTGAGCGACTATCCCTTGTTCTCCTACCTTCCAAATGGTTGTACCTCTTCCATCCTGTTTAGACTTAGGGTGCGTTAATAATAGATCTGCATCCAGGGTAATGTAATACTGTTACAGTGTTGTTGGATGAAGGAGCCAGTCCCAGGTTGATTGTCCTGACACTCATTTCTTTCATTTAAGTTAAAAAGGAATGAAAATGATTTAAAAGTTTGGAAATATAACCTGCATTTGTCTTTTCCTTGCTTTAGTTGATTACAGGCATAGCGAGACCAGTGCAACAGCCCTCATGGTTGCTGCAGGGCGAGGTTTTTCAAGTCAAGTAGAGCAGTTAATTAGCATGGGAGCCAACATTCACAGTAAAGCATCGAATGGCTGGTAATTATAAACCGCATCCCTTCTTGCTATGTCTCTCTCTGTACAGCTCCGCATACCGGTTTTGATTTCTTATGTTTGTCTTTGTACTAAAAGCTATCGTGTAATAATTCCTGGTCCATCTCTAATGGGTGAATGAATCCTTTGACTCATTTTATAAATTTGAGAACATTATTTCTCTGTCTAAATTTGATCTCTTTTAAAATTTTTTTATTTTATTTACTTATTAATTTATTTAAAATTTGATCTCTTTGAATTTTGGCAGGATGGCTTTAGATTGGGCCAAACACTTTGGACAGACTGAAATAGTGGATCTTCTAGAATCATACAGGTAAAACTTTATACTGTGTTTAATTAACCCTAATGTCTTTTTTAAAGGCTTAGCCATGTAAATGACAGCATATGACAAGGTAGGCTATAGTCTCTTATGCAGAGATTTTCTTTTTTGAATTCTGAGGAACTTTTGTCTGATTTTGTTATTTTTTTTTTTTAGTAGGGTGCCAGTAAGATCCAGTGTTATAATACTTTATTTTATTTCATTTTGCAAAGTAGAAGGGGGATTTTCAGTTAAACATAGTAGATACAACACATGTAATTTATCTTTGCATTTTCCTAAAACCTCATTGAAATGGTAAGGAAGGAATATAAAATGTGTAAGCTGACAAAGTCGAAGAGATTGGAAGAGGACATAGCAATGGTGGAAGATAGGAGTAAACTTTTGGGTAATAGAAGGCTAATGGATCAGTGGTGTTTGACTTAGCAGAGCTGAGAAAACAGAAAGCTCAGTGCAGGGAAGTAAGTGCCAGTGAGAAACCAGCTCATTTTAGCTTCTTAGAGGTTCAAAAAAAAACCCCACCCAGAATTGATTGAAATTCTCTCTGAGGAACATTCAGAATTCCAGATTCCCACCTCTCCTGCCATTAGCTGAGATCTCCCTTCCCTACCTTGGCAGGAAGTGGGAAGTTCATTAAAAAATTAAGCCACGTGAAGCTTTGGGCTTGGGGCCCATCGAGCACATCTTTGAAGATGAACAAACTGCCAGGCATCTTTGAAGGGAAAAGTACCCACGATCAAACAATAGCAACAAAAAACCCTAGAACTTTGATGGGCTGCGCATCAGTAATCAGAAGAAAACTTCAAAAGCTAGTAGAAAATACTCATAAAACAGAAACAATGTGTTATAAAACAGGAACAGAACACAAATCTTTATTCAGATTTTATGTTCATGAGGGCTACCTAAATTTATTTTGTTGTTGTAGTTTACCTTCTTGTGCTGTCGATCCTTCTCAACCTACTTTATTTTTCCTTTTGTCTGTAGGACCTGTCACCCTCTGACACATTTTTTTTTCTTTTTTTAAAAATTAAATTCAATTAATGAACATACAGTGTGTTTTTAGTTTCAGAGGTAGAGTTCAGTGATTCATCAGGTTTTTTGTTTGTTTGTTTGTTTGTTTTAGAACTTATTCATATATTCAAGATTTTATTTGAGAGAGAGTGTGTGTGTGTGCATGTCTCTCTAGTGAGAGAGACAGGGAAAGCAAGCGTGAGCAGGCGGGAGGGACAGAGGGAGGAGGAGAAGCAGGCTCCCCGCTGAGCAGAGAGCCCGATGGAGGGCTCAATCCCAGGACCCTGAGATCATGACCTGAGCTGAAGGCAGAGGCTTAACCCACTGAGCCACCCAGGTGCCCATCATCTTATTTTTCTTTTTTAGTTTCTTTTTCTTTAAAAATTTAAATTCAGTTAATTAACATGTAATATATTATTAGTTTCAGAGGTAGAGGTCAGTAATTTATCAGTCTTGTATAACACCCAGTGCTCATTACATCACGTGCCCTCCTTAATGTCTGTCACCCAGATACCCCATCCCTTAAACCCCCTCCCCTACAGGAGCCCTTAGTTTTCTACGATTAAGAGTCTCTTATGGGGGATGCCTGGGTGGCTCAGTTGGTTAAGTGGCTGCCTTCGGCCCGGGTCATGATCCCAGCGTCCTGTCCTGGGATCGAGTCCCACATCGGGCTCCTTGTTTAGCAGGGAGCCTGCTTCTCCCTCTGCCTCTGCCTGCCATTCTGTCTGCCTGTGCCCTCTCTCCCTCTCTCTCTCTGACAAATAAATAAATAAAATCTTAAAAAAAAAAGTCTCTTATGGTTTATCTCTGTCTCTGATTTCATCTTGTTTTATTTTTTCCTCTCTTCCTATGATCCTCTGTCTTGTTTCTTAATTTCCACATATGGATGAGATCATAAATGTGTAAATTTGACTTAAAAAAAAAAGATTCGGACAATACTTTCAAATCCAATGAAACAAATCGTTTATTTAGGTAATTAAAGGTAATTAAAGGCTAAAGTTAGGTTAGATATTTAGATAGATATGTAGATCTTAGATTAAATATCTAAAGAAAAGAAAAAGGTAATTTTGAAAGAAAATATATCCAAAGAAAATATGTTTTATAATACATTGATAGCACTTTGTTTTCAACCTATAAAAATCAAAAAAGGTAAAAATGAATCTGAAGTTAAAATATACTAAAATATCTTTTACACAAGAATATAAAAATGTTTTATTTGGGTTGGGGTTTTGGATTTTATTCTATAGATAATAGTCTCAGGTGAAGTGAATGTTTGAAGTATGAAGTTAGTCTTGTTATTTTAATTTCATTAAATGATAATGAAGTTTAGAGTCACAAAGTTCTTAACAGACTCAAATGCTAATTATGGTATGCCAGATTTTGTTGTCATTTCAATAATAGCACCCAGAACTTGCAGTCCTTTTTGACATTAATGCTTTGAATGTTCTAGATGTTCTTAGGGTGCTAGGAATAGCTCAGTAGACACTACAGATTATCAAGTAGCAGTTATCTGGATAGTATTCTAATTATCCTGCCTAACTGGGCTTTCTTTTTATTCTGCAGATCATGACATCATCAATTATAAATTTCAAATGTTTAAAATTAAATTTATGATGTTTGCAGGATTATTGATAATTGATAAAGTTAGAGCTTTATTATTTTTTTAAAGATTATTTGAGAGAGAGAGGAAGAACACAGAACAAGGGAGAAAGTTGGGGGGGGGCAGGGGGAGAGGGAGAAGTGGGCTTCCTGCTTATGGGGCTCCATCCCAGGACCCTGCGATCATGACCTGAGCTGAAGGCAGATGCTTAACTGACTGAGCCACCCAGGGGGTCCTATAGTTAGAGCTTTAAACAAAGGACATTGTACCCTCTTCATTTACCTGTTAAGAAGTAAGAAAACAAAAAACTTGGGATGTTTTTTTTTTTTTTTTAAAGATTTTATTTATTTATTTGTCAGAGAGAGAGAGAGAGAGCGAGCACAGGCAGACACAGTGGCAGAGGGAGAAGCAGGCTCCCTGTGGAGCAAGGAGCCCGATGCGGGACTTGATCCCAGGACGCTGGGATCATGACCTGAGCCGAAGGCAGCCGCTTAACCAACTGAGCCACCCAGGCGTCCCAACTTGGGATGTTTTAAAATGAATCTTAAAATTTAAAATAACTGCAGTTAGAATTTTGATATTTTCCCTATTGAAAGCAGGTTTAGTTATTTTTCTGCTAAGCTCTTTGGAAGAAATTGGGCAGAACTGAACTTCTTAGAAATCTTAGTGATAGTTACTAGTGATGGCAGAAGGTTACAATTTTACATATGGGATGAAAAAGCAAGCTGTTATTTCAGTAATTTATGCTGATTTAGGGCTTTTGGAAGAAAGCATAATCAATCTGCTTTTAATATGGAATAACCAAATTGGCAGTCATGTTAAGCTGGCACCTGTAGAATTGTTTTAAATGTAGACTCGGCTTCAGAGTATTGTTTATAAGAGTGAACAATTAGAAACAACCTATTAAAAAAGTACAAATGATGATCAAAGGTTTGTGCGTTTTAAGCTTTATTGAGATAAAGTTCACAACCATGTAATTCATCCTTTTGAGTGTACAGTTCAGTGGCTTTTAGTGTGTTTGCGATGTTATGAATTTTTTTTCAAGATTTTATTTATTTATTAAGAGAGGGCAAACAGGGGGAGGGGCAGAAGGAGGAGGAGGGGGAGATCTTGAGCAGACTCTGCACTGAGTACAGATCTCAATGACCCTGAGATCATGAACTGAGCTGAAACCAAGAGTTGGACGCTCAACCAACTGAGCCACCCAGGTGCCCCCATGTTATGCAGTTATTATGATAATAATTTTGAGAACATTTTCATCACCACCCCCCAAAAATTCCTGTAATCATTAGCAGGCACTCCTCATCTTCCCCAGCTCTTCCAGCCCTAGGCAACTAGTCTGCTTCCTGTTTCTGTAGATTTGTCTATTCCATACACTTGATCTAAGTGGAATGATATAATACGTGGTCCTTTTATGATCGGCTTCTGTCACAGCATAGTGTTTTCAAGGTTCATTCATTCATGTAACATCCTTTCTTTCTGACTTGAGTTATACTCTGCTCTGTGGCTAGATCACAGTTTGTTTAACCATTCTTCAGTTGGGTGGTTTCTGCTTTTTGTCTGTTATGAATAATACTGGTGTGAACATTTGTGTCCACCAGTTATGTAAAAATATATTTTCATTTCTCTTGTTTATAAACCTAGGGGTGGGATTGCTGGGGCATCTGGTAACACTGTGTTTAACATTTTGAGGAATGGCCACATTGTTTTTCGAAGTGACATCATCATTTTATGTTCCCACTAACAATGTATGATGGTTACAATTTTTCCACACCCTCTTTAACACATGTTATCTTCTGTCTTTTGATTATATCGTCATCCTAATGGTGTGAAGTGGTATCTCACTGTGGTTTTGATTTTCACTTCTCTGATGCATAATGATGTTGAACATCTTTTCGATGTGTTTATTGGCCATTTGTGTATTTTCTTTGGAGAACTGTCTTCAGATTGTGTTTTCGAAAAGCACTTATTGATAGATTTTACTTTGGATAATGTAGGTGTATGCCAAAACATGAATTGTAGCTAGGACGTTAAATGTCATTTACCCTCCTTAGGGTATATTCAAAATTTAAAGAAGGACATCATGGGAATCACTGACTTTAAAGGATTACTGTTTTTGATGAAAATTGAGTTGGTCATTTTTTTTTCTTTTTTTTAAGTGCTTCACTGGAGTTTGGAAATCTAGATGAAAGTTCTCTGGTTCACACAAACGGAAGTGACCTCAGTGCAGAAGACAGAGAGCTCCTGAAAGCTTATCATCACAGTTTTGATGATGAAAAAGTAGACTTGGATTTGATCATGCACCTTCTTTACAATATCTGTCATGGTTGCGATGCTGGTAAATGAGTATTGTCTAAAATAACTCGAATAGCAAAGTGTACTTCAATTTCCAAGATAATATTTTGTGTGTACAGATGTTTACAGAATTCCATTGGCTGTACTGCATAAGTAATCTCTTAAGTGTCCTAAGTATTACACTTTATCAGTATTTGAAAACTAGTGATATAGCTCATCATAGGTGGGCCTGTCAATAGTTTCTGGTTTGTAAAGCCAGAGATTTAATATTTTATTTTATTTATTTTAAAAGATTTATTTATTTGAAAGGGAGACAGAGAAAGAGAAGGAGCAGGGGGTGGGGTAGAGGGAGAGGGAGAAGCAGGCTTCCCCAGGACCCCAGGATCATGATCTGCACTGAAGGCAGCTGCTTAACTAAGCCACCCAGCTGCCCCGAGATGTGATTAAAAAAAAAAAAAAAATCCTTGTTTTCCAAGGTGCAATATTAATTTTCCTACCTGGATATGATGAAATTGTTGGACTGAGGGATCGCATCCTGTTTGATGACAAGCGGTTTGCTGACAACACACATAGGTAAAAGCTAAAGTTTTATATTTGTTGCTCTAAGTAACTGATAGGTACCATAGTGTATTTTTCCCTTTCCATTGTCAACAGATACCAAGTCTTTATGCTTCATTCAAATATGCAAACGTCAGATCAAAAGAAAGTATTAAAAAACCCACCTGCCGGTGTTCGAAAAATAGTAAGCTTCATACAGTTTTCTTTCATCCATTTCAATAGCCATTGGTCCTGTATTCATATTAACTGTGATGTAACATCCCCTTGCAGATCCTTTCCACCAATATTGCTGAAACCAGCATCACAGTCAACGATGTTGTCTTTGTTATTGATTCTGGTAAGGTGAAAGAGGTATGTGTGGATAAGTTGTATTTTGTTTAAATGAAGAGGGTTAATTTACATTCCAATAAATGGTTTTATGATTCATTTTAATGAGAAGATGGTTCTGCATGAATTTAACATAGTAATTGTTGATTTCCCCAAAGTGAATATTTTACCATAAGCAGTTCAGAATGTAGGATCTAGTTATTGTAACAGATTATACAAAAATAAAAAACAAAACAAACTAGCTTCTGCTGATTAAATACTAGGAAGAATGTAAAGGGTTGGCTAATTACACTGAAGGTTTTGTCACCGTATTGGAATTGGATTACATGTTTTGTATGCTTTCCTTCTTTCCTTCTACATATGGGCATAGAACATGTCCCTCTTGTTCAGAGTTAATCTCCGGGGCTCCACATGTCGTGGGTATTCAAAAGACATTTCGTTCAAGAGAACGATCCTGAGACAGTGCGAGCAGTCAGACCAGACTTCAGCAGGTGCCACTTAGCAGCCACACGGGCCCAGCACCTGCTTTTATAAAAATAAATTTCACCGCAACACTGCCCTGTTCACTCTTTTCTCTCTTGTCTGTGGTTGCTTTCACACTGCAACTGGAGGAGTTGCAACAGTGACCCTCTACAAAGGCTAAAATATTTACTGCTGGCCCAGATATAAAGAAAAGACAATATTTATTTTCTGTTAGCACTGGGATGCTCAGCAGTTCTCAATACCCTTCACTTTGGTGGATCCTTTCACGGAAAGAATGGAAAGTGAATGAGGTGGTTGATTTTCAAGGAAAGATACTGTACTCTACTCTATATTGTAGAAAGCAAATGATGTTTGTTCTAGTGGATAGAAATGATCATGTTTTAATGTGGGAAAAATTTGTTAATTGCTTTTTAATGTTTTCAATGTAATTTTTAGGAATATCTTACAGAAAATAAAACTTTATTATAAAATTTGGACATTTCAGTATAGTTGGGTACTATAAAGAAGAGATATGTTTTATTTTTTTATCAGAGGTTAATGATGAATATTATCACTAAAAGTCTGAATGGTAAGTCAATGAAAATTCAGATTTTATTTCCCTGATTATCTAAAGTTGGATTTTTATCTAAAGTGGATTTTGAATCTTAGAAATTAATTCCTATGGGTGTCATTTATCAAGTAAACCACGGTTTGGAACATGATGGTAGTGTCAGAAGTTATTTTACATACAAAACTGACAAATATGACATTCTACTAAAAACCACATAAGTAGCATCTTTTCTAAAAATCCCATAATTAAACTATTATAAGAACACATTTGTATTTGCTCTATTTAGTTATTTTATGAAAGGGAAAGTATAAGTCACTGAATGATTAAGTGTATATTTTAGTTAGGAATGCATTCTTTTAAAATCTCTACAGTAAATTTTGGCTTTAGATTGTTTAGGGAATATAGAGGTAATAATGGTTCTTTCTCTTTTACAACATTCTGGTTAGGCTAACTGTTCGTAGCTCAGCAGGGGTTAAAATGGAAAGGAGTAACAATTCTTCACTTTGGGGTTAGGATTGGTTCAGTGATTATTGTTATTCCTCCAGATCAGCTCCCTGGCACATATTTTAGAAACGTTCTTTCCCTGATCATTCCTATTCTTCGTGGTGATAGAAATCTGATGGGAAATGACCTCAAGAGAATAGATTTTTCTTCAGTCTTGATGTCTATGAGTACTGACTGCTGTTATTCAAGTGTAGCAGAGAGGAACAAATAACTAAGCAAGGCAGGGAATGAGGAAGTTTTTATAGCTCTTCTGAGTTTATTTTTCATTCTTTTTACTTAGAATGTTTGTAACCAGAGATGGGGATTTTTTTTTTTTAAATCTGTGCCCCATCCTAAATATCTAATCTAAAGGGGCCTCGAATTAAACTTGGCATGTTAAAATATATTCATAATACTTCTTGCTATTTCTTCTTAAACACCTTTTATAAAAGTTTTAATATGAAGATAACTTAAATATTACAGAAATCCTTTGATGCACTGAATTTTGTTACAATGTTAAAAATGGTGTGGATTTCCAAAGCTAGTGCCATACAACGAAAAGGCAGGTAATGTATATTTAATGTACATTCATTCACTCAATTGCCTATAAAATGGAAACATTTTGATATGTATTACATATTTAATGTATATTCTGCTTTCTATATAAAATGTTAACATTTTCATGTTAGTCTTAATTCTTACATTGTTTTTGCAAGGCAAGCCGTTTCAATATTTTCTTTAAAAGCTGAATTCAGGTTATGTTAAAAATTTTTGACTAGTATAATCTGTCCTCAGAAGATGTAAGAAACTTAAAAAACAAAATTGAAAGGAAAATATTTTAAACATTTGCAGTATAGGACAAAGGGCTAATTGCTATATTATGCAAAAAACTCTTTAAAATCAGTTCATAAAGACCAACACATTAACCTCACATACACCACCTCATATATGCCAGAATAAGTGCAAATTAATGAGAAAATTTTTTTGCTTATCACCAGATTGGCATTGATGAAAATGTTTAACAGTACCTACAACAGAGTTGGCCAAAGCGTGGGCCAGTAAGCTTTCATAGTTTGCTGACGGGAGTGTAAACTGCTGTGACTTCTTCAGAGGACAGTTTGAAACTGTTTATCCAAATCTCCCTTTTGCCGGTGGATTCCACGTCTCCTAGTTTATCCTGAGTGTACCTGTGCATGTGCCCAGACGTGTGTTGAAGAATGTTTTCCGCAGCACTATTTGTAATAGTGAACTCTCTGGAAGTTTTGTAGTTAAATAAATTATGCGATAGTTGTGCAATGGTATATTAGACTATTACGATGAAAGATGTATATGTATGTATTGTTATGTGCAATGAGTTCTCCGAATATATTATTAATTGAAAAAAGTAAGGTGTACAACATGCATCTATAGTATTTGTACTTAATATATATGTATAGTGCTAACTAAATATATATATAATATATATGTATAGTGCTAACTAAATATATATATATGTATATATATATTTAGGGCAGAAATGCATTGACAGATTTGAGAGAAACATTAAAAAACAATTATTGACTTTGAGAAGGAGGATTTGTGGAACTCTTTGAAGGAAGGAGGATTTAATTTTCATTTTTTTTGTAGTTTGGTTATTTATTTTAGTATGCGCTTGCATTTTTCTTTTTAAAAAAGGGAAGATTTAAAAGTATTCTATTTATCAGTAATCATTTGACTAATTTTTCTTGCATGTTAATAGGAAAACATCTGATACTGACTTTATTTATTTATTATTTTTTAAAGATTTTATTTATTTATTTGACAGAGATCACAAGTAGGCAGCGAGGCAGGCAGAGAGAGAGGAGGAAGCAGGCTCCCTGCTGAGCAGAGAGCCCGACGCGGGGCTCGATCCCAGGAACCTGAGATCATGACCCGAGCCGAAAGCAGAGGCTTTAACCCACTGAGCCACCCAGGCGCCCCTCTGATACTAACTTTAAAATAGTGGCTCATGTGCTGAAGCTGGTGGCTGCATTATTTCTGTACTTTATAATTTCATAGAATGTTCTTGAAGGCTTTTGCTATTACCGTACCAGTTGTTTTCCTATGATAGGGTGTGGCATGATAACACTAGCTGAAGTTAGTTAGTAATATTCCATCTCTTCATCGTGTTTACTTCTTAATTGTGTTTACCTCTTAATCGTATGTTATCTGGGAGGAAAATCAGAAATTGTAGGAATTTTCCTTGTCTTTTTTTCAGCCTATTTCTTTTGACAGCCAGTACTGTGCAAGTGTTAGGGATGCGACGATGAATAAACTGTAGTCTGATGAGTCAAGTTTGTGGTGGGGGAGTGGTGCAGTCCATCCTGGAATCCAGTAAAGTAAGCAATTTTAATACCATGTGATTTGTGCTACAACTGGATAATGCTTCTGGAGGAGTGAGGGTAGAATCTGAGATAAATACAAATGAAGAGGTGTTTTGAAAAGACTTTCCTAGCAAAGGCGAGGCATGCACAAAGGCTTACAGGCAAGAGTGAACAACAAAGTTGTCTGGATGGAGTTTAGAGGAGAATAGTGAAAAAATGAGTAAGTTGTGGACATGTCCTTAAGGATCATTTTGTGTTTCCTCTCTCTTTTTCTTCTTAATAAACCAAAGGATGGCATGATTTTGGTATTCTTTCATCTCTTTGAAGAATGAATTGGTAGAGACAAAACTGATGGCAGGAGGACGCAGTAGGAGGCTCTTTCTTTAATACTTGGAATTTACAAAAAGGGAGAGATGACAATAGTCTGGATTGTGATAGCGGTATTAGAAGATATTAAGGAGAGCAGTATTGGGGCAAGAGTGTGTCCAGGGGCAAGGAATAGTATGACAATAGGATGTCATACAGGTGTCTGTCTTAGAAACTTGTGTGGATGGTGGTGCCCTTGTCGGGGGAAATGGGAATAGCGGTTATGTTGGTGAGAAGAATTAATCTTTGCTTTTATTGAGCTTGGGTTGCCTAGAAAATCCAAGTGGAGCTAAGAGGCTTCTGAAGTATGGGTGTAGGGTTAGGGTGAAGAGATCTCAGTGGATGAAAATTAAAGTCAGGAGGATAATTACGATCCATTTGGGAGCGAGGATGGACTAGGAGAGCAGAGGGCTGGGGTCCAGCCTCACAGGAACATCGACATTTAAGGACTGGTGAAGGATGGAAATGTCTCAGAGAAGGCTGGGTAGGAGGGAAAGCAGATGGGTTGATAGTGAGGACAGTACTGATGAAGGAAGCAGTAGTCCAACGTCTCATTTTGT
The DNA here is from genome assembly GCF_963455335.1 of Martes martes. Lineage (NCBI taxonomy): Eukaryota > Metazoa > Chordata > Mammalia > Carnivora > Mustelidae > Martes > Martes martes. Next base: position 20,711,373 of record NC_137892.1, read on the forward strand.
CACTTGTAGCACAGTGTGTTGTAGCTTTGTGATGGGAGGGATATTTCTGGATCTCTGTTGCTTAGCATGTTCAGCCTGGCCATTAGCTGATACAGTGACTCTGGGGAAAATGAGGAGAGGCTGCTTTTCTTCAAGATATTTCTCTCCTACTTCCCAGAAAGTGATACAAGTCTCTTTGGTGACAGGAACTGCCACTCCCTGGAGTTGTGTAATGCTTACTTTGCACAGCTCTGAGCTGTGGGCTTGTGCATGGTGCTTGTGTCATTTGAGTAAAGCAGATGAAATGTCAATTACCATGTATTTTTTCATTGTTTTTACTCACTTTCATGTGTATGTCACTTATGAATTTGTTTTTATCATTACCTTAGTAGATGTATCAGGTAGGTGTCATTCGTAAGTTTTTATGGATGATGCCCAGACGAGTGACGTGCCTTCTGGAAGGATTCAGGAGGGAATCACAGTCAGCTGTCCCGGCCCGGGGTCCATTGCTCTGTCTCCCAAAGCAGACTACTTTTAGAGTTGCTGTGGTCTAGTCTTTATTCCTTGTTTGAAGCTTAATTTTTTATTTCACTTTTAAGGGCAGGGAGATGCAGACCTGGGATTTGTTTCCGGCTGTTCAGTAGACTCCGATTCCAGAATATGTTGGAATTTCAGACTCCAGAACTTTTGAGAATGCCATTACAGGTAGAAATGTACTGAACTCTAAAAGGCTGCTTTTAGGGGTGAGGGAGGAGAGGGACCACTTCAACTTAATACCAGTTGGACTTTTAAATGGTAATTCCTAAAACAAAATTATAAGATATATATGATGGGAGGTGGTTATGTATCTAACTAATATTTTTTTTTTCTAGACAAGAACATTTAATCCAGGGAAGCCTGGGTGGCTCAGTTGGTTGGGTGACTGCCTTCAGCTCAGGTCCTGATCCCAGGGTCCTGAAATTGAGCCCCGCATTGGGCTCCGTGCTCAGCGGGGAGCCTACTTCTCCCTCTCCCGTTGCCTGCTACTCTGCCTGTTTGTGCTGTCTGTCACACAAGTAAATAAAAATTCTTAAAAAAAAGTTTAATCCATAATCCTCCAAAATTTTAAAGGATTACTTGAGTTCATTTAAATTATGGTACAGTTTTTATATATATATGTATTTTTTTTAAAGATTTTATTTATTTATTTGACAGACAGAGATCACAAGTAGGCAGAGAGGCAGGCAGAGAGAGAGGAAGGGAAGCAGGCTCCTCGCTGAGCAGAGAGCCAGACATGGGACTCGATCCCAGGACCCTGGGATCATGACCTGAGCTGAAGGCAGAGGCTTTAACCCACTGAGCCACCCAGGCGCCCTATATATATGTATTTTAAAAGCAACATTTTAGAAGTCTGTCAACCGTATAATAGTGTTCATCTTTCACATTCTCATTGAAGATTAGAAAACAAATCATTTAAGTTCCAAAAGATAATAGCAAAATCTCAGTTTAAGATGCTGAGATTAATCTTGGTAGTCTGGAACTCAGTCCACTGAGATTTCCTGACCTTTATTGTTTTGAAAATTGTTTTGAAAAATGGTTTTCTGACTTCACACTAGCCAGACATTGTAGTTTCTAGGGAAAACTACCAGAAATACATTAATTTGATTTTCTGGTGTGCTGAGCCAGATGCTAGCTTCCAAACTTTTAAAGATTTTATTTCTTTATTCAAGAAAGAGAGAGAGGGCATGGTAGGGATGGACAGAGGGAGGTGAGAGAGAAACTCTAACTAGACTCCACTCTGAGAGCAGAGCCTCACTTTGGGCTCGATGTCATGACCCTGAGATTAGGGCCTCGGCCGAAAACAAGAGTCAGACATTTAACCAACTGAGCCGCCTATGTGCCCCCCCCCCCACTGTTCTTTTTTTTTTTTTTTTAATTTAAATAATTAAAAAAAAACCATTTTGTTTATTTGACAGAGCGAGAGTGAGCAGAAGCAGGGGGAGCAGCAGAGGGAGAGGGAGAAGCAGGTTCTGCACTGAGCAGGGAGCCCAATGTGGGACTCGATCCTAGGACCCTGGCATCATGACTAGAGTGGAAGGCAGATGCTTAACTGACCAAGTCACCCATGTGCCCCTCTACTGTTCATTTTTTTTTTAAAGATTTTATTTATTTATTTGAGAGAGGGAACACAAGTGGGTGGTGGTGGGAGGGACAGAGGGAGAAGCAGGCTGAGCAGGGAGCTTGATGGGCTTGATTTCAGGACCCTGGGATCACGACCTGAGCCCAAGGCAGACATTTAACCCACTGAGCCACCCACATGCTCCTCTATTGTTCATTTTAATCAGAAGACTCTACTAGTCTGTTTGGGGACTATGTTTCCCATGATTTCTTTCTCTTTTTTTAAGATTTTATTTATTTGAAAGAGAGAGAGAGACCATGAGCAGGGGGAGTGGCAGAGGGAGAAGCAGAAGCAGACTTCATGCTGAGCAGGAAGCCCATGAGATCCAGGGCTCAGGCTCGATCCTAGGACCCTGGGATCCTGACTTGAGCCAAAGGCAGACACTTAACGACTGAGCCACCCAGGGGCCCCCCATGATTTCTTTGAAAGTCAAAATCAACATAAATTTCAACATTTCAAAATGATTTGCTGTTCTTGTTTACAGGAACTTTGTTTACATACTAAGCTGTTAGCCCCAGTGAACTGTCCTATTGCCGATTTCCTTATGAAAGCTCCTGAACCCCCACCAGCTTTAATTGTAAGAAATGCTGTACAGATGCTTAAGGTTGGTGTCTCCACAGTTTTATTTTACCTGTTTTACTTGAAATTTAAACACAGTGAGGATACATCTTACCGAATTTTGTCCTTAAAAATGTTATCTTAAATAATCATGTACTTGGAATAATACTCTCATGGTAATTATAATAAAACCGTAGAGTTCATAGTTCTTTTTTATATAAAATATGGAAAGCAGAATTTTTTTTATAAGATGTGGCAGAAGAAAATTTACATTTTCATTTCCTGATGACTTTTTAAGTATGTGATTTGATTAAGCATAGTTTTTGGTCGTGTCAGATTCTGTTTTGTGTTCTTTTATTTAGACAATAGATGCAATGGATGCCTGGGAGGATCTCACCGAGCTGGGATATCATTTGGCTGACTTGCCCGTAGAGCCACATCTTGGTAAAATGGTCCTGTGCGCTGTTGTTTTGAAGTGTCTGGACCCCATCCTCACAATTGCCTGCACGCTAGCCTATCGAGACCCTTTTGTCCTGCCAACCCAGGCCTCTCAAAAACGGGCAGCTATGCTGTGTAGGAAACGCTTCACTGCAGGGACTTTCAGTGACCACATGGCCCTTCTCCGAGCATTCCAGGTATGGTTTATTATTGTCATTTCATTTCTGAACATGGTGCCGTTTATACACGTATCTGGGGCAAGTATAATGAATTCACAGAGAGACACGATTCCATTAATTTTGTTTCATTCTGAAGTCATATTTTATGACTAGCTTAGAAAAATACCTTCCTACTCTTAATGTGCTGGAATTATCAGTTTCTACCTTTTTTCTCTTTCATTTTCTCAGTTTTCTCCACATAGGAATATGTGAATGCATATATTTATGTTGATTTACTTGTATTCATTTTCTAATACTCAAGTTCCTTCTCTTTTAATCATATCTTGGGTAGGGAATGCACTAAAATTTTAGTTAAGAAGCAATGTATATTACTCAAAGTATGTAGAACAAACATTGGAAGAAAATTACCTTGAATTTATTATCTACTTATTGATTTTTTTTTTAGAGTACATCTTTTTCTTATGTGCTTGCAACACTGTGCTAAGAACTTAATTTTATAAAGTAAAATCCAAATATCACTTAAAACTTTCCAAGACAGGAGTAGTGAGAAATTGAGGAATGTGACAAATGAGAAAGGAAAGATAAGGAAAATGGGATGCTGAGGGAAGGAAGTGATACGTAATTTTAGAATTTCAAATAATGTGGAGAAGATGATGTTACTTCCTGGAAAGGTAGACATATTATTTATCCTTAAATTCTCTCGAATGTGGGCTGTGACTATACTTTTTCCTTTGTGACTATATATATATATATATATATTTTTTTTTTTAAAGATTTTATTTATTTATTCGACAGAGAGAAATCACAAGTAGGCAGAGAGGCAGGCAGAGAGAGAGAGTAGGAAGCAGGCTCCCTGCTGAGCAGAGAGCCCGATGTGGGGCTCGATCCCAGGACCCTGAGATCATGACCTGAGCCGAAGGCAGAGGCTTTAACCCACTGAGCCACCCAGGCGCCCCTGTGACTATATATTTTTTTAAAAAAATTTCATTTTGCTTATGCAGAAAATACTCTTCTCCCAGGCATACAGGATTTTTCTGTTATATATATAGGTTAAAAAAAAATGGCAAGCTGTTTTGTGAGCATAATTGAACAATGGATAATGCTGTGCTATTGAGTTCATTAGCTACCCCATGTTATAGTAGATTAGTTTAGTGGATAATAGAGGGAGATTTGATGTAGAATTCCTATGCATTCTTTGCTTTTTCCCCAGCTCCTTCAAAAGCAGAGAGGATAAAGTACTGCCTTGGTCTTTTAGTTATATTCCAAAGTAAGAAAAGTCATTTTCAAAGAGGAGCTTTCTTATACTGCATATAGGTGGTTTCTAGAAATCTCACTTCCCATTCTCAGATAAATTAAGAAGAGGTTGATATAAAGGTTTTTTTGGAGGACAGGAGTGGTAGAATCCTTACATATAAACGGTGTTATGGTGGCTTAGTTAAAAACCTCCAATACTTCAGTGGAAGAAAACTAGCAGACACATCTGAAAAGGCAGATGTTTTTACATAGCTGGTCATTTAGGTTAATGGATACTTTATTCTTGTTAGGATTTTATAAACTGAATGGCTTTCATAACATTTGAGTATAAATTAATGATAAATTTTATTTAATCATGAAGTCTTAGATTTTTCTTACATTTAATTTTAAAATTTATATTTTTAAAAATCAAGATGTCATTGACACATAAGATTAGTTTTAGGTGTAAAACATAATGATACTATAATTGTATATGTTGGGAAATGATCTCCATAGTAAGTCTAGTTAACATCAATCACTGCACATATATTTTTCTATTGTGATGAGAACTTTTAAGATTTACTCTCTGATATGTTAACTAGATTTATTGTGATTATTTCACAATATATACAAATACTGAATCACTATTTCATATACCTGAAATGAATATAATGTTAAATGCCAGTGATACCTCAATTAAAAAAAAAGTTTACCAAAAAAAAAAAAAAAATCTACTCTTGGAGTACCTGAGTAGAGCAGTTGGTTGGGCGTTCAGCCCCTTCTGCTCAGGTCATGAGATCGAGCCCTGCGTTGGGTTCCGCACTCAGCATGGAGTTTGCCTGAGACTCTCTGTCTCTCCGTCTGCCCCTCTGCGGACTCTCTGTAAAACAAATACATCTTTAAAAAAAATCTATACTCTTAGCAACAGATATACAATGTAATGTTATTAACTATGGTGACCCTGCTATAAGTTACCTCCCCAGGATTTACATATTTTATAACTTTAAGCTTGTATCTTTTGACCTTCTTCACCCCACCTTCCTCTCCTCCCCTGCCTCTGGGAACTACCAATCTGTTCTCTGTATCTTTGAGTTTTGGGTTTTTTTTTTTTTAAGATTTTGTTTATTTATTTGACAGACAGAGATCACAAGTAGGCAGAGAGGCAGGCAGAGAGAGAGGAGGAAGCAGAGGCCCTGCTAAGCAGAGAGCCTGATGCGGGACTCGATCCCAGGACCCTGAGATCATGACCTGAGCCGAAGGCAGAGGCTTTAACCCACTGAGCCATCTAGGCGCCCCTGAGTTTTTTTTTTTTTTTTAATGAGGGCCTAGATTTTATCAAATAATTAGGAGAATTGACCTCGAGTAGTTAGTGTAGAGGTTTTCAGTTACTTTGCAGCCTAACTGAGGAATTTAGTGAATGTATCTTGTTATATAATTATATTTTCCTAGGCATGGCAGAAAGCACGAAGTGATGGGTGGGAGCGAGCCTTTTGTGAAAAGAATTTTCTTTCACAAGCTACCATGGAAATAATCATTGGCATGAGAACTCAGTTGCTTGGTCAGCTTAGAGCATCAGGTAAAATTTTCCCTAAAAAACTTACTTAGACCACTGAGAGCGCCTTACTTATACCTCATAGTATTTTTAGTGTTAACTGATGCCATCTGATATTATTTTTATGACATTTTCGCATTGTTGTATATCTTGTATATATGAACTGCTTTGTAGACTCCTTTGTGATTTCAGCTTTTGTTTGTTGGTTAGAAAAATGATATTGTAGAAGCTGTAGCTGAGAAATCTATGAGTACCTTTTGATACTATAGGCAGTGAGCAATTTATAGTACATTGGTTGGCAAAAAGCAATTTAGATGTTGTAGTTCTGTTTTATCACTTTAATAAACAGCTGCTTAGCTCTATAATGGATTTAAATATATAAGTAGGTTGATACAATTGTGGTCTTCATATTTTTAGAACATAAAACAGCTAGTAATCTCTCTTTAAGGCACTTAATTTTTTTTTTTTTTTAAAGAGAATGCCAGTATTGTTATGTCAGTTTGGAATTATTTCTTTAAATTTCCTTTTGAGTAGCATTGTACATTGAGAATATAGTCAAAAAGTACCAGAGCCCGGATGCATGGATGAGCTAAAGTGCCAAGGTAATAAAAGGAGTGAACCAAAAGGTTTTAGAGTGGTCTCAAATATTAGGAAATATGAAGGGCTTTGGAAATTCAAGCAAGAATATACGTATTGTCTTCACTCTAGAATTCATGTCTGTCATAACCAAAATGTTATTAATACTAGTCAGAAGAATGGTTTAGATTTTCAGCTATGATTTTAGTACATTTCTTTTTTTAAAAATTTTAGTACATTTCTGATAGCATCTTATAAAGAACTTTATAGCAAGGATGTGTATTCTTTAGAAGTCCCTAAGTCCCCCATACTTTACTTAAGCCTGAGCAAACCTAAACTTTCTTAGAACGTTGATTCTGTATTTTAAACTTTACAGAGGAGATTTTATTAATTATTGTGGAATTTGAATATCATGAAATGTACATGGGTTAGTACAATTTTTGTAAGAAATGCACATGTTTGAAAGTATATTTTGTGCAATAGTGTGTTGGTGTGTATTTTTCCCCTCCGTCTAGGCTTTGTTAGGGCACGAGGTGGCGGTGACATTCGAGATGTTAACACAAATTCCGAGAACTGGGCTGTCGTTAAAGCTGCGTTGGTAGCAGGCATGTATCCTAATTTAGTCCACGTGGACAGAGAGAATGTAGTATTGACAGGGCCGAAGGAGAAGAAAGTTCGGTTTCATCCCACTTCAGTTCTCAGCCAGCCTCAATATAAAAAGGTAAAATATTTTTAATGCTCTTAGGCCTTGAGGTGAAACTAATCTAATTTACATAGTTGAAGAGCAATAAAAAGATGCTCCACAGACCAAGCAAATAATTGGCTATATATGTATGTATAATTAAACATTGGAACAAAATTTTGATGAAATTTTAGCGTTGGAAGAGGTCATGTGTTAGGTAATGAGGACTTGTGTTCCAGCTGCGTGAGAAGTGACTTGTTTAATGTTTGCCTGACAACTGTTATCTGTCATCTGTTGCGCTGAGGGACTTTCTGCAGGTTAAAAGTATGGCCAGTAAAGTAGGTGGTAAATACAGTTAAGATTTTGATTTCTTTTTCTGGTAGATTCCTCCAGCCAATGGTCAGGCTGCAGCAATTCAGGCACTGCCTACAGATTGGCTTATTTATGATGAGATGACCAGAGCCCACAGAATAGCTAACATTAGGTGTTGTTCGGCAGTGACCCCCGTCACCGTGTTGGTATTCTGTGGACCGGCGAGGCTGGCAAGTAATGCTCTGCAGGAACCTTCATCGTTTCGAGGTAAATGGATCATCAGGAAATACAAATCTATTTGAAATGAAAAAAAAAAATTTTTTTTTTTACTAGACCAAATAAAATTTGAAATTCCAAACATGTATGTAGGAGTAGCTCTCTTTTGATATATTGAGACACATTAGAAAATACTAAAGTATACCTCAGTTCTTAAAATTGATTTCTAAGGTAACTTGTTACTGGTTTGTGCATTTTTGGTTAATCTTGCTAATAGGAAGTTTACTTTTCTCTCCCACTTGAAATTAAATAATAGTTTAACATAAAGGTAATTGTTTAAGGGAAATCATTAAGAGTGACCCATGACCTCATTTCCCTTATGCAAGCAAACACTTTTTATATTATGTTAAGAATATTGGGGCATCTGGGTGGCTCAGCCGGTAGAGTGTCTGCCTTCTGCTCAGGTCATGATCCCAGGGTCCTGGGATGGAGTCCTGCATCGGGATCCCTGCGCGGCGGGGAGACTGCTTTTGTCTTCCTCTGCGTCTTCTCCAGCTTATTCTCTGTCTCTCTCTCTCTCTCTCAAATAAATAAAACTCTTAAAAAAAAAAAAAAAAGGATGTAGCCCAAAAAAGAAGATTATGTGATTTTTAAAAGTTATACATATTTTATATCCTGCTATTTTCATTGTGGAGAATATAAATTTTCAAAAATATTTATATTAATGGCTGCAAAATATTCTATCACTTAAAAGTGGCATAATACATTTAAAATGTTCCTTTGCACTTGCTTGTTTTCAGCTTTTTGCTATTCAGTGATTTAGCAAATATTCATTGGTCAACTCCTATATGTCAAGGACGCTAGGCATTGAAGATGTAACAGAAAACAGTATAGACAAGGTGTTTTGGTCCTTAAGAGTTTACATGGTAGTGGGGGGTAGACAGAAAAAAAGTAAATAATCTGCATGGTACTATGAAGGAAATAAAGAGGACTGCCTTGGGGGGGTGACCTGCTTTAGAAAGAGACCCTGGAACAAATATCTCTGAGGGGGTGTAATTTGAGTATAAGACCTAAAGTATGAGATGCTGTTAGGAAGAGAAGCAGATTCAAAATGATTCTGGACTTACTAGTAATTGCTAGATTGAATGGGTGGTGAGTGGAAGGGAGGAGTCATTAACTTGCAGGATTTGGGCTGTGGTAGCTTGCTGAGTAACTTTTTAAAATTCTTTTTTCTGGGACGCCTGGGTGGCTCAGTTGGTTAAGCAGCTGCCTTCGGCTCAGGTCATGATCCCGGCGTCCTGGGATCGAGTCCCACATAGGGCTCCTTGCTCCGCAGGGAGCCTGCTTCTCCCTCTGCCACTCTGTCTGCCTGTGCTCACTCTCTCTCTCTCTCTCTCTCTCTCTGACAAATAAATAAATAAAAAAAAAAAATTCTTTTTTCTTCTTGATGTTTAGCTTGGGTGGTTTCTACCACCCTGTCTTCCAGATCACTGATCCGTTCTACTCATCTAATCTGATGTTCAGTCCTTTTAGTTTATATTTCATTTCAGTTCTTATATTTCTCAGCTTTCTCCTCATATACTGTTTTAGAAAGCTTACATGAATGTATATTACATTTGGCATCTTTGTTTTTTTAAAGTATTTATGTATTTAAGTCATCTCTACACCCACCGTGGGGCCTGAACTCAGAAATCTGAGATCAAGACCCGAGATGAGATCAAGAGTTAGCCACTTAACTGAGCCACCCTGGTGCTACATCTCCTTTTCTTCTTTTAAATTTGAAACCTATGAATTTACATGAGCATTTCTTGATTTATAGTGTTTTCATTCCATCTTTATGTTCTTAGTTTTCTTCTCCATCCGGTTAATATTGTGTTTTGATTTTTAAGTTCTTGTCTTTTTTTTTTTTTTAAGATTTTATTTGTTTGAGAGAGAGAAAGAGAACACAAATTGGGGGTGAGGAGGGACAGAGGGAGGAGGAGAAGCAGACTCCCCGCTAAGCAGGGAGCCTGATGTGGGACTCGATCCCAGGACCCTGAGATGATGTCCTGAGCCCAAGGCAGTCACTTAACTGACTGAGCAACCCAGTCACCCCATTCTTGTCTTTTTAAAATTTACTGCATTTTGATTAGAGATTATTAGAGATTATAGTCTTTAATATGCCTTTCCCCCACTTTTTATAAATACTGAGACTTAATTTGTGAACTGTTGGATTTGGAGAGCTCCCCACCCAAACTGTTAGTATATCAGGTGGATTTATGTAAATACAGAGTGTCTGTATTTATTGACTTCTTTTGCTATAAAATGTTAAAAGTGAAATTTTTTTTGCTTTCAATATGTGTTTGAGCAGCGGATGGTATTCCTAATGACAGTAGTGACAGTGAAATGGAAGATAGAACTACTGCTAATTTAGCAGCTTTGAAACTTGATGAGTGGCTCAGTTTCAAACTAGAGCCTGAGGTAAGTTGCTCTTCAGTAGTGTGGTAAGTTTCTTTCATTCAGTGAGTATGAATTGACATACGGTATGTCAGTTGAGCCCTTAGCGTTAGAGAATATAGTTTGTGTTTCAGTTTTCACAGGGCTCGTATGCATTCTCTGACATACAGGGGTGTATTCAAGTAGAGGATTTGAAAGCCTCAGTGTGGCTCGTATTTAAGCACAGTGATATTTGAGTGTTTCTGTGGGTGGTCCGCAGGAACTCCCTTTGTTTCCTATAACTCTGTTTCTGAGAGAAAGATATGAGTTCATTCTGTTTTCTCTTTTTGTATATTTCTGAATTGGGAAAGATGAATGTATTTTTTTCAAATCAAAAATGTTCTTTTTTTTTTTAAAGATTTTATTTATTTGACAGAGAGGGGTCACAAGTAGGCAGAGAGGCAGGCAGAGAGGGAGGGGGAAGCAGGCTCCCTGCCGAACAGAGAGCCCGATGTGGGGCTCGATCCCAGGACCCTGGGATCATGACCTGAGCTGAAGGCAGAGGCTTTAAACCACTGAGCCACCCAGGTGCTCCTCAAAAATGTTCTTGACAAAGCCTTCCCTTCATTCCATCTCCACCTTTATGTTTTTATTTTTTTTCAAGGTATTCAAGTCTATTATTATTGTCCTCCTTTATCTTTGTATACAGTTTTCTCCTTTTGGAACGGGAATAACAGGGAAAGTACATTATTTTGTAACCTTATGCCATCAAAGCAGTTGATACAGATGCTCAACATAGAAAATCAGTTTGTTTCGAGTTACAAAATTGATGAAAAAAATGAAAGAATAAGATGTTAAAAAGATAACTATAAGAATACCCAGATACATGCTGTATTCCCATTTATATGGCTCTGATTCATAAAACATCAGCGCATTCACTTAGATACTAATTTGATCCATAGATCAAGGCTGTGTATTCAAAGTATTTTAAGGATGCCAGGACTCGGGGTGCCTGGGTGGCTCAGTGGGTTAAAGTCTCTGCCTTTGGCTCGGGTCATGATCTCAGGGTCCTGGGATTGAGCCTCGCCTCAGGCTCTCTGCTTCCCCCCCAACCCCTGCCTGCCACTCTGCCTACTTGTGATCTCTGTGTGTCAAATAAATAATAAAATCTTTAAAAAAAAAAAAAAAGAGGATGCCAGGACCCTTCAAGAGCTGGAGAAAAGTGTTTGGGAACAGAATATGCTTTATTTAGCCAGTGAATACCTAGAGTAATAAAGTTTTACCTCATGATAGCAGTCAGACTTACAAACATGCAGAAATAGGAATTAAGGTGGTTTTTTTTTTAAGTTTTTTTTTTTTTTAAAGAGTTATTTATTTGAGAGAAACCATGCATATAAGTAGGAGGAGGGGAGAGGGAGAGAATCAATCTCAGGCAGGCCCCCCCACCCCAACAGTGTAGAGCCTGATGCAGGCTTGCTCTCATGTTCCTGAGATCACAGTTGGAGCTGAAATCAAGAGTCAGATGCCACCCAGGCACCCCATGAATTAAGGGTTTTAAATGTAGTTATAAAGTTCATAAAAAATCAGACTGAGGTACATTTACTCAAAATGTTGAGATTCATTAAGTGGTAACAAACAAAGTAATGCCTCAGACAAATGCACATTTTCCAGTATAGATTTTATTGGGGGAAGGAAGGGAGAAGAATGTGCATTAAGTGGTGAAATCCACCAAGCTGTATATCAATATTCTGTCACACCAAACAGTTTGGAGATAAGGGGAATGTTCTAACATAATTTCAGATTATGTTTCACTTGGCTAAAATAGAGCTTAAGGTTGCTTTGCCATATTAAAATTGACTACAGCAAATTTTCACAGAAGGATATAGACTTGAACTCCGGGACTAAATATGGCATGATTATTTCGCTTTTAATCTATCAAATAGCTAAAAATCGACAATTTAAAAAACTACTACAAAGAACAAGTTGAAGTGATGTGACTCTTACATCATTGAACTACTTGAAACGGTCACCTGTTAGTATTTAACCAATTTAGAGAGTTAATGAATCCTTGCATTCACTCAGTCTTTGTGCCTAGCTGGGACATGTAATTACAAAAGATAGCTACTGGTAAAAGCTCCATCTCTATTTTTTTTTTCTTCAAGATTTTATTTATTTATTTATTTGACAGAGAGAGAGGGAACACAAGCAAGGGCAGCAGGAGAGGAGAAGCAGTCTTCCCACTGAGCAGGGAGACTGACTCGGGCCTCGATCCCAGAACCCTGGGATCACGACCTGAGCCAAAGGCAGCTGCCAGTGACTGAGCCGCCCAGGTTCCCACTCCATCTGAATTTTTAAGAGATCCTACTATTTCCTTTTTTGTTGTTGTTGAAGGGGGAGGGTGGTCAGCAAAGCTATCAAAAGTCGACAACTGGCTAGGTTTACTTTTTTACTCTCTGTTCACTCGTCACTTCAGTCCCACTTCTGGAATCCCACTTCTATTTGCACCAGCCCTTCCCTTCCCTGAAACGGCCTTTGTCAAGGTCAGCATGTCCCCCACATTGTCAAGGGCAGCCCACTGTCCTTGAGTTCACCGTTTCTCTCATGTTTGGCACTGTTGTCCATCCCTTCCTTGTGTAATACTGCCCTTCTCCATTTTTCCTCCTCACCTGTCCCAGCTTCTTTGTCATAAGTTACTATGACATTAGTCTTTCCTGATTCTTCTTTCTCAAAAAGTCATTCCTTCTTAGGTTCTTTCACTGATTCTGCCCATATGTGTTTGTGCCTAAAATGTTAGATATTCTCCAGTACTCTGGGCTTTACTGTGAGCTTTTCATGTCTCTGTACAATCTCTAGGGACCTTACCTTGGTATGTAGGTTTAGTAACCATTGATGCATGGATGACTCCCAAGTCGGTCTATATTTCTAGCTTCCAGAGAAATCTGGATCTGTGAGACCAGCTGCTCTCTGGATCATCATGTGGATGTTCTGTAGGCACCAAAATAAAATATGAAGGAAACGAAATGTATTTTTCTTTATTTACTCTGCTGTTACTGTTCCAGTTTTAATCACACTCTAACCACACATTATTGGCCGTCTCTTCCATTAGACTGTGTCATTTGACTTTGTGTCTCTAGTCCTCACATGTGGTCAAGAAGAAATGTTATCTCATTCATGCAACAAAAAGAGTGAAATACATTACTTCCTGACAAGGTGCACAGTGTCCTTTGGAAACAGTCGCAGAGCTTCACTAGTAAATGGGTGTCTTGCAAGTGGTTCGCCATCTTGCTTGGCTCGTCTTGAACTGAGGAGCCCGTTCTATTCCAGGCAGCCAGTTTGCTGCTGCAGCTCCGGCAGAAGTGGCACAGCTTGTTTTTACGCCGAATGAGAGCGCCATCTAAACCCTGGTCTCAGGTTGACGAGGCCACCATAAGAGCCATCATTGCTGTTCTCAGCACGGAAGAACAGTCTGCGGGCCTACAGCAGCCGTCGGGAATAGGCCAGAGGCCAAGGCCTATGTCTTCAGAAGAACTTCCTCTGGCATCGTCTTGGAGGTCAAATAACAGCAGGAAAACTTCAGCAGATACTGAATTTTCGGATGAGTCTGCTGCTGCAGAAAGGTAAATTGGTAACATTTTATTAAAACTGGAGACATTTTCCCCCCAGGAAAATGAATTATTTATCAAAGAATCATGAGCTTTTGTAACATTTAAAAATTACTTATAATTGAAAAAACATAGAAAGGTTACAATAAAATGGGAAGAGTTTTTTTACTTTTTTTTTTTTTTTAAAGATTTATGTGTTTATTCGAGGTGGGGAGGGACACAGGGAGAGCGAGAGAGTGTCTTAAGCAGACTCTGTGCTGAGCTGAGCTCGATCTCACGGCCCTGAGATCACGACCTGAACTGAAACCAAGAATTGGGTGGGCACTTAACCGACTGTGCCACCCAGGTGCCCCAAGTTTTTTACCTTTAAAACATGGTTTTCAGCAGTCTTAAGATACAATGAGGGATTTTAAACTCTTGGTATCTATGAGTTATTTAATAAGGAAATTTTTTTATCAGGAAAATCTCAAATGTTTAATTTGAAGAATTGACAAATTTAGCATCTGCTAAAAAGCTACCATTATTTTAAAATTATATATTTTCATTGATACATATCAAGTAATATCTTTCCCAGACATCCTACAGCAAGAAGCATGGGCTGTGGCCATTTAAAAGAACAATGTTCCCACAAGTCTTACCTAAGTATCAATATTGGTGATTGTATTGTATTCCTACAGGAGATCAATTATTCATTCATTGATTTAGTGATGCGTTACATATGCATTGTTCTTGGTGTAAGAGATACAGCAGTGTACCAAACAAAGATCTCTTCCTTCAGAGAGTTTATCTTTTATCCAGGGGAGGCATATAATAAGTAAGCAGATTTACTGTAATGGCAGAATCTGTTACACTTTAGCCAAATTCTTCTTTTTCTTTCCAGCATTTAGCAATTAGATGTGATATTTTTATTTACTATATGATGATGATTAGTAATAAGAGAGCTCTTCTGTTGAATTATTTATCCAAAAATGTGCTTCAATTATATAATAGTGGTTGTAATGAATCATTGGCCATGATTCAGAAATATTTGTAGTGTAACAACATTTGTTAGAATCAAATTTAAATTCTTTATATCCATTAAAACATTTCTTACCCTGCTAGAATTGATAACAAAAACAATATTCTTGTCTGTGATGCTAATTTTGGCAATATTGGTAGAAAGTCTGTGTGGTAAGACTATTTCATTGTTAAAAAATGCTGAAAATACAGACAGTGAAAACATAAAAGTTATGTAATGTTTACTGTTTTTTAAGGATCAGATGGGGCTGTTAGTGTCTTCTTTTAGTCAGGGTTGCGTATTTGAATGAAACATACGGCTTCATCAGGTCAGACTTCAGTTAAAGGGGAGTAATCCATACTGGTTTCCAAGTTCTTCAGATATTACACTTGAGGAATAATTCAGTCATTTGTCAAGAAAATCTTCTCATGTGTGTTCCTGAATGTTTCTGATGTAGGCTCTGCTGGGCAGTAGAAGAGTAAAAGGCACATTTTCTTCTAGACACAAACTACTTTTTGAAAAGATTTTTCTGAAAGCTTCCTTGAACAATGGTTTAGAATGTGGGAGTAGATTTCCATAGATACTGTTATGTGGTAATGTTATTCCGAGGCCCATCTATAAAAACCTGTTAGGTTCATAGAGACTGTGTGTTTTGTGTGTGTGTGTATAAATGCAAGTATATATGTATGTGTGCATCTATTCGCATACACACACACATTTTTGGAAAATGTGTAATAGATGCTTATTTAATAAAAGTTAGAAATTTAATAAAATTAAGAAAATCAAAATGATAAAATGTAATATTAGTTATAATTCAGATATTGATTGTCTTATAAATTTAGTTTTTCACCGGTGACACTGGAATCAAGCATTTCCATTTCCTTACAAGTTGTAGCCTGGCAGTCTTCATTTTCTTACCTGTTGAATGGTGAGATCTGGAATTTCATCTACCTTCAGAATTTTGGTAGTATTAATAGATAAGGCCTGGAGTTGGTAGATTTGGTGGGGAATAGGATGAGGACGCTTAGGAAGATTTATTTATTTATTTTTAAGATTTTATTTATTTATTTCACAGACAGAGATCACGAGTAGGCAGAGAGGCAGGCAGAGAGAGAGGGAGAAGCAGGCTCCCCGCCGAGCAGAGAGCCCGATGCGGGGCTCAATCCCAGGACCCTGGGATCACTACCTGATCCGAAGGCAGAGGCCTTAACCCACTGAGCCACCCAGGCGCCCCAGGAAGATTTATTTTTATTTATTTATTTTTTTTTAAATTTTTTATTTTTTTATTTTTTAAAGATTTTATTTATCTATTTGACAGACAGAGATTACAAGTAGACAGAGAGGCAGGCAGAGAGAGAGGGAAGCAGGCTCCCTGCTGAGCAGAGAGCCCGATGCGGGACTTGATCCCAGGACCCTGAGATCATGACCTGAGCCGAAGGCAGCGGCTTAACCCACTGAGCCACCCAGGCGCCCGGAAGATTTATTTTTAAAGGGAGAAATGAACAGTCTTTGTGAGACTACTTCTTGGAGAAAAAGTATAGTTAGAGTTTTCCTCTGCAATGGTAAAATACATTTACTTTTTTTTTTAACTTAAGTACTTTTTTTTTTACTATATTTACTATTTTAATAAAAACATTTTATTGAAATTATTTTAAAATAGTTTAAGAAACTATTAAAGTATTAAAAATTGCCCATCTTCCATCCTAAATCATACCAGTGTATTTTTTGCTTGTCATTTTGATAATTGGATGGCAGAGGACAGGTGCATCTTTTCTATAAGAGAAATGAGATAAAATGAATTCAGTGTCTGAACTTCTTAAATGAAAAGGTGGGGGGGCTTGCGGAGGGCTTTGTTTCCATCTGTATGAAATTTTCCAGGGAAGCCAAGTATAAGAGAGAGAAGCTAGAATGGAGCTCAGATTAAAAGATCAGTTTGAAAACCAAAAGGTAGACTGGAAAATACATTTTTATTTTAATGAGGTTTTACCCTCATTAAGTTCTGTTGCCTAATTTTCAGGTCACTGAGTTGCCAGGGTAAGAACGATGTGATTTTAGGGGGGTCAAATTTACATAATTCATTGAACATCAATTCATGAGAGAAAAAAACCCCCGAAAGGTCTTTTACACTTCTTAGCAAGTTGTTAATGATTCAGATGTGCATTCATTATATAGTCTTTTGTTAATGTGTTTAGGCTTTACCTGCTTTAT
Source organism: Martes martes (assembly GCF_963455335.1). NCBI lineage: Eukaryota > Metazoa > Chordata > Mammalia > Carnivora > Mustelidae > Martes > Martes martes. The sequence goes on from NC_137892.1 coordinate 20,728,478, forward strand.
TTCATTTGTGAAAGAAATAATCCTGGATCTGAGATAGTTACTCTTGAAGGAAGAGTAATTATAATTGTAGGAGTCTATGGTAGTTTATGAATTATTAAACACATCCTTTTTTTGTTTTAAACTTGTTTATTATCAGTATTGTTAAACACAGCAAACTAAATGATCCGCCATAATGAACTCCATATCCCACATTTAGCAGTTACCAAGATTTTTACCGCTTGCTGTATCTAACCAGATTTTCTTTTTTCATTCTTGGCTTTCTTACTTGGTTTACATATTTCCAGATAAATTCCACACATCGTGTCATTTTACCCTTCCATATTCAAATATGCATCTCTTAAAAATAGAGGAATTTGGGGGCACCTGGGTGGCTCAGCCGGTTAAGCATCCGACTCTTGATTTTGATTCAGGTCTTGATCTCATCATACTGGGTGTGGAGCCTGCTTAAAAAAAAAAAAGGAAATTTTTCTACATAATCAAAATCCAATGATCAATCCCAGTAAAATGATCATTTCCCTAGTTGTCATACTATATACATTTATTTGAATTAGCATCCAGGGAAGACTCATCAGGGCGTCATATTTCTTGAGGTTCCTATGATCTAGAGTAGTTCTTCTGTTAACTTTTGTTTTTTTTTGAAGATTTTATTTATTGGAGATAGAGCAAGAGAGAGAGAGTGAGAGAGAGAGAGAGTAGTTCTTTTGATAACTTTTGTTTTTAAAAGTTTTTATTTATTTATTAGAGAGCGAGAGAGAGCGAGTATGAGTGGGGGTGGGGATGGGAGGGACACAGGGACAGGGAGAAGCAGACTCCCTGCTGAGCCAGGAGCCCGCTGCTGGGCTCTATGCCAGGACACCTCAGGATCCTAACCTGAGCCAAAGGCAGATGCTGAGCTGACTGGGCCACCCAGGTGCCCCCTTTGTTGACTTTTTTGAAGAAAGTGGGTTGGTAGTACTGTGAGGTATATCACATTCTGGATTTGTCTGTTTCTTCTTGGCCTTCTTTGTTGGCATACCATGTGTGTTTCGTCTAACTGGTAGTTAGCTCTCAGGGCTTGATTTGAGCCAACATTTTGGCAAGCGTATTTTATAGGTGGTGCTGTGAACTTTGTATCGCATGACTTTAGGAAGTACTCAGTGTCTTTTTTTTTTTTTTTTTTTTAAGGCCTGGTTGTTCCACAAAGACCTATCCTTTTAGAAAAATTGCAAAGTTCCTGACTGCCAGCTTTGCTGCATTTATTCATAGAATTTTAGAATAGGAGAATTTTACAGTTTAGTATAATCCTTTTATTTAACATGTAAGTAAATGAAAGCTCAGATAAGTTAAGAGACTTGCCCAGGATCACATACCTTAGCTGTAAATTTAGTACTGTCCTAGAAGTCTTCTCTCCTGACTGTAGTCCAGCAGTATTTTAATACTTTATCATATTTTTTGGTATGCTTTTAAAATATATTTTACATGGCTCTAAGATATTTTGTGAAAGTGGAAGGGAAGTAGAATGGGTGATATTTTAGTAAGGGCCATTAGTATAGATGTATTTAAATAACTATATAATGTTAAGGACCTCTCCAATAGCATCATAAAAGAGGTTAGAAATTTGTTTTTTAGGATTTTATTTATTTACTTGAGAGAGAGAGAAAGAGCAGAAGCAAGGGGGGCAGCAGAGGGAGAGGGAGAAGCAAACCTCCTGCTGAGTGAGGAGCCCGACAGGGGGCTCAACCCCAGGACCTTGAGATCATGACCCTAGCTGAAGGCAGACGCCCAACTGACTAAGCCACCCAGGCTCCCCGAGGTTAGGAACTTTGTAAGGGAAATAATATTTTGAGTGTTTGTTAACATTAAGTTAAGAACTTCTATAGATTTTTAAAAATACATTTTTACCTATTGTTTGTATAAATGCACCCTAATATCTCAGATGTTTTTTCACTCTAAATGTAAGCTAAATGAAATTCCCTTAGCAAATATTACTCCATATATCATAATGCCACTGCGACTCTGGTTTGAAATGGGATCTGCTTAGTATTATGAACTTGTGTGTCACTGATCTTTGTTTCCTCCTTCCCACTCAAGAGTATTGACGAAATCTCCATCTCCAGCACTGCACCCCCCTCAGAAGTACAAAGATAGAGGGATTTTACATCCTAAACGAAGCACTGATGACCGATCGGATCAGTCTTCTGTGAAATCTACGGACAGCAGTAGCTACCCAAGTCCTTGTGCCAGCCCTTCTCCTCCATCCTCAGGAAAGGTACAGTATCTACAAGTTGATGTAGCAAGGACCAGATTGCTAGCACATTTCACATTACATATTGAAGCAAAATGACAATACAGTTCTATCTTTGGTTACTAATCGTGGTCTTTGTTCTAGATATAAATTGAATCTGGCAGACTTGAGACACCTTGCATAAATTTTTTAGTTTTTCCTGCTTGGCAGAGATTTCTAGTTAGCACCATCTTGGGATATTTTAAAACTAACAGACCGTTTACCAGTGGCATGTAACTCAGCCGTCCGCAATGTCCTTTCTGTATCGTTAGAACCTTTTTTGATTAAGTAACAAGATGATCTCAAATTAGTTTAGGTTTGTAATTTCAGAGTTGCAAACAATGGTTTCTTTGAATTACGAATTGATTTCTCCAATTCAGTGTTGTATTAAAAAGTACAAGATAGGGTGGGGTTAGGAAGATAGGGAATGTTGGTAGGGAATTGAGAACTATGTATCTTTTTTTTTTTTTTAATTTATTTATTTGTTAGAGAGAGCGAGCAAGCACAGGCAGACAGAGTGGTAGGCAGAGGCAGAGGGAGAAGCAGGCTCCCCGCCAAGCAAGGAGTCCGATGTGGGACTCGATCCCAGGACGCTGGGATCATGACCTGAGCCGAAGGCAGCTGCTTAACCAACTGAGCCACCCAGGCGCCCCGAGAACTATGTATCTTTGAAAAAAATTTATAATATGAATGATTTCAAATATTTAGAGTACGTTTACTTTTAATTTCCTGTGTTGTTGGTACTAAGTATTCAATTAGGGTTATTTAGCTGTATGTTGTGTTCTGGGACAAATATCTGCTGAAACACTCTTGTTAAATAAGAGGAAAAGAAATGTTTTTTGTGTATTTGCATTCTTAGGTTTTAGGGTGTTTTATTTTAAAATATATTTATTTAGGTATATACATAATAAAATTCACCAGTTTGTACAATTCAGTGAATTTTGACAAATGTATATAATTATGTAAACATATCCCAGCCATGTACAGGATATTCCCCACCAGCCATGGATCATGATGACTACTGAATTGCTCTCTGTCCCTAGAGTTTTGCCTTTTCTGCAGTTTGCTCGAAATGGAATCATATGTATATGGTTTTTTCGTGACTGGCTGATTTCACTTTTGAAATTCATCCAAATTATTAAGTGTATTCTTAGTTCATTGCTTTTTATTGCTGGATAGTATGGCTAATATCATAGAATGTTTATCCATTCCCCAGTTGACGGACATTTGGATTGTTTCCACATTTTGGCTGTTATGAATATTCGAGGACAAGTCTTTATGTGTACACATGGTTTCTGTTCTTGGGTAAACACCCCAGGAGTAGAAGTGTGAGATTGTATGGTTAAGTGTATGTTTAACTTTACAAGGAACTATCTAGCTAATTTCCAAAATGGCTGTACTTTTTTCCATTCCCTTCAGTCATCTATGAGGGTCCCATATGCTCCATATTCTTGACAATACTTGACATTATTAATCTTGACATTATATAATACTTGACATTATTAATCTCTTTAACGTTAGCTGTTTTGGTGGGTACATAGTGATACCCCATTGTAGTTTTAATTTGCGTTTCCCCAATGACTAGTGATGTTGAGCATCTTTTCATGTGCTTACTTGCTGTTCCTGAATTTTCTTTGGTGTGAAGTATCTGTTCAAATTTTTGTTCACTTTTTCTGGTTGTTTACTGTTTGTCTTTTTTATTTAATAGTAAGATTTTAAAAAATGTATTCTACATACAGATCTTAATTATATATGCTTTGCAATTTCTCTTTACAGTCTGGGCCTGCATATTCATTTTCTTAACAAGTGTTTTTTGAAGAGAAGTGTTTTTAATTTTGATGAAGTCCATTGGAGCCATTTTCCCCTATTTTGGTTTCATCTATTTTTCTGTTGTGGTTCATATTTTTTGTGTCCAAAGAAGTGTCTGTTTAATGCTGGGGTGCCTGGATGGCTTAGTCAGTTGAGTGTCCGACTCCTGTTTTTGGCTCAGGTCATGATCTCATGGTCTTGAGATCGAGAACCCCCCAGGGGGCTCCTTTGCTATACAATTGTTCTAGCACCATTTGTTGAAAAGGTTAAATTTTCCCTTGATTTATCTTGGCACGGATGTCAAAAATCGATTGACCATAAGTAATGTGGTCTATTTATTGAACTCTATTCTGTTGCATTGATCTTTACACCTCTCTGTTTTGCCTCTGCTACAGTGAGTTGATAATAGTTTTATACTAAGTCTTCAAACCAGTTAATTTTTTTCTCCAATTCTGTTCTTCTTTTTAAAAATTGCTTTGATGTTATAGGTGTGCTAGTGTTCTTTCATATGAAGTTTAGAAAATGCTTTGTCAATTTCCACAGAAACTCTTTTTGGTATTAAGTGGAATTGCATTGATTCCGTAGGTCAGTTTGAAGAAAACTGACAACAGGTTTTAGTTTCCTAATCCGTAAGCATGGTATACATCTGCATTTCTTTTATCAAAAGAAATTTTTCATAAGTGTTTTGTAAATTTCAGAGTTCAGGTATTACACATTTTTTGTTAAGTTGATCTCTAAGTATTTTATACTTTTGATGCTAATCTTTTTTTTTTTTTTTAAAGATTTATTTATTTATTGGGGTGCCTGGGTGGCTCAGTTGGTTAAGTGACTGCCTTTGGCTCAGGTCATGATCCTGGAGTTCCAGGATCGGATCCCACATCGGGCTCCCTGCTCGGCAGGGAGTCTGCTTCTCCCTCTGACCCTCCCCTTTCTCATGCTCTCTCTCTTTCTCTCTCTGTCTCGTTCTTGCTCTCTCTCTCAAATAAATAAATAAAAATCTTTAAAAAAAAGAGATTTATTTATTTGACAGAGAGGGATCACAAGTGGGCAGAGAGGCAGGCAGAGAATGGGCAGGGAGCAGGCTCCCTGCTGAGCAGAGAGCCCGATGTGGGGCTCGATCCCAGGACCCTAAGATCATGACCTGAGTCGAAGGCAAAGGCTTAACCTACTGAGCCACCCAGGCGCCCTGTTCTTTACATTTTTAATTTCCAGTTGTTCATTGCTAGCATATAGAAATACATTTGACTTTTGTTATATTTACCCACTATGCCACAATCTTACTTCATTTATTAATCCTATTAGCTTTTTATGTAGATTTCTCAGGATTCTCTGTATATATAATCATTTCATCTGTTAATTAAGGTAGTTTTGCTTTTTTCCTCTCTAGTATTGATTCTGTTCCTTTCTCTTCTTGCCTGTTCTCTCTGATTAGAACCTCCATTAAAATGTTTAATAAAAAGTGTTGAGAGCAGACATCTTTGCCTTGACCTTAGAGGGAAAGCTAGCCCCTAGTTAAATCTGTCACCATTTATGATAACATAACTATGGGACATTTCCTTTTGGATTTAGTTTGCTGAGAGGATTTATTAGGAATAAATGTTGAATTATGTTCAGTGCTTTTTTTTTTACATCTACTGAAATGATAACATAATTCTTTTTTTCTTCTATTAATAAAGTGGATCTCATTGACTGTTTTTCTAATGTTTATGCCTTACTTGGTCACAATGATTATTGTTTTAAATATTATTGGATTTGATTTTGCTTAATCAAAACTTCTGTTAAGTTTGGGATCTTTGTTCATGAGGGATATTCTGTAGTTCTCTTTTCTTGTGTTGTTTTTGTATAGTTTTAGTATTAGGGTAATGCGGGGCCTCATAAGATTAGTTGGGACGTCTTCTTTCCCCTTAAGGTTTTTGGAAGAGATGCCTAGAATTGATATGATTTTTTTCCCTTAAATGTTTGGTAGAATTTGCACCTAATGCCCTTTTTAACTCTCCTTGGTCTATCTCCAATCAGTATTATGTGCTTCAGGTATAGTTTGAGAAGCTTGTAACAGTGTATTTTACCCCCCACTCTTTTGTGTTACTGGTCTCATGTTAAAAATGCCAGTGTAGTATTTTTACTTCATAGTAAACTGTCTTTTCTCAAAAGTCAGAAAAATATCTTTTATATTTATTCAGTATTTACCATTTCTTGTGCTCTTTATTCTTTTGTGTTGATGTGAATTTCTGTCTGAAAACATTTTACTATTTCTTTTAGTACAGATATTCTAGAAATGAAGTTGTTAAGCTTCTGTCTAGAAAACCTTTTTCACCTTTATTTTTGGAAGATATTTTTACTGTGTATATAATTCTAGGTTGACAGTGGTTTTCTTTAATTTAGGCAAAAGTGTCATTCCATTATCTTCTTGTTTACAGTTTCTGAGGGAAGTTTACTGTGATTCTTATTTTTATTTTCCTATATATAATGTATTTTTTCCCTACCTCTAGCTGCTTTTAAGATTTTTTTTTTGTTACTGGTTTTCAGCAATTCGATTTTCGTATGTTACTATTTGTAGTTCTTATAATCTTCGTATTTATAGTTTACATCAATTTTTTAAAATTTAGGACCATTATTTCTTCATATATATATATATATATATTTTTATCTTACCACTTCCCCCTCCTTTTTGGGACTTTGGATACGCAAGTGTCGATACTATTCCACAGGTCACTGAAGCTTTCTTCATTTTTTTCAGTTGTTTTTAATCTGTTTGTTTCATTTGAGATGGTTTCTCCAGCTATGTGTGTAAGTTCACTGAGCTTTTTATTTGTGGTGTCTCATCGGCTATGTATCCTTTCTACTGTATTTTTCACTGCTTTCATCTCTAGAGCACCCTTTGGGTCTTTAAAGAAATACCTTCCATTTCTCATTTCAAAAGGCATGTTCATGTTCACTTTACCGTCCTGAGCACAGTGCATGTATTGATGATAGCTGCTCTGACATTCTTGATTCCACCATCTGTCAGATCTGACTCTTTCCCTATTTGTTCATTTTTTCCCCTAGGTTATGGGTTGTAGTTTCCTGTTTCTTGACATTCCTTATAGTTTTGTTTGGCTGCTAGATTTTTGTTGTGTTCCTTTAAGTACTGTCAGACGTTGTTCTGGTACAGAGCTAAATTAGTTGCTGTCGGTTTAATCTTGTTGAGATTTACTTTTACGCGATGTTATGGTAGGTCCAGAGCAGTTTTTATTCTGGTACTAATTTAGTTTTAGTACTAAGGTGTGGGCCTTCTGGGGGCTAACGCCGTCTGTATTAACAGTTCTTTCCATTGTGGCTGGGGGTAACGGGGATTGCTCCCAGCCCCATGTGAGCTCCAGGAATGGTTTAAGTCTACTGCTTTCCTCTGGATCTTTCCCTGGCGTTAGGTCAAGTTTTCGTAAGCCTGGGCAGGTCAGTACGGAGTCAGAAACTGTTTCTGTGGGGACCTGTCTTCAGTGCTAAGGGAACTCTGTTTCTGTGCAGCTCACTTCTGTCCAGCCCTCTGCTATGCACACTCTGACTACTGGGCCTCTCGACTCCAAGCTCTGTCTCTGTAGTTCAGGGAGACTGGGGTTCTGTTTGTTTCCCTCTCCTGCACTGTTGCCTGGAAACTGTATCCAGGCGGCAAGCTGGAGCAATTTTTGTTTTGTTTTCAGCATTTGAAAGTTTATTAAAATATTTTCTGAAAGTACATTTGGAGCATAAATCAAAGTTTGTAATCCAGGATCCTTTCTTGATAAGGGATTTTGAATGCTCTTGAAAATGAGTGCTTGGTTTTGGCTCTTTAACCTCATTTTGATCAAGTCTTAGATAGCTTTTCAGGCATGATGGAGCTATTTGCATTTGTTGAATATTTGGTAAAATATTTTGATTTATATGTTTATGAAGATGTTATTTAATGGAGCCTATTGATTTCAGAAGGTCAAATTACCTTTCAAGAACTTATGCATTCTTTTATAGGGCTCAAAATCTCCTTCACCAAGACCAAACATGCCTATACGATACTTCATAATGAAGAGTAGCAATTTGAGAAACCTTGAAATTTCTCAACAGAAGGGTATCTGGTCTACAACCCCTAGTAATGAGCGGAAGCTAAATCGAGCCTTTTGGGAAAGCAGCATGGTTTACTTGGTATTTTCTGTTCAAGGATCTGGACATTTCCAGGTGAGCCATCCTGAACCAGTAAAATGGGGTGGTTCTGGCTGCACGTTAGACCACACAGATTAAAACAAGACCCAAAAACCACCCTGGCTTTTTATTGTATCGGGATGTAAAAACATATTTTGCTTGACCGAGCATGAGGGACGTAGCGTTACCTCTTCAAGGGACTGACTCTAAGGATCCTGTTGTTTTCCTCGTCTTACCAGAACCTCTCTAGATAAGCCATTTCTCCTTCTGAGGACAAGTTCAGATTTACTATTTCTCAGGTGGATTGAGAGTAATGATAAGCTTGACTTTTTGGTAAAATGTTTTTTTAAAGAGATGAGGAAGTTAGAATTGGTAATCCAGAAACTGAGTGTGTTTCTTAACTCCTCTTGACTCGATGTCCATCTGAATTTAGAAACTAAGGAATTTATTATTTGATATTATTAGAATTTTTGGAAGTAAAAACTAATGGGTTAGATTGTATCTGTTTATCATGGAATAAGTGTGGGTTTAGGGCTGTTAATACATTATTTAGAAAGTATCTGTTCATACTGAAATTATTTTAGAAGGCTGGAATCAGCCTTCCCTCTAAAATTTGCAAATACTTCTTTTTATGAAAAACAGTAACTAATTTTTGTTTTTGTGAGGTATCTATTATTTTTATATTACATTTTTACCTTAAAATTTAAAAAACCTCAGAGCTTTCTCAGATAAATTGAATTCAGACAATTTTAATATCATCCTCACCTTTCCCCTTGCCCTCATTTTACCCGCAGGGATTTTCTAGGATGTCTTCTGAGATAGGAAGGGAGAAGAGCCAGGACTGGGGCTCAGCTGGACTGGGAGGAGTATTTAAGGTGGAGTGGGTCCGGAAGGAAAGTCTTCCCTTTCAGTTTGCTCACCACTTACTCAATCCCTGGAACGACAACAAGAAAGTCCAGATCAGCAGAGACGGGCAGGTATGCAGTGGCATTTAATATTTGTCTTCTGCTTTTCTTTTTGTTTTGCTTTGCTGTTATTCGATGGTTTGAGGAGGAGACATAAGAGTACAGAATGTGTGTTCCATACGCACACAGGAGATGGTTCCGATGTGTGGAAGAGCTAGTGAACACCTGCTTGCACAGGTGTTTGACAGAGCTCATAGCTTTTTTTAACATTTTGTAACCCGGGCTTCTCTCTGCCATTGCGTACATATAAAATCTTTCATAAGTTACTTCGCGGAGGCTCCTGTTGCCTTACTAATGGGAGATTTGCTCAAAACCGAGTGTAATTCTGAAGTAATTTCACCAAAGTCTAAGGATAACAACAGTATCTGACTTCTTTGTGCTTTAACTAATTATATAACATAAATAACAGCCTTTTTATATTTTTGTGGCTTGTTTTATTTCTGTTGCATTTGCTTGGGTTTTATCATGATAGCTGCTCACAGGCATTTTGAACTAGTTAAGGGGATGGGAATTACCATATATATGGACCACAGTGCTAGCTGCTGTATATGAAGTAGTTTAATTAAATGCATGTTGAGTTATTAGCCCAGTTTTAGTCGGGAGAAACAGGAGAAATTTTTCTAAGGTCACACAGCTAATAATTTATTTAAACTAGTGTGACTCAGTTTAAATCACCATACGTAAAGTGTTCAGGTTCTTTTTAAATGCACATCATATCACAAGAGGACTATAAATGACATTCTTTTCAGTTGTATCAGAATATTTTAATTTTTATTTTATAATAAGGATTTTGAAATAAGTCTAATTCCTAAGATAAGAATATCATATACTCTCGATGATTTCTTTAAAACCCCCAAACATCTAATATGCTAGGTTTCATAGTAAACCTTTGAAAGCTGAAGCCGAGTGCTGTTGGCAAATCCCCATTAAAAATGAAATTCGCTATTTCCGGATAGAAGTTCCAGGAGAACTCTGTGGAAATTACCATTTTGTCACACATTGTTGCCATATTCGCAGGCTAACTCTAATCTTGAAGTCTGGAAGTGAGCTTCACAGACCTGAACACAGAGAATCAGAGCAATACATGCCATGTGATTTTATCATGTTCTCGTAGAAAAATGAAATTGAATGGACTTGTCCTACATTTTTATCAGCATAGGTTTTGGTGATTTAAAACATTCAGTCTAGTTCCTTTCATGTTTATTCTGACTTCTGCTTTATCTAGGAACTAGAGCCTCAGGTTGGCGAACAGTTGCTGCAGCTATGGGAACGCCTTCCCCTGGGAGACAAAACCGCAGCCGACTGACACTCAGGTTATCCGCTCCTTGACTTTGAGTATTGGCAGTATTTGTGATCACTAAGGACGTCTTTCAAATTATTTATCTTTTTTTTTTTTTTTTTACTCTTTTAGAGCTCTTAGCTACAGGAGAACACCGTACCTATTTAAAGCCACCGAATGCACTGACTTCTAAAAACTGAGGTGGAGATGTTTGTTAGGAGTGGATGGGCTTTTCTGGTTGAGAGTTTCTCTTAAGACCCACCATCTTCATAAAAAAGAGAAAAGGGTAATTTACATTTTTATAGTGATCGTAAAGAATGATTATGTCATGTTTGTTAATTATATGTTTATAAGTGAATAAAATAGTAGTAGTTTCATTGTTTGGCACAACAGTCGTTGTTTGAACCATACTTAATTTTGAAGTTAAACATTTCATTTGTTGAAAACACTGATCTATGACTCTTAATTGACCTATGATTTTTTTTGTAATGCAAAGTAAATTGTTTCCTTTTAAGAAAAAGGCCTGAATGTGTCAGTACACCTGAGCACCATTTTAGAACCATCAACTCTTAAGGTTTGTTGTTAAAAAACAAGCAAACAACCCAATTCTAAAAATGCCCCTTTTGAAAATAGTGTATGCTGATTAAGAACTATTCATTCTGCCATTTTAAACCTGAGATACATGAAGAAAAAACGGAGTGATGTTCTTTTTCTTTGATTATGAAGTACCGTAACATCTGAAGGAAATGAGAGAGTTCCTCCCTCCCTGTCTTTGCTCAGATCAGATTTAGTGCTTAGTCTTATTCCTGGTCCTCCTGCCTCTTAACCCAGTGTGTTGCATACCCGTCTCTTCCTCCCGTGTTACAGCCTTCACACCTCTCTTAAGTGAGTGCTGTAATTATGTCCTCTTCGTTTTGGCTAGAGAAGCTTGATTTAGACAAGTTAAAAATGGAAACAAATGAAACATGTTAAAAAAAAAGTGCCCAACAGTTAGTGAGAGCTTGGTTGGTGTATGTCTTTCAAACTAAGGTCCACAGCACCACAATTCTGAACACCTTCTATTTGTTTTCTAGTACTTTCCATCCTACTTACATTTTTGGATTTCTTATTTTTTTGCATTTATGGTTTAACAAATGGGGGGTAATTTTTTATAAACCTGTGTAGTGCCAACTGTCCTATTTTTTTTTTTTTGTCATCTCAGGATTATTTGATAACTTTACCACCACTGTCTATAAAGTTTCCCTGGAGGCTTTTTGAAGGGAAATAAAGGTACAGGGAGAAATGAAGGAAATGTCTTGGTTATTGAGCTTTAAATAGAGCAGCTTTGATAGCACGTCTCATGATATATTTGGGTTATTGCTGCATGAAGAAAAACCGGCCTGAATCTAATTTAAAGACAAGAAGACGACTCCTCTAAGTTTTTGGCTTCTGCATTTGAGAACAAAGAAGTGAAAAGTTAGGGTCACCATAAGATCTTGAAAATCCTCCTTTCTCTTGGAAAGTGTTGTATGTTGGCATAGTAGCTTAGAACGGCAGCTGTGATTTTTGCCTATTTTTGTAGTTACTGGTTTTTGTTTGTTTTATACTTTGAGAGATACACCTGTAAATTGAGCCTATATGAATTATGTTCTGCTGTATGTGTATTACAGTTCTTTTCCTATTACAGAAACTTGTGTTTTTTTTTTGATAATGTATATACACTTTGTTGAGGTATATATTTAGCAGTTTACGGTGTTCTAAATTTGTAAGTGAGGACTTTTAAAAAAAATAAAACTTGTTTTAATTTCCTTCTGTTTTCTAATATCTAGCTCTGTATGTAAATGATGGGTTTGTTGATATTTAAAATGAACACAATTTAAATGTAATTAAAATGCTGTTTTTGGAAGAGATGAACTTTAAATACACTCATTAAATGAAATTCTGTTAAAATATCTAGATCTTGTTATTTCTGACCCTCTGTAATAGGGCTAAGGTAACAATGACCAACAATATCCCTTGAGATATTAGGGAATTTCAAACACCTTGAAGAATACTAAATTGATAGAGAAGGTGATTATTTCATATCCGTATCTCCTCCTTGAAAAAATTTGCCTTATTACCATAAGGGAAGGAAAAAAAACACAAGACACTTGTTCAATAGGAAATCTTTTAAATGTGTTCCCTGTCAGGACACTGGATCTTGGTAATGTGCCCTTTTATCCACTGCACACCCCAGCCTTATTCTACCAATTACAGCAAAGCTTGCCAGCGAGGGAAGCACAGTCTCAAATGCATACTTCGAGAAAAGACCAATTCATTTAAGACTTTGTCTTCAGACATAGAAAGTCTTATTTCACCATAGAAAGCCTTATTTCCTGCAACAGGGGAAGTCTGGAGGACCAAGTCAAATGAGCTTCACCTCTGAGTCAACACCGGGGCACAAATCCTGCCTCTGAACTTGTCATTGACAGGTGATGACGCCTTCCGGTCTGTGAGCTTCCCACAGCACACATGCTCACTGCGCTCCAGAACCTTCCGCAGCTCCTCTCCACGCAGAGGCCCACCACACAGTGCACTCACGTCTGCCCAGGGCCCCTGGGCGTGCCTCGGTCTTTGCAGCCAAGGCTGAAATTTCCACTTGGCTGTCTCATAAAATCACAAACGCTGCATATTGAAAATGGAACAACCGTTCTTTCCCATAGCCTGCTCCACCTAAAACTACTCTCTTCAGCGGCCCCCGTTTCCATCCCTTGTGGTTGCTCAAGGCCAGAAAACTTGTAGTCATCCCTGATGTCTTTCCTTCTCTCAGTCTCCTCCAGCAGAGAATCTCCTCGGGTCTACCTTCAAAATAGTCCTAAACCCCAACTGTTTCTCCCCACATCTGTCACAAGCACTCTGGACTGAGCCATAGTCCTTACCTGGGTTACTAACATCGCTCCCAGTCTGTTTTCCACACAGAAACTGGTGATCCTTTTATTATTTTATTTTTTTTTAAAAGATTTTACTTAAATTTGACAGTGAGAAAGCACAAGCAGGGGGAGCAGCAGAGGGAGAGGGAGAAGCAGGCTCCGTCCGTGGCAGGGAGCCCGATGTGGGACTCGATCCCGAGACCCTGAGACCACAACGGGAGCCGGAGGCACACGCTGAATTGACTGAGCCACCCAGGCACCCCCTGGTGATCCTTTTAAAAGTTTGCATTACTTGGCTGCTCAGAACCCTGCAGTGGCCCCCCACTTCTCCCAGGAGCCAAAGTCCTTACAATGGCACCAACACGACGTGATCCAGTCCCCCGTTATATCTCTGGCTGTCTCGCCTCTCCTCTGCTTACTCCACTCTAGCCACACCAGCCTCCCCACTGTTCCTTGAATATCCTAGGCCTGTTCCAGCCCAGAGACGTGAGTGAGCTGTTGACTCTGCCTGGAATGCTCTTCCCAGAATATCCGTGTGGCCAACTGGTTGTCACCATGTAGTGTTAACTCTGCTGTCAAGTTTTCTGTAAGGCTTATTTAACTTTTAGAAGTAACATACAGTAAAGCCAACTTTTTTTAGATGTGCAACTCTGAATTTTGACACCAACACAGATTTAGGAACTTCCACCTCCATTAGGCGCCGGCTCCATCACCCTCAAAACGTCCTCGTGCCACCTATCCCTGTGTAGTAACAGCTTCCTCTCACCGCTCATGCTGTCCCACCACAGATCTATTCTCTGACATGCTAGTTTTCTCCCTTTGAGAACATCAGATAGGTAGAATCCTACAGTATGTAACCTTGTGGGGCTGGCTTCTGCCACTCAGCATAAGGCCTTTGAGACTGATCCAGGCTGTGTATCTCAAAGTCCATTTCCTATTCCTGCCAAGTAATAGTCCATCGTATCGAATGTGCCACATTTTTTGGGAAGCCATTTACCTGTCGGTTATACACACGTGCGATTGTATTTGGAACCGCTAACCGTTTGTGCACAGGTTTTTGGGCAGAAATATGTTTCCGTTGGTTGAGCAAATAACCAGGACTGGAATCGCCAAATCATATGGTAAGTGTATGTTTTATAAGAAACTGCCGAACTATTATCCAGAGTGGCTCTACCAGTTTGCATCCCTATCAGCAGTGCTTCAGCGTTCCAGCCGACAGCACTTACTATGGTCAGTATCCTCTTTTTTCTCTTTTAAGTTGAAAATGCACATCAATTTTATGAAATTGCTCCTAAATTCCACTGAAGAATAGTATAACTAACTAGTACTACAAAATGTCTGTTCCGCATGTTATTTTGTCGTATTTGGTACAATAACTTCATTAATATAAATACACTGTAATTGATCAGTTTAAACTGAGAGACCTGCTAGAGGTAATCCAATGTATCTTATCTAAGAGGGATATGTTCATAAGCTTTCTTCATTCCTTGTTATTAGTTTTTTCATCATGATGAGTGTATTCCTTAATCCCCATCACCTATTTCCCCCTTCTCCCACCACTTCCTTGCTGGTAACCATCAGTTTGTTCTCTGCAGTTTAAGAGTCTGTTTCTTGGTTTGTCTCTCTCTTACTTCCTTTGCTTGTGTGTCCTACTTCCTAAATTCCATATATGAATGAGATCATAAGGTATTTTTCTTTCTCTGGCAGGCTTATTTTGTTGTGTTTTATAGTCTTTAGCTCTACCCATGTTGTTGCCAATGGCAAGATTTCATTCTTTTTTATGTCAGAATGCACCAGTTTGCATTCCCACCAACGGTGCGTGAGGGTTCCTTTTTCTCCACATCCTCGCCAACATCTGTTGTTTCCTGTGTTTTTGATTTTAGCCATTCTATTGTCAATATCTTTTGTTTTTTATCATTCTTTTAGATGTGCCGTAGGATCTGATCATGGTTTTAGGTTGTAGCTCTCTAATGTCTCCTAATGTTGCTCATCTGTTCATGGGCTTGTTATGTCACTCAGTCTGTTCAGGCTGCTCTAACAAAATACCACAGACTTACACAGGCTTACAAACCACAGAAATTTGTTTCTGACAGTTCTGGAGTCTGGAAGTCCAAGATCAGGGTGTTGCCATGGTCAGGTTCTGGGGATAGCCATCTTCTCAGTTGCGGACTTCTGGCTTCTCGTTGTGTCCTTGCATGGTGGAAGGGGACACGAAATTCAGTGTATAGCAGTCAACCATTTATCCTCTTTGGTGAAGTGTCTCTCCAAGCGATCTGACCATGTAAAAATTAAGTCCATTGTTTTCTTACTGTTGAGCTTTGAGTTCATTATATACATTACCCCCCCTTTATGTACAGGGCTACGTTCTAATACCCGCTGTGGATGCCTGAAACCATGGATAGTACTGAACCCTATATACTGTGTTTTTTTCTTTCCTCTACATAGACACCCATGATAAAGTTTAATTTTTAAATTGGGCATAGTAAGAGATTAACAGCAACTAATAAAATAGAACAGTTATGGGGCGTCTGGGTGGCTTAGTGGGTTAAGCCTCTTCCTTTAGCTCAGGTCATGATCTCAGGGTCCTGGGATCAAGCCCCCACATTGGGCTTTCTGCTCAGCGGGGAGCCTGCTTCCCTCTCTCTCCGTCTGCCTCTCTGCCTACTTGTGATCTCTGTCTGTCAAATAAATAAAATATTAAAAAAAATAGAACAGTTATGACATATACTGTATTAAAGGTCATGTGAATGTGGTCTATCTCAACATACCTTATTGTACTGTACTCACCCCGTGATCACGTGAGATGAGACAATGCGTACACAATGAGATGAAGTGAAGGGAATGATGTAGGCATTGTGTCGTAGCATTCGGCGATGGCTGACCTGATGATACCTGAGAAGGAGGATCATCTACCTCCTTCCAGATTGAGAGTGACTGTGGGTACTTGAAACCTTGGATAGGGAGGGCTGCTGTATTCGGAGTCCAGGTTTTTTGTCAGTTATGTGATTTGCAAATATTTTTTCTCTGCCATTAGCTTGTCTTTTCATTCTCTTCCCAGTAATTTTTGAAATTTTTTTGGTGGGTTTACGGCTTTTTTTTTTTTCTGTAGTTTTAAATTTTTTAAATTGACAAGTTGCCAATTTTTTTCTCTTATGGATTGTGATTTTGGTGTCATGTCTAAGAATTCTTTGCTTTATTCCCAGTCAGGAAGGTTTTCTTCTGTTTCTTCCTAAAAGTTCTGTAATTTTATATTTTTATTTTTATTTTTATTTTTTTTTTTAATTTTTTTTTTAGGATTTTATTTATTTATTTGACAGAGAGAGATCACAAGCAGATGAAGAGGCAGGCAGAGAGAGAGGAGGAAGCAGGCTCCCTGCTGAGCAGAGAGCCCGATGCGGGGCTCGATCCCAGGACCCTGGGATCACGACCTGAGCCGAAGGCAGAGGCTTTAACCCACTGAGCCACCCAGGTGCCCCAGTAATTTTATATTTTTAGATTCATGATTCATTTTGAGTTAATTTTTGTCTAAGTTGTGATATTTAGGTTGAGGTTCATTTTTATGCATGTAGATATGCAGTAGGTCTAACACCATTGTTGAAAAGAGTGCCCCTTATTGAACTGTTTTTGTACCTTTGTGAAAAATCAGTTTGGCATGTTTGTTTGGCTCTGTGTCTGGACTCTGTTATGTTCTATTGAACTCTGTATCTGTCCCTTCACCAACAACGTAGTCTTGATTATTAGTGTTTTAGAGCAACTTTTAAAAAATTGGATAGTGAAGACTTTCACTTTTTAAGAATTTTTTTATTTGCTTAATCTCTATATCCAATTTGAGACTCAAACTCATGACACCAAGATCAAGAGTCACACGCTCTTTTGAGGGAGTCAGCCAGGAGCCCCTAGAAGTTGACTTCTAACTAAAATGAAGTAACATGGACCAGATTTACTTTCTTCCCTGAAACAACATATATATAAATGCATGGAACACTGGTTTTCAAAACACTGGTCATCAGGCAGTGAAGGACAGTAATCCCTGAGAGATGAGAAACAAAGAGACCTGCCCAAACCTACTGCCTTGTGAGATATCTAGGCCATGACACAGGGAGGGGGAGGGGAGTTGAAGCAGAACTTGACAGCGTCCAGAGCTGAGGCAACACAGTTGAGAGTGGGGAAACCAAACAGCTAGAATTCATAGAACAGAATACCAAAGGGAGAACTGCATACAGAGAGAACCCCACAGATGCGTAGACAGTATCCCTGGAATATTCAGCAGAGTGCTGATGCATGCATGCGTGTGCAGAAATGGTCAGGAAGGGCGCCTGGGTGGCTCAGTGGGTTAAGCCGCTGCCTTCGGCTCAGGTCATAATCTCAGGGTCCTGGGATCGAGTCCCGCATTGGGCTCTCTGCTCAGCAGGGAGCCTGCTCCCCTCTCTCCCCCTCTCTCTGCCTGCCTCTCTGTCTACTGTGATCTCTCTCTGTCAAATAAATAAATAAAATCTTTAAAAAAAAAAAAAAAAAAAAAAAAAAAAAAAAAAAAGAAATGGTCAGGAAAAGAACCATTTGAAAGGATTAAAGGGAATAGTACCTGTTCCCACCAGCTAGACTTGTAAAAATCCAAAAGAAGGCAGGAAAGAGAAAAAAGAAAAAACAAATTGAAATAACAAATAGAAACAAAAAAAAGAACAAAAATAAAATAAGTAGCAAGATGATAGACTCACATCTAATAGAATCAATAATCATATTAAATGTCTAAAAATCCCAACTAAAGGGCAACTGGCTGGCTCAGTTGGTGGAGTGTGCAACTCTTGATCTCCAAATCTCCGGGTCATGGGTTTGAGCCCCACATTGGGTGTAGAGATTTTTTTCCTTTCTTTCTTTCTTTCTTTCTTTCTTTCTTTCTTTCTTTCTTTCTTTCTTTCTTTCTTTTTTTAAAGATTTTATTTATTTATTTGACAGAGAAAGACATAGAGAGAGAACAGAAGCAGGGGGAGTGAGAGAGGAAGAAGCAGACTTCCCACCAAGCAGGGAGCCCAATGTGGGGCTCTGTCCCAAGACCCTGGGATCATGACCTGAGCCAAAGGCAGATGTTTAATGACTGAGCCACCCAGGCACCCCAGGCATAGAGATTTCTTAAATAAATTATAAAAAATTTAAAAATACCAATTAAAAATCCCAATTATTGTTAGGTAGAATGAAAAAAATCAAGACTCAGTTACATGATGCCTATAAGAAAGATACTTAAATATGAAAGCACAAATGAAAGTTAAAAAAAATATAAGGAGTTACCCTTGCTAGCATTAATGGAAAAAAAAAACCAAACTTCTGGCTATATTAATATCAGGCAAAAGAGAATTCAGAGCAAAGAATATAATCAGGGATAAAAACTGTCATTTAGTTGTAATAAAAGGGTCAATGCATACAATAATCCTGAGATCATGACTTGAGCCGAAGGCAGAGGCTTTAACCCACTGAGCCACCCAGGCACCCCAGCATATAATAATCCTAAATACATAGGCACCTATAAAAAAATTTCAAAATACTTAAGTAAAAATTGATAGAACTGAAAGGAAAAAATATGCATAAGTCCACAATTATTGCCAGAGAATTCAATACTCTCTCTCCCACTCTGCCCTTTCTCTCAACTTGTGTGTGCTCTCTCTCTCAAAATAAATAAAATCTTTTAAAAAACCTCAATACACTTTTTAAAAAGGTTTTTTTTGGGGCACCTAGGTGGCTCAGTGGGTTAAGCCTCTGCCTTCGGCTCAGGTTATGCCCTCAGGGTCCTGGGATGGAGCCCCGCATCCCACTCTCTGCTTAGCGGAGCCCGCTTCCCCCCTCTCTCTGCCTGCCTCTCTGTCAAATAAATGAATTTCTTTTAGATTTTTATTCATTGATTAGAGAGAGAGCACAAGCACAAGCAAGGGGGAAAGGCAGGGAGAGGTTATTTGCTTACACATATTATTGCAACAAAGAATTGTAAGTTAAAATGAAAACAATACCATTTATAATAACATAAAATATATCAAATACCTAGGACTAATAGCTGACAGAAGATGTAAAAGGCTTATAGAAATACAAAATACTGCTGAGAGAAATTAAAGCAGACCTAAACAAAGATTAACCTTGTTCATGGATTAGAAGACTCATTACTGTTAAGTTGTAAATTCTCCCCAATCCCAGTCAAAACCCCAGCGCCCTTTTTCTGTAGACACTGACAAAGTGATTCCAAAATTCATATGGAAATGCTAAGGATCTAGAATAGCCAAAATACCTCTGAAAAAGTACTGGTTTGGAGGGCTCACACTACTTGATTTCAATACTTACAAAGTCATGGACCACAAAACAACTTGATATTGGCATAAAGATAGACAAATAGATCAGTGGAGCATAACGGAGAGTTCAGAAGTGACTCCATCATCTATGGACAATTGAATTTTTTTTAAAAAATTCCATTTATTTATTTGAGAGAGAGTCAGTGAGAGAGAACATGAGAGGGGAGAAGGTCAGAGGGAGAAGCAGACTCCCCATGGAGCTGGGAGCCCGATGCGGGCGGGACTCGATGCGGGGACTCCAGGATCATGACCAGAGCCGAAGGCAGTTGCCCAACCAACTGAGCCACCCAGGCGCCCGGACAATTGAATTTTTTTTTTAAAACAAGAACATAAAGGCAATGTGATGGAGGAAGCCTAGTCCTTCCCAGAGATGGTGATGGAACAATAGGCTCTCCCTATGCGAAATAATGAACTCAGATCTCTGTCTCATGAGGTACTAACATTAATTCCTAATACATCATAGGCTTAAATGTAAGAACAACAGCTGTGGAACTTCTAGGAGAAAACAGGAGAAAATCTTACCTGGGCTTATGCAGAGATTTCTCAGATCCACTATCTCTAAAAGAGCAAAAAGGTAAATTCGGCTTCATCAAAATTTAAAAACTTACGTGCTTCAAAAGACACTGAAGAGAATGAAAACACAAGCCATCCACTGCAGGAGGCTATTTGGAAGGCATGTAGTCAATAAACCATTCGCATCCAGAATACCTAAAACAATTCTCAAACCTCTACAGTAAGGAAAAAAAAAAAACCCCTAGTTTAAAAAATTGGGCCATTTGAACAGATATTTCCCCAAAGAAGTTAGAAGACAAGTAAGTACATGAAATAATGCTCAGCACCAATAGTCATTAGGCAAAGGCAAGCTAAAACCCACGACGAGATACCACTGCGTATCTGTCAGAACAGCTAGCGTGAGAAAGACTGCCCGTGCCAAGTGTTGACAAGGATACCCAGCACCTGGACTTCCCACCCACAGAAGGTGGGAATGTAGTATGATAGAACCACTTTAGAAAGTAGCTGGACACTTTCTGAAAAAGTTAAGCATATACTTAACCACTTGCCACTCCTCAGTACCGACTTAGTTTTTTCCTGATTTGCATATTTTCATTGTAGTGATCCTATTCCTTGTTTTCATGTCCTGCCTCCTCCTTCACAGACTATACACTTCTTGGGGGTGGAGAAGCTTTCAATTTCAATAGACTGGGTTTCTTGAACAATGTCCCGGAGGCATTTAATACACAACTGTTTAAGAAATTAGAGGAATAAAGAAAATAACAATGAAAAAATTTCATGATTGACTATGAATTTTACTTAGTTTCTTTTTAGTATGGTGTAATATTTTAGTCTATTTATTTTCATTTAAAATTATAAGATAATGTTTCCCCCATGCTATTGCAGATTGACTTCCTGATTCATTCATAGTAATGGATATATGATATTTAATAAATTTCATGTATTATAATAAAATCTATAATTTTATTTTTTTATTATAAATAATATTATTGCAAACATTTTCTTATTCTAAATAATCTCATTAGGACAGATACCCAGGAATGATATTACTAGATGAAAGGGTATGGGCAATTTTATTACATTATTTGAAAGTATACTTAGCTACTAGTGGAGCATATGCTTAATATGCTTAATTATGCTTAATAGCATATGCTATTAAGCGGCGTGATTTGGGTATAGAAATGGTTGTAGCTACACCTGGGTCAATTTTAATAATTTATTTTTATTTATTATTTAGAAGTTTTTTAGCTTTATTTATTTTAAATTTTATTGTTTTAGAGAGAGAGTGCATTGAGGGGGGGTTCTGGGGAAAGATCAGAGGGGGAGGGAGAAGGAGAATCCCAAGAAAGCTCCATGCTCGGCGTGAGCCTGGCGTAGGGCTCTATCCCATGATTCTGAGATCATGACCTGAGCCGAAATCAAGAGTCAGATGCTTCATCGACTGACTCACCTAGGCACCCCAAAATTTATTTTTAAATGAGGAAAATAATCTTTATATATTTTTTCAACTTTTAAATTTTTATTTTTTTTTAAAGTAGGCTCCACACTGTATGGGGAGCTCCAACTCGGGACCCAAACTCATCTGCGAGTTCAAGACCTGAGCTGAGATCAAGAGTCAGGTGCTTAACCAACTGAGCCACCCAGGTGCCCCAGGAAAATAACCTTTAAAAAAAATTGGACCTCTTATCTTTGGGTTTAAAAAACACACACCCATTTTAAATGCTGGTGGTTCTTTCTCTTCCCTGTGGCAATAATTTTTAAAAAACAATTCCATAGTTACAATTTATTTTTTTCTAAGAACAGGTTTCATCCACTCTTAATATATCCTGGCTAACTATCAGAAACCCTTATGTGAGTATGTAAATATGTAAAATACTCTGTCTTGTTTCAAAAAGGATTTGAGATTGTATTAAATTCTGGTGTGAAATGTTGGGGAGAATAACAACACAAGAAATGATTTCTTGGAGGACGGTATAAACAGCATAGTGTAGGGTCCTCTGGTGAGGAAGGGCACCTATAATGGGCCAATACTTGGATCATCTTTAGAGATGTGGTTCATGGAATTTTTTTTTTTTTTTTTTTACATTTTGAGGCAGGCGTGCAGAGAGAGAATCTTTTTTTTTTTTTAAGATTTTATTTATTTATTTGACAGAGATCACAAGTAGGCAGAGAGGCAGGCAGAGAGAGAGAGGGGGGAGCAGTCTCCCTGCTGCACAGGGAGCCTGATGCGGGGCTCGATCCCATGACTCTGGGATCATGACCTGAGCTGAAGGCAGAGGCTTTAACCTACTGAGCCACCCAGGCACCCCCAGAGAGAGAATCTTAAGCAGACTCCATGCTCAGCACGGAGCCCGACATGGGGCTGTATTTCACAACCCTGAGATCATGACCTGAGCTGAAATCAAGAGTGGGTCACTCAACCAACTGAGCCACCCATGTGCCCCATTTTCTGGAAATTTTAATTAGTTTTTGGTCTTCTGTTTTAAGTAAAAGTGCTATTAAGTACACGATAAAATATGTTGCATTGGGGAAGAGTTACTTTGCTGGTCACCCTTATGAACTGGGCATGTGTATCAGTCACAAACTTTGGTGTTACTTAATTGCAGGTAACACATTCTGACTTTAAGTGGTAAAGGGATTTATTGGAAAGGTGCGAAACAGTTCCCAGAATTGATGGGATTGAAGAACCAGGTACGGAAATAGGCAGGGGGAGATGGAATGAGAGCCAGGGAAAGGCTGGGTCGGGACCTTGCCCCTGGCGTTGCTGCTGCTGCACCCTGCCGACGCTGGATTCTCATCTCTTTTTCAGCAGTTTTCCAGCCTCTCCTGTATCTTTGTCACACTCTCTGAAGAATCAAGGTTGGTGGGAGCAAATGACTGGCCAAGTGGGTACCCTTCCTGTTAGACAGTAGGACAGGGAAGGTTCCACGGGCAGGAAAGGGGAGGGGTCCCTGGCTGGCTCAGTTGGTAGAGCTTGTGACCCTTGATCTCCAGGTTGTGAGTTGGAGCCTACTAAAAAAAAAAAAAAAGGGTCTGACCTCTTCAGCCTCCCACCAGTTGTAAAACAATAAAGTATCCCCTCAAATAGAAAAGACGTTTGGGTTAGGATTAGGTTAAAACAGAAAGTCATGAATCTGTTATATGTATTGATTCCTGATGATTAGAGGATCATTTTTCATTTTTCATTTTTCTAATAACGTTTACAGTTATTAGAACCACGTGGGATTGGGGAGGGCTGGGGAAGGCCACATAGTCCCTGAAATTATACACAGAATTTTGGTATGAGTGCCTTCTGCATTGTTGGGTGGCAGGAGGACCCATAACCTTTGATAGCTTCTGCAGGAGGCCCACAGTCTACAAAAAGTTAAGAAATCCTAACTGGAATGTTCTTCATAAACTTTCTTACTGGGAAATTTCAGTTCATTTGTATTAACAGTCGCTGGTATTACTACATTCTGCCGCTAGATGGCGCTGTGACGCACCTTTTCAAGCACCAATCACAAGGTTCATTGATTTATCGAGTGAAAAAGCATCCTGGTTTAAATAAATGGCAAGTTCTTGAGTTCATCTTAAGTTGGAAGGAACTTCCGAAATCACCTAGTTCCATCTCATTGTTTTACAGATAGACACCCTGATGAGTTTGACTGGGTGGGACCAGACCTTTGGAAAAGTCAAAAGGATGCTCTGAGCGGTAGAAGGTGGTGGGGGAGAGGGTGGGATTCAGGGGGGTGGGGGGTTGTTGGGGGGAGAGCTGGGGCTCTCCTCCTACCAAGCTGTACTTGAAGGCTGTGCCTCTGGTCTCTGGAGGTCTGGGGGTAGTGCGCCTTGTGGGCTTTAGAGTCTTTCCTGCTGAGACATTTGTTTATTTCACTTACAGTCACGACGTGAAGTGTGGTCCTTCTTCCCTGCCAGAGGGTGGTATTGCTGAGAAAGGCTTTACTTAGTTAGGGAGGGAAGTTGTACCAGTCCCACGCCCTTCCCTGGTTGGCTTTAGACATAGCTCACAACTATGTGCATTGTGTTCCTTCTAGAGCCAATGGTGACCCTATAAAAATATATGTTAAGCAGTATCGATGACACAAAAGGGACATGCTAGGTTGAGTGGAGGGTTTTATAGTTAACGGTTTTTAGGCATTTACATAATAGTTGAACATTGACATTTTTATTGTGTATATATATATATATAGAGAGAGAGAGAGAGAGAGATTATTTGTCACAGAGAGAGAGCAAGCACTAGCAGGGGGAGAAGCAGTTTCCCCGCAAGGAATCTGATGTGGGACTTGATCACAGAACCCTGGGATCATGACCTGAGCCAAAGGCAGATGCTTAACTGACTGAGCCACCCAGGTGTGTCTATATGTGTGTTTTAAAACACTCTCACAAGAATCCATTACTTCCTGCTTGTCACAATTTCTGTGATGAACACAATGATTAGTTACTCAACTGCCCCATGGGGAAGGAAGAACTTTCTCCCCCAGTACTGGGTGGGCTGCGGGCAGAGGCCCTCAGCTGTCAGAGACTCACAGGTGTTGTTCCTCCTGAAGAGAGCTGCCTTGCCCAAGTCATGTCCCCTTCCTGGGGTGGCCCATCTCTAGTGGCTGATTGATGTTTGGGTCATAAAGGTTCAGCCTTCCCGTCCCAACTCCGGACAACTGAGAAGAGTCATCCCACCCTCAAGACTTCCCTGAGGGAGGACAGAGAGCACCAGGGACACTATGGTGGCTTGTCTTCTCCTTCTGCCAACTCTGCTTCCCTGCTTCCCCCTTTCTGGTGTCTGCCACTAAAACACTCCCACATGCCATTCTCCTCCTCAGAGTCGGACCCAACCTGTTGATATCTGGTACCAGAAGTAATTCCAAAATGCAGATGCTGGGAGAAGATTTTGGATCTGGATCATGCATGAATGGCTTGACTGTGAGGACTCCCATCAGCAGTGGCGAGTGGGGTGCAGAGGTACAGACGGCACGAGGTACAGATGCGATTGTTGAAATTTTTGACCCTGCGTGGATCACGTGACCACTTCCTCACTGTGGACTGGGTGAGAAGGGGCCTGACCTGGGTTGTGTACTTGGCCACCAGGGATAGGCAGGACATCGTGATGGAGATTCCGTAGAACCGCATGGGGGAGGGTGGGAGTTCACCAAAGAAAAGGAAGACATGGTGTCCAGTGCAGTTGCTAAAGTCCTTATTTCGGCCCACAAGGCTCTACTCCACCAGGCCTTTCTAAACTTCCTGTCCTTCCACTGTCCCCCCCGCCACCCCCCCCAACAGGCAATGCTAGCCTTCTCGCTGTTCCTTAAATAAGTGGAGCATTTAGTTCCTGCCTTGGGGTCTGTGCAAGGCCTTTCTCTTTGCTTGGGAAGCTCTCTACTCACCTTACTATGATCACTCCCTCACTCCATTGGTGTCTCTGCTCAGTGACATTGGTGTCACTTACTTAGAGAGGTCTTCCCAGACCACTTCTGGAGTCATTTGGTTCATCTTACCCTTTACCAGCTTAATTTTCTTTATATCATCAAATTGCACTTGGCCTGAAAACTTTTTTCTTATTAACATATAATGTATTATTAGCCCCAGGGGTACAGGTCTGTGAATCACCAGGCTTATACATTTCACAGCACTCACCATAGCACATACCCTCCCCAGTGTCCATCACCCAGCCACCCTATCCCTACCATCTCCTCCCCTCCAGCAACCCTCAGTTTGTTTTGTGAGATTAAGAAGTCTCTTATGATTTGTCTTCCTCCCAATCCCATCTTGTTTCATTTTTTCCCTCCCTACCCCCCATGATCCCCTGCCCTGCCTCTCAAATTCCTCATATCAGAGAGATCGTATGATAATTATCTTTCTCTGATTGACTTATTTCACTCAGCATAATACCCTCTAGTTCCAACCACGTCATTGCAAATGGCAAGATTTTGGTTTTTTGATGGCTGCATAGTATTCCATTGTATATAGATATCACATCTTCTTTATCCACTCATCTGTTGGTGGACATCTATGTCTATGTTCTTTCCATAGTTTGGCTATTGTGGACATTGCTGCTATAAACATTCGGGTGCACGTGCCCCTTCGGATCACATTTGTATCTTTAGGGTAAATACCCAGTAGTGTGATTGCTGGGTCGTAAGGTAGCTCTATTTTCAACTTTTTGAGGAACCTCCATGCTGTTTTCCAGAGTGGCTATACCAGCTTGCATTCCCACCAACAGTGTAGGAGGGTTTCCCTTCTCCACATCCTCGCCAACATCCATCATTTCCTGACTGGTTTATTTTAGCCATTCTGACTGGTGTGAGGTGGTATCTCATTGTGGTTTTGATTTGTATTTCCCTGGTGCCGAGTGATGTGGAGCACTTTTTCATGTGTCTGTTGGCCATCTGGATGTCTTCTTTGCAGAAATGTCTGCTCATGTCTTCTGCCCATTTCTTGATTGAATTATTTGTTCTTTGTGTGTTGAGTTTGAAAAGTTTTTTATAGACTAACCCTTTATCTGATATGTCTTTGCGAATATCTTCTCCCATTCTGTTGGTTGTCTTTTGGTTCTGTTGACTGTTTCCTTTGATGTGCAGAGGTTGAAATTGTTTTTGATCATTGCTTTGTATCAGCCACTTGAAGATGAGCTCCTAGAACAAGCATTGTGCCTTTTTTCATCACTGTAGCAGTGCTCCTGAGAATAGGGCTTGGCCTATAGTAGGTGCTGGGTAGTGATTACTGAATGGATGGAGATAAAGTGCAGATGGTAACACAGAGAGGCAAAGTAGGGAAATTAACCTGTTTTGACTAAAGAAAGCGATGATAAGGGCTTCCCGGAGGAGGCGGCATTTGAGTTGGATGCGGAGGGTTGGATAACATCAACAGGCAGAAATGGAAAAGTTCAGGGAGAAGGATGTTTGTGGGCCCTAGAGAGGAGTGAGTAGCCCATTGTATCAAGGGTTATGATGTAGTCTGGTGACTCAGACCACGTGGTCTTGGGGCTGGTTCATAGTGTGGTCTAGGTTCCACTGATAAGCAGTGTCTAACTATGGAATTCAAGCTCAGAAATTCATTTCTTGCTAGGTGGCATGCAAACCACCCATTTGTGTTTCCTGCTCACAGTTCAAACTAATTTACCTACCTGTTCACCACACCATTGTGGATACTTATGCATAGTATGTTCAAGTTGAGTAGTTATTCTTCCCTGGAGTGTGCCTGGGTGGCTCAGTGGGTTAAGCCTCTGCCTTTGGCTCAGGTCATGGTCTCAGGGTTCTGGGGTCAAGCCCTGCATCGGGCTCTCTGCTCAGCGGGAAGCCTGCTTCCCTGTCTCTCTGCCTGCCTCTCTGTCTACTTGTGTTCTCTGTCTGTCAAATAAGTAAATAAAAAAAATAGTTACCCTTCCCTGCTATTTCCGTGTTCCTGCAGGGTCCTAGCACAATGCAGAGAAGACCAGTATTCCTGGCAAGATGGTGGTCAAGAGGGAGCAAGTGACATGATTTCTTAAGTCTGTCAGAGGTTCACACTTGAACAAGGTTTAGGTAAGTCCTCTCAACAATGACTATCAGAAGAGGTTTCAGGTGTTTTCATGTTTGTGTCTTTTCTCGATATTCAAAAGTGTATAGCTCTGTCTTTTAAAATATGCAATATCTAATGAATATTTTGATGAATAATCAATTATTTTATCAGCTACTTAAATATTCAAATTAGAGAAATTTCTAGAAAGATGATAAAATCAAAGCAAGTTTACCTTATTCCTCTATCTGAAAACTACAGAAATGAACAAAAAGAATTAAATGTAAGGAGAAAATATCTATAATGAAATTAGGAAATAGCTCAATGTCACACCACAGGTTAAAGAATATCTTCTAGATATAACATCATTTGAATCCAGTCAGAGAGGGTACTCAGAGCTGACTCCTGTATCCTCTGATATTGGGAAGGGATTAATCTTGTGGGTGGATCAAAGACAAATAGGGGGGACCATGGGAACATTTCTATTCCAGAAGATGTCAAGGGAGATGATGGTGAAAGGGATCATGTGGCCATTCGATCTTGTCTGTGACCTGTCCCCAGAATAAGATAACTTCCTGAGTAGCAAGACCTTGAGAGAGCACCCTCACACAACCAGTATGTTTACATAACAGAGGAATCTTCAGTTTTGTAAGAAAAGAGATTATATGAAGCCAAGGTTTCAGTGGAAAGCTACCCCTACCCCCAGATTTAAAAACCTGAAGACTAAGAACGAAAATGAAGATTGTGGCAGAGATATTCTAAAGCAAGTGGTTTTGACAATAAAATGATCAAGAAAGAAAGTCATTGTGAAGATGTGGTACTATTCAATGCTCTTTTTTCTGTCTTGTGGAAATGTCTAATTCCTGGTTTGGACATAAAGAAAGGGGGAGGTTAGAATAATTTTGAAGTCATTTGCTTACATGCACCATTGACTTCCATTCTATTTGACTATTATTTCCCTATAACTCAAGTTAATGTTCGATCTTTGTGCATTAGTTCTTTGCAGCCTAATCTAACTTCTTCTATGTCAAATAAGGGAAGGAATTGGTAAAGCAAATTTGGAGCTTTTCCCAAGATTTCCATGGTTTAGGTCTTTTTCTGATTTTTGTATCCTGATGATCAAGAATAGATTGGAGGGGAAAAACACATTGAAAACTTTTGTCATTGGGTGATTTCTTTTTTCTCCCTTTAAGATTTCTAATATATGCAGGTTACCAGTTGCTCCTTATCATTATTTCCTGTAGTGGTTCTGTAGTCCAAAGACAGGGCATTAACTTACAGCTCTGCTGTTTACTTATCTGCTTGAGTTGGGGCAAGTTTCTTAAGATGTTCAGGGTTTGCCTTTGTAAAACTCAGGTCATATGTACCTCATAAGTTGTTGTGAGGATTAAACAAGATATCATTTTGTTGGAAAACACCTGGCTCAGAGTCTGGGACAGAGAGGCATTCCAATAATGTGCTGTTGTTTCTTATTTGATAATAAGAGCTCATAACTCATGAAATATGATAATGCCAAAAAGAATGGTTCCTTCACTGAAGGATTTTGTCCCTCCTAGGTAGTAGCTTGCCCACAACATCTGTTACATTATTCTATATTCTTAAAATTAGCATACCCTAGCATTCTACTGGACATTTTATGGATGGAAATAATTAGAAATTTTATTTTTGGTTCATATAATAGCCTCTGAGCATATGGAAGCCTCCTAATTCATTGGCAATGAGTTCATAAACTCTGTGGGGTCTGCAGCTGTGAACCTATAGGACCTGTCCTTTGGGTATTTTTAACAGACTTTTGCTCAGTGATAATTAATAAATTAATAATTGGTGCTAAGAGAATTTAATGTTTCATGCAAGGAGAAGCAGAAACGGTAAGTAAGAAATGCATGTTTCTATAAGGGACATACTATTAGAACAAAAGGAAAGCTCGGAGGGTGGCTTGACCTTGGCCAACATGCTGGCTGGGTAGATTGCTTACCCCCCATCCCCTTGTGATGCTAAAATGAATGTCCATCTTTCAAACACTGATCGTTGATGTTATGGAAGTCATCAAACTTTGTTAGAATAATGGTATGATGGGAACTCTTGAATTATTAATGATCAGGGCCTAAGTATTACATTCATATGGAATACATCTGTATCCTTTTAAGGAAAAGTGATGCACATGTTGTCTTTGTTGTAGGAAGTCGTATTTTTCTATATAATTGCTCTCTTTTGTAGGAAAGAACTCTGTGTACAGTCTCATCACCATTCATGTTCAGTATGATTGTAGGAGGGGCTCCTGGATGGCTCAGTCAGTTAAACATCTGCCTGCAGCTAAGGTCATGATCTCAGCGTCCTGGGATCAAGCCCCTGTTTCAGGCTCCCTGCTCAGAGGGGAGTCTGCTTCTGTCTCTCCATCTGCTTCTTCCCTAGCTTGTGCTCTGTCTTTCTCTCAAATAAACGAATAAAATCTTAAAAAATACCCAATATGATTGTCGGTACCCAATAATAAGATCTCAGAATCTATACAATGCTCTTTAAAGAGCTCCCTCAAGTTGTTTCGAATTAAATTTATTTTTTTATTAGTAGTGTTAGTTAGCATTATTTAATATCCAGGATTGAGAATATTTATTTATCAAACATTACACGCTATAGTGCCCTTCAGATAGAGTAATGGCCTGGGAATGAGACTGTCCTAGTAAGAGTAGTGCCTGGGGAGGAGTCAAGATGGCGGAGAAGTATCAGGCTGAGATGACATCAGGTAGCAGGAGATCAGCTAGATAGCTTATCAAACCATTGTGAACACCTACAAATCCAACGGGAAATCAAAGAAAAGAAGAGCAACAATTCTAGAAACAGAAAATCGACCACTTTCTGAAAGGTAGGACCTGCGGAGAAGTGAATCCAAAGCGATGGGAAGACAGACTGCGGTGGGAGGGGCTGGCTCCCGGCAAGCGGCGGAGCAACGGAGCACAAAATTGGGACTTTTAAAAGTCTGCTCCACTGGGAGACATCGCTCCAGAGGCTAAACCGGGGGGAAGCCCAGGCGGGGTCAGTGTAACCCCAGGTCCTGCGGGGTCACAGAAGGATAGGGGGTGTCTGAGTGCCACAGAGCTCGCAGGTATTAGAGCGGGGAAGCCAGCTACAGCGACAAAGCCAAGGAGTGAGCTCTCAGCCCGGGGTTACCTTGTGTCGGTCACAGGCTGGGTGGGCTCGGAGCGCGGCCAGAGGCCACGGAGATGGAAGCGACCGGGTGCATTTCTCCAAGTGCAAGCAATTGACTGCTTTCCTACTGGCACGACCGCAGGCCAGGGAGGCGGGGAAGCTGGGCGCTTTTCTCTGAGGGCACACTGAGGAGTGGAAGCCCAAGCTCTCGGTTCCTCCGGGTCAAGAGATTGGGAGGCCACCATCTTCATTCCCGTCCTCTAGAACTCTACGGAAAGCGTTCAGGGAACAAAAGCTCCCAAAGCAAACCCGAGCAGATTACTTAGCCCAGCCCCTGGCAAGGGTGGTGCAATTCCGCCTGCGGCAAAGACACTTGAGAATCACTACAACAGGCCCCTCCCCCAGAAGATCAACAAGAAACCCAGCCAAGACCAATTTCACTCACCAAGAACAGTGGAATTCTAGAGGAAGAGAAAGCAAATCTTATCTGGACAAAATGACAAGGTGGAAAAACTCACCACAAAAAAAAGAACAAGAGGCAGTACTGAAGGCTAGGGACCTAATCAATACAGACATTGGTAATATGACAGATCTAGAGTTCAGAATGACGATTCTCAAGGTTCTAGCTGGGCTCGAAAAAGGCATAGAAGATATTAGAGAAACCCTCACCGGAGAGATAAAAGCCCTTTCTGGAGAAATAAAAGAACTAAAATCTAACCAAGTTGAAATCAAAAAAGCTATTAATGAGGTGCAATAAAAAATGGAAGCTCTTACTGCTAGGATAAATGAGGCAGAAGAAAGAATTAGTGACATAGAAGACCAAATGACAGAGAATAAACAAGCTGAGCAAAAGAGAGACAAACAAATACTGGACCACGAGGAGAGAATTCGAGAGATAAGTGACACCATAAGACGACACAACATTAGAATAATTGGGATTCCAGAAGAAGAAGAAAAAGAGAGGGGAGCAGAAGGTATATTGGAGACAATTATTGGAGAGAATTTCCCTAATATGGCAAAGGGAACAAACATCAAAATCCAGGAGATGCTAAGAACGCCCCTCAAAATCAATAAAAATAGGTCCACACCTCGTCACCTGTTAGTAAAATTTACAAGTCTTAGCGACAAAGAGAAGTTCCTGAAAGCAGCCCGGGAAAAGAAGTCTGTTACATACAAGGGTAAAAACATTAGACTGGCAGCGGACCTATCCACAGAGACCTGGCAGGCCAGAAAGAACTGGCATGATATATTCAGAGCACTAAACGAGAAAAACATGCAGCCAAGAATACTATATCCGGCTAGGCTATCATTGAAAATAGAAGGAGAGATAAAGAGCTTCCAGGACAAACAAAAGCTGAAAGAATTTGCAAACACCAAACCAGCTCTACAGGAAATATTGAAAGGGGTCCTCTAAGCAAAGAGAGACCCTAAAAGTAGTAGATCAGAAAGAAACAGAGACAATATACAGTAACAGTCACCTTACAGGCAATACAATGGCACTAAATTCATATCTCTCAATAGTTACCCTGAATGTTAATGGGCTAAATGCCCCAATCAAAAGACACAGGGTATCAGAATGGATAAAAAAAAAAAAACAAAACCATCAATATGCTGCCTACAAGAAACCCATTTTAGACTGGAAGACACCTCCAGATTTAAAGTGAGGGGATGGAAAACAATGTACCATGCTAATGGACATCATAAGAAAGCTGGGGAGGCAATCCTTATAACAGATCAATTAGATTTTAAGCCAAAGACTATAATAAGAGATGAGGAAGGACACTATATCATACTCAAAGTGTCTGTCCAACAAGAAGACCTAATAATCTTAAATATCTATGCCCCTAACATGGGAAACCAATTAATAACAAAATCAAAGAAATACATTGACAGTAATACAATAATAGCAGGGGACTTTAACATTCCCCTCACTGAAATGGACAGATCATCTAAGCAAAAGATCAAAAAGGAAATAAAGGCCTTAAATGACACACTGGACCCGATGGACATCACAGATATATTCAGAACATTCCACCCCAAAGCAACAGAATATACATTCTTCTCTAGTGCACATGGAACATTCTCCAGAATAGACCACATCCTGGGTCATAAATCAGGTCTCAACCGGTATCAAAAGATTGGGATCATTCCCTGCATATTTACAGACCACAATGCTCTGAAGCTAGAACTCAATCACAAGAGGAAATTTGGAAAGAACGCAAATACATGGAGACTAAACAGCATCCTTCTAAAGAATGAATGGGTCAACCAGGAAATTAAAGCAGAATTGAAAAAATTCATGGAAACAAATGATAAAGAAAACACAACGGTTCAAAATCTGTGGGACACAACAAAGGCAGTCCTGAGAGGAAAATATATAGTGGTACAAGCCTTTCTCAAGAAACAAGAAAGGTCTCAAGTACACAACCTAACCCTACACCTAAAGGAGCTGGAGAAAGAACAACAAAGAAAGCCTAAACCCAGCAGGAGAAGAGAAATCATAAAGATCAGAGCAGAAATCAATGAAATAGAAACTAAAAAAACAGTAGAACAAATCAACGAAACTAGGAGCTGGTTCTTTGAAAGAATTAATAAGATTGACAACCCCCTGGCCAGACTTATCAAAAAGAAAAGAGAAAGGACGCAAATAAATAAAATCATGAATGAAAGAGGAGAGATCACAATCAACACCAAAGAAATACAAACAATTATAAGAACATACTATGAGCAACTCTACGCCAACAATTTGACAATCTGGAAGAAATGGATATATTTCTAGAGACATATAAACTACCACAACTGAACCAGGAAGAAATAGAAAACCTAAACAGACCCATAACCAGTAAGGAGATTGAAACCGTCATCAAGAATCTCCAAACAAACAAAAGTCCAGGACCAGACGGCTTCCCAGGGGAATTCTACCAAACATTTAAAGAAGAATTAATTCCTATTCTCCTGAAACTGTTCCAAAAAATAGAAATGGAAGGAAAACTTCCAAACTCATTCTATGAGGCCAGCATCACCTTGATCCCAAAACCAGACAAGGATCCCACCAAAAAAGAGAATTACAGACCAATATGCTTGATGAACACAGATGTGAAAATTCTCACCAAAATACTGGCCAATAAGATCCAACAGTACATTAAAAGGATTATTCACCATGACCAAGTGGGATTTATTCCAGGGCTGCAAGGTTGGTTCAACATCCGCAAATCCATCAATGTGATACAATACATTCATAAAAGAAAGAGTAAGAACCATATGATACTCTCAATAGATGCTGAAAAAGCATTTGACAAAGTGCAGCATCCCTTCCTGATCAAAACTCTTCAAAGTGTAGGGATAGAGGGCACATGCCTCAATATTATCAAAGCCATCTATGAAAAACCCACCGCAAATATCATTCTCAATGGAGAAAAACTGAAAGCTTTTCCGCTAAGGTCAGGAACACGGCAGGGAAGTCCGTTATCACCACTGCTGTTCAATATAGTACTAGAAGTCCTAGCCTCAGCAATCAGACAACAAAAAGAAATTAAAGGCATCCAAATCAGCAAAGAAGTCAAACTATCACTCTTTGCAGATGATATGATGCTATATGTGGAAAACCCAAAAGGCTCCACTCCGAAACTGCTAGAACTTGTACAGGAATTCAGTAAAGTGTCAGGATATAAAGTCAATGCACAGAAATCAGTCGCATTTCTTTACACTAACAACAAGACAGAAGAAAGAGAAATTGAGGAGTCAGTCCCATTTACAGTTGCACCCAAAACCATAAGATACCTAGGAATAAACCTAACCAAAGAAGCAAAGAATCTATACTCAGAAAACTATAAAGTACTCATGAAAGAAATTGAGGAAGACACAAGGAAATGGAAAAATGTTCCATGCTCCTAGATTGGAAGAATAAATATTGTGAAAATGTCTATTCTACCTAAAGCAATCTACACATTTAATGCAATCCCTATCAAAATCCCATCCATTTTTTTCAAAGAAATGGAACAAATAATCCTAAAATTTATATGGAACCAGAAAAGACCTCGAATAGCCAAAGGAATATTGAAAAAGAAAGCCAAAGTTGGTGGTATCAGAATTCCGGGCTTCAAGCTCTATTACAAAGCTGTCATCATCAAGACAGTATGGTACTGGCACAAAAACAGACATATAGATCAATGGAACAGAATAGAGAGCCCAGAAATAGACCCTCAACTCTATGGTCAACTAATCTTTGACAAAGCAGGAAAGAATGTCCAATGGAAAAAAGACAGTCTGTTCAACAAATGGTGTTGGGAAAATTGGACAGCCACATGCAGAAAAATGAAATTGGACCATTTCCTTACACCACACATGAAAATAGACTCAAAATGGATGAAGGACCTCAATGTGAGAAAGGAATCCATCAAAATCCTTGAGGACAACACAGGCAGCAACCTCTTTGACCTCAGCCGCAGCAACTTCTTCCTGGGAACATTGCCAAAGGCAAGGGAAGCAAGGGCAAAAATGAACTATTGGGATTTCATCAAGATCAAAAGCTTTTGCACAGCAAAGGAAACAGTGAACAAAACCAAAAGACAACTGACAGAATGGGAGAAGATATTTGCAAACAACATATTAGATAAAGGACTAGTATCCAAAATCTATAAAGAGTTTATCAAACTCAACACCCAAAGAACAAATAATCCAATCAAGAAATGGGCAGAGGACATGAACAGACATCTCTGCAAAGAAGACATCCAGATGGCCAACAGACACATGAAAAAGTGCTCCACATCACTCGGCATCAGAGAAATACAAATCAAAACCACAATGAGATACCACCTCACACCAGTCAGAATGGCTAAAATAAACCAGTCAGAAAATGACAGATGCTGGCGAGGATGTGGAGAAAGGGGAACTCTCCTACACTGTTGGTGGGAATGCAAGCTCGTGCAACCACTCTGGAAAACAGCGTGCAGGTTCCTCAAAAAGTTGAAAATAGAGCTACCCTATGACCCAGCAATAGCACTACTGGGTATTTACCCTAAAGATACAAATGTAGTGATCCGAAGGGGCATGTGCACCCGAATGTTTATAGCAGCAATGTCTACAATAGCCAAACTATGGAAAGAACCTAGATGTCCATCAACAGATGAATGGATAAAGAAGATGTGGTATATATACACAATGGAATACTATGTAGCCATCAAAAGAAATGAAATGTTGCCATTTGCGATGATGTGGATGGAACTAGAGGGTATTATGCTTAGCGAAATAAGTCAATTGAAGAAAGACAACTATCATATGATCTCCCTGATATGAGGAAGTGGAGATGCAATGTGGGGGGTTTGGAGGGTAGGAAAAGAATAAATGAAACAAGATGGGATTGGGAGGGAGACAAACCATAAGTGACTGTTAATCTCACAAAACAAACTGAGGGTTGCTGGGGGTCAGGGGGTCGGGAGAGGGGTTGGGGTTATGGACATCGGGGAAGGTATGTGCTATGGTGAGTGCTGTGAAGTGTGTAAACCTGGCGATTCACAGACCTGTACCCCTGGGGATAAAAATACATTATATGTTTATAAGAAATAAAAAATTAAAAAAAATAAAAAAAAATAAAAATACAAATTGACATGTGAAAAAAAAACCCAAAACAAAACCCTCAGATTGTTTTTCAGAGTCCACAGTCTGTCATGGTTCATCTCCTCCTCCAATTTCCCCCAACTCCCTTCTCCTCTCCATCTCCCCATGTCCTCCGTGTTATTCCTTATGCTCCACAAGTAAGTGAAACCATGTGATAATTGACTCTCTCTGCTTGACTTATTTCACTCACCATAATCTCCTCCAGACCCATTCATGTCCACGTTGATACAAAAGTTGGGTGTTCATCCTTTCTGATGGAGGCATAATACTCCGTTGTATATATGGACCATATCTTCTTTATCCATTCATCTGTTGAAGGGCATCTTGGCTCTTTCCACAGTTTGGCGACTGTGACCATTGCTGCTATGAACATTGGGGTATATATGGCCCTTCTTTTCACTACATCTGTATCTTTGGGGTGAATAATGAGTAATGCAATTGCAGGGTCATAAGGTAGTTCTGTTTTTAATTTTTTGAGGAACCTCCACACTGTTTTCCAAAGTGGCTGCATGAACTTGCATTCCCACCAACAGTGTAGGAGGGCTCCCCTTTCTCCACATCCTCTCCAATACCTGTTGTTTACTGTCTTGTTAATTTTGGCCATTCTAACTGGTGTAAGGTGGTGTTTCAATGTGGTTTTGATTTGAATCTCCTTGATGGCTAGTGATGATGAACATTTTTTCATGTGTCTGTTAGCCATTTGTATGTCTTCTTTGGAGACGTGTCAGTTCATGTCTTCTGCCGATTTTTTGATGTGATTATCTGTCATTTGGGTGTTGAGTTTGAGGAGTTCTTTATAGATCTTGGATATCAGCCCTTTGTCTGTAGTGTCATTTGCGAATATCTTCTCCCATTCTGTGGGTTGCCTCTTGGTTTTGTTGATGGTTTCCTTTGCTGTGCAGAAGCTTTTGATCTTGATGAAGTCCCAAAAGTTCATTTTCACTTTTGTTTCCCTTGCCTTTGGAGACATGTCTTGAAAGAAGTTGCTGTGCCCAATGTCGAAGAGGTTACAGCCTAACATAGATGATTTCTTAAAATGGCTGCATGCTGTCTCTCACTGTGAAACACGAAGCTGTCTCTGACGAGCTAAAGTCTGGGGATCATTGTCTGGGACAAAATTTCCCAGCAAAGCTTCTGTGCTTTTCTGAGACGTGGTGAAGCAGAGCACCAAATATGGATATTTTGGTCCTTACTTTTCCCTGGCGAATTAAGGAAACAAGCTTAGTCATTTTTAATTGAGTGGTTGGATACGCAGCATCCTTCCTGGGAAGAAGGAAGGAAAGAACAAGAGAAACAGGCAGACCGTATTGGTGGACAATTTCCCCCCATGTCTCTTGTGTTTCTGCCCGTCTTATGAGCAGAGGCCCCGAGCGGCTTTATCTTGGGCTGTCTTTTCTGTGATGTTTGTACAGCAACTGCCTTGGAAGATGGAAACAGGGTCTCCCTCTGGAACAGAGAGTTGGCAGGTTTACTGCCCTTATAAAAAGCTGGGTTCCTGCAACACACCTGTTCACCTGAAAATAGAGTCCCAATGAAAGGTGAATGTGTGCTCATTTGGGATAAGAATTGCAGTTCCTGGAGCACAGGTTCAGGTAGAAATCCACATAGAGTCCCACTTGTAGGGTGAAAGCTAGAGGTTTTTTATTTTTTATTTTTTAAAAGATTTATTTATTTCAGAGATGGGGGGAAGGGGCAGAAGGGAAGGGAGAGAGATTCCTCAGGTAGCCTCTCTGCCGAGCTTGGAGCCCAACTCAGGGCTCAATCTCATGACCCTGAGCCGAAACCACGAGTCAGATGCTTAGCGGATGGAGCCACCCAGGGGCCCTGAAAGCAAAAGGTTTTTATGAGGGAAAGGCGAGGGAGCCGCTACACAAGTTGAAGAAAAGGAGGAAAGAAAACCGTTTTCTATGGGTACTAACAGCTAAGCGACTCTGGGTTGTACTTTGACTGGCTGCTGAGTCTATCTTCAGACAGTCGACAGCTGTCAGCCTTGGGAACAGGACGTCTATTCTTGATGGCTGGCTTTCCCGGCAATTGCTTAGAACAATTGCCCTTTTGCCCAGTCCAAAGGTGGGGAAGGCCGTCTCTCTGCAGTGCCAGCTCTTGCTCTGTTTTAAAGATTTTATTTATTCATTTGACAGACAGAGATCACAAGCAGGCAGAGAAGCAGGCAGAGAGAGAGGGGGAAGACGGCTCCCCTCTGAGTAGAGAGCCTGATGCGGGGCTCGATCCCAGGACCCTGAGATCATGACCTGAGCCGAAGACAGAGGCTTTAACCCACTGAGCCACCCAGGTGCCCCTCATGTTTTTTTAATAAAGATTTTATTTATTTATTTGACAGAGGTCACAAGTAGGCACAGAGGCAGGCAGAGAGAGAGGGGGAAGCAGGCTCCCCACTGAGCAGAGAGCTGGAGGTGGGGCTCCATCCCAGGACCCCAAGATCATGACCTGAGCCGAAGGCAGAGGCTTTAACCCACTGAGCCACCCAGGCACCCCTCTGGCTCTGTTTTAAAATGGCTGCCGTCATGCCACCTTTTCACACACTTCCCTCTGTGCAGGTGTCCCCTGACTCCCTCTGCATTGCCCTTCAGGAACTGGGGCTCAGGGAATTGGCAGAAGAACGTGGGAATAAAGGGGAGCCTGGGTGGCTCAGTTATTTGAGTATTTGACTCTGGATTTTGACTCAAGTCGTGATCTCAGGGTTGTGGGATCGAGCCCCGAGTTGGCTCTCCGTGGAGCCTGCTTAGGATTCTCTCTCTCCCTCTTCCTCTGACCCTTTTCCTATCCTCCTTTGCTCTGCCCAACCCCCTCCACTAAAAAAAAATAAAAATAAAAAACAAAAAAAATAAATGAAATGCAAATATTTTGGCAGCTGCCATTGCTGTGAGTAGCCAGGTGTTTTGACTCTGACCCAGGAGTTTTGTGTCTTCTTGTTACTGCTGCGAGAGTCTGTTGTGTGAACAGTGGTCTTGGTTCTTGGATTCCCGGTGAAAGCTTTACATGAGGATCCACGTTCAAATAAAGACAGCTAGAAGGAAGGTAGCAAGCACAAAGCAGTGAATTAAGGACGGTACACCCTCAA
The DNA here is from genome assembly GCF_963455335.1 of Martes martes. Taxonomy (NCBI): domain Eukaryota; kingdom Metazoa; phylum Chordata; class Mammalia; order Carnivora; family Mustelidae; genus Martes; species Martes martes. The sequence goes on from NC_137892.1 coordinate 20,768,000, forward strand.
GAAGGGGGAGTGGGCAGAGGGGGCCGCTACACCGAGGTTAGGGGTGTCTTTTCTTGTTACGTCTGCATAGGTTATGAATTATAGCTAGGGCAGTCTCCCGCTGAGGGTCCTTCCAGTGGTCTCAAGGGCTCCTCCTGCCGGCTGGAAGGGGGAGTTTTTGCCCCTACCAGGTTCTTGCCTGGAACTGTCCTGACCATCTCCCCACCCCAACCCCCAGGGGGCTGAGACCACCCTGTAAACGTATTCTAATGCAGCTGCATCTGTTCCCCTGGGGTACAGATGGAAGAGGAGAGAGGTGTCGCCTGTTCATCACTACCTTTGGCTCCAGCTCTGTTAGTCTCACTAACTACCTGCTCTACCACTCCATCACGATCCCTAACTGTGGCCCCTGAGAGTGGATCTTCCAAGGGATGTTGTACGCAGTTGCCTGGAAAGGATGTTGTGGATGTGGGGCAAACTATGGCCAGACGTCTGCTCCCAAGACATGGCGTTCCATATCTGTGGCCCTTCCCTCTTATGATTTTCTTGCTTAGAGACCTAGTTATCACTCTTGTTCCAGAAGCTCTCTCCCACCCGGGGATGCGGGGGGCATTGGGCCTTTTGTTATCTCACTCCTGGAAAAAGGCGTTTTATAAAATAGGCACACAAGAAATAACAGCTGTTGACGACTTCACTCTGAGTTCTCCTCTGTCCTCTGGCTATACAACTTGGGGGAGACACTAGGATATCTGGGATTCTATTAAAGTCTTTAGCAAATATCAAAGTATGACGTAAAAGTCTTAATAATCTAATCAATACACATTAAGATGAACGGTGTTGGTAACTCTGTTTTTTACTGGTGTCAACTTTTTTTTTTAAAGTTTTTATTTATTTGACAGAGAGAGAGAGAACACAAATAGGCAGAGAGACAGGCAGAGAGAGAGGGGAAGCAGGCTCCCTGCTGAGTGGGGAGCCCGATGTGGGGCTCCATCCCAGGACCCCGAGATCATGACCTGAGCTGAAGGCAGAGGCTTAACCCAAAGACACCCAGGTGCCCATACTGGTGTCAACTTCTAATGTGGGGGAAATCACACAGTAATATAAAATAGATTTAAAAAATAGATACAAAATCCTTCTTTTGGTAAATATAAATAGTGTTCTAGTCTGTTCTGGGCCTTTGGATCATGCAACAACTTTTGGTTATACCCTTGCTGAGAACTTCAAGATTTAGAGAGGTGCATATTAGGAAATATTTTTACCTAAAATATTTGACTGGAATGATGGTAAATTTAATTTAAAAATTAGTAAGAAGAATGGGAAGGTGGGTGATATAAGAGCTAGTTTAACTACATGTGTCTCAAGGTAAACTTATATATATTTTTAAAGATATTATTTATTTATTTGAGAGAGAGAGTGAATGGGGGAGAGAGGGAGAAAGCACAAGCGCTAGGGAATGGCAGAGGGAGAGGGGGAGGCAGGCTCCCTGCTGAGCGGGGAGCCCAAGGCAGGACTCAATCCCGGGACCCTGGGATCATAACCTGAGCTGAAGGCAGATGCTTAACAGACTGAGGCACCCAGGTGCCCTGCAAACTCCTATTGGTACAAAGAAACAAGGTATCTACCTGAATGAACTCAGTCTCAGGACCAATGCTGTGCCCTAAAATTCTCTTGAAGGTCAGGGACCTCACTTAAAAACATTCCAAACCGTTTCTCTTGAAATAGAAGGAATAGGAGTATCTCTTCTCCACACTTGTATCAAAATTTCTTCAAAACTCCGTCCTTACCTTTTCTTCTCTGGGGTTCATATTTTATAGACTTTAAATGTTTACGCATTCCTTTTAGGAATTTAAACGTTGAATCATTCCTTTTCGGATTTAGAGCAATTCTTTGAAAATGGTATGTCATTCAAAGGGGTCCAAAGCGTCACTCAAAGGAATTCAATCCAAAGCAACTTGCTTTTGCCTTTGGCAGAGATGTGCCTACTTGAGGGAGAGGGACAGGCAGATTTATCGGTCTCTAGAGTGAAAGCTCTTCTTAGTTCTTAGAAACACAACCATGGGGAAAATATAACCAAATAGCCAAGAAGATGTTCTTTTGTTTTGCTTTTGTAAAATGACTTCATTTTAATATAGGAAACCTCAAGGGAAACATTTAAGTCTTAAGAAACAAACAGAAAAAGTCGACTGGAGAATGTTGAACTGGAAGATGAGTGAAAAAATACAGAAACAAAGAGCTGTTAAGAAAACAACGTCTCCCGAATTTTGTTGCGTGTCAGAATGACTTGGGGAATCTTTATTTTATTTTATTTTTAAAAAAATTATTTATTTATTTGATGGAGAGGGACACAGCAGGAGAGGGAATACAAGCAGGGGGAGTGGGAGAGGGAGAAGCAGGCTTCCTGCTCAGCAGGGAGCCCTATGCGGGGCTCGACCCAGGACCCTGGGATCGTGACCTGAACCGAAGGTAGAGGCTTAACTGACTGGGCCACCCAGGTGCCCCTAAAAAAAAAGCAAAACAAAACAGGGTCTAACTGGCCTCCCCCAAAACTGGTAGATCAAGGATTGACTGAGGGATCCTGGTGGAAGGCATGAAACTTAATTAGGGGATCAAACTAAGGAAATGGGGTAGAATTTCTGTTCATCTGCCAGCTCTGTCCTTTGTGTCGGTGGGGATGCGGCTACAGATCTTAGGTCCTCACAACCATATCGCCTCTGACTCCTGGTGCTTCACTGTGGTGTTGGGGGGGTCGTCGCACAGAGGCGAATCGCTGATTGATGGCGGTGGTCAGCAGGATACCAGGTATGGATGGCTTTGGGCCGGTGTGAAGAGGACATGTATCTAGATATGCTCCTGAGGGTTTGATTCTGTTTCAAAGCCAAATTTTCATGATTAGGGGTTCTGATTCATGGTAATGTCTTCTTGCAGAATACCTTGTATTTTAGTCATGCTGGTCCTTAATTAGCGTTCAGAAACTCTTTCTGGAGACATGAATTTGGCTTTTTGGGGCTTTGTTCTAAGATTCCATATATAAGTAAGTTAGTACAGTATTTGTCTTTTGCTGTCTGACTTAATTCACGAAGCATGATGCCCTTGAGATCCAGCCATAGTGTCAAAAATAGCAGGGATTTCTTTTTTTATGGCTGCATAATGCTCCCCTTAATATTTTGAAGGCATTATTCAATTCTTGTGAAGCTTCCAGTATTCCTGGGAAGTTCTGATATCTTGATTCCCTAGCCTTTGTTTATGACATTTTTCCTTTCTAGAGAATTATACTTGTGTGAGTCCATTCTACATGGAAAGTCACATCATCTAGCTCTGGGAAAGCTTTTTAAAAAATTATTTCTTTAATAATTTCATCTTTAATGTTTTCTGTTTCTTTTGTTTTGTTTTGTTTCTGTTCTGTGTTTTGTTCTTGAAGTCAGACACTGCACCTTCTAAACCAGGCCTCCAGATGACTTTCCTCTCCCTGGTTCCCATGATTTTCTGTTTTGGCTCAATTTTCTAGGACATTCTTCTCAACTTGATTTTCCAAACTTCCATTGCTCTTTCAGAATTTTGTTTTACATTTTCAAGTTCTTTGTTTCTTGAAGCCATCTTTTACTTAGGATGTCAATGATTATTTTGTTTTTTAAGTTTTTCTTTTTCTTTAAAGTTTCTCTCTTTTTTTTTTTCCTCCATGGCCTTTCTCTTGTCTGGTTTGCCTGTTTTGATTTTATCTCTCACACTGAAAGCCTTCTCCAAGCTGTCTGTTCATCTCTAAGTGAGGCACTAACAAGTTCTGTGCATGGGCAAGGCCTAGCTGTTGGTAGCTTCAAGGTAAGCCCATCCTGGGGGCCTGGGGTTATTTATTAGGGGACTCCCAAATGTCAGGCTTTCCTCCTTACTTAACTGGTTTCTCCAGAAAAGAATTCCACTTCCTGCCTGGAGTGGGGTGATATGATCCCAGATTCCTGGTTGCTGAATGAAGGTAAGGGGTAGAGAGGCTCTATAGATCAGTACAGTACATAGGCTCTTGCGACTTTTGTTGTTGTTTTTAAAGATTTTATTTATTTATTTGACAGAGATCACAGGTAGGCAGAAAGGCAGGTGGGGGGAGGGTTAGCAGCAGGGAGCCCGATGTGGGACTCAATCCCAGGACCCTGAGATCATGACCTGAGCCGAAGGCAGATGCTTAACCCACTGAGCCACCCAGGCACCCCTTTTGTTGTTGTTTTGTACCTTATTTTTATCTTCTGCTGTTCCCAATAGCCCCACATCCAGAGTCTTTCAAGTTCGATTCCCCAGAGTAGAGGCTTTCAAAGTCTTTGGTTGCAAAATCCTTTTACATGATCTGAAACATTATGACGACCTCCAAAGAGTGTTTGTTTATGTTGATTATATCCATTGATTTTATTGTGCTAGAATTCAAAACAGAAATTTAAGGAGTAGTTATTAATTCGTTAAAAATAACAACAAGAAGCACATTGTGTTTTAATATAAACACATGTTTATGAAAAGCAGTTCAAATTTCCAAAACAAGCAAACAATTTAGTGAGAAGAGTAGCATTGTTTTACACTCTTGCAAAACGTTTAAGTGCCTAGCTTAAATAGAAGACAGCTGGATTCTCATATCTGCTCCACATATACTCTCTGGAAAACTGCACTCTAGACTAATGAGGGCAAAAAAAGACAAAAAATATTCTGGCATTATTGTAAAGATAGCTTTGACCCTGTAGACCCTGCCTTGGGGATTCCACACTTTAGAACTACTGCTCATAGAAGCAAACTTCCCTCGTCCTGCTGGGATGGGAATGGGTTGATGGTCTGTCTGTGCAGGTTGGGGAAGGGACCTGGGGGTCTAAGTGTTCCTTATGTAGAGACTCCCCCAGTCTTCCTGTTCCAAGCTTCACCCCCATCCCTGCCTCCTGTCCCCTCACCTTGGTATCTGGTGTATCTCATTCCTGGGACTGAGTGGGATTCTGCAGGATTGCTTGCCTTGTTTTTATTTGTGCCCTCTACTCGAAAGTTCCAGCCTTTTCCCACTCAGCTAAGCCAGTGTGGTGCTTTTAAAAATTTTGTTTTATTTATTCATTTTTTAAGTAATCTCTACAGCTGACATGGGGCTTGAACCTACAACCCTGAGATCAAGAGTTGCATGTTCCACCAACGGAACAAGCCAGCTGCCCTAAGTTGCTGCTTTTAAAACATGTCTGCAGGGGCACTTGGGTGGCTCAGTGGGTTAAAGCCTCTGCCTTCAGCTCAGGTCATGATCCCAGGGTCCTGGGATCGAGCTCCGCATCAGGCTCTCTGCTCAGCAGGGAGCCTGCTTCCTCCTCTCTCTCTGCCTGCCTCTCTGCCTGCTTGTGATCTCTGTCTGTCAAATAAATAAATAAAATCTTTAAAAAAAAAACCAAACATGTCTGCAAATACCTTGACATTCCCGCTCATGAAAGGTGGTGGCAGTGAGGTCTGTGTTTTCTCTTCTTGAACATGGGCCAGCCCCCATGACTGGTTGACCAGTAAAGTAGAGTGAAACGGTGTGATGTGTTAGATCAGAAAAGGTAGACCTTCTGCTTGGTTCTCTTGAGACACTCATCTTTGGGTCTCTGAGTTGCCATGTGAGAGAGAAGTCCTGGGCTGTCATGCTCTGAAGAAGCCCAGACCTATGCAGGCATTCCAGCCAGCAGCCCAAACTGAGGTCCCCACCGGCAGTCAACTTTTGCCCCCCCAGCCATGAGTCACAAAGCCTCCCGATAGTTCCAGACCCCAGTTGTCCAATCACCCCAACTTGAGTCTCCCCAGCTGATGCCTCTGACATGGTCGAATGACAAGCTGTCCCTGTTCCTGCCATGTCCTTTCTAGATTCCTGACTTCCATAATTGGTAAGTGCACACACACACACACACACACACACACACACACACAAAGTTGTTTTAAGTCACTAGGTCTTAGGGTAGTTTGTTATCCAACCAAAGATACAGGGCAGTTAATGACCCCTCATTCCTCTGCTCTCCATCTTCTAGAATTTTCTTGTCATCGTTCATCTACTGTCTTATATTCTGTCCTTCTGTTTGTTAACCCCTTTATTCTTTAACGTTATTTTGGGGATTTTGGCAGATGGTGGAGAAGAACACCTGTTCAATTTGCAGTGTTTTGATGGGTGACTTTTCCAAGTGTCTTTTATCCCACCGAAATACATTCCAAGATTGTTTCCATTTTAATCGTAGTCTGGCTATAAGTTTTCTCTGTGAGTGGGTATGCCTGTGCACTCATGAGATATATTTATTTGACCTTCTGGAAGAAAAGTTAGAAGATGAGTGACGCCCACCACATAAGAACAGTATGCTTCCTGTCAAACATGCCCACGGTATTCCTCCAAAGCTGAGGAGATTTAGACAAAACATGTTTCCCCTCACCTTTGGGACTCAAGGATGGTGTATTCTTTTTTTTTTTTTTTTTAAGATTTTTCTTTACTTATTCGACAGACAGAGATTACAAGTAGGCAGAGAGGCAGGCAGAGAAAGAGAGGGAAACAGGTTCCCTGCTGAGCAGAGAGCCTGATGTGGGGTTTGATCCCAGGACTCTGGGATCATGATCCGAGCTGAAGGCAGAGGGTTTAACCCACTGAGCCACCCAGGCGCCCAGGATGGTGTATTCTTGAGTTATTACATAAAGAGTTACAGAAATCCTCAAAACCTCCGACAGGAAAAATTAGTCAATAACATTTTTTTAAAAAAGATTTTATTTATTTGACAGGAAGAGAGAGCACAAGCAGGAGAGCAGCAGGCAGAGGGAGGGAGAAGCAGGCTCCCTTCTAAACAGGGATCCCAATGTGGGGCTTGATCCTAGGACCCTGGGACCATGACCTGAGCCAAAGGCAGATGCTTAACAAACTGAGCCACACAGGTGCCCTAGTTAATAACATTTTTATGCACCGAACTGTGTGTCCTCAAAATTCCTATGTCGAAGCCTGAGGCCCCCCACTGCCCCCAACCCCGGACTTCACAGAATGTGACTGTATTTAGAGACAGGACCTTTAAAGAGATAGTGACCAAGTTAAAAGGAGCCTTCTGAGGCATGCCCTCATCCAATTTGACTGGAGTCCTTAAAAGAAGAGGAAACTGAGACACACAGGGAGACGCCAGGGATGTGTGTGCACAGAGAACAGCCCAGTTCAGGAGACAGTGAGGTGTGAACACAGGGAGAAGGCTCAGGAGAAAACAAACCAGTTGGCCCTTTGACTTGGACTTCCACCCTCCAGAACTGGAGCAAATACATTTCTGTGGTTAAAGCCCACCCACTCCCCCATCTGTGGTGTTTACCGTAGCACAAAACAGAATTAAAAATTGATAGCAACATTAAGCATTGCTGCTTTCTCTGTAGGTTCCAACACCTGACAGATAACGAAGGATCAGATTAAATCGCTGGGATCCAACCGAATCTAGTAGTGTTCGTTGAGCTCTTTGGGTGGAGCAGTGTGCAGCAGGACCTCCCTAGTGGTGCCCAGGGGAAATCAGCATGGAACATTCTGCTGCCCGTGCAGGTAGGATTGGGCCTTTGGGGCTAATGCATCCTGTGTGATCATGCTTCTTTTCCCCGGTTTAGGAAGAGAAGAACGTCCACATGGACTCCATAAACAGATGGATTTCACTTTCTCTAGTTAGTATCCAAGGCACTTCCTTTAAATTTTTAATTCCATCAAGATTTTGCTTCTCCAGAGCCGGGGTGTACTCTTGAGGAAGTCGCACTTCTGAATTAAAAGAAGAATCCAGAGTGTGAATAAGCAAAACCCAAGGAAGGAAAAGGGTGGAGATGATCTCAGGAGCCCAGGTCCTGTCTCCTGCAAGGGCTCTTCCCTCCATCTTGGAGGTTACACCATTTCCACGTACAAGGACCCGCCGCCAAGAATGTCTTCCCATGATTCCATCTTGTCCGCAAGGTAGACCTTTAGTCCGTCCCCGTCCGTGGATCTGATACCACTTTGCTCAGCCACCCCACCCCTTCCTCAAGCCTTTTCTGGAAGGGATCAGACAGTTACTTTCCTGACGGTTGGCATCGTGTAGTTTTTAAAGACACTGTCTGTATAAAGTATAACTGTATTTTTTTTAAAAACCAAATTTAACATTTAACTTGAGCCCCATTCAGTGAATTCTGAGTCGTCCTGCTTCTTTTTATAGGGAGGGGAAGGCATGTCTTCTTCTTGGGTCATCAGTCCCTATTGGCACATGTCCGTCTCAGTCACAATGGCTCCTTCCTGCCTGTCTTGGTCATCAGCTTCCGTCCTTGCCGGCCTCCACGAAATATGGGCTTTCCCAAATGGATTCAAGTGCAGGTTCTAGAAGACAGTCCCTGCTTTTTCAGTCTGACTCCCCTCAAGACTTACTTAGGTTCTTGGGCTCTCTGTGCTACACAGGGTCTCACCAGGGTCAGGTCAAGGAGACTTGGGATGCTCTTCCAAGCCACAGTGGGTCATGAGAACTCAGTGGGGGCTGTCTTAAGTTCCCTCTTCCCCCTTACCATATCTTCCCCACCACTGCAGAGTGTGAGTGAATGCTAGGATTTCACTTAGGAAGCAAAGCTCAGATTTTATCTGATCATGCATCTCCAAACTCAATGGTGGATCCTTTCAGCCGAAGAGGGCAGAGGTGGTCACTAGGGACATGGTTAATCAGGACCGGTCTCTGGTCCTCTTGCTTCCCCTTCTGACTACACTCGTGAAGCCGAGACAGCCCCCATCATGGGTGGGAGATGCTTGCTGTAAGTAGTCACTTACAGATAGGAGTTTCATATCTGGACTTGGAAACACCAAAGCCAATATTTGGATCCTTTGTTTTTCGGGCTGCCTGTGACAGTCTCCCTCGTGTCCCTTCACTCCCCTAGACAACAGGCTCAAATTGTGACTTCTATTTCTGTCAAGTATATGGTTTGTGTGTAGGTGAGAGTGGCTTGTTGTCCTCATTTTTTGACGTTTTTATTTTTGGAGATATAGGTGTACTATTTTTGCCCCTTTTCCTGTTTTCCTCTCTCTGGCTGACTATAATTCATAGATGACAACGGGGAGCAGCTGTAACATGTCCTTGGCCGTGGAAGTCAGACTCTGAGGCTGGCAGGAGCAGGAGTCAAAGAGGAGCCTGGGTCGCCGATAACTTCCTAGAGCTAAAATCCCTGCCCTGGGCTGCCTACCCTGAGACAAACAGCCCTAAGCTTGGATTGTCTTATGTGAAAGAATCCTCTGTTTTTTTTGTGTTTAAGCTCCTAGTCTTTTTTTTTTTTTTTAAGATTTTATTTATTTATTTGACAGAGAGAGAGAGAGAGACAGTGAGAGAGGGAACACAGCAGGGGGAGTGGGAGAGGGAGAAGCAGGCCTCCTGCTGAGCTGGAAGCCTGACATGGGGCTCGATCTCAGGACCCAGGGATCATGACCAGAGCTGAAGGCAGCCACCCAATGACTGAGCCACCCAGGTGCCCAGTTTTTTGTCTTTAAGCAGAGCTAAACCTACTTCTAACTGATACCTGCTCCCCTAGTCATCTCAAACTCGAGTCTGTAAGTAGGGGGTAGACACAAAGGGAAACAAGACCTCATCGCTACTCTCACAGAGTCCCTGAACCAGTGCAATGGGCAGAAACCCGCACAATTCACACCAGCACAAGGTCAAGTTGGAGAAATGCAGAAGGATGTGCAAAATGCCCAAGGAGCTTGGAGGCAAAGGACATCTAAGTGTAGCCTGGAGCAAATAAAGGGGAAGACTCGGCAGAAGATGGGTCTTGATAGAAAAGGAAAGATTGGTTTGGGTTTTTGCTAGAGACAGGAAGGGAAGGGGTTTCCAGGCAAAGGGGGGAGTTGCATGGTATCTGTTCTAGAAACGCTCCCTTGTCTAGTCTGGTAACATTCCCATGTGGAGAAGCATAGGGAGAGATGAGGTTGGAGACCTAGGCTGAGGTTCATCGAGTCTCCGTGTAGCAAGGTCAACTAAGAAAGAGTGATGGGATTTTCCCTTTTCTATTCCCTTGTTGTTGATGTTCCCTGCCCTCCACCAAAGCCTATAACTTCTCGGGAGCAGAGACGTTAGCGTTCTGAAGGTTAAGATGGAAATGAAAAGCAGTGTTAATATATTTGCTAATTCAAAAGAGAATTTAGCAGCAAGACCATGAGCTTGGAAACCCAGTTTTATCGTAAAAGGAAGACAACCTTCTGATTTCCTTTATCAGGCTCAGAAGAGAGGAGAGGCCTGAGATCACAGGATTCTGCTACAGTGTTGAAAGGATTTCCCGGTCCTTTAGGGCCTGTCTGGGCCCGGAGGCTTGATGTCCACGTAGGAATCAAGAATAAGACAGAATGGAGCTTCCCAGCCTCTGTGGTTCCCGTGGGTTAGAGGCACCTTCCAACCCTTGGTCTTCAGGAAAAGTCGCCATGCTGCTTGGCTGGCGGCTTCTGGACATGAACTTAGGCAAAAATAGAATCGGGCACTCTCCCTGCGCTTGGCCTAGATCATCTACGCTGGCGCGTGGACACCAGCAGCGAGCGGAGGGGTCTGGTGTGTTGCCGGCGATTGTGGACACCCGGTCTCTGATGCTGCTGGGGTTTGCTCTTCTTCCACAATGAGCTTAGGGGTGTGGGGGTGTAATCTGAGGGCCTGTGGTCAAGGTTCAGAGGAGAGGGAAGCGTGGCGGGAGTGCTGGTAGACCCCTTGAGGCTGTTTATATATCAGATCCCAGATCCTTTGGCTCAAGGGCAACAGAGGCACTTTGCTACCTAGTGCCTGAGCTAGCAAAGCAGTCGCTGCTCTCACAACGCATGCGCCTCCTGCCTATTAACTTTACCGTCAGTGTGAATGCCTGATGTGGGGAAAAGTGCGATTGGAATTCAAGTGCGTTTGTGTTCTTACCAAAAAGCTTGAACATACCTTCGCCCACGCAAGAAAAGAAAACGTCCATAGCATCTTTAAATGCCATGTCAGCTACTGTCAACTTTGGAGTTCTGGAAAATTCCAAAATTCCGCGTATTTGGAAAACACTGGGGTGTTGAAAAGGGTTTTAAATTTATCTCCCCTTTGTGATAATAGAGTTTCTCCTCAATATCAACTCTCTGGAATTTGAACAGCTCACCATTAAAAACTTGGCCAGGAATTGCTTGGGGGCCTATTTTAGGAAAAAAAAGCTGATATGCAATTTATTTTTTGTTTCTAACATAAATAAGTAAATAAGTGAGTTAATGAATTAATTAATTTACATTCCAGTATAGATGACATACAGTGTTACGTTAGTTTCAGGCGTACAATACTCAACACTTTGTGCATTTTTCAGGGCTCATCATGGTAAGTGTACTGTTAATCCCCCGCACCCGTTTCCCCCATCCCCCTCACCTCCCTTCTGCCGACCACCCGTGTTTTCTCTATGGTTAAAGGTCCTCTTTTCGTTCGTCTCTTTTTTTCTTTGTTTTGTTTCTTAAATTCCACCTCTGAGTGAAATCATGTGGTATTTGTCTTTCTCTGACTGGCTTATTTAACTTAGCGTAATACACTCTAGTTCCATCCATATTATCACAAATGGCAAGATTTCATTCTTTTTTGTGGTTGAGTAATATTCCACTATATATCTCTCTCTTCTTTATCCATTCAAGTACTGATGGACACTTGGGTTGTTTCCCTATTATGGCTCTTGTAGGTAATGCTGCAGTAAACCAAGAGGTGCATAGATCTGTTTGAATTCATGTTTTTGTATTCGTTGGGTAAATACCCAGTAGTGTGAGTTACTGGGTCATAGGGTAGTTCTATTTTTAGCTTTTTGAGGAACCTCCATACTGTTTTCCACAGTGGCTACACCAGTTTGCATTCCCACCAACAGTGTAAGAGGGTTCCTTTTTCTCTGCATCCTCGCCAACACCTGTTTTCTGTTGTTTTTTGTATTGTTGATTTTAACCATTTTGACAGGTATGAAGTGACATCTCATTGGTTTTTGGTTGTATTTCCCTGAGGGTCAGTGATGATGAGCTGATACACAATTTATGTGCATAAGATCAACCTCAGGTGGATTAAGGCCTCTGATGTCGACTCAGGTCATGATCTCAGGGTCCTGGGATCGAGCCCCGCATAGGGCTCTCTGCTCAGCAGGGAGCCTGCTTCCCTCTCCCCCTCTGCCTGCGTCTCTGCCTACTTGTGATCTCTCTCTCTGTCAAATAAATAAATAAATCTTTAAAAAAAATAAATAAAAATGCTTTATTGTTTTCTTTTTTCAAAAAGGAAGGGTCCAGTTAGGATGTCCAAACTTGAATTAGGCACAGAAAAAATGTGAATATTACTCAGTTAAAATACAACTTCTCTACCATTTTTTTTTCTTTCTGCTTCCTAATTACACCACTAGTTTATATGTTACAAAGAAAAGCTGGGTTATGAAAGGTGAGGAAGTTACGAGTGAGGGATGCTCAGCTTGGAAATTAAAAAAAAGTCAGCCTTTCAATGTCTCAGAGTCGTCGTCTTCTTCTTCTTCTTCTTCTTTTTTTTTTTTAAGATTTTATTTATTTATTTGACAGACAGAGATCACAAGTAGGTAGAGAGGAAGGGAAGCAGACTCCCTGCCAAGCAGAGAGCCCGATGCGGGGCTTGATCCCAGGACCCTGGGATCATGACCTGAGCCGAAAGCAGAGGCTTTAACCCACTGAGCCACTCAGGTGCCCCTATTTCTTAAATTTATTAACATATAATGTATTATTTGCTCAAGGCTTTCCTTTCTTTTGACATTCTTACCCTTGAAGAGGGAAGGGATACTGTGTCCGCTGTTCACATTAATTATGATCCGCCTTCTTTTTTTTCTCTGAGAAGACGGAAAACATTAAGGTTTTAGATGGTAATTGTTCCTTGACTTTGGCCACGAGTCTTTGGAGAAGTTCCCTCTGGTAAAGGCAAGTCACCCACGTGCAGTGGAAATGACGATCAAAGGCTTTACTGAAGAAGCTAACAGTATGGAGTCCTAACGACTTGCGAGGGCGTTGGGGGAATTCATCAGAGAGGTTTTGCAAAGGGGCTTGGAGACGAAAAGTGCAATATAAATGCTAAGCAGCCACAAATTTTTTCTGGGAAGAGGTGGAGTACATGTAATCAGGGCTCTGCTCAAGCAGAGCAGCCCGGTGGCCACCTCCACACTCATATTTAGTGTTGATGGAATCACTGGCAGAACTTCCAACAGAGACGGGCTTTCCTCCTACCACAAGGTAAGTAATTTCCACAGAACTCAGGGCAATCCAAGCTTCGGACGTCTCGTGCAGAATTGAAGGAAAAAAGCCAGGCGTATGGTATTTCTATAGTAGGTGCTCAATAAATATCTGTTGATTTTTATTTTATTTTACCCACGGTTTTTCAGGCTCCCCTTCCCCTCCTCCCGACGTGCTTTAAGAGGATCTCGCCACTAGATGGCGCTCTGTCACCGCGGAAGACTGGGCCCTGGGGTGGGTGGTCAGGGACGGCCCCCTCTGATTTTGTTAATTCCTGAAGAAGGCAAGGGTTTTATTTTAATTCATTTCCTCCTCATTTCACTTGAAAAGAAATCACGACCTTTTTATTGTTTGAATGGTGGGTTAGGGATCCACCGTGTGGTTTTACCTCTTCATAAAGCAAGTTCACTTTTTTAAAGATTTTGTTTATTTATTTGACAGAGAGAGACACAGCGAGAGAGGGAACACAAGCAGAGGGAGTGGGAGAGGGAGAAGCCGGCTTCCCACTGAGCAGGGAGCCCAATGCAGGCCTGGATCCCAGGAACCCTGGATCAGGACCTGAGTCCAAGGCAGACACTTAATGATTCAGCCACCCAGGTGACCCATGCAAAGAAGAAAGTTTAGAAATGAAGCCAAGAAAGGTACTCATGAGGCTAGAGGTAGCTGGATCCATGAGAAAGCAAAAGTTTTTTTAATTTTTAAAAGATTATATTTACTTATTTATTTGGGGGAGAGAGAGAGAGAGAGTGCACGCATGCAAACGGGGAAGGAGCAGAGGGAGAGGGACAAGCGGACTCTGTGCTGAACCAGACTGGGGCTGACCCCAAGACCGCAAGGTCATGACCCCAGCAGAAATCAAGAGTCAGACACCCAACCAACGGAGCCACCCAGGCGCCCTGAGAGAGAAAGGAGTTTAGGTATAGGTTAACTCCCCACTTCCTAAACTGTGTGCTATGACAGCCAGGAGCACGGCAGCAAACTCACAGGGTTGCTCTGAAACATTCTGACTTTTTATTTTATTATTTTATTTATTTATTTATTATTTTTAAAATTTATTATTATTTTTAATTTATTATTATTTTTTATTATATTATTTATATTATTTTATTTATTTATTTGACAGAGAGAGATCACAAGTAGGCAGAGAGGCAGGCAGAGAGAGAGGAGGAAGCAGGCTCCCTGCTGAGCAGAGAGCCCTATGCGGGGCTCGATCCCAGGACCCTGGGATCATGACCTGAGCCGAAGGCAGAGGCTTTTACCCACTGAGATACCCGAGCTCCCCCCGGCTTTTTTTTTTTTTTTTTTTAAGATTTTATTTATGATCCTGACTTTTTAGAGAAACAGAGCAACATCAGTCAGAGACCAGGCAATCTGCTTCCCGGTTGAACTATTAGGTTGCATGACTTTCCTTCAAGTGACATGGTGTTTTTGCAAAGTTGGGTCCTCAAGTGTTGGTGGGATAAAAAGCAAGTCGGTATAAAAATCAGTACAGAATAGTTAATTAAGATGGCACTGTCCAGTCTGATGCCGATGTTTAAGGAGTGACGCAGTGTCCAAGAGGCACCTATATCTCTTTCCTAAGTAATTAATTATGGTTATTTCGTAATTAAATGGAACAATTTTCCCTTCAGTGTCTGGGAATTGTTTTTCCAAACGGCTACTCAGCTGTTAGGACATAAATACTTATTTGGCTTTTTGGATATTACAACTGAATGAAAGGAGCGGTTAGGTGTTTATTTTGGCATGGGGTAAAAAAGTTACCGAGACACAAGGAGTGCTTCAAACTTAGAAAATTAGGGAACTTCTGAGCTAATGTTGGAAGTGGCTCTCTGATCTTCCTTGAGGAATGGCAGACACGCTCCTGCCTCAGGGCCTTTGCTCTCACTGTTCTTGGCATCTGAAATGTGCCTCCTTCAGATGTCTGCTTGACTGAATTCTTCCTTTGTGGTTAAGTCCTTGCTCAGATCCCACCTGCTCATGGAGGCCTACACTGACCTCCATCTTTGGTATTGTACCAAGTACAAATATACCAAATATTTATTGTATATATTATACAATACTTATTGTATAATAAAAATTATTATCGCATATGTTATACAAATTATTGTATATATTATACAAATTATTATACAAATTATTGTATATATTATACAAATATACCAAATATCTGCCCTCCTCAGTGCGCCGCAGCTACCCCTTCCTCACTGTAATTTTTTTTTTAAAGATTTTTAAAATTTATTTGACAGACAGAGATCACAAGTAGGCAGAGAGGCAGGCAGAGAGAGAGAGGAAGAGAAACAGGCTCCCTGCTAAGCAGAGAGCCCAATGTGGGGCTCGATCCCAGGACCCTGGGATCATGACCTGAGCCGAAAGCAGAAGCTTTAACCCACCGAGCCACCCAGGCGCCCCCTTACTGTATTTTTTATTACGCTTATCACTTTGAAAGGCATTACCTAGTTGTTTCTCATTCTTATGGTTTATTATTTGTTCCTCTCGCTAAAGTATAAGAGTCACATGGGCAAAGTTCTTTTCTGTTTTATTTACTGACTGAAAAATTTGGGAAGTATTTAGGGGGACACCTGACTGGCTCTGTCGGTAGAGTGTGCGGCTCTTGACCTGAGGGTTGCAGGTCTGAGCCCCACGCTAGGTTCTTATTTTTACCTAAAAATAAAATATTTTAAAATAAGTGTTTAGAGCAATGCCTGGCACATAGTGGTCTTTGTAAATATTTGTTGAACGAATGAAAAATCGTCTGTGGCACCTGGACCCTGGTAAATACGCGTTTCCATATATATTTGTTAAACAAAAGTTATGGATGAAAGTACCTTAGGAACTCTTCCTTGCTCCAGGGTTATTTTGCAATTCCTGTTCTTCCAGCAAATGATGGAAGAAGAGCTAAGAAGTCACTGCTGTTGTTGAAATAAATCCTTATGTTTTTGCTTTATAGAATGAGGGTGCGAAGAGATCAAAGATTCTACTCTTGATGTTTCTAGTTCTCGGCATTCTTTAAAGTTAGCCTAACAGGAGCCTAGAGCTCTTCTAAATTCAGTAGGCTTCTAGGAGAGGTGATCCTTCGCTCTGTGAAAGAAGGAAAAGGTATCTTTCATTTTTCGTTTTTTTTTAAAGTTGTGGGGACGCCTGGGTGGCTCAGTTGGTTGAGCAGCTGCCTTCGGCTCAGGTCATGATCCCAGCGTCCTGGGATCGAGTCCCGCATCGGGCTCCTTGCTTGTCAGGGAGCCTGCTTCTCCCTCTGCCTCTGCCTGTGCTCGCTCACTCTCCCTCTCTCTCTCTGACAAATAAATAAATAAAATCTTTTTTAAAGTTGTGTTTATTATTTATTTGAGAGCGAGAGAGCACAAGGAGGGATAGAGGCGGAGGATGGGGGAGACAAGCAGACACCCCGCTGAGTGCAGAGCCCCATGGGGGCTCGATCTCAGGACCCTGATGTCCTGACCTGAGCTGAAATCAAGAGTCAGACCAACTGAGCCACCCAGGTGCCTCTCTCTGGGAGTTATTTTGCAACTTCAGACCTTTCTGAAGGGAAGGACATCTGATAGAGTTAATGCCACACGTCCTACAGTGAGGGCTGGAATCATCTCGTATGAATGAGGGAGGGAGGTTACTGAGCTGGGCTGATTCAAAGTGAAAAGGACACCATGTGGACTCAGTGCATTAGTTTCCCACACGTGTAACAAGTCACCATGAACTTAGTGACTTGAAACAATGACCATTATCTCACAGTTGGAGGTGTTAGGCTGCATTCTTGGCTGCGGGCTGGGAAGTGTCTGCTTTCAAACTCAGTCGTGTTGTTGGCAGAACTTACTTCCTGTGTCTAAATGAAAGGACCACACTTCTTAGTGTCTGTTGGTGGAGGCCGTCTTGGGTTCTGGAGACCATCCTGGTCCTAGATTTCCTCAGGAGAATCATCTGTGAAACAGCTTTTAATCCTTGGAAAAGTTGGGGTGGGGAAGTTTTGGGCAAAGATGTGACTCCATATAGGGAGAGAGTCAATGCATATCAAGTAACTATATTTTACTTAATTTGACCATAAACTTTGACTGAAACAGAGTGCGCATTTTATTAAATATTGGTAACCAACATCTTTTTGGAAATGAGAGAGATAGCTATTTTGGCATTAAGGAAAGAAGGTCTAAATTGCTTTCTTGCATTATTATCTATAAAATCATTCCATTCTCCTGGTAAATACTACTAACTATAAAACTGAATCATAAAAATTAAAAAAAAAAAACCCAAAGTACTGACTTGAAATCAGTCCGTCATTTTTATACTGAATATATATATTGTTTCTGTAATAAGAAAAATCAAGTGTTATCAATAAAGATATTAACTTATCAAGAGATGTGTGCAAAGGATTTAGGGAGATGTAGGAAAACAGTCATTTTATGTAAATTTCACTGGGGAAGAATACTGGAACGTTTTCCTCAAGACCCATGAGAATCATAAATCCATGGAAACTTGAGGAGTTTCATTTTGCTCTGGTTAAAGAGGACTGCATTGAAGCTTTACCTAGGGGTATAAATTTGCATTTATAAAAATCTATAAAATTTTTACTAAAACCTTGTTTTTAATCATCTCACCATTACATGGATTTCATCACACGGGGAGTGAACTCCGTGCCTGCTGAGAGCCAATGATAGGGGGTTACCCAACAATACAGTCAGGATTCAAACGTTCCAAGAAGTAGATAAGCATTTTGGAAATATTTGTTGAGCACTGCTGACATCCTGGGTGCTATGCAGAAAATACGTGGTTTTTCTCCTTGGCCTCATAACTCAGAGTACCATGGCATCCATCCTACCTTTGGTTGTCAAAGCACAGCATTGCACATTTTATTCTCTTAAGGTTTTATAGGCTCGATGGGAACTTTATAGGTAAGGACAGATTCTTAAGGACTTTTTAAGGCAGAGATGTCCTGTGCCCAGCACATCCAAGCTTCATGAGAGGTCAGCAGATGCCTAGGAGAGGGGGATGGGATCTGATGAGAGGTAGGCAGATGGCTGCTCCAGGTGTGGAGAACCCCACCGAGAAGGTACAGCACCCCAAACAGCTGTAAGACCTGTAGCGGTGGTTCTCAAACTCAAGCCTCCATCAGAATCTCCTGGAAGGCTTGTTAAAACAAAGGTGGCAGCCCCTACCCCCAGTTTCTGATTCAGCAGATCTGGCTGTGGGGTCTGAGACTGGCATTTATGACAAGTTCCCCTATGATGCTGATGAGCCTGTTCCGAGGACCCCATTTTGAGAAACACTGAGCATCCTACCACCCAGTTTGGTTAGGAACGGGTAACTGGCAGAGACAGTAGGAGGTGTGGAAACCTAGAAGGAATGCCTAAAATGAGCGTGAGCGTGAGATGTTTTTCAGGGAGTCTTTGGTTGACACTGGCCTCGGGGACAATCACTTTCCTCCCACCATACACACTGGTGAGAAGACGAGTCATCTCTCACTCGGGGAAGCACTTCTCATAGTGATTAGGGTCACAGGCTTTGGCTTTGGAGTCAGCTAGGACTTGAGCCTGAGTCCCCATACTTGAGGCGACATATTCTGGTTTCCTTCAGCCACGTGGATGTTCTTCCTGGAGTGAGAGGGTGGAACGAATGGGAGAGACAAAAATGAAGAGATGGTAGCATCTGTTGGTAGCCGAAAAACGCTCAGTGTTCATCTGTAGTGATGGCAGCATCTAGCGGTGGTGGCATCACACCAAGTGACAGATTGTTCAATGCCTTCACCTCCTCTGGGTCTTTGCCCAAATGTCAACTTTAGGTTATGTTCCAGAACCATTCTTCTTTTTCTTTTTTAAAAAGATTTTATTTATTTGACAGAAAGAGAGGGATCACAAGTAGGCAGAGAGGCAGGCAGAGAGAGAGGAGGGGAAGCAGGCTCCCCCCAGAGCAGAGAGCCCGATGTGGGGCTCGATCCCAGGACCCTGAGATCATGACCTGAGCCAAAGGCAGAGGCTTAACCCACTGAGCCACCCAGATGCCCCCAGAACCATTCTTATTTACAGGAACAATAGGCAGAATACATCCCTGTCGCCCAAGCAAATGTGTTCTCCTCAACCATACTTCCTTTTTTTAAGAGTTCTCTACCACGCTGTATATTTTATTTGTTTTATCTGACTCTTCCATTGGAAGCTGAGCTTTTTGAAGGGAGGGAATTTGTCCCTTGTTCACTGTTGTATGGCTTTGGCTTTGGAGTCAGCTAGTCTGATGCCCAGAACAATACCTATCACATAGTAGTGCTTGGTATGTATTTATTGAACACATGAACATAATAGGCTTGTGATATTCTTTGGTAAGTTTGCTCTTTGTCTAAGAGAACGAATATCTGTTTGCTGCTTGTGGTTATGGACCCTGGCCCACACGGAGAGCTATTATTATTAAGTTTTTAAAAGCAGTTTTTAGCTTCTTTAAAATCTCCCTATTCATCTTTTGGCATTACTACTCTACTTTATATAGAAAGGTTATCAGTCAAGAATGTTCCTTATTGGCAAGGATTTGGTGAGATGCGAGTATGAAACAGCTTTGTTTCTTATTTCCATTTTTTTTCCTTTTTGCCATCAACCATGAGCTGTCAAGTCTTTCCCATCTCAACACTATCTTGGAGAGAGCCTATTGTTTTGTGGACATTTTTGGGCATGAAAGTCCAGTCCGGCTTAATTTAATCAGGCTACAATTTCAGCCTCTTATCTAATAGACAACCCTTTTTCACCAGACTTGGCTGGGAGCTCACAAGACTTGTGTTGGTGAAAGTCTGGCTTGCTCCTTGTCTCCTTCTCTACCTCTTTCCTTCCCTCTCCTGGGACTTGCCTTTCTTCTAGTGCATTAGATTTTGGGAGGCAGAACGGAGGAAGAACAGATGTCTCCTACATGAGAGGAGTGCTGTGTTTCTTTACTGGCTAGCCATGTCCTCCCTGTAGCAGACATCAAATGACCATGCTCTTCTTGCCATCAGCTTAGTGGGCAGCCCTCTGGCTACACGGCTTAAGCCTGGATGACTTCCTTGGTGGGGGGCAGTCCATTCCATTGCTATCCTGCTTTCAGTCAGCCATTTTCCCACAATACAATTCCCTTGTATTCGCTTTTTAAAGGAGCACCAAGGCAGATTAATACATCCATTCCTAGGTAGAGTCCTCATGGGGAGTGGATGCCAGTTGCCCCCTTTTTGTAGCCGCTGCTAATTTCTTGAATCCCTACTGCTTGGATTTAGGGTTGGAGAATAGCCCAGTCCCTGAAGGGAATGGAGAAGCCCCAGGACTTTCACCTTACGCCAGTATTTCCTAATAGGAGCGCTATTGGCAATTTGGGTGGGAAAATTGTTTGCTGTCTAGGGTTCTCCCTTTTACTGCAGGATATTTAGCATCCTTTGATCCTGCCCATTCAATGCCAAGTGTGTTCCCAGAAATACCTCCTCATATTTCCAGCTCACACTCAGTTTGAGAACCATTGCCAGGTCAACAGCTCAGTGACACATGAGAATCTAGAATCTCGAATCTATCACTTTTACAGGCTGGTGGGAGTCAAGGGTGATAGTTGCGTGACTTTTAAGTCCTGTAGATACATGTCTGTCAGTTCTCTTTAGAACGCGGGAGTTCTTAGTGTCTATCATCCCCAGCTTTGGGCTTTTGCTGACATTCTGAAACAAGAGAGGGTCTTTCAACATCCTCTTACAGGCTGATCACAACATGTTTCCAAATTCCATGTTTGCATAGACTGTATTATGTCTGGGGTTTCCTTTGCACAGCTGCTCCCCTCCTGGTATATAGGTTCCAGTCAGACTCAATTGGAAAAGCTGTCCCTTTCTTTTCTTCTTCCTCAAGTTCTTATGGAGGACCCATTTGGTAGAATAGTATAGTGCTTATTCATCTATAAATACAAATCCTATCAGAACCATAATAATGACTTAAAAAATATTTACTTATTTATTTATTTACTTACTTACTTATTTATTTAGAGAGAGCATGATCGGGGGCGGGGGCAGATAGAAAGGGGGAGAGAGAATCCCAAGCAGACTCCATGCTGAGTGCGGAGGCCAACATGGGACTCAGTCTTATGATCCTGAGATCATGACCTGAGTTGAAATTGCGAGTCAGATGCTTAACAGACTGAGCCACCCAGGGGCCCCATAATAGTGAATTTTTACCAAGTCTGTAGTTTTATAGGATTTTAAAAATAAAGCTCATGCTTTGTATTTGGCTGAACCATGAAATGAGCACTCTTGCAGGTTAAAAACCATCGAATATTGGCAACTTTGCATAATTCAGTTTGATGCTGTTGGTTGATGCCATATTAATTTGAAAGCGACCTTAGCGTAAAGCAGTGGTGACGATATTTAGCCATTGAGACATTATGTTATTTACGAGAGAATTTATCCCTGTTGACTGTGGGTCAGTCTCATCTGAAGAACAGGCAAGATAGAAAGGGAGCTCATCTTTGAGGTTTGCATTGTGTCCTGTAGTTTTAGCACGTTTTCGTATGAATGATCTCATTTGCTCTTCAGACCACCCTAAAATCCACTTCACAGAAGGATATTAGTGCTCCTTCCAGGGTACAATGAGAAAAAAGGACAGTTTCCATGTGTGTATAAAACATCTATTCTCTTGGGGCACCTGGGTGGCTCAGTGGGTTAATCCTCTCCCTTTGGCTCAGGTCATGATCTCAGGGTTCTGGGATCGAGCCCTACATCACGCTTTCTGCTCAGCAGGGAGCCTGCTTCCCCCTCTCTCTACCTGCCTCCCTGCCTACTTGTGGTCTGTCACATAAATAAATAAAATCTTAAAAAAAAAAAATCTAATCTCTTAATGGGATCTTTAGTTTTAGAAAGCCCTTCTGCTAATACTTAGGATATTCTCTCAAATTGATTCTCTAGTTAGTCTAAATGTTTAAAATGGTTAAATAATAAAGAACTACCTTGTTATGATCATCATGTCGTATGTTTTACACTTAGTGGTTCTATTGCGGGTTTTGATGAATAATTTCCACATATCCTACAACATATGCTTTAAATGAAATGTCTTTCCCGAATCAATGCATACACCCAGTAAGGAAAATGTCAGTTTTCTTACCAAAGCTGTCAAGGGAGGAGATCAGTGGTTCTGGGAAGGGAGTGTGGTTCAGGAGTCTCATCATGTGGTTTTTGGGCTTGGCAACTTTGCAGGGAGGTTGTCGTGGCAGAGCTGAGGTTGTAGCATTGGCTTGAAGATGAAAAGAGAAGGTCTTTTTTGGGTAAGAATAAGAGAAATTAGTTAATGATAATTAAAAAAATCCTCAGATCTCTTATTTGTTGGTTATCTACAAACCAAGAGGTCTACATCCTTATTCTAGTACATACCAACCATGCCAACCTGTGGAATTCCGCTGATGTGGGTTTTTCAAGAAAGCAAGCTCTTTCACAATGTGAATTTAACCTTTGTGTCCACCCGTGTGGATTTGGAGACTGTACCATAGAGAGGAGCCCTTTAAATTTGAGTGTTACTCAATATACCTGTCGTTACTGCCGTAGCTACCTCTTTCTTCTCCTGGAGAAGGCCATGAGAATCTTGAGGCTGTGTCCTTTAGTCTCCTCGTTCTGTAAGAAGCTAGGATGTCATGTTGGTCCATTTGCGGTGAACCCCTTCTATTTGCCCTCAGTAACTGTTTCTTCTGACCCTCCACGTTGACTCCCCAAAGAAGCAATCTCAAATCTCTGCCACCTTGACATCCTCAGTTCTGCTCTAGTCTTTCAGATGACCTCCAAAAGTCCTAGAAAATGCTGGGGGAAAAGAGGTCAAAGGACATTGGGTGAGTCCCAACCAGAGATTTATAACAACTTAAAAGAAGAAAAGCATTACATTTTATCATACACCCCTTGGCGTGCATCTGTCTTTTGGATGGGACACGAGATAATTAATGTGTAAATACCAATTAGGGTGCTTGGCACAGAAAAACTGGTTAATAACCAGCTGTGTTTTTTTAAGCTCTCTGTCTCTAACTAATAACCTTTGACCAACAAAGACGGTTTAGAAAAATATTAGGTAAAAATATTAGGTAACTCAGTGTCAACAAATATGATGCTATAATGACTTATGCTGACCTAATTAATGTCCTTGTTCATTTGGTGGCTCAGCTGGTATAGTGAAAATACGTGTGTGAGATGACTCTAAACAATGATGATGTCTCAAATGACACCTGTGGTCAAGTCAGGTGGATGGAGATGCCCTTTACAGCTATCACCCGACCTCGGATTCAGTTTTCCCACCAGAGGCCCCATGATCTCCACGTTACTAGCATGACACTACAGAGCAATTAGCAAATTTGCAGCTTCTCAAAGATACCACTCATTTTCACTGCTGCTGGGATTGCTACTGCTTCCCTGGGCTGATGGGTGACCATTACAGTCCCCTAGCATTTTCCAAAACCCAAGAAATGGCTTATGGGAGCCTTCCAACTTGGCGTAATACAATGTGTGACCTATGGCGCGTGCTGGGGCCATTTTCAGGGAGGGGTCGTGAAGGCACTGACTCAGCTAATGCTTGCTTAGGGTTTGTGGGTTACAGATTACTTCTTAATTGCTGCCTCATTTTTTTTTTAAAGATTTTATTTATTTATTTGATAGACAGAGATCACAAGTAGGCAGGCAGGCAGAGAGAGAGGAGGAAGCAGGCTCCCCGCTGAGCAGAGAGCCCGATGCGGGACTCGATCCCAGGACCCTGGGATCATGACCTGAGCTGAAAGCAGAGGTTTCTCTGAGCCACTCAGTTTCCCTGCTGCCTCATTTTTTAATCCTTACATTAAATCCATGAAGTAGACCCAGCAAGTGTGTTTTTATTTCTCTTTTATCCATTGAGTTGGACAGTATTGTTTGAGGATATTATTCTTTTCCTTTCAAATGAAAAGTGTATGTCCAGCTCTTAAGTGAATTGAAAGAATCGCTAGTTCTAAGAGAAATGGCTAAGTTTCACTCTTTTATTTTATTTTATTTTTAAAGATTTATTTATTTACTTTAGAGAGAGACAGAGAGTGAGTGTGGGGGGGAGGAGCAGGGGGAGAGAATCCCCAAGCAGACCCTCCACTGAGCATGGAGCCCACTGTTTCCATGGGGTTCCATCCTACGACCCATGAGACCATGACCAGAGCTGAAACCGAGAGTCAGACACTTAGCTGACCAAGCCACCCAGGTGCTCCTTGTTTATAATTTTTTCAAAGATTTTATTTATTTATTTGACAGAGCAAGAGAGATCACAAGTAGGTAGAGAGGCAGGCAGAGGGAGAGGGGGAAAGCAGACTCCCGGCTGAGCAGAGAGCCCAATTCGGGGCTCCATTCCAGGACCCTGAGATCATGACCTGAGCTGAAGGCAGAGGCTTAACCCACTGAGCCACCCAAGTGCCTCCCTTGTTTATAATTTAAAAAAAAAAATTTTTTTTTTTTAGTCCCTGCTAGGAAGAGTTGGCACCTGGTAAATATTTGGGCAACGAAAGAGTGAATGAAATGTGGAAGGCATCATTATGGATTGATTGATATTCTATATTTGAAATTGGCAATCTTGTATCCTGTGTATTGACTAAATTGGACCATTGACAAATTCTTGGATGTCACCCGCACCTTCCTGTCCTCTGTGCCTTTGGTCACTCCATTTCCTCCACCTTGATTGCCCTTTATATCTCTATCAAAATTCTACCCATCCATTGGCCTGGGCCAAATATCATTGTCTCCCTGAAATCTTCTTGGCTTCTTCACGGATGGAAATAATTGTATCTCAAAAGGTTCTCGGGGTGCCTGGGTGGCGTTGTGGGTTAGGGGTCCAACTCTCGTTTTGGCTCAGGTCATGGTCTCAGGGATGCGAAGATGAGATCGAGCCCTGGGTATGGCTCTGTGCTCAGCATGGGGTCTGCTTAAGACTCTCCCTCTGCTTCTCACATGACCCCCTGCCAAATAAATAAATAAAACTAAAAGAAAAAAAAGGTTCTCATAGCACATTGCCGTGTTTTTCTTATAGTAAAGCATTATTGACAGAGGAGAAGAGTCTGTGAAGCAGCTAACACCTTCATTTGGGGTCTTAGTGATTGGACTGAAGTTCAAAGTGTGCCCTGGACACAGGCAGGGCGTGCAGGCGCTGACAGAGTTAAACTGACTAATACACCAATGGCTATTTAGCTACAGTGTTACATTATCTCTATTTCTGTCCAAGTCCCAGAAGGTGGTCCAGGTGCAAGTGACAAGCTGCAATCCACAAAAGTCACAGGTCCCTGGTGTTCTGAAAATTGAAACATTGGATGTGCCTCGACTTTGCATCATCAGTATCCTCCCCACTGTATTTCAAATAATCCTCTTTGCAATGCTTACTTCCCTTTGGAATCTTCTTCTGCAGCATATACACATCATCTTCGTAGGATTTAAGTTCTCTGAGAACAGAGAACAGTGCTCATCTGTGTACCTCACACAAACATTTTAAAAATAGTGTCACCCTATGCCAGTTTCTCAGTCATTTTTGTCGCATAAATGATGCCTGCAGGGAACGAACTTTTCTTTCCATGTTTGTAATACCTATAGCTCTTCACAAATCTTTTCAATAAAGATGCTGACAAATGGGAAAAACACGCGCATTTGATTTCTACTGAAATTCTAAAGCCACCGATGGAAATATAAGTAAACAGTAAAGTGGACAAGACTCTGGGGAGAACTAAATTTTTAAAAAGACACAGAGGGGAAAAATTGTCTTGATTAATTGGGGAGGAACAGAATCTCAGTAAGAAACACTGGCATTCCGTCTAAAAACCTCGGGAAAGAATGCAGCCTTTTTCTACAGACAAGAGGAAAACAGTAATTTTTAAAAAATATTTCTAGTTTGGATTTCAGCATGTGGCTCTCCAACAGTCTCCAAATTATTCGCAAAGCAAATACAGAAACAACAGAAGCAAGCAAGCCTAGGGTATTATCTCTACTCCAGGGAATAGAAGGAACTAGAAAGAACCACCAGGGTCTCTGGCCTGGGGTGGGGGTGGGGCTGGAGCCAAGGTGTGGCCTGGGGCAGTGCAGTTCCTTCTCTTGTACTGTTATTCCAGGCAGGGGCGGGTTCAGGCTGATTATTTATAGATGAATTTGCAGTGTGACGAGCCTCAGGCAGCGAGGTTCCGGTGAAATCCGCATGACATTGCAGATTTCCTAGAGCCAGGGGAAGGAATCACAGGGTAGCCAGGAGCAATGCTCCCCTGGCTTCCCCCGCCCCCTCCTCATCCTTGTTTTTTCCTTTTAACCCAAGTTTCCCAGGGGGTTTGCAAAAAAAAAAAAAAAAAAAAAAAAAAAAAAAGAAAGAAAGAGAAAACCACTGATTCATCTTTAAAAGTGTGATGGTGAATTCCCCAGCGGCAGCTTCCTTCCCCGCAGAGACGAGTGTTAACAGCCTGCAGAAATCTGGGTTACTGACTTGGAAACCAAATAATAGGGATGAATGAATGGACCAGAGAGTAAAGAGGCTGCACATAAAGGGAAACCCCTTCTGACTGCATCTTTCATGCTGTTGGACATTAGGATCCCGGCAGGCAGACTCAGCCCTTAGGTTCGGTTGCCCAGTAACCAGAGGATGCACAGATTTCCATTTTTACCTTCTTTCTGATTCAGGAAAGTCTTTTTTTTTTTTTTTCTTTTTAAACAGAAGGATTAAAGAACAACACACGCCCCCCCCCCCCCCCCCCCGCCCCAGCGCACGCCCTCACCCTCCTCATTGAGGTCGAACCAATCCCTTTCACCTGTTGGTGGCTAAAGTGTTTGAAAGGACACCTGTTTTAAAACAGGTAAGCTGTTAGGAAATCAACGTCGGGATGCAGACAGAGGGTGGTAAGGTAAGAGACAGCTGCACCCCCGCTTGGAGTTCAGGCAGCGGGTGGAACCCCCCCCCCCCGCTTTCCTGGTGGGGGTTGTGGGGGGATGGTGGGGGTGGTTCTCGGTCCTGGAGAGCCTTAATCTTGTGTCTTCAACGGTTCAGTCTCATCTGCCCCCTTGCTGTGAATTTCCCTGTCCCTGGAAAACACCCAGGACTTACCAGGGAGAGTCTCCCTGATTGCCCAGTTTTATTTTCTTTAAAAGCTTATTCTTAACCCAGCCTTTTCTGAAAGAGAAATCAGCTTTTTTCTTTTTTTTTTTTTAAATGGGTCATCGATGGGCTATTTTTAGCAATCCAGTAAAGCCAGACAGGGCAGAGTCCTCACTTCTCTCTCTCTCTCATAGAGAAGGAATATGGGGATTTAGAGCTTAAACTCTTAGGTGAAGCAGTTTTCTTCCATTTGATGGAAAAGCAGCCAAATGGAGTGGCTTCTTGAAATCCTACAGAGCGAAGGCTGAATCAGGCTGCAGTCCGCTCCTGTGCTTAGGAATGAGCTCTCTGGATGGGGTGTGTGTGGCTGGATGGGTGTGTCTGTGTGTACAGCTGAGGGTTCATTGTGAGTAGATGGTGTCATTAGGAGTCTATGGGGACCCCTGACACGAAGCTTACTCTGGTGGTCCTCCCTTTAGAATGGCAATCCCTATGAAGCCAGACTGTTTAAGGCAAGGCTCATGTTTTTCCTACAAGGCAAACAACGGTCTAGGAAACCCCACAGAGAGAATTTCCTCCTGTTTGCCTAGGATGAGCAGGGCGGGAAAGACCCATCTGATCTACTGTCTTTTCACCCTGCCTGCCTTGGAAATGGGTCCTTTAAAATCTCAGCTGTTGTCTCAGAGCTCTGTTGGAATGAAGACCCAGGCAAAAGGAGCCTTGGGCTGACAGCAGCACTGCAGACAGTGCTGTCTGCAGCACTTTGATGGATCCCCGAGATCACTTCTATCAAACACTCTGGACCTTTGCAAGATCACCGGGTGGGAGCAGAGTACCCTAGTTTACTGTTTATCGGGGTACTTCAAGTTGTAATAACCGGGTGTCAACATCCTCTTGGTTGAATTAGTAGAACCTGCTAGGAGACAGCAAGTAACCCCCAAGGCTGGGTGTTTTGTGATGCCTTCAGCCCTTGGTTCTCCAGCGGTAGAGATGCTTCCTGGGTTCGTAACAAACTCCTCATGGGAAACAGTGCCATTCCATGGCACATGGGACAAATCAGAGTATATTACCAAATGTGATTTCTTCCCCAGCATTGCTATAGGAATGAAAGCTGGGCAAAAAGAGCATTGGGGTTAATGTGCATGGGGAAAAAGATGTCACAAAAATGTCCTGAAATGGGACTTGAATGGGGGTAGCGATTGTAAAGTTTCGCAGGCGAGGTAAACACGACACCAGGCGAGGTAGGCACAAGGCAAGATTTATTAAAGGCACTCTCCTGCGAAGTTTCTGGGCTCAGGAGAAGGGGAGCCAGGAAAGTCGCGCCGGGAGAAGGTGAGCACCCTCAGGCGAGGTTCCGTGACTCTGGAAAGTAGAGTCGGGGAAGTTGCACTGGGAGGGAGTCGGTGGGGGTCTTTTACCGGGCCAAGGCAGGGCATGGGCTCACATCCATATATGGTAGGGTATTTGGTGATCCAAGGGTATGGGGGGGTCCTGATACTTCTGTTTCCTGCATAGGTATTGGGTTACCCATGGAGACGTGACCTGGGCATACATCCTTTTGGCGGGAGAGTCAAGGGTTGAGGAACTGGGGGTGGGGATGGGGGGTGGGGGGTGGGGGTAGGTGTGGGGTGGGGGGTGGGGGGTGGGTTGGAAGATGGCGGCCCTGGCGGTCATTTCTATTGTTCCTCCTGCATTCCCGGAACCACCGACCCAACAGCAATGGCTCCCTAGTCCTCTAGGTAAAGGAGGCAGTCGGGGATCATTGTGGATATTCCCATATGTTTTGTGTGTATTTGTATACCTGTGTTTATATACTTGTGGGCACAAATGTGAACACGGAAGCACATGTACAAACCTCGTTTTTCACGTGAGTGGACCACATTCTCCTCTCACTCTCTTTCAGAGTTTGGATTACCTGGAAATGAGGGAACCGGGATTAACCCAACTGGTCTTCTGCAGGAATGTCTGACTGTGGAACAGTCAGGTTGGCCAGGCTGTGCACTTGTCACCATGTAGTGTGTCCTCAGTGAAGCTGTGGTGAGTTGAATTGTGTGGGAGAAGGTGGGAGTGGGGAGAAGAGAGTCAGGAGAGCCAAAGGCTGAGCTTCTCGTCTTGAGGGGAGGGCAAATGTTGCCTCCCAGGCAGCTGAAATGCCAGAAGCAGCATCTGCAGATCCAGAGGCTAGAATGCGACTTCCCAGCGGACGGACGCCACCTCCCTGCTTCAATTTCAAGGACTCTACAGGAAAAGCTTTTCTTTAGATTCAGGGGAAGGTAGTCCTATTCCCCGCTTTCTCCAGTGTGTCCCTCCCAGTCCTTTTTTTTTTTTTTTTAAAGATTTTATTTATTTATTTGTCAGAGAGAGAGAGAGAGTACAAGCAGAGGGGAGGAGCAGGCAGAGGGGAGAAGCAGGCTCCTTGCTGAGCAAGGTGCCTGCTGTGGGACTCCATCCCGGGACCCTGGGATATGACTTAAGCCGAAGGCAGACTCTTAACCGACTGAGCCACCCAGGTGGCTCAGTCCCTCCCAGTCCTCTTGATGGCCATGGCCACTGCTTGCCACTCTTTTTTTCCCCTCTAAGGGAAAAAGAAAGGGTAAGTTGCGTTGATTCCAAGGTGACCATGTCATCGTCTGTTCTGTTCCAAGCTCCCCTCCCCCACTTTGGGGCTCTGATCAGCAGAGAAATGGTTTTTATTGAGACTTGAGTCATCATTCCTCAGGAGCAGAACGTGCAATTTAACAGCATGGACACGTGTGCGGGCTGTCAGCTCTGGCTATGCAGGGGCTCCCAAGGATGCTCTGAAGGTTGCGTCTGTTCATCAGTAATAGGATTTATGTTGCAGGATGTTTATCGTCTCATTTATATGTATTACACTGTTTATGTGGCTCAGCTGCAAGGATGGTGCCGACTCTAGTGATTTATCGTACCGTGCCCCCTCTTAAAGCAGTCGCTGGTTCTGGTGTCACGTGAGGCTTTTGTTGAGGAATGAAATCATGTGGCCAGGTAAACATGCAGAGCATTTCTGTTTGGTTTGCCTTCCTGTCTGGTTTTCTCAGCAGGCTCTTGGTTCAAAGTGCGCAAGGGGTAGCGATGACAGCTGAAGAAAAACGAATGGGATGCAAGCTGTCCTTGTTCCCCAGTGACTTGGACGAATGTCAGCGAGCCCTTACTAGTGGAGAAAAGAGGGCTGGAGCAGAAAGTTTTCTGGGGGTGCTTTTCACTGTACTCTAGCCTTTGTGAGTTCAACCCCCACATTGAAGCTTACTTAAAAAATATTTTTGTCTGCACACCTGGGTGGCTCAGTCGGTTAAGCATCAGGCTCTTGATCTCAGCTCAGGTCATGATCTAGGGTCATGGGATCGAGCCCCAGGTTGGGCTCCACATTGAGCGCAGAGCCTGCTTCAGATTCTGTCTTTTCCTCTGCCCCTCCCCTAAGCCCATGTGTGTGGATGCATGCTCATTCTCTCCCACCCCCCCCACCCAAAGAAAATTATGTCCCACAAGTGCCTAGAAGTTGGGAGGGAAATAGTGGGTCAGATGAAAGCACCCAGGTCCTCTATATGCCTTGCACGGAGTGTGTCCTTTGGGGATCGGTTCCATATGAGCTGGTGGGAGGAGGTCCTTATCCCTCAGGAACATTCAGGAAGTCTTTGGGAAGAGCTGGAGAACCTATGTCCTAGGGATCCTAAAATGTCTCAAAAATCACAAAATTGTTGTGGCGGAAGTATCAAACTTGAAAACCCTTCATAAAGTCGGGGAGAAGAGTATTTTGGGCTTCCCTGTGTAGGGGCCATATGAAACTGTAGGAACAAACATATGGGGTCTAAATATTATGTCCACGGCAGCCAAGAGATTTCCCAATTATTTTAAATCTGGCTCGATTATAGGAAATGAGAACACACACCTTAGGGTAGGTCCTGAAGCACCTACATCTGGCTTCTGAGGTTATGAAAAGTTGGAAGAAATACAATGCATCTCTTCCTAGTTATTCAATGCACAATTAAAAAGGTGTTTATTTTTTTCCATTTTATTTTTATTTCATTTCAGTGTTCCAGCATTCATTGTTTATGCACCACACCCAGTGCTCCGTGCCATATGTGCCCTCCTTAGTACCCACCACCAGGCTTTATTGTTTTTTAATTATTTTTTAAAAGATTTTATTTATTTATTTGACACAGAGATCACAAGTCGGCAGAGAGGCAGGCAGAGAGAGAGAAGGAGGAAGCAGGCTCCCCCCAGAGCAGAGAGCCCGATGTGGGGCTCGATTCCAGGACCCTGGGATCATGACCTGAGCTGAAGGCAGAGGCTTTAACTCACTGAGCCACTCAGGTGCCCCAGTTTTTTAATTATTTTTAACATTTTAGGTAGGCTCTGTGTCCAACATGGGGCTTGAACTCACAACCCTGAGATGAATGCTCTACCGACTGAGCCTGCCAGGCACCCCTCGATGCAGTTTTTTATTTTTGCAAGAGCAGTTGGTCAAGGCTTAACGTATCCGTTAGCTTTTCCCATGGGTCCTTCATATTTCCTCCTGTACTTCACGTCCCTCAAAAGCAATGAAATGTGGTGATGGAGAAGGAGTGTATATGAGGAGTGTCCTTATTATTATTATTATTTGAGCTTAGAGAAGGAAGGTACCCATTTTTGATCCAGATCACGTTGTATTTGACCAAAGAAAAAATTTTTTTTTTTTTTGCCGTCTCATGACTGCGATCTGGAGAGATTTCAAAGTCTTGACTTGAGCACATGCAGTAATTAGGAGGTATTACTAGGTTAATTAGAAGCTGTGCCTCTTAATGAGTCAAAATGGTTCAGGGGAGAAAATTGCAAGAGGAGAGCGAGTACAGGGAGAGGATTTGTCTCTCAAAGCTGCTCTCCTGTGAAGGTCATGCTATTGTTATGGCAAGACGTGCATGTGTTCCTGCTAGAAATGTTCATTATGCCTGCTTTGTGTCAGCTGTGTTAAGTGAACAGTAATGTATTTATTAAAATAATTTCTGTTCATTGACTGAGTTGATGCAAAAGTATGAAACCAGCTTTGACCCTGACACGATGGGTTAATTGGTCTCCTTGAAATCCAGTCCTCCCCCAGGTACGCTGTCCCTTGGACTGATGTCTGCAGGTCCCTTAGGCTGGATCTTCTTCCTTTGCTCTCGCTGTGTGGCTAGGCTAGATCTCACGACTCCCTGTGTGGTGTGACGCCACTTACGTCCCCATGTCTAGAAAGTACTTTTCTAGCCTAGACCTTTCTCTGGAGCCCCTGGTCCCCCCATATGCCTGATGCCTCCCTGGCTCCCCAGAGGCAGCACATACCCTTGGAATTCACACCCAGCCTTCTCCACGCATCTCAGTGTAGACTCTTGCCCCCTCACTCAGCAGATCTATGCAGGCATCAGATCCCGGGGATTCTGTCTCCTTAAATCTTCTGAAACCTGTCCACCTTTTCAGCTCTGTCACTGCTGCCCTTGGTCCCTTCGTCCTGGGTCTGCCCCAGGCTGCTGTGAATACTTTAGTGCCTCATCCCACTCAGGGCCTCAGGAGCACGAGCATTCCCTTTTCCTCATCTTTGGTTCCTTCCGTGCCATGACACCAATTCTTAAGCCATGCCTGGTGCTATCTGGTGTTATGGAGATGGTCTGTTGTCCGCATGGACTGCCTTAGAACGCTTCGGAGAATCAGCAGAGGTGTGATGCCGCGGAACATTCTAGCACGTTGGTAGTTCCCGTCCCGGACCTCCCTGGGGTAGGTTTGCAGAGCTACCTGATCTTCTC
The DNA here is from genome assembly GCF_963455335.1 of Martes martes. Classification (NCBI taxonomy): domain Eukaryota; kingdom Metazoa; phylum Chordata; class Mammalia; order Carnivora; family Mustelidae; genus Martes; species Martes martes. The sequence continues at coordinate 20,800,960 of NC_137892.1, forward strand.
TTTCCCATCCCTTGTATTTTCACATTTATTTTATTTTTAAAAAATATCTTATTTTAAAGAGAGAGGGGGAGAGAGAGAGCCCACGAGTGGTGGGGGAAGGGCAACAGGCAGAGGGAGAAGCAGACTCCCCACTGAGGAGGGGGCCCAACACAGGACTTGATTCCAGGACCCCAGGATCATGACCTGAGCTGAAGACAGATGTTGAACCCACTCAGTCACCCAGGCACCCTTGTATTTTTGTATATAATAAAGGGTGTGGCTTGGTGTGCCCGGTGTCCTTATTTGACACCTACCCAGCTGTTCCTCTAAGAACCCAAAGACTGGCAGACTTGCTTCCAAATGGTTTGCTTCTGCGGCCAAAACTCTGCAAGGGGTAGATGCTCCCCTGCTCGTTATATTTCTCTGAAATTAGCTGTAATTGACCCATCTTTGTTCTTTCTGTTTTCTCCTCCTCCATTTTTTCTTCTTTAAGTCTCCATACACTTTGGGTTTGGTTTTGGTAGAGACCCCTCCCTCCATTTTTTAAGAGGGGATGAGGGGCAGAGGGTGGGGGGTAGAGATAGAGAGAATCTCAAGCAGGCTCCCCGCTGGGCAGGGAGTCTGACGTGGGGCTTGGTCCCAGGATCCTGAGATCATGACCTGAGCCAAAACTAAGAGTCAGATGCTTAACCCACGGAGGCACCCCGCGTTTTTCTTTTATATTCTACGGCTCATCATTCTCTCACTTATTTCTGTTAAGATGGCACACTCCCTATTGTTCTGCTTGGTTTGTCTCCCCTTTTCTCCCTTTTGTTTTTTTATGATTTTATTTTTAAGTAATTTCAACACCCCAGGTGGGGCTCGAACCTAAAACCCTGAGATCAAGAGTCACGTGCTCTGCCGACTGCGCCAGCCAGGTCGTCCTGCGCTTTTCTTTTCCCTTACAGCTCCCTGATTTTCTCCTGACCCTCTTCTTTCTCTGAGGCCAATAGTGGGTCTTCCTGGCTCCAGTTCTGTGCCCTCCCCCTCCTTCCACATTTTGGAGTCCAAGGGAGCTCTTTGTCTAGCATACAAGGCGCTTCATCTCCCTCTCCCACCCTCGTTTCCTGTACTGACCCATCTCGCAACCTCTATTCCAGCCATGAGGAATTGTTAACGGTTGGTGTGGATCCTTCTGGAACCCCCGGTTGCTCCTGTTTGCCCTCTCTCTGTCATGCTCGTCACCATCCTCTCCACTCTATCCAGTTGCTTTAAGTAACCTACTCCATTTTCAAAACCTTGTCCGTGGTGTGAACTCAGGAATCCTTTGCCTCAAAGACCTTCCTGCTCCCTCCCACGGTAGAATTGTGGTTCCTCTCTTAAGTCCCTGCTGTGTCCTGCCCCTGCGTCTCCCGAGCATTAGGTCACACTGTGGAGCATGATGGAATCGAACCCCGCACCACACGGTCCCTCCTGTGTTCAAGGATCTGTTCGGGGTGCTCACCCAGACCGCTTGCTGGTTACATATCTGTCTCCCGGTTGGGCAGGGAAAGTCTTAAATTTTTATTTTAAAATTATTAGCTTGTATTTTATTTATTTTTAAAGGTTTTATTTCTTTAAGAGAGAGAGAGCAAGCACAAGCAGGGGGAGCAGCAGAGGGAGAGGGAGAAGCAGACTCCCCGCTGAGCAGGGAGCCCCATGCAGGACTCGATCCCAGGACTCTGGGATCATGACCTGAGCTGAAGGCAGACAGCGAATTGACCGAGCCACCTGGGCGTCCCATGTTTTGGTTTCTAAGACCAATCCCTCTGCTTATGTTCTGGAGCTACGCTCTCTCACTTTATCAGGGACCACATTTCTACAAGTATCTGCTTTACCTCTTGCATCTTCCAGCGTGGTGGCAAACGGCTCATATCGCCAGTTTTTAAATCTTGGCTCTGCAACCAGCCGCGTGACTCTGAGCAGATGAATGGACTTCTCTCTGCTTCTAAAATGGTGATACTTTTGATCATTAAACAAGCAATACAAGGAATTGTGGGGGCCAGTGCCCGGCACAGTGTAAATGCTGAGTAAATGTTACTTAGCAGGTTATAAAAAATCATTTGCGGGGCGTGTGGGTGGCTTAGTCCGTTAGGCCTCTGACTCTTGGCTTTGGCTCAGGTCATGATCTCAGGGTCATGGGGTCAGAGCCCTGTGCCCATCTCTGCGCTCAGCAGGGAGAATTTTGGAGAATCTCTCTCTCCTCTCTCTGCTCCTCCTCTTGTGCTCTCTCTCCCTCTCTCTCAAATAAAGAAATAAATCTTTGAAAAAATCATTTGTGGGCGCCTGGGTGGCTCAGTCAGTCGAGCATCTGCCTTTGGCTCAGGTCATGATCCTGGAGTCCGGGGATCCAGCCCCACATGGGGCTCCCTGCTCAGCGGGGAACCTCTTTTTCCCTCTGCCCCTTGCCCCTCTCCAGCCTTCTCTCTCTCAAATAAATAAATAAAATCTTAAAAAAAAAAGTCGCTTGCAACAGCCTATAAAATGCCTCGTTGTCATGCATTGACGCACACCCCTTGGGCTCCTGCCTCATCTTCATCTCTGCTTCGCAGCAGAAGCGGTTGACAGAGTTGCTTGTCCCCGCTGTCTCGTTCTCATTCCCTTTCTCTCCTTCACTCGATGGGTGGGGCTTTCATCCAAACCGCTCCAGTGAAGCCACTCCTCCTGGTCAAGGTGCCCAGTGATTTCTACCTTGTCAAGATCCCATGGTCAGTTCCATCATTCTTTGTTCCCACCGCTGACCTCTCCACTGCAGTGGACATGGTTGAAGGGTCCCTCCTCAAAATGCTTTTCTTCTGGGGGCTTCCGGGACATGGGAAGCCTGGGGTTCCCCATCTTTTGGGCCCCTCCTCAGTCTTGACGCTCTCTCACCAGACCTCTGAAAGTAAGAGTCCTCCAGTCGCTTGGTCTTTGGTCCGGTTCCTTATCCAGATTGTCTTCCTTCCCGATCTGACCTCGTCCCATGGCTTCAGATACCAGTTGCGTGCTGGAGAATCCTCAAATTGTTATTTCTAGAACTCTTTTTTTTTTTTTCTAGAAATTGTTATTTCTATAACTCTTCTCTGGGCTCCCCAATCAGATATTGAACTGGTTCTTACCGTAGAGATGCCTGATAGGCATCTAGGATGTAATATGTCCAAAACAAAACCGTTCATTGCTTTCCTCCCAAGTCACCCCTCCCCGCTCCATGCCCCCACCGCCCCCACCCTGCCCCCTGCCTTCCAGGTAAAGGACACACCTTCCAGTACTGGGTGCAGCCTGGACCTGCTCCTTCACTGTTTTCTTACCTCTACGCCCTGTTAGTCAAAGTCCCCACAATCAGTGCATTATTTCCAGTCCCCGCTCTGCTCCTGCTTTAGTGCTCCCACCCCATCTTTCTCAAGCTTAAATTCAACCACTTGGCTCTTGCTGAAAACACTCGAAAACGTCCATTATACTTAGAATAAAATCCAGGCTCTTTGACATGACCTAGAATCATGGCTCTGGGACCTCACGTTCTTTTGCTTTCTTCCTTGCTCTCTTCGCTCAGCTGTCTTGCCTTGGATTTCTTTGACCTTGAGCACTGCAAGCTCTTTCCGGTATCTGGGATTCCGCACGGGTTTTTCTTTACCTGGGTCTTTACGTGGATACTGCCTTCCCCTACAGATATCCTCTGAGGTCTAGCAATAGGTATTTGACCGAATTGTCTCTATTTATTTAGAACTTTCAATTTAGAGATGATCTCTTTCATGGCTGTGTATTTTATTTTTGTAACTCTGTTGGGATAGAGGTCTAACTGCCTTTTCTCCCCCAATTTGGCCAGTCATCCCAGTGCCATTTTTTTGAGACAACCATTTTCTCCACTGATTTGAGACGCCAACAGTGGACCCCTAGATGACTTGTACTGGCATTTCTTTTCTTTTTTTTCCCCCCTAAGATTTTATTTATTTATTTGAGAGAGAGAGAGAGTGTGCATGCATGAGCAAGGGGCAGAGGCAGAGGGAGAAGCAGACTCCCAACTGAGCAGGGAGCCCAATGTGGGGCTCTATCCCAGGACCCTGAGATCATGACCTGAGCCGAAGGCAGAGGCTTAACCCACTGAGTTACCGAGGAGCCCCTGTATGGCCATTTCTTTCGGAAGAACTCGTAAATGTTCTTAACCTGCCTCTAGATTTCATGGGATAGCTACCAAGTCCTCTGGATTGTGGTCAAGGTTTCTATTTGGTTGAAAATTTCTCTGCCTGTAAGAAATTTCAATTTTAGGCTGGCATCTACTATCTGAAGGAACGTATTTGTGAACAGCTATGACTGTCTTGTAAACACTGTAAGACAAGTCCAAGTGAAGTGCCTATTAAATAACCTTCTTATCTGTGAAATGATTTTCTCACCCTTTCAGCTCTAAATCTTATGATTCTAGGCTTGGGCTTCTTCAAAGCTTTTCCCTTATATTTTCGAATGAATTCTACTTGAGATAGTCTGTAGTTTCCATAGGACCTTCTTTGCTTTTGAGATTAGAGTACAGAAATCCAACCACATATAGGTATTTCTTTTTTTTTTTTTTTTAAGATTTTATTTATTTGTCAGATGACAGAGAGAGTGCACAAACAGGGGGAGAGGCAGGCAGAGAGAGAAGCAGGCTCCCCGCTGAGCAGGGAGCCCAATGCCGAACTTGACTCCAGGACCCTGGGATCATGACCTGAGCCGAAGGCAGATACTTAACTGACTGAGCCACTCAGGCGTCCCACACATACAGTATTTCTTTCACTGGAGAAGCAGTAGGCATCTGTCAACACCCAAGACTTGGTGTTTACACTCTTCAAGGTTCTAAATGTTCCCTCCCATCTATCTCTGTTCCTTTTTTTCCCCTCAGCTTCCTACATTTCTTCTTAAATGTATGACCAGACTACATGTTGGTAATCGTGGACAGTCTGGAGGTACACTGGCATTGTGTACAGCTTTACTTTTCTTCCCTTGTTAGTGCTGGAAATTTCTGATTTTTGGAAGGAAACCGAAATGCAGATATAGCAATGTTTTCTCAAGGTCTTTTTTTTTTTTTTTTTTTTGTCCTCCAAATCACTGTGCTGAATTCGTACTTTATTTGGACAATTTCCATATTGAAAGGCTGAGAAGGTTCTACTCTGACTTCTCTTTTGCCCTCTGAGAAAAAGGTCTAAACATTTTAGATGGAAATAGCATCCCTATTATGTAGGAAGTGTGGTTGTAGAGCAGAATGGCATTTTGATAAAGGAAAGCAAGAAAACTCCCCAGTAGAGCCTGGCTTCCCTATTCTTGGTGCTAAATAAATAATGCATTTTTCAAAGGCTGTGTCTTTGGATACAAACCTACTTTTTGGTAAAAGAGAAAGACATTTCCACTCTGTTATTGGCCTTTGGGTTGCTTCTGTTTTCCACCAATGCTGAAACTGCAGTCAATTAGGTACTTTTTCTTGTGACAGATTGGAAGCCAGAAGGGAGCTGATGAATTCAAACAGAGAAATAGGAGCTAAAAATGTCTTTAAAGCCCTTCTTTGCACATTTTCTCTTTAGAATTTATAGAGTACATTAATTTTCTGATATAATGAATTATGAGATGCTTAGCTTTATGTAAAGTTAATAGAAGGCATGCTTTATTTTGAATCCCTACCTGTTTTTCAATTCATTTGTTTTAATTATGTGCTCTCTGTTACACAATCAGTGGCCTGGACTCCCATGCCTCCTTGACAATCGATGCCTGTTGTTTCTGTTTTTGTTTTTATGTATTTATTTATCTTTTTTTTTTTTTTTAACCACTTGATTCCTCGTTGGATGATGTATGATCGCTAACCTTTTCTGAGTTCGTGGCACCATCTGGATTTCTCATTCAGAGTCCATGGACTGAAAATGGTATGTTTCTTTTTATGGTTGGGCATAATTTTTTGGGTTCCCGATGGGCACAATTCCTGTCTCAATATCTTCATTTTGAAAGAGCTATTTCAAATCCAGTAAGTATCAGTCTGGCCAAGCAGTGTTCGTGTTTGAAGCATTTAGTGAGCGGGGGGATTTGGTGGACAGTTTTTGGTGTCTTGTCCTGATCCCCTTTGCCCATGAATTGAAAGATTATTTATTTGTTTGTCAGAGAGAGCATGTGCACAAGCAGGGGGAGCAGCAGGCAGAGGGAGAAGCAGGCTCCCCACTGAGCAGGGAGCCCGATGTGGGTCTTGATCCCAGGACCCTGGATCATGACCTGAGCTGAAGGCAGATGCTTAACCGACTGAGCCACCCAGGCGTCCCTTACCCATGAATTTAAATCTCTGGTCCAGACTCTGCTTCTAGAGAACCAGACCTGTGATGGTTGGTCCCAGAAGAGGGTCCCAAGGAAACCGACCCTAAGAGATTCTGAGATTGGTCACTTCCCGGATGGCTGTCAGTGAGCCCCAGTCCCTGGTGCTAGGTGATTTACCAGTCATATCTGGTTTGCAAGAGCACAGCAATTGTTAAGCTTTTTACTTGTGGGAAGATGAGAGGGGGGCACAAGTAGAAGGAGATGCATTGGCTTGTTGTCATATCGCTGGCATTTGAGAGGTTCACGAACATTCATATTATATGGACCGTTGCTGAAGACTCCACATGCTCATGGCAGTTAATCACTAACTCAGATGAAAGTGTGCAAGTCAGAGGGTGTCCTCGGCAGCACTGAAAGGGGTGATTGCATGAAAGGCCAGGCACGGGACTTAACTACAAGAGTGATATCACTTTGGAGAAGGCTGAATTCTCAGCCCAGACAAGTCTATGGCAGGTCTGTGACTTCTGTGACAAGCGAGGTCCCTGTTTGGGAGAGAGCAGGACTCTGAGATCTGTTTTCAAGTACTTGAATTCCCAGATTCCCTTAAATTCTTACAACTGCAGTAGATTCCCTTGTTGGAAGACAGAGTCCTCCTGCTTGCTTAAACACCACGGGGGAGCCACCTGGGATAGAATCACCTGGAGGATGATACAGGCTCTCTCCGATCTGCCCCTTCTGTCTTCCTAGCCACCAGACCAATAGCTAAAGTCAAGCCTCAGCATGATCCAATGGGGCAAGGTTAGGTTTGCTAGCGGAGGGGTAGGATATTAAATGCAAAAGGAGCTACAGGACCCATTTGCAACCAGGAGAGCGTGCTGCGGAATGAATACCGAGGTGTTGGATCAGGTGATAGTGAATTTAAAGTGGCCGAGGGGAGATTATTATTATTTTTTAACTACAAGATAATCTTCTTTGATACAAGATTTAACAGCCTGGCAAGGGCCCTGGAGATAGGTCTAATATTCTGCTGGGATGGGTCTTGGAAGCCTGGAAGAAAATATGGCCCCACTAAATTGGGGAGAGAAGCCGGAATTGCTAGGGCTGACTATGGAAGGTTTGCAGTGAAGACTTTCCCTTAGCTCACACCTGCCTGTGACTTCATGGGAGGTCCCCTATACTCAGTTGTTGAAGGTGGGAAGACCTGAGCCAGGTTCATGGATGAGTAGGCCTGCTATATTTGATGAAAGTGAAAATTCATTGCTCTCATACCTTCTCCCCACTGAGGGGTAGTTTGGATGCACAGTGGTGTGGGGAAATACTACCTATGGGCAGAGCTTTGAGCAGTGTAGTCATTCGCTGTGTGGAAGGAGAAGTAGCCCAAGGTAAGGGCTACTTATGTGGATTGATGAGCAGCGGCAATGGCTTAGCTAATTAGTCAGGGGCCTGGAATAAATGAGATTGAAAGGTAGGAGAAAAGGGATTTTTGGGAGGAGGCATATAGTTGGATATGCAGGAGTAGACCTGAAGTGCGAATTACACACACTAGCATTCGAGAAACAGCATCTACTGGGGAATAGTCATGGGCCATGGGGACACAATGACTCAGCCAGTTGATGTCAGCCAACCTTTATTGTTGGCCACCCCAGTGCTTGGGCAGTGAGCTTGTGAATGGAGTAATCATGGTGGGAGGTACGAAGACTAGGTAGGGACCCATCAGTGTGGGGTCTCTCCATTCAGGCTTAGCTAACTGCTGCTGAATGGTTGACCATCAACGAGAGCCTAACACCGAGCTCCTCACCTCAAGGTGAGCCAACGGCCACTTGGCAGCACATGGATTAAATTGAACCCCTTCTACCCTGGGAAGAACAATACTTCATCGTGGCTGGGATAGATACGTCTTCTGATTATGGGTTTGATCTTTCCACCTGCAACGTCTCCATCAGAACCACTGTTCAAGGGCTTAAAGAATAACTCATCAACATTGGGTCCTGTAGCACCAAGGGACATACTTCATAGAAAACAGGGTGTGTAGGAGACATATGACCCCCAGATCCATACTTCATCCCGTATCATTGAGAAGCTGCCGGCCTGAAGTGTCAGTCAAGTCCTCTGGGAAATAGATGGCGAGAACGAGCTTTGGAAGTAGATAAAATGTCTTTGAAAGATTAAAGGGGAATGAAACAGAATCGGGTATGGAAAGCTTTCAGGCTCTAATGGAATCTCACATCTGTGGAAAAAGAAGAGAGGAACCAGGACGAGGGAAGGGCAAGATGAAGACCTCAGTGCCCATCTGGCAAAGTCAACAGGGAGTCCCAGAGCAATGGTTGCTTCTAGAGCCCCACCCGGGGCAGAGATGCTTAGTCGTGGGCTGAGGGAAGCCTGGGAAGAGTGTGGCCTCTGATCCAAAGCTGAGGCAAATCTTGCGGGTGCTGTCACCCAAAGGATGTCCCCAGGATGCACTCCTTGAAGCTGAACAGCAAATTCTGTTTTTTTAAAAAAGATTTTATTCATTTATTTGAGAGATAGAGAGAGCAAGTGCACAGAGGGAGAAGCAGATTCCCTGCTGAGCAAGGAGCCTGACCCGGGGCTCAATCCCAGGACCCTGGGATCAGGACCTGAGCTGAAGGCAGAGGCTTAACGACCAAGCTACCAGGCACCACAGCAAATTCTATCTTGAAGGGAGGTTTGAGGGGCATCCTTCCATGGCTGTCATCATTGACACCCCATGTCCTGTGGAACCACATGCTCACGGGGCACTTCCCTCAGGGTTCTAGTGGACTCTCTTCAAGGGTAGACTCAGCTGGGGGAAGTGGCAGGAGGGTCTTGGGGCTTCCTCTGGTACTCATCGTTTTCCTCCTGCATGATCCACTCTAAATTCCCGTTTTCAGCTGTCCTTGGTGCTTTACCGGGAGGTGTGACCCAAGTCTTCATTCTGGAGGGGTCTGAGCCCCTGGTAATTCTCTCCTCCTCTGGTTGGGCTGTGGCGCTGGTGCTTGTCCATTTACGTTCACAACTGGACAGAGGAGTCCCAACGGGTGTCCATGGGGATCCCCGGAATTCCACACATATCCCTCCTCATCTCCACCTCGGCCTGAGAGTCAGGGACCATGACCTCCCCACCCCCCACTAACCCACCCCCGGCGGTGATTGCTCTCCTTGTCTGTTGTTCCCTGGGCACCAGGCGTTCAAAGGACCCAGGATGCAGCCTTAACCTGCAGTTTGTGGAGACCTTTGCTGTGTTCTCTGGCAAGAGCGTGGCCCCCCCCCCCCATCCGTGGACCAGGAGATTTAGCCCTGCAGAGCCCAGAGCTGTGAGAACAGGAAGTGTGAAATGCTGCAGTGGGACACTGGGAATGATGATAAGGGATGATTTCTGCTTCTGTGCCTGGGGTCCTGGATCCATGTATTAGAGGTTTCTGATTCCCTGCAGATACTGCACCCTGAAGATGGCACCCATCCTCGCCGAGAACTGCCTCTGAACCCACGCCCCAGCATGAGGGATATCTACACTGCTGACTGCAGGGTGCAGAACTCATGGTTGAGTACAGTAGGGTTGAACAAAAGATGCATACTGAGAATCACGCTGCCGGTTTCTCTTCTCAGACACGGATAACCAGGAAAGAGAGGGGAAGGCTCTTGTTCAGAAAAAAAGAAAAAGGGCGCCTGGGTGGCTCGGTGGGTTAAGCCTCTGCCTTTGGCTCAGGTCATGATCTCAGGGTCCTGGGATCAAGTCCCGCATCGGGCTCTCTGCTCGGCAGAGAGCCTGCTTCCTCCTCCTCTCTCTCTCTCTGCTTGCCTCTCTGCCTACTTGTGATCTCTCTCTGTCAAATAAATAAATAAAATCTTAAAAAAAAAGAAAGAAAGAAAAAAAAATCCCAATACTGATATTTGTATATACCTCAGTAAATGCTCACCTCTCTGCTGGTGGGGAGATCTTTTTAAAAATCAGATTATAGGGGCACCTGGGCAGCTCACTTGGTTAAGTGTCCGACTCTTGATCTCTGCTCAGGTCTCCATCCCAGGGTCGTGAGTTCAAATCCTGTGTTGGGCTCCACACTGGGTATGGAGCCTACATAAAAAAAGAAAAATTAGATTATCTGATTATGTTTGAACATTTGAAAAGTGATCGTGGTAGGCACTTGACAGATATGGTGGAACATGAGGAGAAGAAAAATTAAGCACAGTATCTAGAAAACTAGCCTAGTATTTCGAAAACTAAGGAGATCATGTTGTTTTAAACACCACCTACCAACTTATGAATTCAATTTTTTATAGGGTTTATAGCCTCCTTCTGGAATGTCAGAGCGAAGGGTCCAGCAGACTTTGCTCACAACTATATCCCAAGTGCTTAGCATGGGAGCTAGTGCACAGGGGACTTTAACAACAGTTGAATAGTTGAACAAAAAAGCAAGCTATTCTTATTTATAATCTAGGAAACAAATATAATAGAGGAAAACTTGGGTGTAAGACCAAACCCTGTTATAACATGATTTAATAGCCATGTAATACAATATTAGAAATCACAACACGGGATGCCTGTGTGGCTCAGTCAGTTAAGCATCTGCCTTCTGGCTCAGGTCATGATCTCAGGGTCCTGATATCAGGCCCCACATTGGGATCCCTGCTGAGCGGGGAGCCTGCTTCTCCTTCTACCTCTCCTGATGTCCCAATTTGTGCATTCTCTCTCTCTCTTTTTCTCTCTGTCAAATAAATAAATAAAATCTTAAAAAATAAATCACAACATGATTATCTGTAACAATATAACAAGTAACATAAATATGTATAATCTAAAATAGAAATATTTCATAACAAATGGAATCAAATAATATTTTACTGTTTATGTTATAATTAATATATTGATTAGATTGCATTATGATTATATAATTAGCATAATATCGTTATATACTTCAATTTGCTATAATTATAACATACAATTATTTTATTTTTTATTTTTATTTCTTTCTCCATTTATTTATTTTTTTAAATTAACATGTAATGTATTATTGGCTTCAGGGGTACAGGTGTGTGATCATCAGTCTTTCACAATTCGTAGCACTCACCATAGCACATACCCTCCTCAATGTCCATCACCCAGCCACCCAACCCCCCAGTAACACTTATTTTGTTTCTGAGATTAAGAGTCTCTTATGTTTTGTCTCCCTCCCAATCCCATCTTGTTTCATTTTTTCCCTCCCTACCTCTCATGACCCCCAGCCCTGCCTCTCAGATTCCTCATATCAGAGATATCATATGAAAATGGTCTTTCTCTGATTGACTTATTTCGCCTAGCATAATACCCTCTAGTTCCATCCATGTCATTGCAAATGGCAGGATTTCAGTTTTTTTGATGGCCACACAATATTTCATTGTATATATGTACCACATCTTCTTTATCCATTTATCTGTTGATGGACATCTAGGTTCTTTCCATAGTTTGGCTATTGTGGACATTGCTGCTATAAACATTTGGGTGCATGTGCCCCTTTGGATCACTACATTTGTATCTTTAGGGAAAATACCAAGTAGTGTGATTGCTGGGTCGTAGGGTAGCTCTATTCTCAAGTCTCTGAGGAACCTCCCTACTGTTTTCCAGAGTGTCTGCACCAGCTTGCATTCTCACCAACAGTGTAGGAGGGTTCCCCTTTCTCTGCATCCTCTCCAACATCTGTCATTTCCTGACTTGTTAATTTTAGCCATCTGACTGGTGTGAGGTGGTATCTCACTGTGGTTTGGATTTGTATCTCCCTGATGCCGAGTGATGTGGAGCACTTTTTCATGTGTCTGTTGTCCATTTGGATGTCTTCATTGTAGAAATGTCTGTTCATGTCTTCTGCCCATTTCTTGATTGGATTCTTTGTTCTTTGGGTATTGAGTTTGAGAAGTTATTTATAGATTTTGGATACTAGTCCTGTATCTGATATGCCATTTGCAAATATCTTCTCCCATTCTGTCAGTTGTCTTTTGGTTCTGTTGACTGTTTCCTTTGCTCTGCAAAAGCTTTTGATCTTGATGAAATCCCAATAGTTCATTTTTGCCCTTGCTTCCCTTGTCGTTGGCGATATTTCTAGGAAGAAGTTGCTGTGACTGAGGTCGAAGAGGTTGCTGCCTGTGTTCTCCTCAAGGATTGTGATGGATTCCTGTTTCACATTGAGGTCTTTCATCCATTTTGAGTCTCTTTTTGTGTGTGATATAAGGAAATGGTTCAGTTTCATTCCTCTGCATGTGGCTGTCCAATTCTCCCAACACCATTTGTTGAAGAGACTGTCTTTTTTCCATTGGGCATTCTTTTCTGCTTTGTCAAAGTTTAGTTGGCCATAGAGTTGAGGATCCATTTCTGGGCTCTCTATTCTGTTCCATTGATCTATGTGTCTGTTTTTGTGCCAGTACCATACTGGTGATTGATGATGACAGCTTTGTAATAGAGCTTGAAGTCTGGAATTGTGATGCTGCCAACTTTGGTTTTCTTTTTCAACATTCCTCTGGCTATTTGGGGTCTTTTCTGGTTTCATAAAGTTTTAGGATTATTTGTTCCATTTCTTTGAAAAAAAATGGATGGTATTTTGATAGGGATTGTATTAAATGTGTAGTTTACTTTAGGTAGCATAGACATTTTCACAATATTTGTTCTTCCAATCCATGAGCATGAAAAGTTTTTCCATTTTTTTGTGTCGTCCTCAGTTTCTTTCATGAGTATTTTATCTTTTCTGAGTACAGATTCTTTGCCTCTTTGGTTAGGTTTATTCCTAGGTATCTTATGGTTTTGAGTGCAATTGTATGGGATTGACTCCTTAATTTCTCTTTTTTCTGTCTTGCTGTTGGTGTATAGAAATGCAACTGACTTCTGTGCATTGATTTTATATCCTGACACTTTCCTGAATTCCTGTATAAGTTCTAGCAGTTTTGGAGTGGAGTCTGTTGGGTTTTCCACATAGTGTATCATCTGCAAAGAGTGAGAGTTTGACTTTTTTCTTTGTGATTCAGATACCTTTTATTTCTTTTTGTTGTCCGATTGTTGAGGCTAGGAATTCTAGTACTGTGTTGAATGGCAGTGATGACAGCGGACAGCTCTGCTGTGTTCCTGACCTTTGGGGAAAAATTCTCAGTTTTTCCCCATTGAGAGTGATGTTCGCTGTGGGTTTTTCTTGGATGGCTTTTATGATATTGAGGTATGTCCCGTCTATCCTTACACTGTGAAGAGGTTTTTTTTTTTTTTTAAATTTTATTTTATTTTTTCAGTGTTCCAAGATTCATTGTTTATGTTCCACACCCAGTGCTCCATGCAATACGTGCCCTCCTTAATACCCACCACCAAGCTCACCCATCCCCCCAGCTCCCCCCTAAACCCCTCAGTTTGTTTCTCAGAGTCCACAGTTTCTCATGGTTCATCTCCTCCTTCCATTTCCCCCAATTCACTTTTCCTTTCCTTCTCTAAATGTCCTCCATGCTATTCCTTATGTTCCACAAGTAAGTGAAATGATAATTGACTTTCTCTGCTTGACTTATTTCACTTAGCATAATCTCCTCCAGTCCCATCCATGTTGATACAAAAGGTGGTTATTTATCCTTTCTGATGGAAGCGTAATATTCCATTGTATATCTGGACCGTATCTTTTCCTCTCTTTTTTTTTTTTAAAGATTTTATTTATTTATTTGACAGACAGAGATCACAAGTAGGCAGAGAGGGAGGCAGAGAGAGAGAGAGGAGGAAGCAGGCTCCCTGCTGAGCAGAGAGCCTGATGCGGGGCCTGATCCCAAGACCCTGGGACCATGACCTGAGCTGAAGGCAGAGGCCCTAACCCACTGAGCCACCCAGGCGCCCCTGGACCATATCTTCTTTACCCATTCATCTGTTGAAGGGCATCTTGGCTCTTTCCACAGTCTGGCGATTGTGGCCATTGCTGCTATGACCATTGGGGTACTTGTGGCCCTTCTCTCACTGTATCTGTATCTTTGGAGTACATACCCAGGGTTGCAATTGCAGGGTCATAGCTCTATTTTAAATTTATTAAGGAACCTCCACACTGTTTTCCAAAGTGGCTGTATCAACTTGCATTCCCACCAACAGTGTAAGAGGGTTCCCCTTTGTCCACATCCTCTCCAGCACTTGTTTTTCTTGCCTTGTTAATTTTGGCCATTCTAACTGGTGTAAGGTGGTATCTCAGTGTGGTTTTGTTTTGAATTTCCCTGATGGCCAATGATAATGAACATTTTTCCATGTGTCTGTTAGCAACTTGTATGTCTTCTTTGGAGAAGAGTCTGATCATGTCTTCTGCCCTTTTTTTGACGTGATTATCTGTTTTTTTGGGTGTTCTTTATAGATCTTGGATATTAGCCCTTTGTCTATGGTGTCATTTGCATGGGTTGCTTCTCTGTTTTGTTGACTGTTTCCTATGCTGTGCTTAAGCTTTTTTTATCTTGATGAAGTCCCAAAAATTCATTTTTGCTTTTGTTTCCTTTGCCCTTGGAAACGTGTCTTGAAAGAAGTTGTTGTGGCCAATGTCAAAGAGGTTACTGCCCATGTTCTCCTCTAGGATTTTGATAGATTCCTGCCTCATGTTGAGGTCTTTTATCCATTTCAAGTTTATCTTGTGTATGGTGTAAGATAATTGTTGAGTTTCATTCTTCTACACATAGCTGTCCAATTTTCCCATTTATTGAAGAGACTGTCTTTTTTCCACTGGATATTTTTTCCTGCTTTGTCAAAGATTATTTGACCATAGAGTTGAGGGTCCCTATCTGGGCTCTCTACTCTCTTCCACTGGTCTAGGAGTCTGTTTTTGTGCCAGTACCATGCTGTCTTGGTGATCACAGCTTTGTAGTAAAGCTTGAAATCAGGCAAAGTGATGCCCCAGTTTTGTTTTCCTTTTCCAACATTTCCTTAGCAATTCAGGGTCTCTTCTGGTTCCATACAAGTTGTAGGATTGTTTGTTCTAGCACTTTGAAAAATGCTGGTGGAATTTTGACCGGGATTGCATTGAAAGTGTAGATTCCTCTAGGCAGTATAGACATTTTAACAATGTTTATTCTTCCGATCCATGAGCATGGAATGCTCTTCTGTCTTTTTGTGTCTTCTTCAATTTCTTTCATGAGTGTTCTGTAGCTCCTCGAGCACAGATCCTTCACCTCTTCGGTTAGGTTTATTCCCAGGTATCTTATGGTTCTTGGTGCTATAGTAAATGGAATTGATTCTCTAATTTCTCTTTCTATATTTTCATTGTTAGTGCATAAGAAAGCAACTGATTTCTGTACACTGACTTTGTATCCTGCCACATTACTGAATTGCTGTATGAGTTCTAGTAGTTTGGGGGTGGAGTCTTTTGGGTTTTCCATATAAAGTATCATGTCATCTGTGAAGAGACAGAGTTTGACTTCTTTGCCAATTTGAATATTTTATTTCTTTTTGTTATCTGATTGCTATTGCTTGGACTTCTAGTACTATGTTGAACAACAATGGTGAGAGTGGGCATCCTTGTTGTGTTCATGATCTCAAAGGGAAGGCTGTCAGTCTTTCCCCATTGAGAATGATATTCACTGTGGGTTTTTCATAGATAGACTTTATGAAGTTGAGGAATGTTCCGTCTATGCTATACTTTGAAGAGTTTTAATCAGGAATGGATGCTGTATTTTGCCAAATGCTTTTTCTGCATCAATTGAGAAGACGGTGTGGTTCTTCTCTCTTCCCTTATTGATTTGTTCTATCTCATTGATCAATTTGCAAATTTGAACCACCCTTGTATCCCAGGATAAATCCTACCTGGTTATGGTGGACAATCTTTTTAATGCACTGTTGTATCCTATTAGCTAGGATCTTGTTGAGAATCTTGGCAACTGTGAAGAGTTTTGATCAAGAAAGGATGCTGTACTTTGTCAAATGCTTTTTCAACATCTATTGAGAGTATCATATGGTTCTTGTTCTTTCTTTTATTAATGTAGTGTATCACGTTGATTGATTTACAGATGTTGAATTAACCTTGCAGCCCAGTAATAAATCCCACTTGGTCATGGTGAATAATCATTTTAGTGTACTGTTGGATCCTATTGGCTAGTATTTTGGTGACAATTTTTGCATCTATGTTCATCAGGGGTATTTGGTCTATAATTCTCCTTTTTGATGAAGTCTTTGTGTGATTTTAGGATCAAGGTAATGCTGGCCTCATAAAATGAGTTTGGAAGTTTTCCTTCCATTTCTATTTTTTGAAACAGTTTCAGGAGAATAGGTATTAATTCTCCTTTAGATCTTTGGTAGAATTCCCCTGGGAAGACATCTGGCCCTGGGCTCTTGTTTTTTGGGAGATTTTTGATGACTGCTTCAATCTCTTTACTGGCTATGGGTCTGTTCAGCTTTTCTATTTCTTCCTCGTTCAGTTTTGGTGTTCATGTGTCTCTAGGAATGCATCCATTTCTTCCAGATTGTCTAATTTGTTGGCATACAAGTTCTCATAACATGTTCTTTTAATTGTTTGTATTTGCTTGTTGTTGATTTTGCTCTCTCCTTTCTCATTCATGATTTTATTTATTTGGGTCTTTTCTCTTTTCTTTTTGATACATCTGGCCAGGAGTTTATCAAATTTATTAATTCTTTCAAAGATCTATCTCCTGGTTTCGTTGTTTTGTTCTACTGTTCTTTTGGCTTCTATTCCACTGGTTTCTGCTCTGATCTTTATTATTTTTCTTCTCCTGCTGGGTTTAGGCTTTCTCTGCTTTTCTTTCTTCAGCTCTTTTAGGTATAGGGTTAGGTTGTGTACTTGAGACCTTTCTTGTTTCTACTGAAAGGCTTGTATGGCTATATACTTTCCTCTCAGGACTGCCTTTGCTGCATCCCAAAGATTTTGAATTGTTGTTTTTTCATTTTCATTTGTTTCCATGAATTTTTAAAATTCTTTAATTTCCTGGTTGACCCATTCATTATTTAGTAGGATGCTCTTTAGCCTCCATGTATTTGAGTTCTTTCCAACTTTCCTCTTGTGCTTGATTTCAAGTTTCAAAGCATTGTGGTTTGAAAATATGTGGGGAATGATCCCAGTCTTCTGATACTGGTTGAGACCTGATTTGTGATCACATGTGATCTATTCTGGAGAATGATCCATGTGGACTAGGGAAGAGTGTGTATTCTGTTTATGTTATAATTCATATATATTCATTAGATTGCATTATGATTATATAATTAGCATAATATCTTATGGACTTCAATTTGATATGATTATAACATACTAACATTTTTCAGTTTTTATTTTTAAAGATTTAAACATCCATTTTAGAGAGAGAGAGAGAAAGATAGCAGGGGGAGGGGCAAAAGAAGAGGGAGAGAGAGAATCTCAACTAGACTCTGTGCTGAGCATGGAGCTTGATGTCGGGCTCAGTCCCAGTACCCTGAGATCATGATCTGAGCCGAAATCAAGAGTCAGGACCTTAACAGACTGAGCCATCCAGGTGCCCCATTCACAATAGATTTATTTTTTTTAATTTTTTTTAAGATTTATTTATTTATTTATTTGACAGACAGAGACCGCAAGTAGGCAGAGAGGCAGGCAGAGAGAGAGGAGGAAGCAGGCTCCCTGCTGAGCAGAGAGCCCGATTCACAATAGATTTAAATGTTAGTTGTCATATTACTGATTTGGAGGTTTTTAGATAACTGGTAGGAATTTAAAAGCTATACTATTGTTTCCTACTTTGGGAAATCAGTTGATAACATCCCAAATTTTAAAGTGAGTAAATGGCTGAAGAAGCACATTATTTAGAAACATGGAAAGCAAATACTGGAAGAGACATTTGGAGCAGTTGGAACTGTTAGATCCTGGGAAGTCCAGTGGACATTTGGGGAATGTGACAGAAGCATGTATGGTTTCTCTTGATTGACCTTGTAGTATGTTTGATTCCTCAATTCTGTGTTTGTATTGCATCGACAAAAAATACCCATTAAGTAAATCCATTCTCCAAACAGTTCATTTGAACAAGGTGTTGTGCAATTTTGTGATCATCTCAGACATATTCCTAGACTTCTTAGGACTGTGGAATCCAGTTGCTGGGGTGGCTTATGCCAGTTGTGCTTTCCAGACCAATTGTCTTGGCTTCTGTGCCTATGGGGCAGCTGTGTACTGATGCATGTCCTGGAAGGTGCCAGTGCAGGGCTGAGTAGTTGAGAGTGGTCTGGGAGCTGGGAAGGGCGTTTCCAACAACCTTCACAAAAGTGCTGATATGTGTTTGTAGAATGTACATCCTCAACTGTGTCTGTGGCATGGGGTCTGGTTTCTGGCTTCAGAATCCACATAGTTTGGTGCCTTGGAATATAGAAAGCTTAAAAAATAGCTGTTGAATGAGGTTGAATTATTTGATAAATGCTGAGGCATAAAATCAACTATGAGTTTCAGTGTCATTTTGACCTCTTTAAAAAATTCTTTCAGCTATCGTAATACATATATCATCATATATTTGTTAAATGATACAATCTACCTATATGGTAGTAATGGGGAAGGAAGTCTTTTCAACAAAGAGCATAGTAGTCATGTGGCTTGATAGAAGCACTTATTTTTTAAAAAATGATTTTATTGATTTATTTGACAGAGAGAGATCACAAGTAGGTAGCAAGGCAGGCAGACAGAGGGTGGAAGCAGTCTTCCCCTGAGCAGGGAGCCCAATGCAGGGCTCGATCCCAGGAACCTGAGATCATGACCTGAGCTGAAGGCAGATGCTTAACTGACTGAGCCACCCAGACACCCCTAAAAACACTTATTTTTAAAAGCATCTCTGTGGGGAACCTGGGTGGCTCTATCGGTTAAGTGTCTGACTCTTAATTTCAGCTCAGGTCTTGATGTTGGGGTCAAAAAAACCAAAGCATCTATGTAGGGGGGACTTGCTTGTAGGCAGTTATGATAATGCAGCTTGGAAACTACATTTTCCCCAAAAAGTGCAAAGCACTTTCCACACTTACAATTCTCCCAACGGGGTGTCAAAGGTATTACGTCTCAGGAATTCTTATGCATATTTTATAAGTGGGAAAATAGGCCAAGCAAGGCACCCACCTGAGGCAGAAGTGAGTGGGGGGAAACCCTAGTGGAGTTTAATATCAGAGGCTGGCCTTCATTCTGTGTAGCCCGACTTGGTGTGCTGGAGAACTTGGCTTGGCCTCTACCCAGTACCTCCTGTCAACTCCTGAGCAAATGATCTGCAATATTACTACTTTTTATAATTCCTTTCCAATTTTCAGTTGTTCTAGGTCCTCCAGTCTTTTTCCCTTTGCATTATTTTCTTTTTCTTTCTCCTCTTACTTTCACTCCTGGCCCATTGGAACATTGAAGTTTTATCCTGTCTCTTGTGTGTAATTGAAAGCATATATTTTATTCATATTTTTGATTGACTAAAGATCTTCCTTTGGATGGCATCCAGTGTCATGACATTGTAACTGAACAGCGAACAGTTACAGCGTGGCGTGGTTATGGTATCATTCCAAGGAAGGACAATGGCAGAGTAGTAGGGGACTCCCAAATGAGAGATGAAGTCCTAAGTTGTTTAAAAAAAAATAAATGGCATTTTCCTGGCATTCCAGAAAAGGGGTGATGGAGCTTCTGTAGTAGGTGCTATTGGGGCAAATGTATCGAAACCTAGCAGGAGACCCAGATGAGAAGGACCTAGCTTCCTCTGCATCCAAACACTAGAGGGAAATAACTTTTTTTTTTTTAAATTAGAAAGAGAGAGAGAATCAAGAGCAGGGGTAGGGGCAGAGGGAGAGAGACGGTCTTCTGTAGACTCCGTGCTGAGTGCAGAGCCCAATACAGGGTTCGATCTCAAGACTCTGAGATCACGACCTGACCTGAAATCAAGAGTCGGATGCTTAACCAACTTTGCCACCCAGGTGCCCCAAAGGAAGCAGTTCTTGCATGGAAATGAAGTGAGTGAATCATCAAGAAATTGCACTCATGCCCAATCAGTGTGTATGTCTGCAGGTTCTCCCAGTTACATAGCAGAGTAGGTTGTACAGTCTGAATAATTGGTCCTTATGCATTACCACCAGAGGATACAGATAAAAGAGGAAGCGGGGTAACCCTGTGGGTCCTGGGGAAGCCAGCCTGGGATGTGCTGTCTCCCTTCACCTTTTGCACCATAGCAGTCAAAAGACACCAAGTTGCAAATTCCCTGGAGAGTGAAAGACGACTCATGCAAGGAGGTGGCCTGATTTTGTGTCAAGAATGTAATGATCCTTACTGTCATTGGCCACAGATAATTTTGAGTGGAGCCCAACAAGATTATCTTTCCTTGCTCCTGCAGATTAGGACCTGGAAGTTGGCTAATGCAAGTAGGCATCAAGGAGGGACACAGGATGCTCACGGACAGCTGGACCCCCATGATGACCACTGCGTTGTGGAGATCCTTCTGTGTGAGTTTTATGCTGCATCGTATGTTTGATAGCTGTTTCTGTTACAAGAATTGTCTAACATCAAAGTGACCTAATCAATCTTCCTTCTCAAGGGCTTGATATTAAAGAGGAAACACAGTTCTAGAGCAACACTTGAACAGGATCTCTTTTGAGGGTTTGCACGTGGGGCCGTCCAAGAGAAGAACGTAGAATTTCTTCTGCCATCCAGCATTAAGATGATCTTGCATTTTTACACGGAATCTGTTTGGATGAATATTTGGATTAATTTGTGTTCGGGTATGGAAACAAAATGTATGCTATTAGAAATGCCAGCGTATATATTCTTTTTCTTTTAAAACGAGTTAGCAGGAGAGGTCCTGGGGATGGATTTCAGGACTACCCACATAGAATCTGCCCAGATCTCCTTAGTGTCAATTGCATGGACCTGTGCGCTGTCTTCTTGGTGCTTTCTCTCTGGAAGGGCTGTCCTTGGACATGGTTTTGCCTTAGTGCAAGGAGAGCAGGGAGTGTCTGGGAATCCAGCACCCCCAGAGCCAACCCTTACCTGGTGAAAGGCAATGTTGAGACAAAAATACTTAATGCCCCTTACTCCTGATGGGAGAGTGGCTTCCACTGTCTTCAGACATATCCCGCCGCCCCCCCCCCCCAACCTTCTGCCTGTGGGGTTGAACAGATGCTACCTTCTCTAAGGCTTGGCTTGAAATCTCATCCTTGCATGGCTTCCTTCCCTATCCTCCTCCTTCCCCACTCCCCCACTGTTTGTTCCTCAGAATACTTCCTAATAAATCAGTTTCACACAACTCCCCATCTCAGGGTCTGTGTCTGGGGAAGCCGATCTCAGACACTTACCAGATGGAGGTGGCATTGGAATGAGAGATTGGCAGATTGTTGTAGGATGATACTTAGGAAGTTTCCAGGCTCTGACTTTCCTCTGATGACCCATCCTGTTTCTGTCCCCACAGAACTGCTGCATGTTCTCCTGTAGGGTTTTCAGACCCATCGAAAATTCATAATGTATTTAAGTCAAGCTCCCATTTTGCCTGCCAGCAGGTTATTTGCTCATCAATAAGAGACTAGTTATTTTTATGCTTGGGAAGGGAATTCCTTTTTAGCATTCAGATTCATGGCTCTGCTTTGTAAACAAATTACTTCCTGTAACATAATTTATTTCAGTGGCGTGGAAGCAGCACTAAAAATATCTCTGGTATCTGCATCAATCTATAAATATAAGAGGGAAGGAGAAAAATGAGAGGTGGCAGGATGGGGGGTTGGGGGGTGGTTTGGGGAGACTGCTAATATTGATCGAGAATGTTCCATGCACCAGACCTGTGCCTGTAATGGGCAGAATGAGAGGGGGGCAAGGTCAAGCAGTTAATGATCAGGAAGCCGGGAATTTAAACCCCATAGAACTGAAGTGAGGGAAAGGAAGGTCTTCTGTGGTTTTATTCTTACATGTTATGATAATTCTGTTGCTCTTATCTTCTTGCAAATACATCTGCCTTTTTGGTTTAATTGCCCCATTCTTTTGCATTCTCATTGCCAACGGTAGGTCAGGGCTCAGTGGACATCTCCTTTTAGTGTGCTTTGGTATGTTCTGTCCCTAGAACACAGCTGAGGTTCCCCAATTACTCCTTCCATAAAATCAAGTTTTTTTTTGTTTTTGTTTCTATTTTTTCTTTTTCTTTTCTTTTTTTTTAAATCATGGCCTTTAGGGAGTCTCCAGCAGTTGAAGGGAAGTCCTTCTTTTTTTTTTTTTTTTTTTTTAAAGATTTTATTTATTTATTTGATAAACAGAGATTCCAACTAGTCAGAGAGGCAGGCAGGGAGAGAGAGGAGGAAGCAGGCTCCCTGCTGAGCAGAGAGCCCGATGCGGGGCTCGATCCCAGGACCCTGGGATCATGACCTGAGCAGAAGGCAGAGGCTTTAACCCACTGAGCCACCCAGGCGCCCCGGGAAGTCCTTCTTTTGCCAGTTGCTTTCATCACCCATTTGCTCTAGCCCATGCTTTTGGCCAGAAGGCTAAGCCCATTTCTTATGCATGTCCAGAAGATAGGCCAGTTTGCTTTTGAGCTATGCATGAGCCTTGGACCTTGGGACTTGGCCACTCTTTAAATTCCTTCTTCCCCTCCCTACTGCTGGAGGGGGATGGGTTGATCGGTGAGCCCTTTCCTCCAGGGTCCAGTACATGAGTCCTCACCATCAGAGAGAAAGCCATGATCTTTACCTGTCTGGTCTCCCCTTTGCTTGTGGGGTGCTCCTCTCCGCCCCACCCACATGCTCACCCGAGTGCCTTTGTGCCTGTCCACAGCCCCAATCTGTATTTCCCCACTGTGAATAGTTAGATGTCTCCTCATGCATTCTCCACAGAACCACTTGGTCCAACTGCCAATTTCCTGTTGTTTTCTGCTGTTTGGATCATTTTTGTTGTTGAAATGAACCATCAGGGAGTCTGGGGTTTAGCACTGAAATAGCTTAAGAGTTCATCTTTCTGATCCAATCCTCTCTACTTAATTTATCTGATTCATGATGTAAATCATTTCATAATTACCAAAGTCCTATAATTTTTGGTTCGGGAAACTTTGAAGACAAAAAGGAGAAAACAGAGATCAAGTTTAATACTGATGGTTACTAATACTTTTGTGTGTCTTTAAAGAAATGCTGTTTATGCCAGTCATTTAAAAATATAGACTGGGGGCACCTCAGTTGGTGGGGTATCCAACTCTTGATCTCAGGTTTTGAGCTTAGGGTGGTGAGTTCAGGCCCCACGTAGGGCATGGAGCCTACTTTAAAAAACAAATAGATAAAAATATAGAGTGGTGAGGGAGGGGCAAGATTGCAGAGAAGTAGGAGACCCTGTTTCAACCGGTCCCCTAAAGTGAGCTAAATATATACTAGAATGTTCTGAACACCCATGAAATCAGCCTGAGATGTAAGATTATATACTTCTGGATCTCTATGGGGGCAGAAGACATCAGTGGAGAGGTAAATCAGAGTGGAATGCTTGGACTGATGTCGGAGGATAAACAGAATGGAGAGGGAGCCACCAGAAGCGACCCATTGGAAAGTAATACCCAAATATGAAAGTGCCCTGTGCTTGGGGACCAGCATTAACTTGGAGTCTGGTTAAAAGCACCCAAAAAGAGCAAAAGATGTTAAGGGGCAGCTGGTTGAATTGGGTGGGTCATGGGCAGGGGCCTAACCCCACAGACCCAGAATGGTCACCACTGGCGACTACCATGCCAGAGAGAGCCCAGTGGGGTCTCCAGTCCCTGGTCCTTGAGCCCACTGCTATCCGCTGCTTGCACCACCGCTGGGCTGGGTGCCCTCCTGCCCATGCCTGTGAGCCTGGTGTGGGAGCTGAGAGCGGTCTCTGGGCCTGCAGCCTTCCTCGACCTGCACAGCCATGGGGTCTGAGCGCACCCAGCCCACACCCAAGAGAACCTGGCACAGTCTCAGGTCGGGGTCCCTCAGCCCACAGTCTTCCATGAACTGTGCCTCTCCTGGGTCTGCATGCACCTGGCGTGACCATGGACCCCAGACAGAAGTCCCAGCAATGGCAGCCACCTGGGTTCAGGCTCGCCCAGACCAATACCGCTCACAGCTTTAGTGGAACAGGGGTGCAGAGACAAATGGGGGCCTCAGGTGACCACTGGGATGGTGGCTAGGGGTGAGCACCACCTGTGGAAGGCTGCGGTGTTCAGCGGAGTTTGCTGATGGGGAATCTGTGTGTTCTGGATCACCCAGAGGGGAGTGGTTCAACATTTACAAATCAATCAATGTGATAGAACAAATTAATAAGAGGAGAGAGAAGAACCACACGGTCCTCTCAATCGATGCAGAAAAAGCATTTGGCAAAATACAGCATCCATTCCTGATTAAAACTCTTCAAAGTATAGGGTAGATGGAACATTTCTCAACTTCATTAAGTCTATCTATGAAACACCCACAACGAATATCATCCTCAATGGGGAAAAGCTGACAGCCTTCCCTTTGAGATCATGAACACGACAAGGATGCCCACTCTCACCACTGTTGAGCAATCAGACAACAAAAAGAAATACAAGGATTTCAAGTTGGCAATGAAGAAGTCAAACTCTCTCTCTTCACAGATGATATGATACTTTATATGGAAAACCCAAAAGACTCCACCCCCAAACTACTAGAACTCATACAGCAATTCAGTAATGTGGCAGGATACAAAGTCAGTGTACAGAAATCAGTTGCTTTCTTATACACTAACAATGAAAATATAGAAAGGGAAATTAGAGAATCAGTTCCATTTACTATAGCACCAAGAACCATAAGATACCTGGGAATAAAGCTAACCAAAGAGGTAAAGGATCTGTACTCGAGGAACTACAGAATACTCATGAAAGAAATTGAAGAAGACACAAAAAGACGGAAAGGCATTCCGTGCTCGTGGATCGGAAGAATAAATATTGTTAAAATCTCTATATTGCCCAGAGGAATCTACACTTTCAATGCCATCCCGATCAAAATTCCACTGGCATTTTTCAAACAATCCTACAATTTATATGGAACCAGAAGAGACCCCAAATTGCTAAGGAAATGTTGGAAAAGAAAAACAAAACTGGGGCATCACTTTGCCTGATTTCAAGCTTTACTACAAAGCTGTGATCACCAAGACAGCATGGTACTGGCACAAAAACAGACACCTAGACCAGTGGAACAGAGTAGAGAGCCCAGATAGGGACCCTCAACTCTATGGTCAAATAATCTTTGACAAAGCAGGAAAAAATATCCAGTGGAAAAAAGACAGTCTCTTCAATAAATGGTGCTGGGAAAATTGGAGCTATGTGTAGAAGAATGAAACTTGACAATTATCTTACACCATATACAAGATAAACTTGAAATGGATAAAAGACCTCAACATGAGGCAGGAATCTATCAAAATCCTAGAGGAGAACATGGGCAGTAACGTCTTTGAGATCGGCCACAGCAACTTCTTTCAAGACACATCTCCAAAGGCAAAGGAAACAAAAGTGAAAATGAACTTTTGGGACTTCATCAAGATCAAAAGCTTCTGCACAGGAAAGGAAACAGTCAACAAAACAAGGAGGCAACCCACGGAATGGGAGAAGATATTCACAAATGACAATACAGACAAAGGGCTGCTATCCAAGATCTATAAAGAACTCCTCCAACTCAACACACACAAAACAGATAATCATGTCAAAAAATGGGCAGAAGACAAGAACAGACACTTCTCCAAAGAAGACATACAAGTTGCTAACACACATGGGAAAATGTTCATCATTATAAGCCATCAGGGAAATTCAATCAAAACCACACTGAGATACCACCTTACACCAGTTAGAATGGCAAAAATTGACAAGACAGTAAACAACAAGTGTTGGAGAGGATGTGGAGAAAGGGGAACCCTCTTACACTGTTGGTGGGAATGCGAGTTGGTGCAGCCACTTTGGAAAACAGTGTGGAGATTCCTTAAGAAATAAAAAAATAGAGCTTCCCTATGACCCTGCAATTGCACTGCTGGGTATTTACCCCAAAGATACAGATGTAGTGAAAAGAAGGGCCATCTGTACCCCAATGTTCATAGCAGCAATGGCTACAATCACCAAATTGGAAAGAGCCAAGATGGCTTTCAACAGATGAATGGATAAAGAAGATATGGTCCATATCTACAATGGAATATTACACCTCCATCAGAAAGGATGACTACTCAACTTTTGTATCAGCTTGGACAAGTCTGGAGGAGATTATGCTGAGTGAAATAAGTGAAGCAGAGAGTCAATTATCATATGGTTTCACTTATTTGTGGAGCATAAGGAATAACACAGAGGACATTGGGAGATGGAGAGGAGAAGGGTGTTGGGGGACATTGGAGAGGGAGACAAATCCTGAGAGACTGTGGACTCTGAGAAACAAACTGAGGGTTTTGGAGAGGAGGTGGGTGAGGGATTGGGAGGGCCTGGTGGTGGGTATTAAGGAAGGCACGTATTACATGGAGAACTGGGTGTGGAGCATAAACAATGAATCTTGGAACACTGAAAAAATTAAAAAAAAAATATATAGAGTGAACATTTTATTTCCTGCAGACATTTTTTCTTTCACGATCTTATACTTAAACATGTAATCACTAAGGGCGTATTCACTGTTCAGAATTCCAACAATATAGATCAAGTGAAATGTGCCCTTGGCCCCTCTTTCCTGCCCCTCTTCTCAATCACCATCATCAGTATAGTGTACCTCCTTTCTCATCTGTTTCTCTGAATTTACACACATGTATGCACATGGAGAAATATGTAGTTTTCTTTTATAGATAGATCTCTACAAGAATTGCATCATTATCCATGCTCTGGTGTGGAACTTGCATTCTTTACTTAAAAATATGCTCTAGGGGCCCCTGGGTGGCTCAGTCCATTAAGTGTCTGCCTTTAGCTCCTGCCGTGGTCTTAGATCTTGGCATCGAGTCCCACATTGGGCTCCCTGCTCAGTGGGGAGCCTGCTTCTTCCCCTACCTCTCCCCTGCTTGCACTCTTTCTCTCTCTCAAATAAAAAATAAAATCTTAAAAAAAAATGCTGTCTAGACATCTATCTGTGTCTGTCAGTAACCTGGAGGAAAACACATGACTCAGTCAAACTGGGTAATTTGAGGAGAGTTTGATGCTGAACCAGACTGTAGGGAAAACATGGGAACATAGAGCACCCTGAGGTCAGTAATCGTGAGGGTACTATTACTACCTCTAGACCAGGTGAGGGAATGGTGGGGAGGAGTTATGGGATGGGGAGAGGAGTAGGGAAGTGGAAGAGAGAGAGAGATGTGTGGAATGGGCTGGTTGGCAGGGCTGAGATTGTCAGTGGAGGGCAGCCATCTGTCTGTCTGCACCAATCCCACAGGGAGGCATCAAGGGGAATAAAAATCCTTCCTTCCTGCTCCTCCCTTTCTATGATGAATTAAGTGTGTGTGTTACCCCCCACATTAATATGTTTGATGTTCTAACCCTCTATCTGATGGTTTTGGGGGGTGGAGGGCTGTTGGGAGGCAGTTAGGGTCATGAGGGTAGGGCCCCATTGATGGGGCTAGGGCCTCATAGAAGGAAACGTGAGAAGGCTTGCTGGCCCTCAGTCCACGTGAGGATGGACTGAGGGAGAATGGACCAGGGAGCACCCAATGAGAAGGGGGCTGTGTGCAAGCCAGGAAAAGAGCCCTCCCCCCTGGCCAGCCTAGTTCAACTTTCCAGGTTCCAAAACTGTGAGGAAGAAAATGTCTGTTGTTAATCCTCCCCCCCCCCTTGGGGTATTTTGAGATGCAGCCCCAACTGACTAATACACTCCTGATCTTGGAAGGAGTTTCTCACTGGCTGACCCTTATGAGAAACTGGAGAGCAAGAGAGTGTGTGAGTGTGTATCAATGTGGTCCGTAGACCTGAGCGTCCCAAGAACAGTACAGGCACATTCTTAGAGACTTAATTCTTCCAGTATATTTCAGTACCTCTATATGACGGACATTGTTCTAGGGGCAAGAGAATACCATCAAAAAAACAACAACCACTGTCTATCAGAAACTCACAGTTACCCTGTGGCACAGAATACAAAGCATTCCCTAGCTCCCATGTACCAGAGTTGGCTCAAGATCTCTGCTAGGGGTGGGAATTTATGCTGCTTTGATTTTCCTAATTGAAACAGTGTTGTGGGACTATCCTTGTCTGTGCGTCTTTCTGTGAGTGTAATAGTATTTCTGTCTGGCAGATACTAAGAATTGTTGGATTAAAGGAAATACGCATGGGGGCGCCTGGGTGGCCCAGTTGGTTAAGGGTCTGACTTTTGGTTTCGGCTCAGGTCATGATTTCATGGGTCATGAGATCGACCCCCGTGTTGGGTTAGCCCAGAGTCTGTTGAAACTCTCTCTACCTCTCCACCTGCCTCCCTCTAAAAAACATTAATCTTTTAAAAAAGTAAAGGAAATGCACGCATTTAATGTTACATAGGCTCATGAAGTCCCCATCCTCCCTTGATTAACAGTTGTTTCCACTTTGTCAGAGTTTTACCCTTCTGACGGGGGCAGGGGACAGGGATAGCTGGTAGTGGTTGTTTGAGTCTGAGCCCTCGTGTTACTCAAATTTGAACCTTTAAACATATCTACAGCCATTGGTCATTTTTCTTTGGCGAGTTGCCCTGCCTGTTTATATCTTTTGGCTAGTTTTTTTTTTTTTTTTTTTCTTTAAAGGCTGCCCCTTTCTTGTCTACGCTATGGGCCAAGATTTCCCATTTCCCTTGGATCCTGCTCGTCTTCCATCTTTCACAGAGTCCTCAGAAATGTATGTGCAAAGCACCTCCCTCTTTGTTTCTCATGGCTATTATGGAATTTAAATTATTATGGAATTTAAATTTAAATTTAAATTTAAAATTTAAATTTAAATACTTTTTTTTTTTAATATTCCGTTATGACCAGAGATTTGCAGCCAGAGGGTGAAGACTGAAACATGATCTAGTCCAGGGATTGCCAGCCTTTTTCTGTAAGGACCAGGTAGTAAATATTTGAGGCTTCACAGGCCAGATGGCTTCTGTCTCGACTGCTCAGCCCGTTTTCGTGAAAAGGAGCCATCACTGATAAATGATGGATGGATGTGGCCATGTTTGAATCAACCTGATTTATGAAACAGGCATTGGGCAGGACCTGACCCAAAGGTGCTCATTTGTGGACACCTGACCTGTTATTTATTTATTTTTAATGATTGTATTTATTAATTTGTCAAAGAGAGAGCACAAGCGGGGGGAGCAGCAGGCAGAGAGCCCGAAGTGGGGCTTGATCCCAGGACCCTGGGATCGTGACCTGAGTTGAAGGCAGACACTTAACCGACTGAACCACCCAGGCACCCCTAGATGTCTGTTTTTTGTAACAGATGAGCAGTTGGGAGCCTAGAGGAGAGTGAGTGGAAAAACTGCATCGGTCGCCTCTTCTCTGTATTCGCCTGTGCGTCTGTGATCTTTCTTCCACTTGGCTCTTTTTGTGAGAAAGATACCTAAACACGTCTTCCTTGGAAATAAGAAGGTTACTTTCAACTTCTTCTTTTGTGTTCTGTGACTGGAAAGCAAAGGAAGTCCAGGCCACCTTGCTTAGGAGGGAGCCACTGAGAGTCAGAGAGCTGGGCATGCTGGGGGGATTGTTGGCATCAGGACCGATGGGTGCTCTCGTCCACGTCTTGTCTTTCCCTTTTAGGAGCTGTTAGAGACATAAAGCAAGATTAATGAAGCATAAAGTATTTGAGCTCTTCTGAGACACGATTCAAGCATAGCCATAAACATTATTACTCCGTTTTCATCCACAGAGCCCCACAGGGCATAGAATTTGATATCCTGGTAAAAGCGGTGTCTCTTTTTGTCCAGCTTTGGGGGATAGGAAAGGGCTTACACTTGAAGTTAGGGTTGAGGCTTGAGTCTGTGCCTGCCCCTTACAGGCTGTGTGAGCTTGAAAAAAATGACTTCAACCCCCTGGTTGTCATTCCATGCGAGTGAGAAAAATGTGAATTTTGATGCCAGTCTCATAGGGTTGTTGTGAAGATTAAGTGAGACTGTGTGTAAGAAGGTAATTGCTACGTTGCAAAGCATTATAAAAACAGAAGTTATTAGTATATGGATTGAGAATAGAAGCCCTGCTACAAACAGCAAATTAGTGCCAATGGCTGTGACTGGGTATTTGAAATGCAGGGAATTGGGCGTATCAATGAAACCCTACACTGCAAACCTGTTAACTAGAGAGCCCGTATGACATTTAGTAGCAACGAAATGTTAATTTATTTCGGTTTAAATTTTATTGTTCCCGGGAGCTTTATGTCAAGTTTAGCGCGTCTACTTTTAATCGTCTTGCGATTATCTAGGAGAATAAATTAAATTTTCTTTCCTTTCGGGTTTTTTTTTTTTTAAAGATTTTATTTATTTATTTGACAGACAGAAATCACAAGTAGGCAGAGAGGAAGGCAGAGAGAGAGAGGAAGGGAAGCAGGCTCCCCACTGAGCAGAAAGCCAGATGTGGGGCTTGATCCCAGGACCCCGAGATCATGACCTGAGCTGAAGGCAGAGGCTTTAACCCACTGAGCCACCCAGGCGGCCTCTGCCCCCCGGGGGAGGTGCTGAAATGAAGTGTCCCCTTTCAAAAGGCAACTGTATACAATCCCCTTTAAAGAGACAACTGTATGCAATGTAGTACTGCTTGGGTTTGAGGAATACTGTGCTCTAGTGAATTGCCCTTGCTTGTTTTACGAAGTCATTCTTCATGCTCCTTTTTTTTATTTAAACAAGGTGGTAGCATCCACCTGGTTTGAATTCCAACTTTCACATTTATCAGCTACGTCCCTTTGGGCAAGATACTTACTCATTGTTTCTCACTTCTTTCATCCATAAAATTGGGATTATAGTTCATACCATTTTTTAATGGCTTGTTTTAAGAATTGGATGTGTCTTTGCATGTTAAACTGTTTGGAGCAATGCTTCGCCTTTACTGAGAGCTCACTAGGTACATGCAGACCTTAGAGATACAGCCGGTTTGGTTTCAGACCGCCACAAGAAAGCGAATATTTGCAGTAAAGTGGGTCAGGTGAATTTTTTGGTTTCCCAGTGTATACGAAAGTTGTATTCACACTATACTGTAGTCTGTTAAGTGCGAAATAACATCACATCTCAAAAACCCCTACAAGGTATATACCTTAAAAAAAAAAAAAAACTTTATGACTAATAAATGCTAGCTATCATCTGAACTTTCAGTGAGTTGTAATCCCTGATCACAGATCCCCATGACAAATAGAGTCATCATGAAAAAATTCAAAATATTGTGAAAATTACCAGACTATGGCACAGAGACACGAAGTGGTGAGCTCATGCTATTGGAAAAATGGCGCTGACAGTCTTGCCCGAAGCCAGGTTGTTACAAAGCACCAATTTGTAAAAATTACAAAATCTGCCAAGTGCAATAAAGCAAATTGTAACAAAGATGAGGTGGTCCCGTATTAGATGCTATTACCTATCGCCAACTGTATGCTAAGCATGCCGCAAAGGATCTAAGAGACCTGATCCATGCATTAAGAGTGCCAAATGAGCAGACCTGGGATTTTAAAGGCATTCTGCTCTCAGTGACGTGAGGAGAAAGAAAGCATACAGAGGCAAAATGGGGAACTCCTTAAGGAATGAAACAGTTGCTTAATTTTAAGAAAACCTTCAACAGACCCTCAAGACCTGGGTTATGCTTTGCATTTCCTTTTACGGAGAAAACCTCCATTGCACAAGTGATGAGGGGCAAAACCTGGTTTGGACCTCAAAAATCTGTCTTCTTCTGTGGCGGGCCATCCCCAGGCCTGCTTCCTGGAAGCATCTGGCAGTCTAGAGGCATGGCGAGGAACCAAGCGTGGCCATAGCTACGTTGTATAAAGTGCTTTGTCAGTGCTAACAGCTGTGTTCTGTTACTGTCATGCTGTGGGTACATTTTTTTTTTTTTTTTTAAATATTTTATTTATTTATTTGACAGAGACCACAAGCAGGCAGAGAGGCAGGCAGAGAGAGAGGAGGAGGCAGGCACCCCGCTGAGCGGAGAGCCCGATGCGGGGCTCGATCCCAGGACCCTGAGATCATGACCCGAGCCGAAAGCAGAGGCCTTAACCCACTGAGCCACCCAGGCGCCCCTGTGGGTACATTTTGAACCTGAACTTGGATATTAGCTTGCTTGGCACATGGTAATGCGTGCTGTCCTTAGGTCCTGATGTACCCACGCAAGCTCCTGGGCCTACAACAAGACGAGAGGTGGTGAGTCTGATGTGGCTCTCTCCTCTGGATCTCAGAAGAGGGTGCATCGTTTCACGCAAGCTGCTGAAAATACTAAAATGCAGATGCATTTTCTTTTTTTTTTTTTTTTTAAAGATTTTATTTATTTATTTAACAGACAGAAATCACAAGTAGGCAGAGAGGCAGGCAGTGGCGGGGGGGCGGGGGGGTGGAACAGGCTCCACGCTGAGCAGAGAGCCCGATGTGGGGCTCGATCCCAGGACCCTGAGATCATGACCGGAGCCAAAGGCAGATGCTTTAACCCACTGAGCCACCCAGGTGTCCTTAGATGCACTTTCTTGAGGAGCAGGGGAGTTACAGCAGAACTGTCTCCATACACAGTATCAAAATCCCTTGTTCTCCTATGTGTTTTTATACCCTTTGTCTGCTTGTTCAGCAGGAAAACAAAATATAAGTAAGGAAGCTCAAATCATTGCTTTTGCCAGTGTTTGCACCTGAACCGTCTCTGGGCTGACCTCTCTCCTGCTTGACCGCTGGGTACTCTACCGTTACTAAGCTCAGACCTTCCCTGGATCCCCCATGCTGGTGGAGAATTCACTACTTTGAAGTTGTGGTTTTCACCACCAGCAAATTGTCCAGAAGGACCACCTCACTGTGGGGGAAATGACATTAATTATACAACAAACTTGATACCCTCCACACAGATTTTTATCTTTGGAGTTTCTCTGGGGACCATTTCATAAAGATCTGAGAATGCTGTCCATAAACTGGGGTCCAGTTAAGAAGAGAACTGACATTTTTTTCCCCCTTTATTCTCTTGCCAAAGCTGAGATCATCTAAAATTTTCTAAAAATACTAACATTGATAAATTGAGGGAGGTTGGCTTCCCATTATGGTGGGATAAAGATGGTGGTGGTTCCTCTGTCCAAAAGCAAGCACAAAACTGGGTACAACTGTCAAAAGTAACCTTTGAGAGGCACTTGAAACTGACCAAAGGCAGACAACAGGGAACAATTTATCCTTGAAAATGAGAGTTTTAGGGAAGAACAGCAGGTTATGTGGCCCTCTTGTCTGAGGCTCCCTGCATACCTTTAGGGTTGTCAGATAAAATACAAGATGCCCAGTTAAGTTTGAATTTCAGATAAACAAAAATTGATTTTTTAGCATAAGCATATCTAAAATACTCCATTGGATATATACTAAAAAATACTCATGATTTATTTGAATTTAAAATGTATTTATTTATTTACATTTTAGTTATTTGAGAGAGAGAGAGAGAGAGAGAGAGAGCACGCACACACAAGCAGGGGCAGAGGGAGAAGCAGCCTCCCAGCTCAGCAGGGGCATGATCCCAGGACCCTGAGAACGTGACCTGAGCTGAAGGCAGACCCTTGATCCACTGAGCCACTCAGGTGCCCCTGATTTTCAAATTTAACTGGAGACCCTGTATTGTCTTTTTTTTTCTTTTTTCGACATCAGGCAGCCTCCCCCTTCTGTCCACTCCACCCCACACTCCAACAGTGGAATCAAGAATATGCGGCTGGATGGGAAAACCAGTAGCTTTACTGGCCAGAGAGGGTAGACTTGATTTGGGGGTGGAAAGTGGGGATGAAAACTTGTGGATTTTTTGGCTAACAGTGATGAACTTGGCTGGGAACAGGAAAAGTCATCTGCTTGACTAATGGGACATTACTGTTCTTGGGGTGAGAGTTAGGCCAGCCAGCACTTAATAGAGAAATCACAGAAGTGAGCTCAGCTCTTCACATCTCCCTGGCTGAATGGAAAACCACACTGATGCACAGAGGAGACCTAGAGAACTGAGTGGGGAAGAAATCCCAAGGAAGACCTAACTGATGGTAAATTTGAATACATTCCCAGACATCAGTCAACAGAGGTTGAATGCTTTCTGGGCATAAGATGTTTGAGTCCAACTTCTACTCCAAGTATTGAGTGACCCATGAAGCTATGTAGACACAGGAAACCATAAGGATGCCATGGTAAAAAAGACACAAATAAATATTTTAAAAAATCTGTCCAGAAACATCAGTGACTGCACACCATGGAAGAGACAGATTTATAGTGTAAGTCCAGGCAAGTTACAAAGAAAAGAAAAAAAAATCCTCGGAAAAATGAGACAGAATTAGAGTTGTTACAACATATCATCTAAAATGTCCAGTTTCCAATCCAAAATTATGAGACATATAGGGGAGCAGAAAAGTGTGGTGAATATTCAGGGGAGAAAAAAAGCAATCAACAGAAACTAATTCTAAGTGGGCTCAAAGACCTCTAAGCATCTCTTATAAATATACTCAATAAAATTAACTGAAGTTGGATTTAATTATTTGAAAAAACTGGCAGTGAAAGCGAGGAAGAAATTGCAAGAGAGAAATGGAAACTATAAAAAATATAAAAAGAAAAGGCAATCTAACATTGAAAAGTAAACCCATTGAAGAATTCAGCAGATAGGCTCAACAACAGATTTGAGATGGCAGATAAAACAGTAACTGATCCTGAAGACAGCAATTACTCAATTCAGAGAATAGAGAGAAGAAATGAGATTAAAGGACAGAAATGAGCTTAAAGCATCAGAGACCTGTGGAATAATATCAAGATAAGTCTCTAATATTTGCAATAGGAGTCATAGAGAGAGAGATGAGAGGGAAAGGGGCAAAAAGAAAAAAAAAAAAGCAACAGTGATCCAAAACTTCCCGTATTTGATGAAAACCTGTAATTTACAAATTCAAGAAGCTCAAAAACCTCTATGAAGGATAAACACCCAGAGAAACACATCTAGTCCCATCATAGTGTAATTGCGGAAAGACCTAAGGAGCAAGTCTTGAAAGCAGCAAGAGAAAAATGACTCATTGTCAAAGAGAAACAACAGTGTGGAGAGTGTCTGACTTTTGGGGATTTAAAAGTGTCCAGAAGGCAGTAGAATGACCAGTTAAATAGCAGAAAGGAGAGAGTGTTGTTCAAGAATTCTCTACCTGAGGGGGCACCCGGGTGGCTCAGTGGGTTAAAGCCTCTGCCTCCTGCTCAGGTCATGATCCCAGGGTCCTGGGATAGAGCCCCGCATCGGGCTCTCTACTCAGCAAGGAGCCTGCTTCTCCCTCTCCCTCTGCCTGCCTCTCTGCCTACTTGTGATCTGTCTGTCAAATAAATAAATAAAATCTTAAAAAAAAAAAAAAGAATTCTCTACCTGAGAAAGCTATTATTCAGAAAACAAGAGTGAAATACACTTCCTAAATCAATAAACTCTGAGAGTATACCTGCCCTACAAGAATTACTGAAGGAAGTCCTTCAGGCTGAAAGGAAATGATAATAGTAACTCAGATCCACCAGAAGGAATGAAGAGCACAGATGTGATAAAAGTGTGGGTCAGTAGAAAAGCTTGTATATGTTTTTTTCTCTTTTCTTCTAATTTCTTTAAAAAGCATACCACTGTTTAAAGCAAATGTAAGACTGATTTTGGTTTATAACATAAATCGATTTAACATTTATGATAATAGCATAAAAGATGGGGAGAGGAAATGGAGCTTACTGGATGCAATTTGCTGTATTTTATCAAAATGAAGTCAGTATTGCGGCTGGTGCCTGCCTGACTCAGTTAGTAGAGCATGCACCCCCCCCCCCCGCTTTTTTTAAAAGATTGATTTATTTATTGAGAGAGAGAGAGAGTGGCACAGAGGAGGGGCAAAG
Organism: Martes martes; assembly: GCF_963455335.1. Classification (NCBI taxonomy): domain Eukaryota; kingdom Metazoa; phylum Chordata; class Mammalia; order Carnivora; family Mustelidae; genus Martes; species Martes martes. Next base: position 20,837,024 of record NC_137892.1, read on the forward strand.
GGAGAGTGAGAGAATCTTTTTTTTTTTTTTTAAGATTTTATTTGTTTGACAGAAAGATAAGGAAAGCGCACAAATAGGCAGAGAGGCAGGCAGTGGGAGAGGGACAAGCAGTCTTCCTGCTGAGCAGAGAACCTGATGTGGGGCTTGATCCCAGGACCCTGGAATCATGACCTGAGCCTAAGGCAGACACTTAACTGACTGAGTCACCCAGGTGCCCCTAGAGGAAGAGAAACTTAAGTAGACTCCACACTGAGCATGAGCCTGACACAGGGCTCAATTGTTTGGTCCTGAGATCATGACCCCAGCTGAAACCAAGCATCAGATGCTCAACTTACTGTACCACCCAAGTGCCCTGAGCATGTGACTCTTGATCTGGGGGCTGTGAATTCAAGCTCCACACTGGGTATAGAGATTAGTTAAAAAGATAAAATCTTTAGAAAAAGTTAAGTCATTATTAATCTGAAGTAGATTGTGATGAATTAATGGTACATAGTGATTCCAAGATAAGGATCTAACCCCCCTCCCCCAAAACCCCCCAAAAAACAAAACTAAGAAAAGCTTAAAAAGTAGTAGAGGAATTAAAATAGTACCCTAGAAAATACATATTTAACACAAAACAAGGCAGTAAAAAGGAATAGAATAAATAGGACAAGAGACATGTAGAACACAAATGGCAAAATGTCAGACATCAGTTCAATTACATCAATAGTTATATTAAAAAGCAGAGATAATCAGACTGAATAAATAGGCAAGATCCTACTATACACGATGTATAAGAGACACACATTTGTTTAAAGATACAAATAAATAAAATAAAAGGACAGAAAAGGAAAAGGAAAGGAAATAAAAGGAAATAAATAAAAGGAAATAAAAGGACAGAAAAGGTACAGCTTGCAGAGAGTAGCCATAAGAGAGTTGAACCGACTGTATAAATTTCAGACAAAACAGACTTTTTGGCAAAGAATATGATGAGAAACAATGTGGAATATTTCTTAATCATAAAGAGTCAATACACCAGGAAGCTCTCACATTTATAAATGATTATATATTTAACAATAGTCTCAAAATATGTGATGCAACAGGACAGAATAGAAAGGAGAAATTGACAGTTCAGCAATAATGGTTAGAAATTTCAATAGTCCTCTCTAATTAATGGAATTGCTAGATAGAAAATCAGTAAGAATATAAAAGAAAATCACTTTCAACTTGACTGACATATATAGAATACATCCAACAATAGCACCATATACATTATTGTTATTGTCTTGTCATTTTTGATTGAATACTGGATATTTTGTATGAAAAGAAGAGTAGAGCCTGAGGTAGATAGGATTTATGCCCAGAAATGGGTATGACTCTACTCAGTGTTTCATGAGAGAAGATTGAGCCAATGCAGCTTCAGTTTAAACTGATTGTAGGGTTTGTTGTTGCTATAATTACTATGAAATTATCACAGTCTTTTAATGACCCTGGGTGGTGGTGGGGGAGAGGATTGCTGCTGCCTTGTACTTAATGCAGATTTTAGGCTGCTGGTGGGTTTTTCTGTGTTCCTAATTCATCTGCAGCTTTAAGCAGCCCTGACTGCATATAGGATCTGTCTCTGTGGCTCGTACCTTTCTTATGCTGTATCCTGCCAGTTGTTGTTTATTGGGTGGGAGGCTAAAGATGGGGGTGAAGTGGGCATTTTTCATTCTTTTGGTCCAGGCTCACTGAACTGGATCCTGGGTACAGGGATCTCAAGAACGGGGCTTTTTCAGCATTCTTGTCCCTCACACGGCAGCCAGACTCTGGCTAGTATCTCTGGGGAATTTGGGGCAGGAGACAGTTCCCCGCTCTTCCCCGACCACTGCTTTTTGTCAACACAGGAGCAGGGGTGGATCTTTCCTTGAAATGAGTGACAGGTGGGTTGCCTTGTTACTCCACAGCCCAGCCCTGGTGGGAGATTGCTAGCCCTTGTTGCCAGTGCATGGTCGGTGGTGGGTTTGAGGGGGGCTGCCAAGCTCTGTCCTTGGAGTTCATCTTTGCCTGGGACAGAGGGAGAGAGGGCAGGTTTTCCGCACCTCCACAAGTGATGTTGACTTCTATCCCTGCCCAGAGGCCGTGGATCTTTGCTTAGGTTGTACAGGTGGGAGCACTTCCTGCCCCTTCCCCAGGACCCACAGTCCTTGGCTCCTGCTTCCAGAAAGTTCTCTCCTCACAAAGGGAAAAGAGGGTGGGGCTTCGTGTGCCTGTGCACTGGGTCAGGGGTTGGGAAGTGGGGTGAAGATGTGCAGACTTCCTGTGTCTGGAGCAACCAGGGATGTGAATGTTCCTCTAGCCCACACTTGGCCTTGAAGAACTCCTTAAACATGTTTCCATTTTCTGTTTAACCCCCCTTTTAAGGTGGTTGCCTCTGTAGGCTGTGCTTTGCCACAGGTGAAGCAGTTCAAGCATCTGGCCTCTCCCAGGGGCCTGTCATCTGAAATTTAGTTCATCTGTCTGCTTTGCTGCTTCAGCTCTCTGGTGAGCTCAAAGCAAATTATCCAGCTTTCTTTTGCCTTCAAGGTGGGTTCAAGGTCAGTTCTTTTGTGGCTTTCTGCATCTAAGGGGAAGAGAAGTAGGACACCTCCTATTTCCAACTTTCTTTTTGAGTCTCCTGTCCCACAAGTAGTTAGCAACTCCTCACTCTTTTGGGAGAGAAGGTGATCATGAAGTCTCTATGTACCTGAAAAGAAATGGAAGCCATCAAGACACCTTATCCTTCCTTCTTTAAGAGCTGAATGAAGGGGCACCTGGATGGCTCAGTTGGTTAAGCATCTGCTTTTGCCTTAGGTCATGATCTTGGGGTCCTGGGATCAAGTCCCACATTGGGCTCCCTTTTCAGTGGGGACACTGCTTCTCCCTCTGCACTGCCCCCTCTTTGTGTGTGCACACTAGCTCTCTCTCTCAAATAAGTAAATAAAATCTTTAAAAAAAAGAGTTGAATGAAGAACTAAATGGCCTTTAGTGTATAGTTACAAGCATAAAATTTTCATATTTTGATATTAAATAAATAGGTTGTTTTAAAATGGGGGGGTTCATGAGGGACACCTGGGTGGCTCAGTCAGTTAAGCATCTGACTTTGACCCTGGGTCATCATCCCAGGGTCCTGGGATTGAGTCTTGCATTGGGTTCCTTGCTCAATGGGAAGCCCGCTTCTCCCTCTGCCTGCTTGTCCTCTCTCTCTGACAAATAAATAGATAAAACCTTAAAAAAAAATCTCTCTCTCCCTCTGTCCCTCCCACCCACTCTTTAAAAAAAAGGGGGTCATGAAGAAATGGGGGACTTGGTTGCAGATTTTGACTGGTTTTTGCTTTGAATAATTTCAGATTCTTCATGGTTGCTTAAATTGTACCACCTTGTATTATTTAGAACATCTTTTTTTTTTTTTAAAGTTACAACTTTGAGTGTGACTTAGGTATGTGTACAGTGAAATATTTGGAAGAGATGGGCTTTGGCCAGTCGATGGAATTTTATTTGATCTTCTCATCAAATGACTTTAAAAATGAAATGAAAAGTTTCAGCTTTCCCTTTCAAATTCTTTTGGCAAGATACGATGAAATCCAAGAAGAGTAGGAAGATGTCATGTGAAATGCCAAGAAAATGGATTAACGCAGAAAAAAAGAATCTGTTTTAAGGTGGAACAATTCAAATATTAAGAAAAAGACCTCATTCATTCTGGTGAGAGAGACATTTTGGTGGCTTTATTTCTCATACAAGGCATGGGTTATTCTTTATTTAAATTAACGGATACAACCCACAATTCACACGACCCTCTGACCCACCTGTCTAGAGAGAGAATGGTAAACCAACAAGGATACAAAGAACTCACAAAATGAGTCCCAAGAAGGAAATATTTGGTTCAAATGCCTACAAGAACTTTGCGGGTGTCTGAGACTCCACAGTGAGGCAACTGTTTTTGCAATGAAGAAAATATGAAACTTTGATGCGAAACCAACTCAGAAAATCTCTTGCTCTTAGGTGTGAAGCCAGCTTACATCTGCCTAGGACTCTGCATGATGACTAATGTTGAACTTGGTGGCTTTTTTTTCAATGTAGAATAAACACAGTCTTCACACAGGATCTTATTTTTAAAACTGTGTGTCTCTCTTACTCCCTAGGTTTTATGAAATCATCTAAGACTCCTACCTACAAAATTCTGACATCCTCCTAGAATAGAATTACTTTTTGGTGACTTGGAAAAAATTATGTGAAATTCAGATTTCTGTGCCCATAAATAAACTTTAATGGAGTGCATCCATCTCGTTTGCCATGTATCATCTGTGTCTGCTTTCGCTCTACAGAGGCTCCCTTGCATAGTCATCCCAGAGGCCATGTGGCCCACAAAACTTAAAATACTTACTCGGGTTCTTTACAAAGTTTGCTGACCCTTACTATACATCAGTATGCCTCAAACTTGAACATACATACAGTCATCCAAGTATCTTACCAAAATATATCCCCTTCCTTCCTTCCTTCCTACCTTCCCTCCTTCCTTCTGGAGAGCATGCATGAGCATGGGGAGGGACAGAGGGAGAGGGAGAGAGAAAATCTCAAGCAGACTTCCTGCTGAGCACGGAGCCCGAAGTGGGGCTTGATCCCATGATCCTGAGATCAAGACCTGAGCCCAAATCAAGAGTCTGATGCTTTACCAACTGGGCTACCTGCATACCTCCAAGGTATAGATTCTGATACTCTGATGGCTGGTTAGGGAGAAGGAGCTCAGAAAGAGATACAGACTTCACCACCTTCTCACCTCTTGGGGCTTCTATTCCCATCTTGGTCACCTGGACCCAGAGGAATGAGGGTCAGCCTCACAGAGGTAGGCTGAGTGCAACCACAAGAAAAGGAAGGACGGTCAGCAAGATGCCCTCTGTCAGCAGAACGAGTTGAGAGCTGGGGGACAGGAGGCAGAAGGGGTGGAGGGAGTATGTGGAGGGAGCTGTATCCTACCCAGAAATATGCCCCCAGCTGCTCCACATGGCATCTTTTCCCTTCCCCTACCTCACCTAAAATTCCCACCATCAAGTTCACATGGGTATAGAATAGGATTCCTTCGGTTTGTTTCAGTAACACAGGCTGATGTGGTCAGGAGGACTCCAGGCTCTCTTTCTGCCTCTCTGGTTTCTCTTTCCTCATTTTCTTTGCTCTTTCCTTTTCCTCCCTTCATTCAAGCTCCTTTCTTGTCCTTCTCCTCTCCTTACTCTGTATTTTCTCCTGGGTGATGCCACCTGTTTCCATGGCTTCTCTTGCAAGTTTTATCTTGATAACTTCCAAAATCTTTCTTGTCTGGGCTTTCTTCTAAGTATTGGTTTGTCTGCTTGAAATTTCCACTTGGGTGTATCACGCTCAGTTCAGATTTAATATCCCTCTGCTGGAGCTCATGGTCCTCGGCTCCAGACTGCTGGTCCTCCACTGCTCTTTCTTGTAGTAAGTGACTAGCAGCCCCCACTCAGAAGTTTGTGCCAGACTACTGGAATTTACACAAAGATACAAATGTAGTGATCTTAAGCGACATCTGCACCCCAATGGTCATAGCAACAATGTCCACAATAACCAAACTATGGAAAGAGCCCTGCTATTCCTCGACAGATGAATGGATAAAGGAGATACGATCGATATACACGATGGAATATTATGCAGCCATCAAAAATGAGATCTTGCCATTTACAACAAATTGGATGGAACTAGTGAAATAAGTCAATCCGAGAAAGACAATTATCATATGATCTCACTGATAGGAGGAATTTGGAAAACAAGCCAGAGGATCATAGGGGAAGGGAGGGAAAAATGAAACAAGATGAAACCAAAGAGGGAGACAAACCATAAGAGACTCTTAATCTCAGGGAACAAACTGAGGGTTGCTGGAGGGGAGCAGGGTGGGAGGGATGGGGAGGCTGGGTGATGGACACTGGGGAAGGTATGTGCTATGGTGAGTGCTGTGAATTATGTGGGACTCATGAATCACAGACCTATACCCCTGAAGCAAATAATACATTATAAGTTATTTAAAAAAGAAAAAAGTTTGTGCCAGAGATCTGGGAGTCGGGTTTGCCTCTCTCTCTTCCTTACCCCTCATGAGCTATTATTATGACCACCTCCTAAATATCCCTGGGATCTCTCCACTTCTTTCTTGTGGTCCCCATTCTAGGCCGCCGGCAACTGTCACCCATTTTTCTGCAATAGCCTTGTATGGAATCCGTGTATTGAATGTCACTGTGTGAAAATCAGTTGTCCTCACTGTGGCCAGAGTAATCTGCTTCAGATGAAAATGTGATCATATCCTGCTTCCTCAGAATCAGGTCCAAACTCCCTGTTACGGTCTACAGGCCCTGTGGAACTGGCCTCGGCGCCTTCCTGTGTCCCTGGCCTGTCTCATGGACTTACTCCCTTGCTTCCTGCATTCCAGCCACATTCAATTTTTCTCATGTTCTTTTTTTCAGCCAAGTCATTTAACCATGATGCTGCCTATAATTCTCCTTCTACCCATCGTAAAATGGCTTTTATCTCTGCTCTTAAAACTTGCTTTTTCTGGGAAGCATTTCCTGAGCCACCAGATGAAGTCAAAGATTCAGGGTATGTGTTCTCATAGCATCCAGCTCATCATAGTGGATTGGACCTGGAGTGTAATACAATAGAGTTGTATCTACACATTTACAGTAAAGAAGTAGAATATTTAGGAAAAAAAGTGGGGGGGGGATGCCTGGGTGGCTCAACTGGTTAAGCATCTGCCTTCGGCTTAGGTCATGATCCTAGGGTCCTGGGATCGAGTCCACATCGGGCTCCTTGGTCCATGGGGAGCCTGCTTCTCCCCCTTCCTGACTGCCCCCCCAACAAATCAATAAATAAAATCTTAAAAAAAAAAAAGTAGGATAGTATTTGCATCTCGAGTGCCCAGGGGCAACTTACCCTTGTTGCAGTAGACCTTGGTTCCTCTCTGTCCTGCAGCTTAGCCCAGATAAGAAGTCTCAGCTTTGGTAGAAGACATGGCTGGTTGGTATCCACCTCTTGTTCTCCGTCCCCCGGTAGACCTCAAGTGAGTTCAGGGACTGTGGCTTTTCCACCACTGTGTCCTAAACACTGGGCAGAATGCCTGCCATCAGTAATTATCTGTGAATAAATGCAAAAAATATAAGCAACCAATTTGATTTGGATACAAATTATGGGGATGTTTAGGAGTCGTAGAGTATGTCTAATGTCCTCACCTTGTAGAGAATCCGTTTGATGACTGCAATTGCTATGACCACCCCATAGGGCTTCAGTGTTTCCCACAGAAACCTGGGTGGTGTCCAGAATTTCCTAGCAGGAGATCAGCTTCCTGCTTGGCTGTGTGGCGTGCTGGCTGCAAAGGAAGAACTGTGTGAAAGACTTTCCAGATCCCTGTGCCCCTTGACGTTGTGGAGGGAGTGAGTCCTCACCTCTCGTCCCTCTTCTGAATGAGGCTTTGAGACAGCCTTCCCTCTCAGACACAATTCCACTAGGTAGACTTTTGCTGTAAGGACTTTTTGGATTTAGCTTTTCTTCTCGGCGATGGGAAACTTTGTCTTGGGTGTCTCAGCTTTGGTTCCATTCTGATGGAACACAGTGTTAATGTTATCCTCACTGGGAGGTGGCAGTTGATTGAGAATATAGTGTTAGCAGTAAATATTAATAAATCCTGGGTGTTGATAACATAACAATAATATAACGTAACAATAAATCCATGATTTGTTGGATGACAACTGTGTTCTGGGAACTGTTCTAATTACTTTACACTGACTGGTTCATGTAATTCTTATCCAACTATGTAAAATGCATGCCACGATTAACCCCATTTTCAGGCAAGGAAGTTGAGGTTAACTTGCCCACGGCCATATTGCTGTTAGGAAGAGGAGCCTGGATTTGAAAACTTCATTGAGAGTAACTTCTTTCCCTGAGAGTAGGCTTGCACTGTAGAGCATTGAGAGATCTATCAGGCTCTTGGTCAAATGAAAGAGCCCCCCTTGGCTCAGCTCCCCATCTTAGGGTATACTAGGCTTACCTTGCACTTGGAGCTCTTGAACCTGTCCCACCCCTTTCCTCAGTATGTCCTGTAGCTCACAGGGTCTGTTCCAGGGTGAAAGTCCTGTTGTGTTCCAGGGTGAAAGTAGACACTCAGCCCCCCGGCAATCCTGGCCATCTGCGTATGGGTTTGTTCTGTCCCATGGAGAAGATGAACGTGGCTTCCTTGGCCGGGGAGGTGGGGGTGAGATTGGAAGCTCGGTGCCTGAGGGCTGCAGGAAGAAGTGTGCATCCTGGAGATCTGTGAGGTTCTTCCAAGTGGAATGGAGAGAGGTTGGGGGCTTGGAGCACTCAGTGCCACCACGATGGGAGAAATGATGGCTGCATCATTTGGAAGTGTGGAAGCAAAGATTCCCAAGGCCCAACTTGGCCTGGAGGACGTGGGTCTGTGAGAGAAGCCCACCCCCCTGTCCCACCTTTTTCATGGATCCTGGCTTGGGTAGGTCATCACAGAGGCCGAGAGTAGGCCTTTCCCTGTGAGTCAACATCCCATTAATCCCTGGGTTGTTGAATGATGAAAGGAGTGTGGGGGGAGACCTGGAAGTTTACTGGTATGTTTGTCTTCCAGCCTATCATATGCGGTTGGACCTGGAGTATAATACGATTTAGTTGTATCTACACATTTACAATAAAGAGATATGATTATTATTATTTGCATCTTGCATGCCCAGGGGCAACGTACAATAGACCTTGTTGCAGTAGATCTTGGTTCCTCCCCGTCCCACAGCTTAGCCCAGAAGAAAAATCTCAGCTTTGATCGAGAACATGACTGGCAGGCAATTGCTGACTAGTCTTATATAATGAGAGAAGAAGATCTTGTAAAATCATTCTGGGAAAACATTCTCTGAAAGGTAAGATGTTTGGGATGGCAGTTATATGTCTAGACTCTGGAGTTATTGCTGAAGGTAACACTATTCCCCGCCCCCCTCCCCTGCAGTAGTTACTAAATTTAGTTCAAAATAGTTCGTGTCAGTTCTACATAAAGTGAGAAAATACTGCCTTTGAATTCACCTGTAACACAACAAAATGTGATATGAACAACTGCAAAATCTTATTTTTATTTAGCTTTATTCAGCCCACATGTCATTTCCATCAGACTGAGAATGCTCCCAATGTAATTTCCTGGTGTTGAATTATCTCAGATCATTGATAACTGTACCTTTTAAAAGATATGTAGAGGACAAATGTTCTTCAGTTTAGCACATTAAAAAAAGACATCTTTTTTTTTTCATAAGGGGAAGTTTAAGTAATAGATGGATTTTTAAAAGATTACTTGAAGCCTTTGTATATTATCAGTTGAAACTCTTCATGGGAATATAGCCTGTTTAACACATTTACAAAGTATGATTTTTCAAGAGGTAAAATCATGATTCCCAGGCAAACAGAACATGTGTTCATTGATTTTATTTAATTTATTAATTAATCAAAGAACCTGTTAGATGTTAATGCTGGTTGAAAGAACATTTAAGAAGTGAGGACATTTATAGGCAACTTAATAAAGAAATATTAAGGTAGGATTGCTGAGTTTGTGTTAAAACTGTTTAATGTCTAGCAGGTCGTAAATCTTTGGGAGGTATCTGTTCTGTTGAAAAGTTAGCAAGCTCGTGAAGTCGAACCTTTCATCGGTGGTAAAAGTTCATCCCCACATATAATTCTTGGGTGGCCGTTGCCCCATCTGATTTGGAAAGTGTGCCCTAAGCACACTTTTTGCCTTTCTTCCCCAACTTTCAGACAATTTCCCGATGTGTTGTTTCAAAAGGATTATTGGCCCAGCTCATTTCTGGTCTCTCCAGACTTTCCTGGTCTCCCCAGCTGGGTTCCTGGCTGCCCAGCTGCAGGGGATAAGGGTGCTACAGAACAGGGCTAGGCTGATGGCCCATCACCTCATTGGCAGGACACCTTCACAAATAACTGCACTCATAAGAGATGAGTGACGTAAGCACGAAGCCTCTAGCTCTTGTTTTTGAGTAAGTTTCCAATGATCTCAGAGTAAGGAGCTGATGGGGTTTTTATGAGAAGGCTTGTGAAATAAACATACGTGATACAGTTTAGGGGTCCGGAACCCAGGCACCAGATTCAGAGAGCTCAGGATTTCACCAGTGGTCTACTCCTCATTAACTCTGTCATCTTGATTGTCCACTCAAGCTCTCGGGGCCCTCAGTCTTCTTATGTGGCTTATCATGAAGGTTATCTAATAGAATGAAGGTAAATGCTCTCCACGATGGCTTGGACACAGTTATTGTTTGGCAATAATGAATAAGTGATAAATTATGTTACAGATTGTACTAGGCCAGCCTTGGGCATTTAGGGATGAAATGGTCCTACACCTGAAGATAAGTGCTCACATCAGGGAGAGAGACAGATCTGTAATCAGTAATCACGATGGAGGGGCGCCTGAGGGGCTCAGTTGGTTGGGCGTCTGATTCTTGGTTTTGGCTCAGGTCATGATCTCAAGGGTTGTGGGCTCAGGCCCTGCACTGGGCTCCACACTCAGTGGGGCGTTCTGCCTGAAGATTCTCTCCCTCTGCCCCAGCCACCCCCTCCTCAAATAAATAAATAAGTCTTAAAAAAAATCTTGATGGAAAATATTGCTGTGATAGAGAATCCGTAAATGGCTCTGGCCGTAATAATGACAAAGCTGTTAGCTCCACCTAGCAGGAGGTGGTATATGGAAGAATGTTCTAGAAGATGACCTTCAGGGTGGGCTTTGAAGGATTGGGAACAGGGACCTCAGTCAGGAGTCAGCAAACCTTTTCTGTGAAATGTCAGAGAGTAAATATTTTAGGCTTTGTGGACCGTATCTATAACTGTCACAACTGCCTCTCTCTTTCTGTCCTACAGCACAAAAACAACCACAGATGATCCACCAACAAATGGGTGTTGCTGTGTTCCAACAAAACTTTATTTATTTATTTATTTAAAAGATTTTATTTATTTGACAGAGAGAGATCACAAGTAGGCAGAGAGAGAAGGGGAAACAGGCTCCCCAGTAAGCAGAGAGCCCGATGAGGGGCTCGATCCCAGGACCCTGAGACCATGACCTGAGCCGAAGGCAGAGGCTCAACCCACTGAGCCACCCAGGTGACCCCCAACAAAACTTTATTTACAAAATCAGGCAGTGGTCGGATGTGGCCTCTGGGCTTTAGTTTGCCAATCCCTGGCCTAGAGGATGAACCAAAGGATACAGAGATGGATGAACTGTAGTTTGGGAGATAGGGGTGGGATGAAGTTGTTTCCAAATGTGATTGGTGACATTCTTGCAAAGGAGAAGGGCAGGAGTCAGGAGTAGGTTTCCTGACCTTGAATTTCATCTGATGCGGTTTCTGGCAATCTCCTTCCTCCCTCAGATATTCTTGGATTGTCAAGAGTAGAGCACAGCTAGGGACACCTCAGCCTTGGCCACAGACATGAAAGGGCAGGACTCAGAAAGAAGCATCTGGGGTCTGATGAAAGAAGGGCTCGTTTTCCATGCATCTGTTGGAGGGATGGATTATTACTCAAGAAGTGGATCAGAGGCCAGGGACTAGAAGCAAATAATTGAGCATCAGAGCTAGGACAGCCATTAGGAGGCAAAACCAACAGAAATATGCCAGAAGCCCCAGCTAGAGTCTGCAACTGAAGTCTCGTGGCCCAGGTGCTGAGAACTGGATGGGGCTTCTCTTTAGGTGGCTATGGTATGGTTTGTCTGGGTAGAGAGTAGGTTGGAGGGAATAATTGCCATGGTTCTAAGAGTTTCCAAATTTAGGAGCCATACTTTATGTTACAGAGGGACTGGATCATTAGTTTGTTTTATAAAACATAAAAGCAATATTTGCCAACCAGAGTTAATGCATGTTAGAATTCTGGTGAGATCCAATATTCATTGAGTTTTAATACAAGGGGATGCATAGCTGGAAGAAAGTACAAAAGAGGAACAATTTTATGTGTCAGGAGGAGGAAATTCAGCATTTTGAAAAATGTATTTACAAAAGGAGTCTTCTAGGTAAACAGGACTTTGAAGATTTCTGTTGGTTAATGTAAGCCAAGGACACCATGTGGCTACTAATTTGATCTTTGTTCATTCCATGTGTGGTGCTGAGATAGTGCTGAGGTTCTGGGAGGTCCAAATGATTCTATAGCCTGCATGGTTCAAGGCGTTTGTGGAGATTTTTAGTTTTTGGTTCTGGGTACCATATCCTAAAGGACAAGCTTGGATAAGGATATGTCAAGAGAAGGATGGCCGGGAAGGTAGAGGATATGTCCGTGATGTACTATAAGTTTGGTCGCCATATAATGTATTGTCTGAACTGGAATGTGTTGGGAGAAAGAAAGAGAGCTGTTAAGAAAAATTATCCCCAACTTGGAAACAAAGCAAGAGAATGATTGATTATCCTTTTTGCATCATACTGGGACATTATCAGCCAAAGATTATTTGATCCCCTTGGAGGCTGTACCTATGACTTTGGTCTTTGCTATTTGGTCAGAGCCCAGACACTGTGAAGTCTACAAACTTCCCTTGTAGAAAAAATAACCCCAAAATTTATCATTCAGTTCCAAGTAGGGTATGACTAACTGGTTTCATATTGCAACTAGCAAACTGTATTCTACCATCTTTTTTCCAGTTCCTCTACTATGTTCTTTGTTCCCTCCCCAATTAATAATTTGAATAAAGTATTTAATGTGGATTCATTCTATGTTTATTTCAATGTCATATTTTAACTTTGTGAACTTCATATTTTGAGAGGTATAATTATCATTCTTAAAAAAAACAACAACAACAAAAAAAACAAGGTCTGATGTACCTGGGTGGCTCAGTTGGTTAAGCATCTGCCTTCGGCTCGGGTCATGATCTCAGGGTCCTGGAATCAAGCAAGTCCCACATAGGGCTCCCTGCTCAGAGGGGAGTCTGCTTTTCCCTCTGTGCTCTCCCTGCCTCCCTGAATGAAATCTTAAAAAAACAAACAAACCCAGAAGGTTAAACCTGGACTATCCTGGGAAAACCAGACTCTGTAAAGAAATGTTTGAAGGAATTCAGAATATGTATTCTGGAGAAGATAAGGTGTAGGACGCTTTACAGGGGATTTGAGTGATGAAATGTTATGTGTATTTTTGTGTATTTTGAAAACGTTAGCAGAATGAGGAGGTAGCCTGCCTGGAGCTTCCAGAAGGGGTGGAAAGATGGTGGGCAGTCGGAAGGTAGTTTTTGGGTGCTGAAGCACTCCGCAAGTGGGTCTAGAGCAGGTCTGTGGGAGCCCTGTTCTGTGAATCAGCCTCTTGTCACTAGTAAGAGCTGGGACCTGAAGGATGGTATAGCCGAGGACCAGATCTGCCAGAGAGGCTCAGGGGTATTAGGTATTTTACCCATCATTGCTGAAGTTGGAATTCAGACCTTGGTTTCTAGGTTTCCAAGCCAGAGCTCGTTCCGTCACATCCCAGCTGGATTCCCATTTTAATTTTACTTGGTGGAGTTTTGGTTAGTATGTCTGTGCTCCATTACGGATTGAGTTTTACACTCACCAAATTTTATCAGCTTATTTCTAAGCATTGATGCAGTCAACAGAGTTGATATATATATTTTAAAGATTTTATTTATTTATGACAGAGAGATAGTGAGAAAGGGAACATAAGCACAGGGGAGCTGGAGAGGGAGAAGCAGGCTCTCCGCTGACCGGGGAGCCCCATGTGGGGCTCAATCCCAGGACCCTGGGATCCTGACCTGAGCCAAAAGCAGACCCTTAACTGACTGAGCCACCCAGGTGCCCCTACGTGTTTGACATTCTTCATGACTCAGAGAGATTAATCATGTTGATACATTGTAACATACATCGTTATTACAAGTAAGGAACAGTTTTAGCGTTGTGACAGAAATTGCTTATAAGAATATGGACTATCGGGGCGCCTGCGTGGCTCAGTGGGTTAAAGCCTCTGCCTTCGGCTCAGGTCATGATCCCAGGGTTCTGGGATCAAGCCTTGCATCGGCTCTCTGCTCAGCGGGGAGCCTGCTTCTCTTCCTCTCTCTGCCTGCCTCTCTGCCTACTTGTGATCTCTGTCAAGTAAATAAATAAAATCTTTAAAAAAATAAAAGAATATGGACTATCATTGCCACTAGAATATCTACCAAAATATTCATACACACACACACACACACACACACACGTATAGATCTGTGTACATATACTTAACTGTAGAACCTTTAGAAATGTAAGTCCAGATTTTAAATGAGTGGAAACCCAAAACGAGTCTTTCAACTGAAGGTGTTGTATATTGGTATGAACCATTCAAACATATCCAGGGAAATAGATCATTCCTTCTTTTATAGCAGTCTTCAGTTTGACTTTAAGGAAAAACAATTAAAAATGGCTTAGTAAACTCTGAAAGGACTCTATTTTATGGATGATTGCACCACTAAATAAGAAAGCATTATCTGTGAAACAGTCTAATTGAATTCCTGATGGCACGGGTCAGCTTTATTGTTTTTCAAAAGAAATCTACACTGAAGATAGACCGGAGCCTCAGAATGGTTATTCAGCTCCTAAATATTTTTGCTTTGATACGTTTGGAAAACAAATATAATGTTTGTGAACTCGGACTAATAACGAAATGCATTAAAGTCTTCACAATGATAGATTAGCGGAGTCTCAATTCGCTTGCTCTGTGACCAACCAGAAATTATACCCCTTTTTTTCCCCCATAAGGACAAGACCAGCTGCTTTTTTTTTTTTTTAATAAATTTTATTTATTTATTTGACAGAGATCACAAGTAGGCAGAGAGGCAGGCAGAGAGAGAGAGAGAGAGAGGAGGAGGCAGTCTCCCTACTGAGCGGAGAGCCCGATGCAGGGCTCGATCCCAGGACCCTGGGATCATGACCTGAGCCAAAGGCAGAGGCTTTAACCCACTGAGCCACCCTGGCTCCCCAAGACCAGCTGCTTTTGAAATTGTTATCCGGTCTTGATCAACTGCTGCTGTATTCCAGGTTGTCCTTGGTTACTACAAGACATTAAAGACCTGAATGAGGGGCACCTGGGTGGCTCAGTTGGTTAAAGCCTCTGCCTTCGGCTGTGTCATGATCCCAGGGTCTTGGGATCGAGCCTTGCATCGGGCTCCCAGCCCCATGGGGAGTCTACTTCTCCCTCTGACCTTCTCACCTCTCATGCTCTCTCTCTCTCAAAAAAATAAATAAAATCTTAAAGACCTGAATGGCTTGAATTAGCCATTCTCAAACTTTTTTTTTGTTAACTGTTACCACCTTCCAGGGTAAAGCAGACTCCTTGATAATGGGGAATTGGAAATGAACAAAAGAATGAAAATGGTACAAAAATTCGTGCACAATGGACTCCTTTGTTCTTTGTTAGTAGTTGTGCTGTCTAAAATGGAAGTATCTAGAATTCGAGCTGATTCTCCTGCAGAGACAAAGAAAGGCCTTGGACCTTTGGGTCAGTCTTCAGTTCAGAAGAAAGACCACAGGTCCCATCGCTTCCGTCTTCCATCATCACAGACTCTGCTTTTTGAGTCTGGTTTAAAGCAACAGAGTGGGCGTGTCTGGTTGGTTCAGTGGGTTAAGCAGCTGCCTTCGGCTCAGGTCATGATCCTGGGGTCGTAGGATCGAGTCCCACATCAGGCTCCCTGCTCTGTGAAGAGGCTGCTTGTCCCCCTCCCTCTGCCACTCCCCCTGCTTGTGTGTGCTCGCTCACTCTCTCAAATAAATAAATAAAATCTTTGGAAATAAAGAATAACGGGTGCCTGGTTGCCTTAGTTAAGTGTCTGCCTTTGGCTTGGGTCATGATCTCAGGGTCCTGGGATCAGCGCCTCGTTGGCGGGTGGGTGGGTGGGTTGAAGGGGGTGAGGGGGCAGGACACAAGTGTTCCTGCACAGCAGGGAGCCTGCTTCTTCCTCTCCTTCTGCCCCTCCCCCTGCTCCTGCTCATTCTCTCTCTCTGACAAATAAATAAATAAAATCTTAAAAAAAAAATAAAACGACAAAGTGATCCCAGTGTTAGATCTGTTCAGTCAGAAAAGACATGATAGAAATGAGATAGGAAGGACGTTGGCTGTCCCAGGACCGCAATTTCAGGGATGCTGATGGAAAGCCCAGGACAAAAGTTTGCTAACAAACTCAGTTTGTTAAAGGTTTGGCTTTGAAATACTGGTGGGGCTAAATGGTTTTCTTTCTGTCCCATTATCACTTACTTGTGCATTGAGTATTTGAGGGAAGAAGGACAGGCATCCAGGGAAGATGGGACGATAAGGAATTTCCAGGGAGGCCATCAGATCACTTGCCAGTAATAATCAGTTTGTCCTTTCTTTCTAAAATTGGTATTTATGCCTTCTATTTCTTTTTTAATTTACCCTGTTTCAGAGGTAAAAGACGGTAGAGTGAGCATTTTCCTTCCCTTAATCCCTGATAAAGAAATGTCTCTCAGTTTTCACTGTTATTTATGTGAGGAAAAAAATTGCTTTTGCTTTAAGGTAAATATTCCTAGTCAAATGAAGGAATCATAGTCTATTCAACAATTTGATAATTATTTATTGAATGCTTCCAACATCATAGGCTGTCTTAGGCGCTTGAAATATCTTTCTGGGTCCAGTTTACAAAGAGGTTTTTAGTATAAATATATAAATACATGTAGATCTATATAAAAATATATAAATATCTGTTTCAAAAGACTTCATGTTTTCCTTTTTTTACATTGAAGTATGTGATAAATTACATTAATGCATCTCTTCATACTAAATCACTCTCACATTCTTTTTTTTTTTTAAGATTCTATTTATTTATTTGTCAGAGAGAGAGAAATAGTGAGTGAGCACAAGCAGGGAGAGCAGGAGGCAGAGGGAAAAGCAGGCTCCCCGCTGAGCAGGGAGCCCGACGTGGAACTTGATCCCAGGACCCTGGGATCATGACCTGAGCTGAAAGCAGCCGCTTAACAGGCTGAACCACCCAGGCATCCCTCACTCTCACATTCTTGCAATGACATTGATTTGCCCAATTTTTAGAAAACGTTGGCTTAGACTTTACTTGGTATATATATTTTTTGGATTTACTGAATTTTGTGATGTATAGAATTATAAGTATGCCAAGTAATTTTTCTTCCATTGAGATACAGTTGACATATAACACTATCTTAGTTACAGGTGTACAACATAAGGATTCCATATTCGTCTTGAAATCATGGCCACAATAAGTCTAGTTACATCCATGACCACACACAGTTACAATTCTTTTGTTGTGATGAGAACTTTTAAAAATTTCCCCTTTTAGCAACTTTCAAATATACAATTCAGTATCACTAATGAAAATCACTATGCTGTACATTATATCCCCATGACTTACTTGTTTTATAACTGGAAATTTGTACCTTTTTATAAACCCTTTCATGCCTTTTGGTCCAGCCCCACCCTCTGTCACTGGCAGCTACCAAATTTGTTCTCTGTATCTATGAGTTTGTTTTTGCCTTAATTTGTTTGCTTACATGCCACATGTGAGTGCTATCATTTGGTATTTGTTTTTTCTATCTGACTTACTTCATGTAGCATAATGCTGTCAAGATCCATCCATGTTGTTACAAATGGCAGGATCTCCTCCTCCTCCTCCTCCTTCTCCACCTCCACCTCCTCCTTCTTCAGATTTATTTATGTATTTGAGATAAAGGGCAGGTGCAGAGACAGAGGGAGAGAGATCTGCAAGCTGACTCCCCGCTGAGCATGGAGCCCAGTGTGGGGTTCGATCTTATGACCTGAAGATCATGACCTCAGCTGAAGCCAAGAGTCAGACATTTAACCAATGGAGCTACCCAGGCACCCCAGGATTTCCTTCCTTCCTTCCTTTCTCTCTCTCTTTCTTTCTTTCGATTTAATTTATTTGTTTGATAGAGAGACCGAGAGAGACTGAGAGAATGAGTGGGAGGAGGGACAGAGGGAGAAGCAGACTCCCCACTGAGCAGGGAGCTTGACATGGGACTCAATCCCAGGACCCTGGGATCATGACCCGAGCCGAAGGCAGACGCTTAACCCACTGAGCCACCCAGGCACCCCTCACAAAGGTATTACAGATTGATTTTTCTGTGAATTTTGGGATCCTTTTTTTGGGGGGGGGTTTGCTGTGTGTGTGTTCCATGGAAAATCTTGTTGGGTTTTTATTTGAAGTACACTGATTTTATTTATTATTTGCTGGAGATCAGAAGGTTTACAATGTTCCCTTCTCTTCCATCAGCATGGTTTATCTCTCCGTTTATCCAGGTCTTCTTTGAAAGCCTCCAGTAAAATTTTTCTTCAGTAGTATGGTTCAGTTGGTTGTACCTCTCTCAGGCTACTGTTTTTTCTTTTTCCCCCTACTGATTTTCTTTAAATGATTGGTTATCCTTAGTTGTACATTTGTTTTTATGGTGATTAGAGTCGGCAACTAATGTTCACCCCCAATACTGATGTCTTATATGGGCCTGTGAATTCTCAGCTTTGCAGTTGTGGGTAGGTCCTGTTTCAAAGGTGAACTTCCCTTCGGTGTGTGTGTTTGTGGATGGTCCACTCTGACTGCAGGATGACTTGACAGGGGAGGGGTGGGGAAGATGTGTGCCTTGGTGTGTTGAATTCTGGAAAGAGCTAGATCAGGCTCTAACGTCCATCACAGACTAGTCAAGCACACCTTTCCCTCTGTTTGGATTTAGGAAGTAGTTCCTTTGAGTTCTGGCTGAGGGCATGTTGCTGTAGACAGCTATTTCGTTTACATTAAATAGAGGTTGGGCTGCTTGGGCCAGTTGTCAAAGGTGATGCCTTATGTAATTACCTTAAATACTGCCCTATGGCCCCTCTGGCTTCTATTCCTGCCAATCCTGAGCCTAGAGCTTTCTTAGGAATGACCCATCCCTCTGCTAAAGCCTTATTCTGGACTTATTTTGCATTTTGGTTTTCTCTGCTCTGGTCTATCTGTCATTATCATCCATTCTGCCTTTAATCTTACAAAAAGCCATCAACATTTCTGGAAAAAGCAACCCCTCCCGTCACCCCTAAAAATAGTTCCTACTCTGACTATGGCTATGATTTCTCTTTATTAGCCCAGTTTTACTGTCATGTTAGTGACATTTTGATGTGTTTGTGTGTCTATGTGATTGGGGAGGGAACATCTACTTCTGAAACCTGGAATTTGAAAAAATTCCATTTTTCTAATATACTATATTTCCTATATAAGGAAGTCACTGAGTTTTGTATGTTATATATGTAACTAGCCACCTTTCTGAGCTTTCTTTTTCATTTTATTTCATTATTTATTAAAAATTTTTTTACATGGGCTCCATGCTGGGCTTGAACTCACAACCCTGAGATCAAGACCTGACCTGAGATCAAGAATTGGATGTTTAATCGACTGAGCCACTCAGGCACCACTCCCTTTTATTTCTGATGGCTTTATCAGTTCATTTCTTTGTGGTTGAGGAATTAGCTTTCCTAATATAGTCATTGATTGGCATTAATTTAGTTATTATGATTTGCAGACTCAAGACTGTTCTTCTTGGGAACATCTCTTGTGAAATTATTTTTGCCTCATCTGTTCTGTTGCCCCTTCATAGAACAAAACTGTGCCTACATATAAATATATACCTGTGCTTTGTATCTTCTTTTTTCTCATTTTCTAAAATCTCTTTTCATATTCTGTGGTCTGGGTTCCCAGCAGACACTGAAAACAATGTATATGTTACCACCACAGCTTTTCTTTTCTATTTTTCTATATCTATTTTCTATTTTTTTTCGAGGTTTATTTATTTATTTGACACACAGAGAGAAAGAGAGAGTGAGCACAAGCAGGGGACAGGAGAGGGAGAAGCAGGCTTCCTGCTGAGCAGGGAGCCCAATGTGGGGTTTGAGCCCAGGACCCTGAGATCATGACCTGAGCTGAAGGTAGACGCTTAACAGTCTGAGCCACCCAGGAGCCCAGAATAGTACTGTTTTTATCATTCTTTTGTTTCCCCTTATTTTATTTATTTATTTATTTCCCCTTATTTTATTTCCCCTTATTCATATTCACTTAAAAATAATTTATTGTTTCACTTACCCAGTTTCTCAATTTTCTCAAAAAGAAGCCAAGAAGGGGTCACCTGGCTGGCTCACTGGGTGGACTATGTGACTCTTGTTCTCCAGGTTGTAAGTTCAAGCCCCACATTGGGTGTAGAGATTACTTAAAAATAAAATATTATATTCTCAAATGACATGACAGACAAAGGGCTGATATTCAAGATCTATAAAGGACTCCTCAAACTCAATACTCAGAAAACAGATAATAATGTCAAAAATAGGCAGAAGACATGAACAGACACTTCTCCAAAGAAGACATATAAATGGCTAATAGACACATGAAAAGGTGTTCATCATTATTAGCCATCAGGGAGATTCAAATCAAAACCACATTGAGATACCACCTTATACCAGTTAGAGTGGCCAAAATTAACAAGACAGTAAACAACTTGTGTTGGAGAGGATGTGGAGAAAGGGGAACCCTCTTACACTATTGGTGGGAATGCAAGTTGTTGCAGCCATCTCGGAAAACAGTGTGGAGATTCCTTAAGAAATTCAAAATAGAGGGGCGCCTGGGTGGCTCAGTGGGTTAGGCCGCTGCCTTCGGCTCGGGTCATGATCTCAGAGTCCTGGGATCAAGTCCCGCATCGGGCTCTCTGCTCAGCAGGGAGCCTGCTTCCCTCTCTCTCTGCCTGCCTCTCTGTCTACTTGTGATCTCTCTCTGTCAAATAAATAAATAAAATCTTTAAAAAAAAAAAAAAAAAAAAGAAATTCAAAATAGAGCTACTCTGTGACCCTGCAACTACACTATTGGGTATTTATACGAAAGATACTGATATAGTGAAAAGGAGGGCCATCTGTACCCCAGTGTTCATAGCAGCAATGTCCACAATCACCAAACTGTGGAAAGAGCCAAGATGACCTTCAACAGATGAATGGATAAAGAAGATATGGTCCATATACACAATAGAATATTACTCAGCCATCAGAAAGGATGAATACCCAACTTTCGTATCAACATGGACAGGACTGGAAGAGATTATGCTGAATGAAATAAGTCAAGCAGAGAAGTCAATTGTCATATGGTTTCACTTACTTGTGGAGCATAAGGAATAACATGGAGGACATTAGGAGAAGGAAAGGAAAAGTAAATTGGGGGAAATGGGAGGAGGAGATGAACCATGAGAGACTGTGGACTCTGAGAAAGTAACTGAGGGTTGGGGGGGGGTGGTGGGAGGTTGGGTGAGCCTGGTGGTGGGTATTAAGGAGGCACATATTGCATGGAGCACTGGGTGTGGTACATAAACAATGAATCTTGGAACCCTGAAAAAATAAAATAAAATAAAAATAAATAAAGTAAAAAAAAAAAAGAAGCCAAGAGGATATGTATTTATTAAATAGTCACACATAAAATTCTTGTGAAGAGGGAAAATGGGGCAGAGTAGACTCATCTCTCCTGTTCTACCATTATGTGGGTCAGATGTGAAGTTGGAAAATGTGCAGAGGTAAATATTTATATTCATCAGACACACAAGCTAGTCCCACCACATGCGAATAATATTTTGGTACAAGGATGGACAAATAGACCAACAAAATGGATAGAGTCCAGAAAGGGATATGTACATGTATGGTTACTTGGTTTGTGATAAAGGTACCAGTGCGTTGGGGCACCTGGGTGGCTCAGTTGGTTAAGCGTCTGCCTTCAGCTCAGGTCATGATCCCAGGGTTCTGGGATTGAGTTCCACATTCGGCTATCTGCTTGGTGAGCCTGCTTCTCCCTCTCCCTCTGCTTGCTGCTCCCCCTGCTGTACTCTCTCTCTTTCTCTCTCTGTCAAATAAATAAATAAAATCTTTAAAAAAAAAAAATTTCCAGTACGATTCAGTGGAGAAAAATTTACTTTTCTCTAAATGGTGCTAGAGAAAGTGGTAGCTAGCTGGGAAAAAAATAAATCTTGAACTTGTCCTTCGAACTTAAAAATTAATTCAAGATGATCGTAGCTCCGAATGTGAATGGCAAAACGATAAAGCTTCTAGAATATAATGAAGGAAAATGACCATGGAGTAGGCGAGATTTCTTAAACAGGACACAAAAAGCACTAAGCCATAAAGGAAAAGAGAAAAAGATAAATTGAGCTTCATTAAAATTGAGGACCTCTGTTCATCAAAAGATGTAATTAAGAGAGTGGGTGGGCAAGACATAGTTTGGGGAAAGATCATCGTGATACACACATGTGTATAACTTGACAAAGAACTCATATTAAGTAGAGATACTAAAAACCTATAAATCAACAAGGATAAGGCATGTAACTCAAATTAAAACCACAAGGAGAGAATGGCACAAAACCAGTAGAACAGCTAAAATGAAAATACTCAATGTGTTGGTGAGATGTTAGAGCAGCTGAGCTGCTGATGGATAGTAGATTGGTTGAACCACTTTGGAAAAATATATCTTGCTATTTATTAAAGCTAAACACTCTCCAATCTTATGACCGAGCAATTCAGCTTCCAGATATATATCCAAGAGAAATGAGCGTCTGTCCACCAAGAGGCATATAGAAGGTTGTCGGTAGCTCTCATCCCAGAACCTCAAACTGGATACAGTACAAATGCCCAACAACAGAAGGATACAAAAGCCAACTCTAGTATGTTCATAAAAGAGAATTCTTGCAGCCATAAAGGGAAGGACTGACATACGGGAACATGGATAAATGTCAAAAAGTTCTGATGAGAGTCACCTGGCTAGCTCAGTTGGAAGAGTGTGTGGCTCTTGATCTCGGGATCACGAGTTCGAGCCCTGTGTTGGAAGTAGAGATTACTTAAATAGATAAATAAACGTAAAAAAAAAGTCACCTCCCTAACATAACAAAAGAGACACCTTAGAAAAAGAAGTTCTGCTGAATTAGTGAAACCAGGCACAAAGGCATATACGTTGTGTGATTCCACATACGTAGAGTTAAAGACGGGTGAAGATAATCAATGATGATAAAGTTGGGGTAAGAATTTATACAGCTGTATAGTTAAGAATGTACACGTTACAAGTATATAAATCATACCTGAAACAAGAAAAAAAAATGGGTGGGAAGATGGGTGAGATAGGTGATGGGGACTGAGGAGGGCACTTGGGATGAGCACTGGCTGATGTATGGAAGGGTTGAATCACTCTATTGTACACTTGAAACTAATATTGAACTGTATGTAAACCAACTGGAATTAAAATAAAAACTTTTTAAAAAAGATTTTATGTATTTATTTGAGAGAGAGAGAGAGAGAGAGGGAGTACAAGCCAGGGGCAGAGGCAGAGAGAGAAGTAGGTTCCCCACTGAGCAAGGAGCCCGATGCAGGGCTCAATCCCAGGACTCTGAGATCATGACCTGAGCTGAAGGCAGGTGCTCAAACAACTGAGCCACCTGGGTGCCCTTAAAATAAAAACTGGAAAAAAAAAAAAAAAGCTAAGGAAGAAAATAACATCTATAATTTTTTGTTTCCCTGCTCTTGGCTCAGTGCTTTAGGAACAGTGAGTTTCCCATGATTGTGCTGAGAAGTCTTGGGCTCTTTCCTGTCCTCCTGATGGGCCCAGAGTGAGGCAAAACACAATGAATGAAATGAATGAATGAATGAATGAAACGATAGAAATCATGGTGGCTGTTAGGTTGACCTTTAGTGTCCTGTGAGGAGTGGCATCGGTGTCAAACTGGACTCTTGTAATTTTATGACTCTCCCTGAGAGAGTGCCAGGGCACGGGCATTTGTTCATCACTCCTCAGCATACAGAGGAAGAAGAGGACTCATCTACGAAGATCTTCCAGCTGAAGTGCCCCAGGGCACCGTGGAAGCATAAAGGGGAGACAAATGAAGCAATACACGGAGCAGGGCTAAAGGACATATGTGCATAGCCCTCTGACCTGCACACACACTTGATAAGTCATAACTACTCTTATTCAATCTTAAGTTTTTAAAATTTAAAAAAAAATTTTTATTTTTAATTTTTATTTATTTTTTAAAATTTCTTTTCAGTGTTCCAGAATTCATTGTTTATGCACCACACCCAGTGCTCTATGCCATCCTTGCCCTCCTCGACACCCATCACCAGGCTCACCCAACCTCCCATCCCCCTTAGGTTTTTTGATTAAGTCAGTAACACCTCTGAGTACCTGGTAAAGACTCATCTGGCCTTATTTTAATGTCTGGGCAAGGGTATGTGTGTGTGGGTGTATATATGTGTGAATATCTGCATGGTGTGTGTGTGTATGTTGTGTGTGTACACATGTGTGTGCACCACAAGAGAACTATCTTTGCATTAACCTGATAATTCTTTTCTATGAGAGATCACTTCTGCTGGATTTCTGGGGGATGATAAATAGCCTGTTTGCATCCTTAACACCTGCCAGCAAGGAGCCCAGCAGAGAGTCAAGCCCTCTGGTTGGAGAAGTCATGGGCCATTCTGGCAGAGAAAATCAGGCGCTCTAGGGAAAAGCATATTTTAACCGAAGGGTAGTTAAGGAAGCAACAGGACTGGAGTGACCATCATTTGTAAGTGAGGGGGGAAAGACTAGCAAGAGTGAATGAAGACTGATGGTATAATGCTGACCCAAAGCTAAGTTTCTAGCATTGCCTGAATAATACATAAACTTGTAATTAAGATTTAAGATGATGCCCTGTGGGCAATATTCTCTGGGGCCAGAAGAATTCAATATTTCTTGTGGTCATTAAAGGAAAGATGATAAATCATCTTTTCCTTCTCTGTTGGAAGTAAGAGAGTGGGAACTTGAAACACCAAGAAAGTGCTGAGGTATTTAAAAGGAAGAACTTGAGGCTGCTGGAGATGGTACCAGGAGGTTAGAAATTCCAGACTCGTAGGAGTCTTAGTGAGTTCTCATCTGCTGAAATGTGTGTCGTGACCCAGAAGAATTTTGACTTTTTCGTGTGGGTGTTGGGTGGAGGGTGGGGAGAAAACTGACTTGGAGTTTTGAACTTCTAGGAGGCTTTTTAAAGGAGAAGTTGATCTAAACACTACCGTCCTGCTGATTGGTATTTGTTGAGCTTAGATTTTAGGTTTGAGATCTTTGCAGTGAAAGTGACTGTTCCAATTATCTTGACTGCATTCTGTGAAATGACTCTGTGTGTGTGTGGCCCCTAGGTGGAGGTCCATTAACAACATGCAGGACAGTGCAGGGTGAACCTCAGAGTAATGGAGATTGGAGTTGTAAAAATAACTAGGTCACTTACCACGTTTTTAAATTAAGTTAAATTAAATTAAATTAAAAAAAATTTTTTGAGAGAGAGAGTGCACAGTGGGGATGTGCAGTAGGACTGGGAAAGAGAGATTCCTAGGCAGCACCCCCACCCCCCCCACCAGCATGCAGCCAAGGTGGCAGGTTTGGGGGGGGGAATGGGGGCTTGATTCCATGACCCGAGATCATGGCCTAAGTCAAAATCAAGAGTGGGACCACTTGAGCCCACCAGGTGCCCCACTTACCTCATATCCAAAGTTATGCAGCCACTAAGCAGTTGGGCTGGGATTTGAATGCAGATTTCCTGACTCAGCATCTAGGGTCCACAAAGAGGTGATTTCAATCAGAGACTGCCCTGTGCAGGAATCATTTTGTCATCAAAAGTCATTTGCTGGTGCCTTATGGTTTCTCATAGATGATCATACTGGGCATGGATGGAGAAAATCATAGACACATTTTTTTTTTTTCTTTTCTTTAGGCTCCAGGTTTAGGGAATAGAATTTTATTGATTTCAATAGCCATGAGAGGTAGTTTTATTATATCGTCAATAAGGAAGAACAGGGAGAACGTTTCTCCTTCAGTTTCATTTATCTGAAAATGTCTCATTCTTTTTTTTTTTTTTTAAGATTTTATTTATTTATCTGACAGACGGAGATCACAAGCAGGCAGAGGCAGGCAGAGGGAGAGAGAGGGAAGCAGGCTCCCCGCTGAGCAGAGAGCCCGATGCGGGGCTCGATCCCAGGACCCTGAGACCATGACCTGAGCCAAAGGCAGAGGCTTTAACCCACTGAGCCACCCAGGCGCCCCTGAAAATGTCTCTTTCTTTAATAATGGTTTGGCTGCTTGGCTCTTTCTCCTCAGCACTTTGAAGGTGTTAATGAATTACTTTCTTCTGTTACTACGAAGAAGTCCGTTGTCAGTATAATTAGTATTCCTCTATAAATAATTGATCGTTTTGGCCTTGTCATTTTTTTGTGGTTTCTTATAGTTTCACCGTGAGGGTCGATCTGTAGATGTAGCGGTATTAATTCTACCTTGGACTCATTGTGGTTCCTGAAACTTAGGCTTTGTCTTTTACCAGTTGTGAAAAAATTCACAGCTCTTATCTTTGTCAGTATTGCCTCTCTCCCATTTCCTTCTTTTTTCCTCTCAGTCTCTTAAAAGATCTCATTCTCTCTTCTCTTTTCCCCTAACCTCCTGTTCATGGTTTGCATCTCTCCACGTATCCTCGTTCATTCTTAATCATTTCCCCACACCTGCCTTCCTCTTAACTGGTTTTCTCTTCAGATTTCAAACCTGCTGCTTTGCCTGTGCACCATGATATCCTTCTTCTAAATTTCTGTGTGTTGCTTCAACCAATATGTTTGTCCTCTTGCTCTGATGGTTGGGAAGATCCCTTCCCAATCCAGTCTGTCCTGAGAGTGGATTCCTTCAAGGATCCCAGCTTGGTGTGGAGTCCCTCTTCTACCTTCTCTGGGCCAAGGCTCATCTCTTTATTGCTTGTTAATATGCAAATCCTCTGTTACAACTTCTCATTCACTTCCTGGTGTCAGTGAAGCTTCAGCTCCCACTTACGGTTTAACTTCTATTGAACAAGAGAAAAAAAAATTCTTGGTGTTCCTCTTCATTTTGGGGGTGTTTTCTTTTACTTTTGTGTCCTTGGTCATGCATTTAAGTGGAGTTTTGAGATCAAGCTCCCCTAGATGCTTTGCATGGAAGACTTTTAAAATGATTCAGCCGAGGTTTTCTTAAATTTAATGTACATATGCACCACCTGGCAGTCCTATTAAAATGCTGATTCGTTTTCAGTAAGTCTGGGGTTGTTAGGTCCCCCAATAATGGGTCCGTGATTAAAGGAGCGAGACTGATACAAAGCGAAGGTCAAGCAAAGCTTTATTTCGCACCAAGCATCAAGAATTAGACCAAACATTCGGGGTCGCGCCTCTTACAAGAGAGGGCAACCTTTCTCTGTTTCACAGACTAGTTTTTAAGGGCAAAGGCCATGTGGTTGGGCCTGGCCACGCACAGGTGGCCAATGAGATTGTAACACATAGAGGAAACTCCACAGTCATGTTAGGTCACACATAAGTGACTAATTGAATTACAATTTACCCTATAGTAGACATTTGACCTAGCCTATCACCTTGGTTAGAATTGGTGCCCAAAAGGCTCCCAAAGGGCAGGGCCCGTACTCCTTGGTAGCTAGGGAGACAGTATGCAACCCCCCACTGATCAGATGTCTCCACCTGGCCTGACCCACCCTTGTATCTGGGCTTTGTTACCTGGGGCTGGTTTCCGGGACTTGTTTTTAAGTAAGTCCCCTGGGGGAAGGGGAGCAGGGACAGTTTAGGGGTTAAACAACAAGGTTATTGCTTAACCTGGATGGAAGCCTCTGGCTAAATAGGTCCTTACAGGGTGAGGCCTGAGATTCTGCATTTCTCACATGATGCCAGAGCTCTGGCCCACATACCAACCTCTGAGTAGCAGCATCCTAGATTACCTATTATTTATTGCGAACAGAAATCAGTGGAAATTTATCTCTTTTCCAAAGAAGTAAAGGATTAGAGCATAGAGAAAAAATTCTAATAGTTCTATTAGTTAGATTTGTTTAGCTGCAAGTTATTTTGTACAAAAACTGGAGAACCCCTTGCATCCTAGACAGGATTTTTTTCTTGGTCTGCAGAACGGCTGTAAATAGGAATTTGAATGTGGTCAGCCAAGAAACTGTTAGAATTAATACATGAATTCAGTCAAATTTCAGGGTACAAAATCAATAAAAAATCTATTGTGTTTTTATATACTAAAAACAAGCTATCTGGAAGGAATATTAAGAAAACAATCTCATTTACAATTGCATCAAAAAGAATAAAATAGCTAGGAAGAAATTTAGCCAAGGAGGTGAAACACTTGGATTCTGAAAACTATAAGACACTGGTGAGAGGAAGTTGGAGACACAAATAAAGGGCAAGACACCCTGCTCAAGGACCGGAAGAATTACTATGTTTAAATGTCCATACTATGCAAAGCAATCTACAGATTCATTGCAATCCCTATCAAAATTCCAATGGCATTTTTCACAGAACTAGGACAATTCTACAGTTTGTGTGGAACCACAAAAAACCCCTTGATAACCAAAGCAATCTTGAGAAAGAACAAAGCTAGAGGCTTCACGTTCCCTGATACCAAACTCTATTATAAAACTATAGTAATTAAAACAATATGGTATTGACATAATACAGATCACTGGAACAGAATAGAGAGCCTAGAAATAAACAGTGTTGGGAAAACTGGGTGGTGACATGCAAAAGATTAAAACCAGACCACTTTCTTACACCACATACAACAATAAACTCAAGGGGTGCCTGGCTGTCTCAGTCAGTAAAACGTGTGACTCTTGATCTCGGGGTGGTAACTTTGAGCCCCATATTGAGTGGAGAGATTACTTAAAATTAAGATTTTTTTTTTTAAGATTTTTATTTATTTATTTATTTGACAGACAGAGATCACAAGTAGGCAGAGAGGCAGGCAGAGAGGGAAGAAGAGAAGCAGGCTCCCTGCTGAGCAGAGAGCCCGATGAGGGGCTCTATCCCAGGACCCTGGGATCATGACCTGAGCCAAAGGCAGAGGCTTTTAACCCACAGAACCACCCAGGCGCCCCTTAAAATTAAGATCTTAAAAAACAAAACAAAAGAAAAGCCCAATAAACTCAAAATGGATTAAGGACTTGAATGTAACATGTGAAACCATAAAACTGGTAGAAGAAAATGCAGGCAGTGGGCTCCTTTCCATTGTCTTGGTGTTGATTTTGTGGACCTACCTCCAACGGCAAGGGCACAAAAGCAAAAATTAACAACTGGGACTACATCAAACTAAAATTCTCCTGCATAGTGAAGGAGACCACAGACAAAATTAAAAGGCTACCTACTGAATAGAAGATATTTGTGAATCATATGTCTGATGAGGAGTTCATATCTAAAATAGGTAAAGAACACATACAACTTAACCCCCCCCCCCAAGCCCCAATAATCTAATTAAAAATGGGCAGAGGACCTGAATGGACATTTTTCCAAAGAAATCCTGCATACGGCCAACAGATACCTGAAAAGATGCTCGACATCACTAATCATGAAGGAAATGTAAATGAAAGCCACAATGAGAATGGCTAGCATCATAAAAACAAGAAATAAGAGGGTTGACGGTGAAACCCTCGTACTCTATTGGGGGGAA
Source organism: Martes martes (assembly GCF_963455335.1). Classification (NCBI taxonomy): domain Eukaryota; kingdom Metazoa; phylum Chordata; class Mammalia; order Carnivora; family Mustelidae; genus Martes; species Martes martes. The sequence goes on from NC_137892.1 coordinate 20,866,518, forward strand.
TGTAAATTGGTATAGCCACTGTGGAAAAGAGTATGGAGGTCCTTCAAAAAATTAAAAATAGAGTTACTATAGGATCCAATAATTCCACTTGTGGGTATTTATCCGGAGAAAATGAAGACACTAATTTGTAAAGATATATGGAATACTATGCTCATGGCAGCATTATTTATAATAGCCAAGGTAAGGAAACAACCCAAGTGTCCACTGATGGATGAATGGATAAAGAAGATGTGGCATATGTGTGTGTGTGTATATATATATATATATATCTCAGCCATAAAAAAGAACGAGATCTTGCCATTGGGAACAACACAAGTGGAGCTAGACAGTAATCATGCTAAGTGAAATAAGTCCAACAGAGAAAGGGAAGTACTGTATGAGTTTACTTACATGTGGAATCTAAAAAACAAAACAAAGAAACAAAACAAAACTCTTAGATGTAGAGAACAGATTAGTGGTTGCCAGAAGAGAGGGGAGTTGTTGAAGGCGATCAAGAAGTACAAATATCTGGTTATAAAATAAATACTTCATGGGGATGTTGTATACAACATGGTGACTATGGTCAATAATATTGTATTGCATATTTGATTTTTTAAAAAAGATTTTATTTATTAATGTGACAGAGAGATAGAGCCAGAGAGCACAAGTCGGGGGGGATATGGCAGAGGCAGAGGGAGAAGCAGGTACCCCACTGAGCTGGGAGCCCAAGGTGGGGCTCAATCCTGGGACCCTGAGATCATGACCTGAGCTGAAGACAGATGCCCAACCGACAGCCACCCAGGCACCCCTGTATTGTGTATTTGAAAGAGTTAATCTTGAAAGTCTCATCACATGAAAAAATTTTATGACTCTCCATGGTGACAGATGGTAACTAGACTGTGGTGATCATTTTGCAATGGATGCAAATGTCAAATCATTATGTGGTACACCCGAAACTAGTATCATGTTACATTCACTTATGCTTTAATAAAAAAAGGACAATTATTAGATATGAAATTAGGTATGAAAAAGGAAATTATTAGATATGCAAGATCTGAAAGATGTAAAAATAGTAATTGTAATAATAATAGTCATAGTGATAGTTTAAAAAACCCCATAAACTAAAAACAAAACAAAACAAAACAAAACAAAACAAAAACCCAGTAGGTGATAATAGGGCACTGGATTTCTTTTGTGGCTCATAACAAGTGATGGCATGTAGCTTTCATTTGTTGGGGTGATCTTGCTCGTGAACACACAGTGCTGCAGCTGAGGTCATGGTTCTCAAAGCATAGTTCCTGACAGCAGCATCTGCAACATCTGGAAACATGTGAAAAATGTAGATCATCAAGCCCCACTCAGAGCTACTGAGTCAGAAACTCCGAGTCTGGACCTAGGACATCTGGTTTTAACAGGTGCTCTCGGTAATTCTGATGCATGCTGAAGTTTCTCTGCAGCTGGCATAGAGGTTGTATGGTACGTGCCAGAAGGCTGGAGGGCACAAGCAAACCCCGAATGCCTTTGTGAATCACTATGTTGGGAAGGTAGAGATCCCATCCTTTTTCTATAGTCCCATCAAACAGAATGGGTAAAAGAACGTGTTGTTTAGCCTTCAAGGTCAGGGGTTCTGGGGTTGGCCAAGCAGAGTGTCTCCTTTGTAATGAAGAGGGTCTGGATGGCTGGTGTTGATGTCCTTGGAATACTGGCCATGCACGGTGGAGAAAGGCTACAGATGCAAGGCTAGCTCCTCCCCCATAAGAACTAGCCGTGATGCTTTGTCCAATCTGCCGCTTCTGGACTCCGAGCATGTGAGCTCCCCCCAGAAACCTAACCTTCTCGCTGAACGTCTCTGGGTCTTCGGTCCTGGACCATCACTCACCCTTGGCTTAGAATTCGCTAGGGTACAGCAGCACCAAGGTTAAGTTTCTCAGCTCTGGCGTGAAACAGCTCCATCTTGAATCTTGCCTCTGCCTTTCAGCTGCGTAACTTTCTTGACCAGTTCCCGATTACAATCTTTTTGCTAATCTGGAAAATGAAAATAACTTTCCATCATTCACTGGGCTAGTGTCAGTATCAAATGGGATTTAAAATAATTGGAAAACTCACTAATTCAGTCTCTAGGAAATAGTGACTTACTGAATCCTTACCTAAACGTGGTGAGTAAGTATTGTTATTTCTTTGTAGGGTTGCCAGAAATAGCAAGTAAAAAAGAGGATGCCCAGTTAAATTTGCATTTCATATACACACTTGTATGACCCTACATTTTCATGTTCTTTGTTAGTAGTGCAAGGAACATATTTAGATTATAAAAGTATTCATCTTTTTAAAAAAAGATTTATTTATTTTAGAGAGGGGGAAGGGCAATGACAGAGAGAGAGAGAGAGAGAATCCTCAGACTCCCCCCTGAGCCTGGAGCTCGAAGTGGGGCACGATCCCAGGACCCCCAGATCATGACCTCAGCTGAAGTCAAGAATTGGCCACTCAACTGACTGAGTCACCCAGGCACCTCAAAATTACTCATTGTTTAATTGGAATTCCAATTTCTCTAGGTGTCCTATATTTTATCTGGTAAGCCTGTTCCAAAGTTTCGAATGAGTAATGCAGCTAGGAGGACCCAATGGGGCAACTTGTCCAAAGTCATGTGGTTAGTAAGTAATGTAATTGGGATGAAGACCAGGTATGTTCATTCCAACATCAGATTCTTTCTGTGTTCTGCTATCCCTCATTCTTGGTAACATGTGGGACCAATCAATTTCCCTGAAAGGACTAATTTTTATCCTCTTTAAAACACTGATAATGGGGGTGCCTGTGTGGCTCAGAGGGTTAAGCCTCTCTGCCTTTAGCTCAGGTCCTGATCTCAGGGTCCTGGGATTGAGTCCCATGTCAGGCTCCTTGCTCAGTGAGGAGTCTGCTTCTCGCCTGCCCTCTGTTCCACCCCCAACTCATGCTCTCTCTGCTCTTTCTCTCTCTCAAATAAGTGAATAAGATCGTTAAAAAAACTCCTGAAGTTCCTATTGGAGTCCCATATGTGAGAACATATTTAGGCAGAAATAACTCTGTGCTGCTGCATTTTTAAAAAAAATGCTTTTCTAATGACCAGAATGCCAACAGAATTTTCACACCTTCCTTAGATAAACATGGGGGAAACCCGTGGATTACTGTCTGGAGTTTATGTCCGTATTTAGCACATGTGGTATTTATTAATCAATATTCTCTGTCTCTTTCTCTTGGAGATGTCCTTAGATCCTACAGTTTTTAAAGAAATATATCTTAAATTATTACAGTGACCCAAGCATTGACCTGTTGGTAAGTTGAGAAAATACTGATAAATGAAAAAAAAGTTCTGCGTTCCTGTTGAACACGATGACTTACACTGAGCGTGATAGATCTTGCTGAGTCACAGAAATCAAATGGTTTTATTTTAATTTCAAAACATGCTTTGATCCTTTTCTCACAATTGAACACAGATATCCAAAACTTGCCGAATCACTGTTGAAAATATTAACTTCTTTCCTCCTTTTGGCCTCCTTTGAAGAGACATGATTCAGGAGGGGGACTCTTCGAGACAAATGAGAGAGAGGAAAATACATATGAGAGGAGAAGGTGTACGAGGTGGCTATTGAGGATGACAAAAATGTATGCCGCTTTGGCATTTTCAAATTATCTGGCAATCAGTCTGACTACTGATGTCGAAATTCATTCATTATCCAAAATGGCTGAGGCTGCATGAGTTTGCGGCGGTTGTCACATTGCCAGTAACAACCCTGCAAATACCTCAGACGTATTAATAGAATAGGGCTTGCGCTGCTCCCAGGACAGTGCCAAGGCCCCTGGGATAAGAAGGTAATTGAACTAGATCAATCCTGACTTCCGCCCGCTTACAGCCATTTAGGGAGGCAGGACATAGCAATCCGAAATGAAGAAGGGGGCCCGTAAATCTGGACGGGATACCGTGAATATGAGCCTGTGTTGTTCAAAATTGAAGCTCATCTTATAACTTCTTTTCTCAGGAGCATTTAACCAGAAGCAAGGGTCCTCAAGTACGTATGGCTGCTACCTTAAATCAGTTTACTTGCGTTCTCCTTTGTCGTCTCTTTTATCCACTGTATAAACTGTACAAGCACAAATTTAGTGCAATCTTGATCGCTTATCTTATGAGAGGCATTTAAAAATGAGTGTGAAAGCCAACCTGAGTATACAAACACTAGGATATCAACAACATGGTCAATTCTGTAGTTATAATATTTATTATTAATTTGCTTGCACTATAAATTTAAAAATGCGTATGTAACAGAGGATTTTAGGGATGTTGCTTTTTTCTAGGCTCATATGTTTCTAGAGGACAACACTTTCACTTCTGTCTTAGTTACTGAAGACATCACCTTTCTAAATCCTTGTGTGATGCTGTCAATGGTTGGGTCCAACATACCCAACATACCCAACATAACTTTTCTGCTTCACACTAGAAAAGTTATTTAAAAAAATGTCTTTTCAGTGTGTCATTGAGATCTGTACAGCATAATCACTCAGTGTGTTGCTTTTCAGGTGATCTTGGAAAAACTTGTTTACCAAAACAACCCACTGGATTTGTATTACATTTATTGTTCTGCTTTTAAAAAATTCAGCTTTGAGGTACCTGCGTTGACTCAGTCATTAAGCATCTGCCTTCATCTCAGGGTCCTGGGATCAAGGCCCGCATCAGACTCCCTGCTTGGCAGGGAGCTTGCTTTTCCCTCTCCCTCTCTTCCTGCTTGTGTTCCCCCCCCCCCTCTCTCTCTCTCTCTCTTTTATTTACTTATAAATAAATGAAATATTTTTTAAAAAATCAGCTTTGTCAGTTGAGCACGCTTACACATCCCATGACTTTTGTCATGTCAGGCTGTAGTGGCAGAGACTGTAATGGTCACCAGATACAACATTTCTTTTCCTATATTTCCTAGCCTTCTTGCAATGAGATGAGAATCAGTGAGGGAGTCCTGGCCAGGGCAACGTGAGGGGCTGGGATTGTGTCTCTTCCTGGAATAAGATAGAGGAAGATCTATGGGCAAGCTTCTGGTACCATTGTTGGCAAGCCACACATTCCACACGGTGCTCTTGCGAGATAGTGGAGGTTGCGTTGTCCTGGATTCCTGGGTGACCATGTGGAAGTGAGGTTTACCGACCCACAAAGGCCATGAAGTGTGAGCAAGAAATAAACAAGTTGTGTTAAGCCACAGAGTCTTTGAGGCTCATTTGTTACCACGGCATGCCCTTGCCTGCTCTTACTAACTATGTCTTCTTGAAACAAATAAGATAAAACAACAGCTGGGGAACCTGGCTGGCTCGGTCAGTACAGTGTGTAATTCTTGATCTCAATTGGGGTCATTTGAGTGTAGAGATTACTTAAAAATAAAATCTTAAAACAATCGAAACAACAACAGAGGGAGTGCTCAATTGTGAGACATATTGTCTAGACCTGAATAAAAATCACTCCCGATTTAGTACGAAAATAGTTTGAGAATAGGGGCCCCTGGTGGCTCAGTCAGTTAAACATCTGCCTTCAACACAGGTCATGATCCCGGGGTCCTAGATCAAGTCCCACGTTGGGTTCCTTGCTCAGCGGGGAACCTGCTTCTCCCTCTCTCCACCCTCCCCCCACCCTGCTCATGCTCTCTCTTGCTCTCTCTCTCAATCTCAAATAAATAAGTAAATAAATAAACAAATAAATAAATAAAATCTTAAAAAAAAAAATTACGTGCTCCCGCTCTAACCATCTCTAACCATGAAAATGCTATTGTGCCAGGGTGTTTTTCTTTTAAAAAAAAAAAAAAAAGAAAAAAAGTAAATAGAGAATATATTTCATCTTATAGCTAAGGCATATGGTATATCTTTTGCTGAAATAGGTCGACTGTTTCTTTTCTTCTCTTTTTTTAAAGATTTGTTTATTTATTTTAGGGAGAAAGGCAGAGGGAGAGGGAGAGAGAGTCTCAAGCAGACTCCCCACTGAGCACAGAGCCCAATGCGGGGCTTGATTCCACCACCCTGAGATCATGACCCGAGCTGAAACCCAGAGTCAGATGCTTAACCCACAGCAGCACCGAGGAGTCCCTGGTTGACAGTTTCTTCAAGGTCATGTCTTAAAAGAGCCCCATCTTTTAGATTTATCAATCATTATTCATCACCTACTAATAAATTATGTCCATGCCGATACCATTTCTAGCAGGCCCACTATTTTCCATGTGGCAAATAACATCCACAGCCAGTCACCATTTGTTATTTAGAGATTTAGTACAGGACTCTGGTCTTTATATTATTGGCATAGTGACCCACAATTTTCTCAGAAGGTCTGTGTCAGGGACACCTGGGTGGCTCAGTGGGTTAAAGCCTCTGCCTTCAGCTCAGGTCATGATCTCAGGGTCCTGGGATCAAGCCCTGCATCAGGCTCTCTGTTCAGCGGGGAGCCTGCCTCCGCCCCCCCCCCCCTGCTCTGTCTGCCTCTCTGCCTGCTTGTGATCTCTGTCTGTCAAATAAATAAAATAAAATAAAAAATCTTAAAAAAAAAAAAAGAATGTCTGTGTCAACATTTACTCAGATTCACACCCAGGCTCAGAATTTGATTGTTAAATGCCAGAATTGTGGGTAAAAGGGACCCGGAGGCACTTGTATTTGTACCAAAGACATTGTAGTATCAGATAAGGGTCCCCGTGCATGAGAGCAGAATCCTGTTTCTCTTCAAAGTGTTTACCAATAATTTCCCCAAAGATGCTGCACATATGTCCATACCTCAGTTTGTCCCCTGTGGGCACCATGCGTATTCTCGAGCTCTTACTCTAGCTTTCTCTGGTGCACAAAGCTGCTAGAAGAAAGAAGAGCCCCTGCCTTTGCCCATCAGGAGGACAGCCCTGTCTGTGCTGGGGGATTGGCTCCATTGTCTCCTGAATCCATACAGTTGGGTATTTTCAGAGATGCAAAGGCCTTACCAGCTGTGAGGCACACTGTGTCATGTGGGCCCGAAGCAACTCTTCTTGTCTCGAAAATCTCGCAGAGAAATCTCTAAACAATATTCTGCATGATCATTCTCAGTCTCCTAGTAAGAGGGGTGCAAGCCCACGAAGCTGGAAGAGAAAGAGACAACACCCTTCTTCACCCTTTGCAAGGATCGTATCCCATATTTCTCTGGTGTCATATCCCAGTGGAGGACATTTTCCTTGTTCAGTTCTAATGCCAAGCCTGTCACGCCTTTCACGGGACATGGTGTGCGCACCTGCATGCGTGTGTGTGTGTCTGAAAGGGGGAAGTATTACCAGAAGCAGCTTTCCCCGCTCACACCAAAACCAGCCCGGTACATGGTTTTACTCTTTTGTGACGCGGGCTTGCTTTTTATTCTACAGAGTGTTGTAATCCCATCAGAGAGACTGAGGACACTTGAAAAAGATGACCCTGGGTCTCTCAAATGGAAACCAAACGTCGGGTTTGTAGGAATCTGAACAAGAAAGATTTACTTAATGGAAAAGCTCTAGTTGAAAGATAAAACAAGTGTCCATTCCCAGATGAATGGATAAACAAAACGGTGTATGTTTATACAATGGGATCTTATTTGGCCTGAAGACGGAATGAGAGCTCTGACACCTGTTAGCACATGACGAAACTTTGCAGATATTATGCTCGGTGAAGGAAGCCAGACACGAAAGGACCAATCCTGTACGATCCCACTTATATGAGGTACTTAAAGAAGACAAATTTATTAATACAGAAGGTAGCATGGAAGTCACCAGGGGCTAAGAGGTGGGGGGAATGGGAAGTTTCTGCTTAATGTGTCCAGAGCTTCTGTTTGGGATGATGAAAAAGAGCTGGGGATAGATGGTGGTGATGGTCCCACAGCACTGTGAATGTAATTCATGCTACTGAACTATGCCCTCAAAAATAGTTAAAAAGAGAAATTTTATGTTATGTCTGTTTAATCACACGCCGTAGGTCTGCAAATGTTCTGCGAGTATGTGTCATTCTCACGGAGGGGACGCAGGGGTTTGAACGATGCTGATTTGCCTTGGCTAGATTGTCAGCTCCTTGAGGACAGGAGTGTTATCTTGTCATTGTCCATGTCACTGTATCTATTAGGGTGTCTTCACTCTACCAAGACTCCATGAATCCTGGCTGAATTGAATTAGACGGTGGCCTACAGGATTTTTCCAATTTCATTTGTCCTTGGAAGAGAGAAGTGAGTAGATTTCCTGATCAAATACAGGGAAATGCTTTTAAAGGCTTGTTTTCCTGGAAGAGTTTGTAGAAGCTTGCCAGTGTTTGACTGTGGGTTCGGTGCCCGGAAACTTGGATGGGAGCCAGGCAGAGTGATGAGAGAGAGAAGCCGTAGGTTGAGGAGGGAGCGGTCAGAATTCAATCTGATGCCGGCCCCGGCAAAGGGGACGTTCAAAGGTTAATAGCACATAGATATTGGCTTTGAGAAAGAACATTCTTTGAAAGAATCCAAAAGGACACAGGAACTAACTTGATTGGAGTTGACTGTACGGAATCTCTACTGTGTAAAAGAAGAAGGCGAGTGGGAAGCACTTACCATGGATAATACTCCTCTTTCATTGCACGGAAATGCAAGTGAAAAAAACAGCCAGTGTTTATAGCAGCTGAACTCGTCCAAAAATTTGTTCAAAAAGACGCTGTTCAGGGCTCCTGGGTGGCTCAGGTGGCTAAGCGTCAGACTCTTGATTTCAACTCAGGTCATGATCTCAGGGTGATGAGATCGAGTCCCGCGTCAGGCTCTGCGCTCAGCAGGGAGTCTGCTTGAGATTCTCGCTCTCCCTCTCCCCCAGCCCTTCCCCATCCTTCCCTCTCTCTCAAATAAAAAGAAAAAAAAATTTTTTTTTTCAAAGACTCTACTTGGCTTCTTCCCTTGGACACAAATGATATCTCTCCATGCAAAACTAAGATATAGTAAAAAGGTGTCCTGGGAGGTTATACTCTTAGGGGGTCTACAGTGTGGCATCTAGATTTGGCAGCGATGATGGAAACTTTATTTTATAACTGAAATTTAATCAAATAATTTTTCCTTGAGATCATCCCTTACAAGTCATACGTGAATACGTTCTCACGGTATTAAAAAATTCAGGCAGTGGCTGAAGTATACAGGGTTAACGTGGGAAGTATACCCCCTTCCAGTTCTCCCACCTCTCTTAACAATAGGATACAGAGTGTTTTCTTCCAGATGTTTCCCTTAGATTTGCACACATGTATGAATATTTATAGAGCATTTATTTATTTAGAGAATGTGTGCATGTGAGGGGCGGGGAGGGCAGAGAGAGAGAGAGAGAGAGAGAGAATCTTGAGTGGAGCCCAGGGAGGGTCTCCATCTCACAATCCTGACATCATGTTTGGAACCAAAATCAAGAGTCAGATGCTTAACCGTCTGAGCCACCCAGGTGCCCCATGAGCTCTTATTTTCATTAACATTTTACATCTGTGGGAATCAAACTCTTTTTCTAAAAAATCTGGTATCGTTGCAGGTTTTGAAAGCAGTGGCGTGACTGCAATGAAGGAGAATAAGAGGGACCTTATCTCATCTACACACCTGAAAACCAGTGTTTGTATAATGAGGAATTGCCTGAATTACTTAAGATATTTAAAAGAGCAAAGCTGTACGAGGCGATTTTCAAGCTATTCATGTGAAAAGTGTAGAAGTTGGTGGGACCAGAACTTAAAAGGACAAATCCCACATAACATAACACACACAGAAAGCCTACCCACTGTGAGGTCATAGCTTTAGGCTTACATGTTAAAAAGTGCACCTTTTGTATGTAAGCTTGTATTCCTTTGTTTTTCTTGGACTGGTTGATACCTTAAGAAATTAACACCTTTTCTGTATGTGTTAAATTTTTGCATTTTCCTTTGTTAAAGTGAGGAATCACAGCTAGTTGAATAATTATCCAAACTAGAACATGCATAATATTAAAGCCAGATAATCTGGAGATCTAAAGCCTGGAGAAAATTAGATTAGCTACAAATTTCTCATGCAAGGCATAACTCTCGGTTTAGAGACTGGTTGAGCCTACGGTAAAGAAGAGAGAACGGGCGTTACCTTCCAAATTAGTGTCCAGTTATTGTGTTCCAGATGAAAAAATACCTTGTTAGTTTTACAGATATTTGGGTTTCGCTTGGAAAGATCAGGTGCTCTAGGTTGTTGCTGCTTCTGTTGGCACAGGCAATCTCTCTCTTTGAACATTGATCTGTAGACTGATGCACAGAGCTTGCAAGTTGTGCCATCTGTAGTGGGATGTCTTCCACCACCTCAAACCATGAAGACTCTCTCCAGCTTCTATGCCTCTCTGCATGTCAGTCTTCCCCAGAGTTCAAAAGGGCTCCCTGGGGGGGGTGTGGGGTGTGGAGACTCAGTAGATTTGGAGCCTCAACTCCTACTTGGAACCAAGTCAGATGCATTTTAGCATAAGAATCTTGAGTCTGGTCAGCAGTCAACACATGTGAATTCCCTCGCCTTCCTCTTTTCTGGCGTCATAATAGGATTCCAGAACAGGTGTGTGTCAACTGAGAGTGCCCCCCCCCTTTTTAAAATTTTAAAAAATTTTTTATTAACATATAATGTATTATTAGCCCCAGGGGTACAGGTCTGTGAATCGCCAGGTTTACACACTTCACAGCACTCACCATAGCACACACCCTCCCCAATGTCCATAACCCCACCACCCTCTCCCGACCCCCCTCCCCCCAGCAACCCTCAGTTTGTTTTGTGAGATTAAGAGTCTCTTATGGTTTGTCTCCCTCCTGATCCCATCTTGTTTCATTTATTCTTTTCCTACTCCCTAAACCCTCCACGTTGCATCTCCACTTCCTCATATCAGGGAGATCATATGATAGTTGTCTTTCTCCGATTGACTTATTTCGCTAAGCATAATACCCTCTAGTTCCATCCATGTCGTTGCAAATGGCAAGATTTCATTTCTTTTGATGGCTGCATAGTATTCCGTTGTGTATATATACCACATCTTCTTTATCCATTCATCTGTTGGTGGGCATCTAGGTTCTTTCCATAGTTTGGCTATTGTGGACATTGCTGCTATAAACATTCGGGTGCACATGCCCCTTCAGATGACTACGTTTGTATCTTTAGGGTAAATACCCAGTAGTGCGATGGCTGGGTCATAGGGTAGCTCTATTTACAACTTTTTGAGGAACCTCCATGCTGTTTTCCAGAGTGGCTGTACCAGCTTGCATTCCCACCAACAGTGTAGGAGGGTTCCCCTTTCTCCACATCCTCGCCAGCATCTGTCATTTCTTGACTTGTTAATTTTAGCCATTCTGACTGGTGTGAGGTGGTATCTCATTGTGGTTTTGATTTGTATTTCCCTGATGAGAGTGCCCCCTTTTTAAAAGAGGATTTTATTTATTTATTTAATTGAGAGAGTGACTGAGTTGAGTGGGAGGAGGGGCAGAAGGAGAGGGAGAGGGATAATCTCGAGCAGACTGCATGCTGAGGGCAGAGCCTGGTGTGGGCCTTGATCTCACAGCCCTGAGATGGTTACCTGAGCCAAAACCAAGAGTTGGTCACTTAATGGGTTGTACTGCCCAGGTGCCCCTAGTGCCCCATTAAAAAAAAAAATAGAAAAAAAAAAGAAAAGAAAAATGTTGGTTGCTAATAAAAGTGCATATGTTTATTTATTTTAAAAAATTTTAAAAAGGATATTACTTTTAAGTAATCACTACACCCAACATGGGGCTTGAACTCCTAACCTTGAGATTGAGAGTTACATGCTCTACTGAGTCAGCCAGACCCCCCAATTTTTAGTGGCTTTATAGACCTTACAAACCAGCAGTTACTAAATGACTCCTTTGTTTAAAACACTCAGCATTTATTTCCAGCTTTTTTTGCCCAGGGAGAAATGCATACTTCATGCCCTTCACTTTAGACTTGAGCAGAACCATGTAAGCAAAGATATTTCGATGTCATGGGAGACTGGGTGTTTTACGGCTTTTTTTTCTTCTTTCTTTCTTTCTTTTTTCTTTTTTTGTTTTTGTCCTTCGGCCAAACTACCTGTCATCAAGGGGGTCGATTCTTGATGAGCTAGTGTAAAGCCGTCATGGTTTAGGAGGCCAGACTGAGAGGCAGACCAAACAAACAAACATGTCTCTTAATGATCTGTGCATATGGAGTTTTATGACTTCTAAAATGTACCTACTGGCTTTAATTTGTGTAAGCAACAGTTTAAGGAATGATGGCACAACCAACTTGGATGGCAAGAGATGGAGAGAGTATTAAACCAAGTAGATTCTGAAATGTCTGAAAATGCAAATGACTATGGCATTTGTTAATGAGGTTGCTATTTTTAAAGACACCCACTAATACAGTCAATCTGTTTCATAGCACAAGGTGACTTTTATGTTATTGCTTCTTCTCCTTCTTTTTCTCACCTTCCACTTAAATATTTCTTTCCCCCCGTCTTTTTCTTCGGGTAGGATCCACTCAGCTACTGCACTTGGGTTAGGATGCACAGAATAGGAAATGCACTGGGTTTGCCTACACCGGTCATTTGTCAAGAGGGTTTGGGGACCTTCCTTTGGATTCCTGGAGGTCAGCAATGGCTGCCTTCCTATTTGGAAAGATTCAGGTGAACAGGAACACCGTACTGGAATTTCGATGTAGGTGTGAGAGCCACACACTCATTAAGAGTTTGGGTGAACTTAAAAGTGTGATTTGATCTTTCTGGGCTGTGGTCTTCTTTGTCTATAAAGTGGGGGTGCTGGGAGAAGAGAAAATTGACACCGACCCTGTGGAGGTCAGTTCACTGTAGCTATCAAAATTACAGATGCAGGTACCTTTCGATCAATCGCCCATCTGAGGGTTCATCCGTCAGATTGTGAAATGACAGACGTAAAAAGATACTCGTCGCTGCATTGTTTGTATTATCAGGAGCCTGGGAGCACACGATAGAGGATTGTTAAATACATTTTCGTACATCTGTAGTATAGAATCTTATACAGCTGTATTAGAAAGAGAAAAAACTCCAATGCTGACATGCGTGTCCAAGATGCATGAGAAATGAGATACATTAAATGAGAAAATCACGATTCAGAAGAGTGTGTATAACATACAGTCTTTTGTTTAATAGGAGGGAGGAGGAATAAGAGTACGTGTTAATGCTTGATCTTACTTGCCTGGAGAAACTTTGGAAGGAAGCACGAGAAGCTAACTGAACACCAAAACCGTCTATTCTCTTACGGAGCCTGATCATGGAGAGTGGAAACCACACCTTACCCTCTCAGCTGACACTGCTTTGTTTTTCCACTCTTTCTAGTACCATATTTTTCCTCTTGGGCGGCTGTCACACCCAAGCCAATGGCTTGATTGCTTGTTACAGGAGCTTCTCAAAAGACTCATCCAGTCTTCCCTGGAAAACGTCAATAACTTGTGTGTGAGGATTCTGAATCCCTTAGTCTCAAAATCCTCACCTTGATGGTTTCCTTAATCCTGGGCTGGTATATTGGGATTCTTACCCAGTCTCAGCCAAGTCCGAGCATTGGAAGACAAGCCTTAAGCCAAACGTCCCATTCTCAATAAATTTTGACTTTACCTTACCCTCTCTGAGACGGGGATGTGGTGTCCTCTTGCTCACTGTGGTAAGCAACAAACTCAAGCTTCATCTCATCAACAAACTGTGTTTGTGATCTTGGTGGAATCGGTTTTTTCTTTTTTTCTTTTTTTAAAGATTTTATTTATTTATTTGACAGACAGAGATCGCAAGTAGACAGAGAGGCAGGCAGAGAGAGGAAGGGAAGCAGGCTCCCTGCTGAGCAGAGATCGGGATGTGGGGCTGGAGCCCAGGACCCTGGGATCGTGACCTAAGCCAAAGGCAGAGGCTCTAACCCACTGAGCCACTCAGGCGCCCCTGGAACCAGATTTGTTAGATTAAAAGGTGGTTGCCTGGTGGGGTGGGTATATTTGTGTAGAGGAACTGTCAGATGCAAAGTGGGGGGCAAGGCCCTTCACTGAGTATTTTTACACTGTGAATGCATTATCTATTAAAAATGAAATACAATAAAAGTAGATCTTATTTTGGACAAATAAAAATATAAAATAAATTCAGGGGTTAATTATTAAATCACTGAATTTCCTTTCAATGCCATGATTCCATTACAATTTCACGTTGTCCACGAAGAAAGTAATTTCCAAAATTGCAATATGGAAGGCAGCTGCTCGGTTTCTGTCCCGTTGTAACGGGATAGCTTTCAAGTCCCCAGTTTATCGATTCACCCATGTTTCTAGCACTGATTTCAATTTAACATTTGTCAGAGCTAAAAATACAAATTTTATTTAGAGCCCAGGACTATTTTGACAGAATGATTTTCAACATTATGACTTTTTAGCACAGGAGACTGTGGTTTTAATTGGAAAACCAATTACTTTAACAACTATTCTGGTCCTGCCCTTTAACATGATTTATATAAAAAGAGGCCCATATTTTTGGAAGGTTATAATGATTATTATGATTAGGGACGATTAGTGACTGGCAAGAAATCCAGGTGTCCCAGGCAGCATCGCTTCTAACGTCAGAGGACTCTTAAGGTACTCTCAGAGCCTTGGGAGACTGGAATTTGTAGGTCCCTTGCTGAAGTTCAGGAGTTGGAAGTAATGGAAAGGAAGGGAGGAAGGGAAGGAAGGGGGTGAGAGGGAGGGGGAAAGAAAAAAAAAGGGAAAAGAGGAATTTGTAAAAGGAGTGGGAATTAGTAGCAAAACTGACTTTGGTACTTCTTGTCAGGACCATAGTTTTTTTTTTTTTTTTGCCTTTTTTTTTTTTTTCCCCTTTAAAGAAGGTATGGAGGGAAGGAGCTAGATTAAAAGATGAAAGACAAGAAAAGAAGTGATACCTTGTTAGGATAGGCTATGGTTAAGTATTATGGAAAAGTAAGCCATGTAAATCTTTCTTTTTATGATCTATCAGCTAGAAGTGGAGAAATTAGGCAGAGATACCTGAAACGAACCCTGATCACTTAGGTTTTATTCCTCAGGATCCACATTCTTTTTGTATCTTATTTTATTTTTAATTTAATTTTATTTTTTCAGTGTTGGATCCACATTCTTTAGGTACCTCCTTTTTACCTTATTAAATCTTAGGGTAGAAAGAAAGAAATGATTAATTTTCAAAGTATTGTAACATAGGTCTTGCATTTGCATAATAATACATTTTGTTTGAGTGGCATTTGCAATTTGCCAGGGGCTCTCAAACCCATTCTTATTCCTGATATTATTCACTGTTGTCTGTGTATGGCAAGCGGAACAAAGAATGTATTCTTTCTTTCTCTCATGGTGTTTTTTCCTTTCATCCAATTAATATTTCACATTTACTCTCATCTTTCAGGCAGAAGTACTTATTCTATTTCTTATCACTCAACACAAAACCCAATTACACATTCCACAGAATTTTTTGCAACCCGTGTCCTGTTAAGCACGACCTCAGTTGGCCATGTCAGTTCAGTGCTTTGCTTACGAACCGCGCTCTTCATTCACGATCATTTAATTTTTTTCTCTGTAAACTGACAAAGGCTAACATTTGCATATTGGCATGTGGGATTGAAGTTTCTAAACCTAGGGGATTCGGTCGTCCTTTGTGGCTACTGAAGCGGTTGGATTGAAATTCTCTTTATCCTACCCTTGATTCTGATGAAAATTTGGAGCCCCAAGGGCCCCAGGTTTAGAGAAAAGAGCACCCCGCTGCTAGCTGGGTCTATGTTGCCTGGAGCACAGGAGAGGCAGCCTGGAAGGGCATCTGCGTGAAGACTAAGGATGAATGAAGACTACGGATGACTTCAGGGAGAGAACTCATCCTAAGGGGGGATTTGAACACCGCCTGCAGTCTGTCCGTAGCTCTCTTTCCTCCCTGGCCCTGTGGGTATTTATCTGCCTCTTCGAAGATAGGAGAGAGGTTGATAAAATCAAGAAATAACTATGGTATGACACACCATGGAGCTCTGTACCTTGGGACACCTGTGGGCAGGGGTCGAAGTATCTCGTAGACACCACAGGTTTTGCATAATTATGTGGCTCTGCCTGGTGGCCACGGGGATGGTGACTAAAAGCTGACACAGGGGGAGGAGTCAAGATGGCGGAGAAGTAGCAGGCTGAGACGACATCGGGTAGCAGGAGATCAGCTAGATAGCTTATCTAACCATTGTGAACACCTATAAATCCAACGGGAAATCGAAGAGAAGAAGAGCAACAATCCCAGAAACAGAAAATCGATCACTTTCTGAAAGGTAGGACCTGCGGAGAAGTGAATCCAAAGCGACGGGAAGATAGACCCCGGGGGGAGGGGCCGGCACCCGGCAAGCGGCGGAGCGACGGAGCACAAAATCGGGACTTTTAAAAGTCGGCTCCACTGGGAGACATCGCTCCAGAGGCTAAACTGGGGGGAAACCCAGGCGGGGTCAGCATAATCCCAGGACCCGCAGGGTCACAGAAGGACTGGGGATGTCTGAGTGCCGCAGAGCTCGCAGGTATTAGAGCGGGGAAGCCGGCTATAGCGACAAAGCCGAGGAGTGAGCTCTAAGCCCGGGGTTACCTTGTGCCGGTCGCAGGCTGGGTGGGCTCGGAGCGCGGCCGGAGGCCACGGAGACAAAAGCGACCCGGCGCTTTTCTCCAGCTCCAACAATTGACTGCTTTCCTCGAGTCGCGACCGCAAGCCAGGGAGGCGGGGCTATTGGGCGCTTTGCTCTGAGAGTGCACTGAGGAGCGGAACCCCAAGCTCTCGGCTCCTCCGGGCCGGAGACTGGGAGGCCGCCATCTTCATTCCCGTCCTCCGGAACTCTACGGAAAGCGCTCAGGGAACAAAAGCTCCCAAAAGCAAACCCGAGCGGATTACTTAGCCTGGCCCCTGGCAAGGGCGGTGCAATTCCGCCTGCGGCAAAGACACTTGAGAATCACTACAACAGGCCCCTCCCCCAAGAAGATCAACAAGAAACCATCCAAAACCAACTTCAGTCACCAAGAACAGCGGAATTCCACAGCAGGAGAAAGCAAATCCTACCTGGACAAAATGACAAGGCGGAAAAACTCACCTCAAAAAAAAGAACAAGAGGCCGTACCGAAGGCTGGAGACCTAATCAATACAGACAGAGGTAGCATGACAGATCTAGAGTTCAGAATGACAATTCTCAAGGTTCTAGCCGGGCTCGAAAAAGGCATAGAAGATATTAGAGAAACCCTCTCCGGAGAGATAAAAGCCCTTTCTGGAGAAATAAAAGAACTAAAATCTAACCAAGTTGAAATCAAAAAAGCTATTCATGAGGTGCAATCAAAAATGGAAGCTCTCACTGCCAGGATAAATGAGGCAGAAGAAAGAATTAGTGACATAGAAGACCAAATGACAGAGAATAAAGAAGCTGAGCAAAAGAGAGACAAACAACTACTGGAACATGAGGAGAGGATTCGAGAGATAAGTGACACCATAAGACGACACAACATTAGAATAATTGGGATTCCAGAAGAAGAAGAAAGAGAGAGGGGAGCAGAAGGTATATTGGAGACAATTATTGGAGAGAATTTCCCTAATATGGCAAAGGGAACAAACATCAAAATCCAGGAGATGCTAAGAACGCCCCTCAAAATCAATAAAAATAGGTCCACACCTCGTCACCTGATAGTAAAATTTACAAGTCTTAGCGACAAAGAGAAAATCCTGAAAGCAGCCCGGGAAAAGAAGTCTGTAACATACAAGGGTAAAAACATTAGATTGGCAGCGGACCTATCCACAGAGACCTGGCAGGCCAGAAAGAACTGGCATGATATATTCAGAGCACTAAACGAGAAAAACATGCAGCCAAGAATACTATATCCGGCTAGGCTATCATTGAAAATAGAAGGAGAGATAAAGAGCTTCCAGGACAAACAAAAGCTGAAAGAATTTGCAAACACCAAACCAGCTCTACAGGAAATATTGAAAGGGGTCCTCTAAGCAAAGAGAGACCCTAAAAGTAGTAGATCAGAAAGAAACAGAAACAATATACAGTAACAATCATCTTACAGGCAATACAATGGCACTAAATTCATATCTCTCAATAGTTACCCTGAATGTTAATGGGCTCAATGCCCCAATCAAAAGACACAGGGTATCAGAATGGATAAAAAAACAAAACCCATCCATATGCTGCCTACAAGAAACTCATTTTAGACCCGAAGACACCTCCAGATTTAAAGTGAGGGGGTGGAAAACAATGTACCATGCTAATGGACATCAGAAGAAAGCTGGGGTGGCAATCCTTATATCAGATCAATTAGATTTTAAGCCAAAGACTATAATAAGAGATGAGGAAGGACACTATATCATACTCAAAGGGTCTGTCCAACAAGAAGATCTAACAATCTTAAATATCTATGCCCCTAACATGGGAGCAGCCAACTATATAAACCAATTAATAACAAAATCAAAGAAATACATCAACAGTAATACAATAATAGCAGGGGACTTTAACACTCCCCTCACTGAAATGGACAGATCATCTAAGCAAAAGATCAACAAGGAAATAAAGGCCTTAAATGACACACTGGACCAGATGGACATCACAGATATATTCAGAACATTCCATCCCAAAGCAACAGAATATACATTCTTCTCTAGTGCACATGGAACATTCTCCAGAATAGACCACATCCTGGGTCATAAATCAGGTCTCAATCGGTACCAAAAGATCGAGATCATTCCCTGCATATTTTCAGACCACAATGCTCTGAAGCTCGAACTCAATCACAAGAGGAAATTTGGAAAGAACGCAAATACATGGAGACTAAACAGCATCCTTCTAAAAAATGAATGGGTCAACCAGGAAATTAAAGAAGAATTGAAAAAATTCATGGAAACAAATGATAATGAAAACACAACAGTTCAAAATCTGTGGGACACAACAAAGGCAGTCCTGAGAGGAAAATATATAGCAGTGCAAGCCTTTCTCAAGAAACAAGAAAGGTCTCAAATACACAACCTAACCCTACACCTAAAGGAGCTGGAGAGAGAACAACAAAGAAAGCCTAAACCCAGCAGGAGAAGAGAAATCATAAAGATCAGAGCAGAAATCAATGAAATAGAAACTAAAAAAACAATAGAACAAATCAACAAAACTAGGAGCTGGTTCTTTGAAAGAATTAATAAGATTGATAAGCCCCTGGCCAGACTTATCAAAAAGAAAAGAGAAAGGACGCAAATAAATAAAATCATGAATGAAAGAGGAGAGATCACAACCAACACCAAAGAAATACAAACAATTATAAGAACATACTACGAGCAACTCTATGGCAACAAATTTGACAACCTGGAAGAAATGGATACATTTCTAGAGATGTATAAACTACCACAACTGAACCAGGAAGAAATAGATAACCTGAACAGACCCATAACCAGTAAGGAGATTGAAACAGTCATCAAAAATCTCCAAACAAACAAAAGTCCAGGACCAGACGGCTTCCCAGGGGAATTCTACCAAACATTTAAAGAAGAATTAATTCCTATTCTCCTGAAACTGTTCCAAAAAATAGAAATGGAAGGAAAACTTCCAAACTCATTCTATGAGGCCAGCATCACCTTGATCCCAAAACCAGACAAGGATCCCACCAAAAAAGAGAATTACAGACCAATATCCTTGATGAACACAGATGCGAAAATTCTCACCAAAATACTGGCCAATAGGATCCAACAGTACATTAAAAGGATTATTCACCACGACCAAGTGGGATTTATTCCAGGGCTGCAAGGTTGGTTCAACATCCGCAAATCCATCAATGTGATACAATACATTAATAAAAGAAAGAGTAAGAACCATATGATACTCTCAATAGATGCTGAAAAAGCATTTGACAAAGTGCAGCATCCCTTCCTGATTAAAACTCTTCAAAGTGTAGGGATAGAAGGCACATACCTCAATATTATCAAAGCCATCTATGAAAAACCCACCGCATATATCATTCTCAATGGAGAAAAACTGAAAGCTTTTCCGCTAAGGTCAGGAACACGGCAGGGATGTCCGTTATCACCACTGCTGTTCAACATAGTACTAGAAGTCCTAGCCTCAGCAATCAGACAACAAAAAGAAATTAAAGGCATCCAAATCGGCAAAGAAGAAGTCAAACTATCACTCTTTGCAGATGATATGATACTATATGTGGAAAACCCAAAAGGCTCCACTCCAAAACTGCTAGAACTTATACAGGAATTCAGTAAAGTGTCAGGATATAAAGTCAATGCACAGAAATCAGTCGCATTTCTTTACACTAACAACAAGACAGAAGAAAGAGAAATTGAGGAGTCAGTCCCATTTACAATCGTACCCAAAACCATAAGATACCTAGGAATAAATCTAACCAAAGAGGCAAAGAATCTATACTCAGAAAACTATAAAGTACTCATGAAAGAAATTGAGGAAGACACAAAGAAATGGAAAAATATTCCATGCTCATGGATTGGAAGAACAAATATTGTGAAAATGTCTATTTTACCTAAAGCAATCTACACATTTAATGCAATCCCTATCAAAATCCCATCCATTTTTTTTAAAGAAATAGAACAAATAATCCTAAAATTTATATGGAACCAGAAAAGACCTCGAATAGCCAAAGGAATATTGAAAAAGAAAGCCAAAGTCGGTGGTATCACAATTCCAGACTTCAAGCTCTATTACAAAGCTGTCATCATCAAGACAGTATGGTACTGGCACAAAAACAGACATATAGACCAATGGAACAGAATAGAGAGCCCAGAAATAGACCCTCAACTCTATGGTCAACTAATCTTCGACAAAGCAGGAAAGAATATCCAATGGAAAAAAGACAGCCTCTTCAACAAATGGTGCTGGGAAAATTGGACAGCCACATGCAGAAAAATGAAATTGGACTATTTCCTTACACCACACACGAAAATAGACTCAAAGTGGATGAAGGACCTCAATGTGCGAAAGGAATCTATCAAAATCCTTGAGGAGAATGCAGGCAGCAACCTCTTTGACCTCCACCGCAGCAACTTCTTCCTAGGAACATCGTCAAAGGCAACAGAAGCAAGGGCAAAAATGAACTATTGGGATTTCATCAAGATCAAAAGCTTTTGCACAGCAAAGGAAACAGTTAACAAAACCAAAAGACAACTGACAGAATGGGAGAAGATATTTGCAAACGACATATCAGATAAAGGGCTCGTATCCAAAATCTATAAAGAGCTTATCAAACTCAATACCCAAAGAACAAATAATCCAGTCAAGAAATGGGCAGAGGACATGAACAGACATTTCTGCAAGGAAGACATCCAGATGGCCAACAGACACATGAAAAAATGCTCCACATCACTCGGCATCAGGGAAATACAAATCAAAACCACAATGAGATACCACCTCACACCAGTCAGAATGGCTAAAATTAACAAGTCAAGAAATGACAGATGCTGGCGAGGATGCGGAGAGAGGGGAACCCTCCTACACTGTTGGTGGGAATGCAAGCTGGTGCAACCACTCTGGAAAACAGTGTGGAGGTTCCTCAAAAAACTGAAAATAGAGCTACCCTACGACCCAGCAATTGCACTCCTGGGTATATATCCTAAAGATACAAACGTGGTGCTCCGAAGGGGCACGTGCACCCGAATGTTTATAGCAGCAATGTCCACAATAGCCAAACTGTGGAAAGCGCCTAGATGTCCATCAACAGATGAATGGATAAAGAAGATGTGGTATATATACACAATGGAATACTATGCAGCCATCAAAAGACATGAAATCTTGCCATTTGCGACGACGTGGATGGAACTAGAGGGTATCATGCTTAGCGAAATAAGTCAATCGGAGAAATATAACTATCATATGATCTCTTTGATATGAGGAAGTGGAGATGCAAGGTGGGGGGGTTTGGGGAGGGGTAGGAAAAGAAAAAATGAAAAGATGGGATTGGGAGGGAGACAAACCATAAAAGACTCAATCTCAAGAAACAGACTGAGGGTTGCGGGGGGGAAGGGGGATGGGAGAGGGTGGTGGGGAAATGGACATTGGGGAGGGTATGTGCTATGATGAGTGCTGTGAAATGTGTAAACCAGACGATTCACAGACCTGTACCCCTGGGGATAAAAATACATTATATGTTTATTAAAATAAAAAAATTAAAAAAAAAAAAAAAAAGCTGACACAATGTTTACAGGGTAGTTAAGAGGACCTCATTTTGAGCCTCGTGATAAGCCTCCCTGTTGTCACCTGGCATTGACCACCGAGAGCTTAGAGAAAACACTAGTTAAGAAAGATTTACTGTTGGGGCGCCTGGGTGGCTCAATGGGTTAAGCCTCTGCCTTCGGCTCAGGTCATGATCTCAGGATCCTTGGATGGAGCCCAGAGTCGCCTGCTTCTTCCCTCTCTCTGCCTGCCTCTCTGCCTACTTGTGATCTCTCTCTCTGTCAAATAAATAAAAATCTTAAAAAAAAAAAAAAGAAAGCTTTATTGTCACAAAAAGACAATTCTTTAGACGACATCCATTTCTTAGTGTGGGATTGGGGTTGGGCCGATTTACATGGGTCTGAAACTTGGAAAGATTTCCAAGTAGGAATCTCAGTAATTACTAACTGGATTTGGCAAGGAACTAGCCTAATTAATGCTAGCTTTCATGCCAAATCTTTAACTGTTTATCAGTCATGCCCAACAAAGAGTTGGAGCTCGCTCCCAGTGATTTCAGTGAAAGTAGCAGTAAAATCCGAGGTAGTTGCAGAAGAGTAATACGGTTCCTGAAGGGAACGCTGACAGGTAAATTGAATTCGCCAGACCTTGAGCAGACTCTATATCCGCTACACGCAGGGGATGGGGAACTTGAGCGAGGAATCAGGAAGGTTCTTTAGCAAGAGACACTGGTTAATTTTAGGAAGAATATACTACAAAAATGATTTAAATGACTTCCATTTTTTTTTTTAAAGATTTACTTATTCATGTGATCTCTACGTCCAACGTGGGGCTTGAATTCATGACCCCGAGACCAAGAGTCCCATGCTGTACTGACTGAGCCAGGTGGGTGCCCCAAAATGACTTCTAAATTATTTTTTTTAAGATTTTATTTATTTATTGGAGGCAGAGACAGTGAGAGAGAGCATGAGAGGGGAGAAGGTCAGAGGGAGAAGCAGACTCCCTGCGGAGCCGGTAGCCCCATGCAGGACTCAATCCCGGGACTCCAGGATCATGACTGGAGCTGAAGGCAGTCGCCCAACCAACTGAGCCACCCAGGCACCCCTAAAAAATTTTTTTTTAAAAGTAGACTTCACACTGGGCTCATGACTTGAGAACAAGATCTGAGCTGAGATCAAGAGTCAGATGCTCAACCCACCAACCCACCCAGTGGTCCCTGACTTTAAAAAATTTTTTTTTTAAAGATTTTATTTATTTATTTGTCAGAGAGAGAGAGAGAGAGAGAGAGCACAGGCAGACAGAGTGGCAGAGGGAGAAGCAGGCTCCCTGCGGAGCAAGGAGCCCGATGTGGGACTCAATCCCAGGACGCTGGGATCATGACCTGAGCCGAAGGCAGCCGCTTAACCAACTGAGCCACCCAGGCGTCCCCCTGACTTTTATTGGAAGAACATAGGATCTCCACCACAGCTCTTTCTGTTGTCACAACTGAAGTTCACAGCTACCAAAGAAAAAAAAAGAAAGACCCCTTTTATATCTATGGAAAAAGTATCCAGGGGTGCCTGGGTGGCTTAGTGGGTTAAAGCCTCTGCCTTCGGCTCAGGTCATGATCTCAGGGTCCTGGGATCAAGCCCCGCATCGGGCTCTCTGCTCGGCGGGGAGCCTGCTTCCCCTTCTCTCTCTACCTGCCTCTCTGCCTACTTGTGATCTCTCTGTCAAATAAATAAATAAAATCTTAAAAAAAAAAAAAAAAGCATCCAGAGTTCCAAATGTTCAATGAATTATTGAATGACTACTGGTCCCTGATGGTCTCTTCCAACTTTGTGAGATGTGCCATTGTCGTAAGAAGAGTATCTTTGCTGGCCTTCTTTGTGTTTATAAAATCTCTTCTTTAGAATCGAGGTTTTGTATTGGCTGATGTGGGTATTTCTGGGCTGGAAACTAGGATGTGGACTAGATGAGAGTGAGAATTTATCCCAGTGATGGAACTCTAGTATTTTCCTCAAAAAACCCAATTTCTATGCATTCCTGATCTCCAGGGTCCGGAAACTCCTTCCTCTCTGGTAGGGAGAGGGGTTTCGAATTTGGGTCAATTTTTGGTTCTCTTATTCATTTTCTACTATGGCTGGGAAAAAAAAAACAAGTCTACTCTAACTTGATTTATGTATTTCTTATTAAGTGATAGAAATATGGGAGTGCTTTTGGTTGAAAGTACAAAAAACCCCAAAACACACACACAAAATAAGTTGGCCAAAGATTGATTTACTTATAAATGTTAGTCTTTCTACTCTCAAGACAACCTCCTTTCCTCTCCTTTGCTTGTTTGTTCCTTCAACAAATATTTTTAAATTTAAAACAATTTTATGTATGTATTTATTTATTTGAGACAGACAGAGAGAGAGAGAGGGAGAGAGAGAAGTGAATTCTGCACTGAGCATGGGGCCCCAGGGCAGGGTTTAATTTCAAGACCCTGAGATCATGACCTGAACTGAAATTAAGAGTCAGATGCTTAAATGCCTGAGCCATCCAGGCGCCCCTGTTCCTTCAACAAATATTAATTGTACATCTGCTATGTGCCAGAACTATGGTGTGTGTGTAATGGGGGGGCAAGTGTTTACAGTTGGAAACAATGGAGACATGGTTTCTCCTAGAGTTATCTGCCTATGAGTGGGGCAATGAAGGACTTCTCTCCCCTTTACTAGTCATGAGATCTTAGACAAGGCGCCTCATGTCATTTGCCTCAGTTTCGTCGAGCATACAACAGATGAAAAATGTCCGCTTCATAGAGCTGGTGACTGTATTATATGGGATAATAGGTAGAGTGCTTAGCAACGTGTCTACCACAGAGAAAAATGAGTGCCAATGGGTGTATTATCCTTTTCTGACTCTTGAACCAAAACAATCCGTAAGACAGTAACATTATGAGCAAATCTGAAAACAAATCATTCTGGAAATATGACTGAGGCCACCCCATTCTCCAGCTTTTGTCTTGCAGAAGACTGCCCCTTTGCATTTGCTGAAAAATCATTATAGTTGGGACGAGGGAATGAGGAATGACCTTAAGTCTTCTGTCAGTCAGGCTCACCTAATAGAAGGGCGTGCTGCTCTGGGATAGCCAGGGGGCTGAGCTGGCTCATCCATGTCTGCAGTTGCCATGTTCCTTCCCAGAGCCTCCTGGTGGATAAAGTCCACTATGCACCATTGGCATTGGGGATGAGACGTTCTTCCCTCTCGCCGTGCCATGGGGATAGAACGTGGCAGAATTCAGGACATAGCCGGGGGTGGGGGGGACACTCAGGCCAGAGAATCTGAGGTCTAGAATACACACCTGACAATTCCCCCTGACTTATCTATCACTCCACCTCCTAGTTGTGTACCCAATAACTGTGGGACGTAAAGAAAAGAGTCTTAAAATCAAGGAACTGGAAATCAGCTTGGAAATCAGGAGAGATCATGCATGTATCACAAAAGTGAGATAAACAGGCCAATAACAGCACTAGATAACAACACTCTGTTTATTTACCTAGTATTGTTCACTGGGCACCAGGTTAGGGATTCGGATGTCGGTCTTCGGGAGCCTATAGTCTAGAGAGGAAGACAGGAACGAAGCAGCAGTCACCATGGAAAGGTCAAGGCTTCCAGTTGCCATAATGAAGGTGGTTTGCTACTGACACTATCTGAAGGGTCACAGGGGAGGACAGAGAAAGAGCTAAATATGAATGAGAAATAATTGTTATTATTTCTCTCTCTCCAGCGGGGAGAGAGATCGCAGTAAGCTGTGACTGACCAGCGTGTGGGGAGGCTTGAGATGGGTCTCCAGGATACGCTTGTCAAATGGACAAAAGAGGGGCAGCTCTCTGCTGGTGCCTTCAGCCTGGTGAGGGAGGCAGGGCAGGAGGAGGTAATCTGGTTTGCAGAGGAAGCCCAAGAGGGACCTTGAGGGGGACTATTGGCTTCGAAGACCGGAGTTCGAGTGTCAGCCCAGACGCTCACTGCTCTGATGATTTGTATTAATCACTTCGCTTCTCTGGGCTTCTCTTCCTTCTGCGTAAAATGGGGGGAAGGGGGGGCTGGGTAGTCTGCAGATGTCTTTCCGTGTGTGCACCTTTGTCCAGTTTCCTCACCGGGAGCACAGGGTTAATTTAAATAACGAGAATCTGAATGAAGGCTCATCAAGATTTGGAAGATGGATTTCTTTTCATGCCAGAACACACAATGTGAGAAAGTCTGCTACATCCTAGGTATTTCTTTGCATCCTAGGAAATTTCTTTCTAATCTCTTGCAAATGTTTCACAGCTTATAAATTCCAGAAAGGACACTTCTCCATCCCTCTCCCCACCAACCATGGCTCTTTGTTGTTTTTACTGCCCTAGGGAGCCAGTCCTCGATCCTGCTTCACAGACTTGGAGAAAAGGTGGACTGGCGTTTTTTTGTTGTTTCTGTCATTTCAGTGGAGGTTTTCTCAATCTGGTCCACACTGGGGCGAAACACTCTTCTTTAGACTTCTCGACTTGCACTTATTTTTTTTCCGTTTTGCAAAAGCGATATGCCATACACCAAAGATCACTGTGGGCTGGGGACTGGCTTGACCACGCATGGTGCTTGCCATGATGGACCGGACATTAGAATTTCTATAAAGGAATGAATTCTGTTCTTTTCCCAGAGCACTTTCCTTCTGCAGCCAAAAAGGCTATGTTCACGCGGAATCAAATAAAGTGACGATCTGTTCATTATACGGGCGTGCCTTGGAGGTACTGCCTCTTAAATTCCAGAACTCCACAATAAAGCAAATAAAGCAAGTGCTACAGTCCAGGGAGTCGCTTGAGTCCTTTGGCTTCCCAGTGCACATAAAAGTTATGTTTATACTCAGTTGCCATCCATCGAGCGTGCAATAGCATTGTGCGTTAAAACATAAGGTACACACCTTGATTTAAAAGTGTGTTGTGGCTGAAAGATGTTAGCCATTATCCGAGCTTGCCGCCTGTGCGTCATCATCGCTCATCACGGAATCACCATAACGAATGTCCTAACGATAAAAAAGTTTGAAATACCGCCAGAATGACCAAAAAAGGAGACACAGAGACATTCAGTGGGACAATGCTGTTGGAAAAAAAATGGGGCGGATAGACTTCGTGGACGCAGGGTTTGCGGTGATTTGAAATGAACACAGTATCTGCGAAGCGTGATAAAATGAGGGGTGTCCGTTCGATGCTGCTGATCTTTGTGGATCATCGAAACGCTGAAAACCCAAAAGCTGAAAATCTTCTCTGTAGTTTGATTACTGGAACACCCAGGTGGCTTGCTTGCATTGGTTAGGGTCAATGGACAAGGAATGAAACTCCCCTTGTTTGGTTTGGTAGTTACAGAGGGAGTGATGTGGCTTCTTGCGGGTCCGAGGGAAAAGGCAGCTGTCTTCATGCACCCAGGTTTTCTTTCATGTTCTTTCCTGCAGTTCTGCAAGTTTGAGAGTGGTGGTGCTGCTGCCCTATTCTTGCTTCCCGGTTCAATGTCACAGCTCTGGGCTTTCCCCTCCCTGGGTCATCAACATTTGCAGCGAAGTAAAGGAAGAAGAGAGCACCATTCAACACCATGCCTCAAGCCAAGGACTTCTAAAGGTCAGGGAGAACCTGCCAGCGTCTTCCTGGCTCCTGTGCCTGGCGTCCCACAAGATGACCAGGTGCCCGGCTGGGTTGGAGTCATTTTTACAGGGAGGCATCAGATCCTGGCAACCGATGGGTAGTCTGATCTGTGGAGGAAACCCAGGGCTTCTGTCATTCATTCCAGAAGGCTCTCCGACATCCCCCACGGCACAAATCACTTCAGGGAAAGGATGAATTAACCCTTGAAGAAATGCAGAAGGAGGGGAGAGCTCTACGGATGGGTGGAGGGGTTGGATTTCTGTATTCCCAAAGCCTAGGAGCAGAGAGGTGTATAAGTATTTTGTGCAGAAGCATTCCAAAGACAGATGAGAAGTGCATACACCTGCCTCTGGAAGAGGGCTCAGTGTGCCTTGGGTGGCCCCGGTCAGTGAGCAGTGACTGTTTCTGCCCGTTCTCAGGGCTCACCATGGAAACGGTTGGGGTGCACAGGGTTCCTATTGTGAGGCTGGCTCTCTCTCCTCTTTCCTCCTGGGGCCCTTCCTGCATCCAGTGCTCAGACTGTCACATCGGCTCTGGTTCTGAGAAACCTGGCCATCAGCAGGACAGGGTAGCTGTGGCGGGAGCCCATCCCTCAACCCTAGGGACCCTGCTTTCACGCAGATCCCATCTCAGTGATCTTGGGAGGGTCTCCTCTTTGGCTAGCTTCCACCTCCCATACGCTTGGGTACAAGGAGCCGGTCCTTAGTTGTGTGTGTCTCTGAGCTCAGGCAATCCATACTGTTCCAGGGCGAAACAACACTACCCATTTCTGATAGCTTTGAAGGCAGACCCCTCCTGGGAGCTGTAAATCACAGGCACCCCTCTCTGCCTAGTGCTCTGGAGGAATAAAAAGGAAAAATACGAAAGTGCAGGCTGAGAAGCAGCACGCGGGGGCGGGATCGTCTGGGGAGTGTTTCCAGGGAACTCTGGCAGGAGCCTTCTTGCTCATGAAGGATTTCCCCGGCACCGCGCCTGGGCAGGATAACAGATGGGCTTCTCTCTGCCGCAGAAGGGAAAATACCTTTTGTCTTCGCCAATGCCCTTCACTGCGGGCCAGCAGCTAGCAGGCACCCCTTCTGCTCCTGGATGTAGTCTCTGTCAAGAGGTATCTGATTTATTTATTTATTTTTCTCTGTAAGAAGAGAAATCGTATTCTCGGGATGTTCTGCTCCCGAAAGCCGTCAACCGTGAAGAGTGCCCTGTCCTTGTTCAGAGGTGCAGTTTTGGAACGATCAGGGAGAAGCCAAAGGCATTTTCATTTTTAGAGACTGTCAGAAAACATTCACAGGCTTTCTGTTTATAACATATGGCCCCCCCACATCCCCCAACCACAGCCCCCCTACTGAGGGGCCTGACCTCATTTTTTTTAATCTTCAAGCTGGGAGCATATGTGAAGATTAGCGACCTGAGGATTTAAAATGACGATTGGAAAAGGTCTCCCTCTTTAGAACCAGACTCTGGGCTCCTGGTCCTCTAATGGTCCTGAGTAGACTCTAATGAGGGATTCAGGCTGAACCTGGTGGTTTTCAGTGCAGAATTTGGGCTTATCCATGTGTTATATATTCACAAGCCTGGTAACAGCTCTCTCTTTGAGCTATGATCCTTTTACACTTTCCTGCTTTTCTGCCTTCTTTTTTCTTTCTCCATCTCCCGTCCCTCCTCATCCTTTCGGATATTTTCAATCCATCCCACAGATTTTAAACCCAACAATTGACCCACTTTTTTTGTTGATGTTGTTGTTTCTGAGATAGATGTTTTTGAAGATCTGGCCAAGGAAGGAAAAAAACCAAAAACCAAAAACCACCCACTCTAGGGCTGTATTCTCCAACTACCTGATAATGATCTATGTGGAAATAATCCCCCTGTAAATCCAGGTGGGTCTTTTTTTTTTTTTTTTTTTAAGATTTTTATTTATTTATTTGACAGACAGAGATCACAAGTAGGCAGGGAGACAGGCAGAGAGAGAGGAAGGGAAGCAGGCTCCCTGGTGAGCAGAGAGCCCGATGCGGGACTTGATTCCAGAACCCTGAGATCATGACCTGAGCTGAAGGCATAGGCTTCAACCCACTGAGCCATCCAGGTGCTCCCTAGGTGGGTCTTCTAATCTAGGAAAGCAGTTGAGTCCTGAAACAGGTTGGTCAAAACAGCTTCCCAGTGAGACATTTGTTACCAGTGACTTTATCTGCCTGTGGTCTTGTCAATATCGGGTAAGCTGCTACATTGTTTGCGCTCTCCTGTTCCTAATTCTTCTTGGTGACAAGGATGGTCTCACTCATTTTCATACCCTCTATGGTGACTGGTAGACAGATTGGGACTTCAGCTAATTTAATTCAATTCATATAAAAAGTGTGATGTGTCAGAGAGCTGGGGAAATGATTCATGTGCAATTGAAAAGGGCAAAACCATTTCATTTATGGATTTCTAGCTACTGAAGTATTGATTGGAAAGATGAATCTTGCCAGCCAAACTAGTTGGGAGAAGTGGATCCAGGGAATCATTCCAGGGTTCTGTTATTTCCAAAATGCTGCCAGGCATATTTGGAGAATTTGGGAAAAATCTCGGAAACCTACTAGCTTATGAAAGGAAACGTCCAGGGGAAATGTTTCAAACACTGAAGAATATTTTCTTAACTCTCATAATGCCTGAATGGGAAAAATGTGTTTACTACAAAAATGTTTTCTGGGGATGGTGGTAACAAAAAAGCCATAAGGTTAGTTTTTTGGGAGGAACAGAAATTAGAATTAGTTTTTATAAAACTTTGTCATTTGTATGGAGTCTTTGATGAAATGGGGGAGTCTCTCCCCCCCAACTTATACAGTGCACAAGATATTGAAGACTATGAAGAGAGGGACAAACAGTGATTGATTAACTGTCATAATTTAATAATTAGAATTTGTATTTTCCTTAGCATCAGATTCCTTTCTAGAAGGGACTGTGTTGGTTGCAGCGTAAGCCAATGACTGGCTGGAGCTGGTCTGTGAGGCATGAACAAGCATGTTTGTAACTCACATTTTTTTGTCAGTTACTTTCTGAGGATGGTGGGTTTAGGTAACTGCAGAGCTCTTGTTGGGGTGGGGGTGGGGCGGAGATTTGCAAGCTCCAGACAAGAATTGAGTTGCTTAGGACAATAGGGAGGGGTTTAGAAAAAGAAAGGAGGGAAGCATGGTAAAGCGTTTAGTGCCCAGACCAGAAATGGAGGGGGAGAAAACATGGTCTCAGGAGGATATTTTTAAAATATATAGTTTATCTTATATCTGATCTTTCAAAAAAATTTTATTATTGAAATATAGTTAACATACAATGATATAATAATGTCAAGGGTATAACCTAGTGATACAAAAGTTCTATACACAAATCACTGCTCACCACAGGAAGTGTAGTCACCATATGACTCTATTACTATATTATCGACTGTATTCCCTAGGTTACCCTTTTCATCTCCGTGATTTATTTTATTTATTTATTTTTTAAAAAGATTTTACTCATTTATTTGACAGAGATCACAATTAGGCAGAGAGGCAGGCAGAGAGAGAGGAGGAAGCAGGCTCCCTGCTGAGCAGAGAGCCTGACGTGGGGCTCGGTCCCAGGACCCTGGGATCATGACCTGAGCCGAAGGCAGAGACTTTAACCCACTGAGCCACCCAGACACCCCAACTGTGATTTATTTTATAGGTGGAAATTTGTACCTCTTAATCCTCTTTATCTATTTTGTTTCTTTCCCCCGCCCCCGCAACCACCAGTTTGTTCTCTGTTTTTAAGTCTGTTTTAGTGTTTGTTTGCTTGTTCACTTTGTTTTTTAGATTCCACATGTAAGTGCAATAATGTATCTGTTTTAGCATGATTACTTTCTAGCCCCATTTGTATCGTTGCAAATGGCAAGATCCCATTCTTTTTTATGGCTGAGTAATATCCCATTAGGTATCTATGCCACATCTTTTCATCTATTCATCTGTCGATGGACACTCATGCTACTGCCCTATCTTAGCTCGAACGTTGCAATAAACCTAGGGGGTTCATATAACTTTTCTAGTTAAATACCCAGTGGGGTGCATGTATCTTTTTTAGTTAAATTCCAGAAATGGAATTGTTAGGATCATATTAGGATCATATGTTAGGATCATATGGCAATTCTATTTTTATTTTATTTTATTTTTTTATTTATTTGTGTGTGTGGGGGGTTTGGGTAATTCTATTTTTAATTTTTTGAGGAACCTCCAAACTGTTTCCCACAGTGGCTGCACCAGTTTGCTTTCTCACCACCAAGATTCTTTCTTCTCCGAATCCTGGCCAACCCTGTTATTTCTTGTGTTTTGGATGCTAGCCTTTCTGATGGGTGTGAGATGATACCTCATTGTGGTTTTGATTTGCATTTCCAGGAGGAATTTTTAAAAAAGATTAATTTATTTTATCCTAGAGAGAGAGAGAGCTCAAGCAAGAGGAGTGGAGAGGGGCAGAAGCAGAGGGAGAGAGAGAATCCCAAGCAGATTTCCTGCTGAGTGTGGAGCCTGATATGGGGTCAATCCTATGACCCTGAGACCATGACCTGAGTTGAAATCAAGAGTTGGCCGCCTAACTGACTGAGCCACCCAGGCACCCCAGCAATTTTTTAAAATGAAATTTTGTCGCATGTTGTAAATCCCCCTTTCCACCACCCCTCCCATCCCTCTCTCCCCTTCAGTCTTGGGTAAAAGGTGTGCACTCACAATGAAGCTGATTTCGCTTGGTTAGGGGTATGACAAAAGGCTGAGTGTGGTATCATGGTGGGCACATGGGCCAAGACTGCTCACAGAAGATTATATATATATATATTTTATATATATATATATTTTTTTATATATATATATATATTTTCAAGGAAACTAGTTCCTTTAATCTCCTGACATATGTCATAGATGAGGAGAAAATTGGCTTGGTCTATTTAATGGACATAACATTGGCTATATTAGCTTCTAGTAAGCATCCATTACTTGAACCCTGCAGAATATATATATTTTTAATTTTTATTCATTTTTGTATTATTTGCTTCAGGGGTACAGGTCTGGGAATCCTCAGTCTTACATAATTCACAGCAGTCACCATAGCACATACCCTCCCCAGTGTCCATCACCCAGCCACCCTATCCCTCCTCCCCCTCCTCTCCCTCCTCCCGGCAACCCTTGTTAGGGTCCGTGATCAAAGGAACGAGACTGATGCAAAGTGAAAGTCAAACAAAGCTTTATTTCGCACCAAGCATCAAAACCCAAACCAACCTGTAGGGGCCGTCTCTTACGAAGAGGCGACGAAGATGACCCCGACGAGGTCGCTCCCCAGACGAGGCTGCTCCGGACGAGGCCGCTCTCGAGGACGAAGAGGTGACGACGACAAGGACGACAACCCCGACGACACAGACTCTGCTCCCCATGCTGCCACTCCAACGAGGCCGCTCCCTAGACAGGGTCGCTCCCCGGAATGAGGCCGCTCACAGCGAGGCTGTTCTCGGTGGTGCCGATGCCGACGACTAAGACCACGAGGAGGCCCAGGATGCTCCCGCGGACCATGACCACCACCACGCTCCAACGACTACCCTAACGGCTCCTGACAGCTACTCTAAGGGCTATTCTAACTCCTCCCACTACTCTCCCCCTCAGCCTCACAGACTAACTTTTATAGAGGTGGTTGAGCCCGGCCCACACCAGGTGGCCAATGAGATTCCAACTCACCACAGTAATATATGCGCGCCCCACTGATTGGATGTCTGCATCCGGCCCTGCCCGCCCCTATATCCGGGGTTTGCAACTAAGTTCCTCTGGCTAACCAGGCCCTTACACCCTCAGTTTGTTTCCTGAGATTGAGAGTCTCTTATGGTTTGTCTCCTTCCCTGGTCCCATCTTGTTTTATTTTTTTCCCCTCCCTTCCCCCTAAGACCCCCTACCCTCCCCCTCAAATTCAGAGAGGTCATATGATAATTGTCTTTCTCTGATTGACTTATTTCGCTCAGCATAATACCCTCTAGTTCCATCCACGCAGTTGCAAATGGCAAGATTTCTGTTTTTTGATGGCTGCATAGTATTCCATTGTATATGTATATGTATGTGTGTCTATATATATATTCATATATATATACCACATCTTTATCCATTCATCTGTTGATGGACGTCTAGGCTCTTTCCATAGTTTGGCTATTCAGAATATTCTTAATTTATCTAAAATTTGCAGAGAAGTTATAATAGGCTGAATAGTCCCTCAAAGACCTCAGGTCCTAACCCCTGGAACCTGAAAATATTACCTTATCTAGAAAAAGTGTCTCTATCGATATGATTACATTTAGGATCCGGAGGTGGGAAGGTTATCCTGGATCACCCAGGTGGGTCCTAAGTAAAATTGAATGTGTCTGTATAAAATAGAGGGAGAGGGGGTGCCTGGGTGGCTCAGTCAGTTAAGCATCTGCCTTTGGCTCAGGTCATGATCTCAGGGTCCTGGGACTGAGCCCCCAACATTGGACTCCTTGCTCAGTGGGGAGTCTGCTTCTCCCTCTCCCTCTGCTGCTTCTCCTGCTTGTGCTCTCTCTCTCAAATAAATAAATAAAAAATCTAAGGAAAAAAGCCAACCAAAAAAACATTAAAAGATGGATGCAGAGAGAGAGCACACAAACACAGAACAGAAAGCCACATGAAACCAAGGCCGAGAGATATTTGAAGATGGTGGCCTTGAAGATCGGAGATGTGACCGTAAGCCAAGGAACGCCAACGGCCACCATAAGGTGAGAGAGGCAAGGAATGGATTCTCCCCAGCTGCCTCCAGGAACACACAGTCCTGATGCCATAATTTTGGCCCAGTGGTACAGATTGTGGGCTTTTGGCCTCCAGAACTGGGAGAGAAGAAATTTCTATTACTCTAAGCCACTGAGTTTGTGGTAACTGTCACTAAAGCCAGACCTTGGTGTGTTAATGGTTTAGT
Organism: Martes martes; assembly: GCF_963455335.1. NCBI lineage: Eukaryota > Metazoa > Chordata > Mammalia > Carnivora > Mustelidae > Martes > Martes martes. The sequence continues at coordinate 20,901,191 of NC_137892.1, forward strand.
GATTCCTGACGGTTTTTTACATCTCAGTGAGCACACAACTCAAAATGATATCAATAATGTTCATTATAAGGATTCAAACATACGATCCCACCAAGATGGAACTTAAGCTGATTGCAAATGGTTAAGTTCAGTTCAGAGTGTTTGAAGAATTGCTGTTAGTTGAGGTGTCTCATTTGTGAACCCCAAGGTGTATGAGGGACCTGATGGGAGAAAAAAAGGCATAAGGGCCAACTGAAGGAGAACATGAAGCTATACCACTCAGCTCTTTGATACGTAAAAAGTCTAGTAGCAACCTAAAAGCTCCATTGTATATTAACAATACACGATTTATTTTGGGCAGAGGATTTGCACAATTCTTGGAGGAAAGAGGCATAATTATGAACCACAACCTGCCGTAGGATGGCTGCTTACATGGCATTTGAGTTCTGTTGAGCTCAGAACCACTTACACATCAATCCCCTATAGGATATCAGATACAAGACTGGTTACACATGGTTCATTCTCTAGAAAATTAAGAGTCACATATTAAGCCAATGTCTGGTTCTGAAGTTCTGATTAAGGTGACACACGAGGTCATAATCACCCTTGAGAATTCCCTAGGAAGGCACCACGTTTGTTGTCAGTGGATCAACTCTCAGTTCAACCACATGGTTGATTCCCAGCATTGAATCAGGCAACTTACTTCTTTAGTTAAGCACTTGAAGAAACACCGGGCTTACATAGAGGTCCCATTTCATGAGAGGATTGTTTTTAACATTGGGGGCATACCTGGCGAGACTTGGATTGGAAAGAGAGCGTAATGTGTGCCATGTTCTCTTTCCCTTTAGAATATTCCTGAATGATGGGCGGGAACTCCCTGCCCTCCGTAAATTGTGATCTGTTTCTCTTCACTTTGCCAAGGGTGTCTAGTGACTCTGAATTAAGTTCGCTGTGATGGGATGACAATTTTTTCCCTCTTATTTGTTTATCTGTTCACATTTACTGACAAATAGTAGGGACGGGTAGTAGCTGGGGTTGCTGAGGAAGTGACTTCTGCTCATAAGGAGATGTGCCTAGTGGGGACATCAATGTGCACTTTGTGGTATGTGGCATATGAGAGCGTGAGCACTGCCAACAGAGTTCAGAGAAGGGCGATCATTTCTGGTGGATGCAGGAAAGACTTCATGGGGGAGGTGGTCTTTTAGCTGGGTCTCACCAGCACTTTAGGAGATAAAGATGCGGGGAAAACTGTGAAATGACTTTCTACCTGTGGGTAAAGTGTGAGTGGGGCAAAGAATGGAGGTAAGCTTCAGGCTTGCTTAGGAAATAGACCTTTCTTAATGGGGAGAGGAGGGACAGAGGAAGAGGGAGAGAGAGAGAATCCCAAGCAGGTTCCATACGCAGCAGGGAGCCCAACACAGAGCTGGATCTCACAACCCTGAGATCATGACCTGAGCCAAGATCAAGAGTCAAGTGCTTAACCGACTGAGTCACCCAGGCACCCCATGGCCCTAGTCTCTTAAGTCATAGGGTTTGGGCCAAGTACTGAGAAGGATTGTGTCCCCATCATGGAACAAAATTAACTTTAGACCACATGTTGCTCTGGTTTTGCCTTAAAAAAATTTTTTTTAAAAAGATTTTATTTATTTATTTGACAGACAGAGATCCCAAGTAGGAAGAGGGGCAGGCAGAGAGAGAGAGGAGGAAGCAGGCTCCCCGCTGAGCAGAGAGCCCGACACGGGTCCCGATCCCAGGACCCTGGGATCATGACCGGAGCCAAAGGCAGAGGCTTTAACCCACTGAGCCACCCAGGCGCCCCTAAAAATTTTTTTTTAATGTAAGACCTACAAGAATCCTAGTGCTGCCGAGAAACTTAACCAGATCCCAGAATAAAGCTCACAAATATTGGGTCACCTGGGTGGCTCAGTCAGTTAAGCGTCTGCCTTTGGCTCAGGTCATGATCCCAGGATCCTGGGATTGAGCCCCACATCAGGCTCCCTGTTCAATGAGGAGCCTGCTTCTCCCTCTTCCACTCCCCCTGCTTGTGTTCCCTCTCTCACTGTCTCTCTCTGTCGAATAAATAAATTTTAAAAAATTACAAAAGCTCACGAATATCTACAGACATGCAAAAGCATTCAGCACCCAAAAAGCTACAGCAGATGTTGTGACCTCCACCGGAGACATCTCCTCCTTCTCTGTTCTCCATCCATCCCAGAATGTTCTCCCTTCAGGACCCCGTGGCTTGACCCAACTCAGCCCCAGGATGATGATGTTAATGGCTCCCTTTTAAAAGTGGCGACAGAGTCTAGTTCTGCGGTAGATACATTTGCCGGGTAATAAAATGGTTGCACGTTCTCTTCATCTGTGCCTGGCTTCGGCGGCCCTGCAGAATGTTATAAGCTGGCCGGCAGAGGTGGTGCGCTCTGACGACCCTCTGGAACAGGAACATTTAATTTCTGTTTTATTGGTACTGGAGGTGGAAGAAGCTTTGGGAGAGTGTCTCATTTCCTTTCATTATTCCAACTTCGCAAGCCCGCAGCGCATCTGCTGGAAAAGTTAATGCAGGAGCCGGAACAATTAGCAAGGAATGAAGATCTTGTAAAACAACGATGGGTAAAACCCAGGAGGGGCAGCGCTGGCAAAATTGGGACGGATAGGAAGCGGCAGAGGTGACAGATGCGTGCTCTTGCGCGAGGACGCGGCTTAGCTAATTTGCATGCTTGTTGGCAATTCATTCTGAAAATATTGTGGGAGAGAGAGCAGTTGGAGATGGTTTTAAGTAGAATGGTTCTTGGCGGGTAGGTTCGAAAAAATTGAACCGTATTGACTCTGGAAACATGGGCACAGGGGCTGAAGTGAACAAGAGGGAGAGAAGGATGAAGTGTGGGGAGAACAGAGGTAGCTGTTAAGTCCAGCCTGGCTCTAGAGTCCTTGTGTGGCCATTTAGTAGCTGTGCCAACGTGGCCGGTTTATTTAACGTGGCTGAGCCTTGTTTCCTCATCTGTAAAATGGATACATAGTATCTCAGAGCACCGTGTGAAAATACAAATAAAGCACTTAGCTGGAACCTTCTTTATTTTATTTTATTTATTTGAGAGAGTGAGCAAGAGAGCACAAGTCGGGGAGAGGCAGAGGCAGAAGCAGGCTCCCCGCTGCTGAGTGAGGAACCCAATGTGGGGCTGGATCCGGGGACCCTGAGATCAGGACCTGAGCCAAAGGCAGACGCTTAACCCACTGAGCCACCCTGGTGCCCTTTGTTGGAGCCTTCTTAATAAAAGTTATCTAATAACAGTTATTAAAGGAGAGATCATACCAGCCCACATTAATTGTTACTTGGGGATGCAATCATAATAAGAAAAATCCAGGATGCCACATGGTGTCTCAGGTTCATTTTACTGACATTGCTCTGTTAGAATTCTCTTGGAACCCAGCTTTGTTTCAGGCGCCATGATAAGTGAGCCAGAAGGGGTCAACCAGTGGAGATGCTTTTCTGAAATCTCTGTTGCTTTGGTTTAGGCATTTCCTTTCCACAGACATGTGGTTGCTGAGTAGAGCAGGTGAATGGCTCATGTTGGTAGTCTAGGAGAGGTCCAGAACCTCTGGGATGATTCTTAGGGCTCTCATTCAGGAGAAACACTGGCACGTGAGTAAGATTGTGCTTCATTACAGATGCCGGGTTGATCTTTCAACAGTGACTCTAACCCAGGTTAGCACAATGGGAAAGTGATCACATCACATAAGATCCATCCATCCTTCCCTCCCTCCCTCACTCCCTCCCTCCCTCCCTCCCTTCTTTCCTTCCTTCCTTCCTCTCTTTCTTTCTCTCTTTCTTCTCCTTCCTTCCTCCCTCATTTTATTTATTTGAGGGAGAGAGAGAGAGAGAGAGAGAGAGAGAGTGAGAGCAACTATCTGCAAAATTAGAAAGGTTGGCTTCTGAGGACCAAAATGGAGGATAGGGTTATGAATGGCTAATGAAAGGCATAACTTCCAGGAGTGAAGGAGAAACATGATTTATTGGACCAAGAACCAAAGATGGGAAATGTTCATGAGGGAGGCGGGTTAGCAGACCTGAGTTTGAGAACGTGAGACTTGGGTATAGGTGACCCAGAGTAAGATGGGGACTCTAGGAAAAGGCTTAGATGGAAACAGAACAGGCTTGGTCATGTGGGGTTTGTTAGCTACTTAGGGTTGGCTTTGTCAGAGAGAAGCAGGCAGGATAGTAAGTCGAGGGGGTAAGACCCCTAGAGATGAGAGGTGTGGGGAGGGGCGGTCAGAGAGGTTTTGGGAGAGCAGCATCACGTGTCAGAAATAATGGCTGCTCTGAACACAGAAGGCAATTCATTCTCTGAGCCCCATGCACTGCTTCCTATTGGTCATGGAGCCTCTGGGCTTGGCTGTTGCTTGTGGCCAGGGACAGGTCAGGACTCTCCGAAGAGCTACACCCCTTATCAGGACAGAGAGCAGGGGCATGTTGCTGCCATCACTGAGCGTCCTGGAATTTGTAAATGGTTCCTCCTTGGAGTTGAGCTATGGCGTAAGAGTTCAAGGTTCACTTTTATGCCCTTGCATCTAACTTGAAACCAGCGGGCCGTTATTTAGTTCTGGATTTTGGTGTTTGCAGGGAGGAGTGGAAATTTTATGTTTTTGTTTTGAGCGATGACTTCTATTCTAATTTGCTTATTGTTATTTAGGATGTCACCATTTTTGGTCCACAGATGTTCCTCCTTATTTCCTTCCATGGCTGTGTTGATTTATTTATTTATTTTTTAATCTCATCTTTTTTCTTTTTTCTAATTTCTAGAGATTTTAGAAATGAGACAAGGTAGGTGCCATCTTGATCCAACCTGGCTTAGTGATTTGAATTTTTTCCCCCTTTTTAAAAAAAAATTAATTTATTTTTTTATAAACATATAATGTATTTTTATCCCCAGGGGTACAGGTCTGTGAATCGCCAGGTTTACACACTTCACAGCAGTCCCCATAGCACATTCCCTCCCCAAAGTCCATAACCCGACCCCACTTGGATTTTTTTTTTTTTTTAAATTTGGGGGCATCTGAGTGGCTCCATTGGTTGAGCACCTGACTTTTTAATTTTTTTAATTATTTTTTCTTTAGTTAAATTCAATTTATTTAACATAGAGTGTATTACTAGTTTCAGAGGTAGAATTTAGTGACTCATCAGTAGCATACAACATCCAGTGCTCATCACATCAATTGCCCTCCTTAATGCCCATCCCCCAGTTACCCCATCCCCCTACCGACCTCCTCTCCAGGCACCCTCAGTTTGTTTCCTAGAGTTCAGCATCTTTTCCTGATGGACATCTGGGCTCTTTTCATGTTTTGCTATTGTAGACATTGTGAGCATCTGATTCTTAAACTCAGCTCAGGTCTTGACATCAGGGTTGTGGGTTTGAGCCCTGTGTTGCACTCCATGCTGGGCGTGGAGTCTACTTAAAATTTTTTTATTTTAAATTTGTAAGTACATTCAAACAGCAAAAGTTACAGAAATAGTACAAAGAATTTCAGTACACGCATTACCCAGATTCACTGATTGTTAACATTTTAGGCCATCTTGATCTATTTGCTTTGTCATTTGTTCTATCATCTATCTATCTAATTTTGGAACCAATTGAAAGCTGTATAGAGTGTAATTGTTTAACCCTAAATACTTTGTGTAGATTTCCTAAGAATAAGAGTATTATATATTCACAGGACAGGGATCAATCTCAGTGAGTTTCACAGTGATACAATAGTTTTACCTAATCTCCCTTCTCACAATCTAATTTTGCCAATTCGCTTTGTAAAGACTTTTGCAGTATTTCCATGTGTATGCATGTACTCCCTCCTCCCTACCCCCCTCATACAACAGGATCCAATTTAGGGTGAAGTAATGCATCTAATTATCTTGTCTTTTTAGGATCCCCAATCCAGAACGATTCCTCAGTCTTTCTTTACTTTTTGTAACATTGAAATGCCGAAGACTGTGTTCCCCTTTCGAAGCAGAACATTCTTCATGGAGGGTCTGTGTATGTTTTGCCATGATCAGTTTTGGCTTAGGCACCGACCCCTCGCCCTGGTCAGAATACTACAGAAGTGATACTGTGTCCTTCTCAGGGTACATCATCCCAAGACACATGGTCTCCATGGCCTCTCATTTGTAGTGACTTTGATCAGTGTTGCCTGATTTTGCTACTGTCTAGATCATTTGCCCTGGCTCCTTATAATCAATCTGTGGTGAGGTGTTTTCAGACCATGCAAGTACCCGGCTCCTTACCCAAGTTGATTCCCTATACTGGAAATGCCTACAATAAAACAAAGAGTGACAATACCAAGGATCCAGAGCAACTATAATTCTCGTACATTGCTGTGGGAATGTAATATGGTGTAAGAATGGCAGAATACCTGGGATTTTTTTAGAAAGTTAAACATGCACTTTCAAGATGACCTAGGATTTTTCACCTAGTGATCTGTCCAAATGAAATGAAAGCATATGTCCATATCAGGACTCACACACAAAGTAGACATGGTGGTTTTGTTCCTAATGGGCCCAAACTGGAAACAACCTAAAAGTCCATCAACAGGTGAGTGTATTTAAACATTGTGGCATATTCATGCCATAGAATACGACTCAGCCATTAAGAGGAACAACATTCTGATATGTGCAACAGAATATATGAATCTCAAAACCATTATGTTCCATGAAAGTAGCCAAGGACCACAGAATGTGTGGTGTATGGTTCCAGTTATGTGAAATTCTAGAGAAGGAAAACACATATCTGATGAGGGAAAGCAGATGGGTGGCCGTCTGAGGCCAGAAGTATGCGGGGTATTGATGCAAAGGGACACCTGGGCATATTTAAGGTGATGGAAAAGATTTGACCCTTGATTTGAGTGGTGGCTACACAGGTGTATAAATTTGTCCCAACTCATCAAACTCTACCAATAATGGGTGCATTTTGTCATGTGCAAGTTTTCCTGTATAAAACTGGCAATTCCGCTCCTAGATTTAGCCCCCATTTATGATTCTGCCCTGAACCAACCATTATGGTGATGGATACAAAATAGTGATTCCTTAACTCCAACATTCTCTCCACGTTCACCACTTGGTACTTGACATTCTTCTGGAAGCAATTGTCGATCCTTCCACCACATCCTTCTTGTTTGTTATCATTATAGACTCATGCCTTTCCCCACCAAAGGCTTATCATTGATTAATATCTTTAATTATTTGGCACTGATATTTGTCTTGTATTTGTCTCGTATTTGGCTTGAGGTAGTCCCTACCTACAGGCTGATGCCTGTGTCCTTGTGACATGCCCCCATCCCTTGTTTTTGAGGACTTCCCTGCTTTCTGGCATAAGATGAAGTTCCAGGCTCATCTAGCATCTTCTCTGCCCCAGGCTGGGAATAGCCATGTTTCAAATTGTCCTGCTTCATCCTGCCAAGGAATGGAAATGGAAACCAGGATCTGGCTGGTACATGAGCTCATTGCTCCTGGCCCCCCTGTGCATCTAGGCCCAGCCAGAGCTGTTCAGTTTGCTTTCTACTAGAGTTTTTTTTTTTTTTTTTTTTTTAAGAAAGGAATGAAAGGAACAGGGCTTAATTACTAGAATTCTCTGCAAAGAAGGTGAGGAAGAGGAGTAAGGCTAAAAGAGGAGAAAACCACTCTTGAAAAACACTTCTTCTAGAGATCATCCAAGATCCAAGCTAAAGCAATAATGGCTTAATATTTGGGTGTGCTAGACTTGGCTTTAGCCCCTTTTACTAACTGCCATCCTCTTGTATTTATCCACTTTATGGGTTTTCACATTGACTGTCTGGGCACGAAGACAAATGCCATGTTTCCATTGGAACCCTGTGGGCCACTCTGCTTCTCAGGGATGCAGCGGCCTCTGTGGGGTGTGTGTGTGTGTGTGTGTGTGAGTGTGGGTATCTGTGAGCGAAGATACCCCTGTGTGTGTGATTTAGGAAGGAGATGCAAAGTAAACAGAAAATGGAGATGGGATCTTGAACAGCAGGCTTTGGAATTCTGTTTCCAAGTAAAGTAGGGCAAGGGAGGAATTGACACATCTCTTTTTCTTGAATTACCATGTATTATTTTACAATTTCTATGAATTGGTAGCAAGGCAGCCTCCCCAAGGGTGTGTGAGTGCTAAGACGTAGTTCCTAGATTTTCTTCTTGTGACTCAAAGTATCCATCAGTGTGTCCCATCTATGGCACCAACTGTTGTTTAATCAGAGTCCAGCGAGCTGTGGTGTGGCCAGGAGGTCCCTTTAGAGCTCAATAATAAGGCACAGATGGCCTCTCCTCAAAATCATAGCACATCTGTCACCCCATTGAGGCAAGACAACTGTTGGCTTTTATACTGGGAAAGAGATGAAACCCTGACGCTTGAGTCGTTTAATCCTGAAGTGAAAGAACCCAGGAGAATACACTCAGGAAACCCAGACAGGAGATGGGAGGCCTTCTCTAGCTATAACCGGTCTTATTGAATAAGGAGAAAGCAGGGATGCCCATTAAGTGATGGGAATGGCTGTCTCGGCTCATGTTTCCTGCAGTGAAATCAAATTTACGGAATGGAAACTCCATTAGAGTGTTTTCTTGGACTCATCCAACAGACACACTGAACACATTATAAAGGGAAACTCATCATGGTAATGCTAATTGTTTTCTCCTTTTTCTTCTCATTTTACTCCTCTTATTTTTCATTTTGCAGGCAGTGGACTTTATTAGTTTTGTATTAGTTTTGTAAAAAGGATATAAACTTTATAAGAATTTGAGTCATAACGAAAAGGAAAATGGAATCTCTCAACAGTCCCATTCAGAAAGAATGTTCTTAGTGTTTGGTGAACTCTATGCCGTGGGGGTTTCAATTCATATATTCAGGCAGGATAGCTAGGAATCATTTGGAAAACTGAGATCATATGATACATGCTAATTTAAAGAAAATACATCAAATAAACTGGCCTTGACTTTTACTTGATTCTGTGGAAAAGACACTAATGTTAAAGCAAAGGAATTGTTGAAATCCAGCAAATATTTTTTCACTCTCTAGGTTTGGAAAGACGAAGATATACATGTATGTGCATGTCGGTATTTATGCCTGTGTGTGTGTGTGCGTGCAGGTGTGTGCACACGTATATTTGTAAAAACGATTGGGACCAGAATCCCTAATTTTTACATACATTGAAAATGCCTTTTTATGCAAGAGGAAGTCTTAAGTCAAACTTTCTTTCCCTTGGAGATTTGTGGATATCACTAGCAATAATCCGGTTTTCTTTTGCTTTATAGGACTTGCTTTATAAATGTGTCTGTATAATTTTTTTTAATGTGCTTAAAGCCCAGAAACTTCCTTGATACATGTTTCAGAATCAATCATTCACTCCTTTTCACAGCACCTGGTATACCCTTTTGAGCTGTACATCCAAACATTTCGTGGGGGCACCTGGGTGGTTCAATGGGTTAAGTGGCTGCCTTCAGTTCAGGTCATGATCCCAGCATCTGCGCTCCCTGCTCAGCTGGGGAGTCTGTTTCTCCCCCTGCTCCTCCTGGCTCGTGCTCTCTCTCTCCTCTCTCAAATAAATAAATAAAATCTTTTAAAAACCCACATTTCTTGATTTCAGGAAAAAATACTAACATACATGCGATATGGCAATACTGATTTCGGTAGATTGGTTTATTGTCTTGTCATGCGTCATGTCCCTCCAAAATGACGGTTGGATTCCTTCAATTTGATGACATAATGTATGGCGCTGCTTTCCTGAATGTCTTTGCACTCCTCCAGTGAAATACTTCTTGGTCATGGTGTCGTGTTATTTTGATATACTGTTGTATTTAATTAATTAATTATTTTTAAAATTAAGATATGTGTGAGCTCATATGATAACTGTCTTTCTCTGATTGACTTACTTTGCTTAGCATAAGTCCCTCTCTAGTTCCATCTTCATTGTGTTAGGGTCCGTGAGCAAAGGAACAAGACCGACACAAAGTGAAAGTCAAGCAAAGCTTTATTTCACGCCAAGCATCAAAAATCAAACCGACTTGTCGGCGCTGTCTCTTACAAAGAGGTAATGACGACCAGGACACTGACCCCAACGCTTCCCCTTACCCGACACTTCCCCTTAGTCACGAGGCCTCTCCCCGGCGCGGCTCATGACGCTCCCGAAGATGCTGCTCCCACGATGCTGCTCCCGACAGCCACGAGGCTCCCAATGACCACTACGCTATCACTACTACTCCCCTGCCTCACAGACAAACCTTTATAGAGGTGGTTGAGCCCGGCCCACACACAGGTGGCCAATGAGACTGCAACACACAGGGAAAACTGCACAGTCACGCTCAGTCAGCAATATGGGTGGCCAATTGAATTCCAATTCACCGTAGCAAATATATGCACGCCCCACTGATTGGACGTCTCCATCCGGCCTGGCCCGCCCCCATATCCGGGGCCTGCAAGCAAGTTCCTCTGGGAGGGGCAGGGTCAACCCAAGCCCACAACGAAATGGCTCCCTCTGGCCAACCAGGCCCTTACAATTGTTGCAAATGGCAAGATTTCATTTTTTCTTGATGGCTGTGTACTATACACACACACACACACACACACACACACACGTATATACATATATATTATATATACATTATATTATATATACGTATAACGTATATACATATATTATATATGTATTATATATATTATATTATATATAATATATTATAATATAATATATACTGTATTATATATTATATATAATACAATATATACTATATATAATGTATTATATATATTATATAATATTATATATTATATATGTATATACGTTATACGTATATATAAAAATATATATACATATATTATATATAATATATGTATATGTATATACGTTATACATATATATACAAAATATATACATATATAATATATGTATATACATATTAAATAATATATATTATATGTGTATATACATATATATTATATATACATTATATATAAATAATATATTATAATATATATAATATATAATATAATATATAATATATATAAATAATATAATATATATTATAATTATACATAAATATACATTATATATAAACAATATATTATAATATATAATAATTATAATATATATTTATATATTTATTTATATTTATATATAAATAATAATATATATATATAAATAAATAAATATATTTATTTATATATATATTTATTCACTCATTTGTTGATTGAAATCTGGACTCTTTCTAGTTTGGCTATTGTGGACATTGCTGTGACGAACATTGGGTTGCACTTGCCTCTTTGGATCACTACATTTGTATCTTTAGGGTAAATACCCAGTAGTGTGATTGCTGGGTCATAGGGTAGCTCTATTTTCAACTTTTTGAGGAACCTCCATGCTGTTTTCCAGAGTGGTTGTACCAGCTTGCATTCCCACCAACAGTGCAGGAGGGTTCCCTGTGACTATAAAGTTTTGAGGAAATCTGTATTGTGGGGGCCAAGGGCAGGCCCTTGATGAGCCACATTGGCACTGAACTTTATTCTGAGTTAAAAGCAATCAAAACCCAGCAGATTCAGGAAAAGCTCTTTACCTCTCCTTCAACTGCCTGCTTGTACCAGGAATAGAGCTATTAACAGACTCCCCTTTATGGTAGAAACATATCTATGTATCTACATAGCAGAGGAACCCTTTTGTTTTCCAAACATCTCTTCTCACCTTCCTGCTAATGGTCTTTCTCCCATCCGGATCCTAAGAACTCACCCCTCTCTTTAGCTAATGCATGTGTCATGTTGCCTGCCTTTGGAATTTCCATATCTATGTAGATTCCCCATATATATGCTAAAATTTGATTTTCTCTTGTTAATCAGCCTCCTGTCAATTTGATTCATGGTCCAGCTAGAAGGATCTTGAAGGGCAGAGGAAATTCTTCTTCCTGAAACAGTATGTTGCTGGAGGCATGGGTTTGGTGTTCTGCTCACTGCCTTGCCTTAACCCAGACTTTACAGGATTTGACTGGTAGGCCTCAGAGTTTGTAGTTAGTGGTCCTGTGTTTGTTTCCACTGAACCTTTCAGAGTGGAGGGAAAAGCAGATGAGTGGGTGTTTGGGTCTGCAGAAAAGAAACCCAGCAGGGGAGAAAAGAAATAAACTAGGAAAATCTACCAAACGGTTCATCAGCGCTTGAATTACTGAGAAATCTGTATTCACTCTGGAGCAGAGCAGAAAGACAGACCATTTATACTGAGACAAAATGACTTATTGGGATTGATTTTGTTATTCTTTGAAGTCTCAGAGCGCTATGGCCCAATTGATATTTTGTCAGTTAAGATGCTTCATACGATCAAGGTTGTGTTTATCTCTGGCGTCAGCCTTTTGCTTCTGTTAGTGGAGATTTAGGGGGTGACTTGTATGCTCTGTTTCAACATTGATAACCAGAAGTCCGTATCTGTTTCCAGAAGTACACAAGTTGAATTCCTCCACCGAGCAGCCTCTGGAGTGAGTGTGCACCTGAGCGCTGGGATCCGGGGGGAGGGGTGTGATCTTGTTTCTCAGTTACAAATGCACCTGTCTATACCACCCCACTCCCACATTGTAATGCTGGGCGCTGGACGCTGGAGAGCCGCTCTTTTGTCTGCTGGTTTTCTATTAGGTCTTCCTGTAGGTGGCGCTAGAGAGCAACCAGAAGGTGGGAGGAAGGAGAAGGTGCAGGTGGTCCCCTGTGTGTTCCTTGTTCCTGTCCTGATGCTTCTTGCCTCCGCCAGTGCACGTGGTTCCAGTCTCCAGCTGTTATTTCCACTTTCCAAGAACCAGCTTCATCGTCCCTCTTTGGCTGTGGAAGGCCCCGCTGGGGAGCACCCCTCCTCACAGGTGTGAGTTCTGAGAAGTAAAGTTGGTATAGTGCATAATGCATGGTATGTACATTGGCAGCAGAGTTGATGGTTGAAGTCAATGCTTTATTGGCCTTAAGTCGTCATGAGTAGGGAACCCTAAAACAGAAAGAATCAAATTAATAAATCATAAGGGAGAAAGGAGAAGAGGGTGGTCAGATTCTGATATTAAAATTTTTCTCTTTGGATCTTTAGCTGGTTGTGGTATAAATACAAGGAGTGAAAGCTTTTGACATATATATATATATATATATAGAAAAAAATAAAATAAAAATTAAAAAATATATAATATATAAAATATATAAAACATATATATTATAAAATATATATAAATATATAAAATAAGTAAAATAAAAATAAAATATATATATATTTTAATTTTTATTTTATTTTTTTTCTGAGGGGCACCTGGGTGGCTCAGTCGGTTAAGCATCTGACCGTTGATTTTTGGCTCAGGTCATTATCTCAGGGTCCTGAGAGGAGCCCCTGGGATTCCCCACTGGGCATGGAGCCTGCTTGAGTCTCTCTCTCCCTCTCCCTTTGCCTCTCCCCACTTGTGCACCGTCACTCTGTCTTTCTCAAAAATATATATATCTTGCTTGTAGCTGCTAACAATTGTATTGCTACCTTTGGGGTGATATTTGAGAATACTACAAAACAAATGCAGCATTTTTAGCTGAGGCCAATTGCAGCATGGACAGTGAGGGGAAGAGAAGGATCTAGGTTCAGAAACAGAATCCTCACACAAACTAAAAATATGAAAAGCATCAGTAATTTCACAGGCTCTCTTCCATGTATGAAATACTTAACTAGGACACAATAGTCCTACATCGGAGAAGCATACCTTTTCCAGAGCGGCTGGGGAACAGAGCCGCCATCTTGTGGTGGAGCACCGGCCATCTTGAAACCACATCATGAGGCCTTTGGGGCTTGGAAGTGTGATATTATTATTCTTACTTTTAAAAGACCCATGAGAAGCGTTTTCATTCATACTTTTATTCATAGTAAAATTTGTCAGATGGTAGTTGAAGGGTCTCACATAATTGGCGCATTCTTTCCAACGGTGTCTTGACTGCTGTTGTACTGAAGTGTGTAACTTGGAAATTTTTGTCTTACACATAGATGGGCCCAAATACATATTTATGCTTATTTAGTGAGCTCTTGATGACTTTCCCAATTACCTGCCTTAGTTATGACACATTGTTATAATTTAACTTTCCTAAAGGGCACAGTATTTACAGGATCCTGTGGAATAATTTTGATTTTATTTCTTTCCAATTTCAGCTTGGTGGAAGTGATTTATAAAATGTTTGCTTTTATGAAAAGCATCCAAATCCAATCTACGCTGATGGGGAAATGAGACTGTTCTGTGTGAGTCTCCTAGATGAACTGGAAGAGTACAGGCTAACTGCCTTCATCTGGAAAACTGGGTTATTTGTGTGACTTAATCAATGATGTCAGCACGTTGGCTGGTTTCTATGTCCTTCTCCATTTCAGAGCTTGGGGACTCATACTTCTGTGTCTCTATATTGACTCATCTAAGTAGCCCAGGCCATGTGATTACATTTGAAATTTCTGGAGCTTATAGTTTGAATAATTGCAGTTTATGGAGAATGTCTTGCTTATATGGATTTATTCCCTAATTTATGCAATAAATATGGTCAGTCACTGTTATGTGTCAGGATCTCCGTTAAGCTCTGGGTGGCAGTCAACACCCAGATAAGACCTCTATGCTCAGGGAGCTAACTAACAGTCTAGCAGAGAGCAGTAAAAAGCATACTAAAAAGATTAATGATAAGTGTAATAGGTGCTTGGAAGGAAAGTAGATAGGATCTTGTGATAATAACGACGTGGGAAGGGGCCCCTGGGTGGCTCAGTTAGTTGGTTGAGTGCCCGGCCTGAGTTCAAGCCCCGCCTTGGGCTCCGCGCTGAGCATGGTGCCTACTTAAAAAAAGTTAATAATTATGTGGGGAGGTCTCTCTGAAGAGGGGGCATTTGAGCTTGGGATACCTGAGTAGCAGGAGATTAAGGAGACAGAACATAGGAAGCAAGGAGGAGCATGAAGAATAATAATCATCATGCAGGAACTTTTAGAAACTTAGATTTTATTCATAGAGCCATAAGATGTCAGTAAAGGAGTTTAAGCTGGTGAATGACAAAATCTGATACACGGCAGCGGTTATGGTCCTAATGATAAGCCAAAGTGTATAAAGCGGATATTTGTTCATGTTTTCATAATTGAGTTTCTCTTCCCTAAAAAGTACCTTAGATTATTATTATTTCATTTAAAGACTAAAATCAGATTGGACGAGGTGCTGGGATACCGAGGACTGCGGGCCACGCATGAAGTATTTCTTTTCATTGCTTATCTTCTGTCTTGGATAAAGTGGTAATGTTCATTACAGAGCAGTCTTTGCTAATGCTTAATAATCCATTGAGGTCCTCAAGGAAGCCTTGAAGGCTCTGGAATAACCCAGTTTACCTGTGGGTTGAGTGGGTAGGGGAGGGTGGGAAATGGCAAATTAAACCTCTCGTTGGCAGCTGCCTAGTGCTCTGAGCATCCCTTGGTGGAAGTGGTAGGACTCTGATTCAG
Source organism: Martes martes (assembly GCF_963455335.1). Lineage (NCBI taxonomy): Eukaryota > Metazoa > Chordata > Mammalia > Carnivora > Mustelidae > Martes > Martes martes. Next base: position 20,916,645 of record NC_137892.1, read on the forward strand.
GGCATGATGTCAACACTCCCTTTCTGTCTTCCTTCTTCTTCTACTAAGTTACACCCAGGCCCTGGAAATCCCTAAACCGATGCTACAGTGTAGACTGCCATTCAAGGAAGATGTGGTCTAGTCTCCAGTTTCTTAGGAAATAGATACACATAAAAAAAAGAAGCCTATTTCCTGTTTATCGTTGTCAGGCGCATAAATATGCCAAATGAGCATTAGAATTAGGTTGTATTGGGGGGATTCGGTTGTACAGGGGAGTTGGGGACAGGAAAAGGGTGACCAGTCATCTACCATGTCACTTTAGCATTATGGAGGCATGATGGCAGTATGGAAACTTTAGTCCTATTTGTTGACAATGGTAAGGAGGAACCCAAAAAGTAAACTTTGCCCCACACATTTAGGGGAGGTAAAAGGGACTGGAGAAGCACCTGAATCTCTCAGAACATGGTTTCCCAGCCTTGACTTTTGGTACATTATAATTCTTTCTTTGGTGGCTGAGGCTATCTTGTGCATGGTATGGTATTTAGCACATCCTTGACCTGGACTCACTAGGTGCTAGTAGCATCCACTTTGTTATGAAAGTCAAAAATGTTTCTGGCCATTGCTATTTTAGATCCTCAGCCAGATTATCCATAGTCTCACCCTTCTTCCTCCTGTGTCTTGACTCTTTAAGCCGTCACTTATGTTGGCAAGCATCCAGGACCTTTTCAACTTTTTTCATCAATCCCTTTCCTCATTTCCAGTAATCTTGGGAATTGGGCCATGTGTCTGCACTTGCAATAATTCCAGTTTCTCTCTATTTAGTTTATTTTCTATGTTCAAAGCCCTGAATTTGCTCTGATTATCAGCTAGGAGAATTTAGAAAAAATTGCTTGGGAAGGTGTTAAGTGTTATCTCTGGGAAACATGAGGCGAGAGCAAAGATACCATCAAGAGAATGGAAGGGGGAAGTATCTTTTGTATCTTATCAAAAAGAGCTAACATTTGGTCGTTTAATTCCTTAGGGTGAATGGAACCAAAATTTTATTTCAGTTCTATCAGATGAGAGAAAGAGAAAGCAACTTGAAAGATGAACTTCAAGGTTCTAAAATATTTTGGTAAACTTGACCTTAGCTTTCTAATTTTCTAACAATGAAATTCATCCATGAATATGCTTAGAAATTGATGGCATTCAACCAATGACCTTAAATGTGTGATATGAAGATATTCTGGAATGATAAAATGGGCAAAACTGGATTCTGATAAAATGTGATTTGGGCACTTAGTAACTGGGTGACCTTGGACTTTCATCTTTCAATTTAGAAGAAAAAAGTTATTTATTAGGTATGCATTATGTAATACCTTCAATTTGGATAATTAACCTTTTGAGGCCCGTGGGGGTCATATATGTGATATTTCATAACTAACAAATATGTAATAAGATGGAGAAAAATATACTTTCTCTGTATTTCAGGAGCAAGAATTCAAGGATTTCGTGTCTAATTGACTTCACCAGAGTCAGATGTTGGCAGTATCATAGACAAAAGTCTTATTGGATCAACTCAATCAAATCAAATTTCAGTTTTGCTATTAATTTTTTAAACTTAATTTTCTTAAAAAGTGTATAAATTTAACTGATATGCAATCTTAGTGAGAGATCTAAATTTTTGCTGGTTCCAACCTAGATAACCAAGTTCAAATAATGCCCCAGGTGGTTCTGACTTGGAAGGAGCTGTATTGCTCTTTCCAAGGCACACTTACTTCATTCAAAGATTTTAATCTTTCCTTTCTCAACAGGATAATTATGTTTGTAGATAAGGAAAAGGAGATACCCTCATGTCCAAACCTTTGTGTTTCTAGTTGTCTTATTGGAGAATTTCATTTTCCAATATGGTGACATGACTTTGTGAAGTCAGTGAAATCAACTGGGAACCTGATTTCTTGATGGCTTGGTAATGGCAGGCCATTAAGAAATATCCCTATCTGGCACTGCATGGCCCCTGGGTATCTGAACTTTGCCTTACCCCAAGCATTCTGTACTCTTATCTATCCTATTCCCTCTCAACCCGCTTGGCTTCCATGGCTAGTTTTATGAATGCATTCATGGTTAGTCCAGTGCCTCATTTCCTTGACAAATTCTCCCGTGTGTCTCAGCTGTCCCTTGACTCTTCTTCTACCATACTCTTACCACCTGCCTCCACTTCCCTCCTTCTCCTCCCTCAGCTCTGATGGTATCTTTCATCCCATGGCCTGTTCTGGTGATTGTGCAAAAGGGGCAGGAATTCTCACTGACCACAGTGGCCAAGTGAGTGATTCATTATTAAATATTTAAGAGTTCTGGACACCTGGATGGTGCTGCAGTTGGTTAAGTGTCTGACTCTTGGTTTTGGCTCAGGTCATGATCTCAGTGTCATGAGCTCCAGCCCTGTGACAGGCTCCATGCTCGAAATGGAGTCTGCTTGAGACTCTCTCTCCATCTCCCTCTGGCCCTCCCCTCTTCATGTGTGCATGTGCACTCTTCTCTCTCTGATAAATGATAAAATAAATCTTTTTGAAAAATAGGAGTTCTTAGCATGTATCAAGCACTGTGGGCTGTTTAGTGGTTCTTCCTGGAGCCTATATATAATGGGGAAAGCAGAAATCCAACAGGCATGCAAATAACATAAGTAATTACAAATCATATGGGTGGAGGAGATCACTACCGAAGGCGTAGCGCAGATAATGGCCCTGAGGTGGGACAGAGTATGGCTTGACGCAGGGTAAGTACAGAGGCCCACTTGGTTGTGCTGTAGTGAGTAGGGGAGAGCGAATCACGTTGCACTGTAGACTGTCCCCCTTACCCATTTCACCGGGCGGTCAGTCAAGCACACCCAGAGACGACAAAGTAAGGAGCTTCTGAAGGATGGACAGGTACCCTGGGGGATATGGTATCTTCAGAGAGCCCTCACTTATGGTCTTACCGGGGCTCTGCTTTTCTGTGAGGCTTAACACAATCTTGGTCAAATGTCTGAAATGGTATATCCTGTCTGCTTTGTACCTCATGCTCTGATTCCATTTTTCTAGTCTTATTTCCTCCCTCCCTTCCTTCCTTCCTTCTTCAAGGGACAGTGCTTTAAAAGTTTTCAAAATTAATAACAGAAACCAAACTACAAATCCAGGAAGCTCAGAAAACAAGAAGCAGGATAAATAATTAAAAAAAAAAGAAAAATCTATGCCTAAACATATCCTATTCAGACCGCAGAAAGCCAAAGCCAAAGCCAAAGAGAGAATCTTGAATGAAGCCAGAATGGGGGAAGCTTTACCTATTGTAATACTATGATTTATAATAAGAAATATATATATTTGGTCTCTACTCCCATTTAGAGAACAATAAAGGAGTCTTTTGTTATGTTAATGAGATGACCTTTGGACCTCACCTAAGGATGGGGGCTGTTTTTTTTTTTTTTTAAGATTTTATTTATTTATTTGACAGACAGAGATCACAGGTAGGCAGAGAGGCAGGCAGAGAGAGAGGGAGGAAGAAGGCCCCCTGCCGAGCAGAGAGCCCGATGCGGGGCTCGATCCTAGGACCCTGGGATCATGACCTGAGCCGAAGGCAGAGGCTTAATCCACTTGAGCCACCCAGGCTCCTGGGGGCTGGTTTTTAGGGAAAGCATCCTTGCAACTAGAGGGTTGGGGGCAGAGGAGTGGAGCTGGAGGTTGACTCAGTTGCCAATGTCCAATGATTTAATCAATCATGCCAATGAATTGAAGACTCCGTAAAAACCCAAAAGGGTGTGGGCCACCTGGGTGGCTCAGTCAGTTGAGCATACGACTCCTGGTTTCAGCTCAGGTCATGATCTTGTTGTGGGATTGAGCCCCACTTTGAGCTCTGTGCTCAGCAGAGTCTGCTTCAGATCCCTCTCCCTCTCCATCCTGTGCACTCTCTTTCTCTAGAGTAAGTAAATAAAATCTTAAAAAAAATTACCAGAAGGGTGTGGTTTGGAGAGATTCCAGTTGGTGAGCTTCCAGAACTCAGGAAACTAGTTTACTACTAGATTACCCATTTATTATAAATAATATTAAAGTATATGAATCAACAGCCAGATAAAGAGAGATATAGGGCAAGTTCCTGAACAAAGGAGCTTCTGTCCCATTGGAATTTAGGGCCCGTAAAGTGACATGTGGATGTGGTCTGTTTCACCCACCTGGATGTTGGTCTAACAGATAACTGCTCAAAAGAATTATAGCAATAGGGTGACTCAGTAGGTTAAAGCCTCTGCCTTCAGCTCAGGTCATGATCCCAGGTTCTGGGATCAAGCCCCGCATTGGGCTCTCTGCTCAGCGGGGAGCCTGCTTCCTCCTCTCTCTGCCTGCCTCTCTACCTACTTACTATCTCTGTCTGTCAAATAAATAAATAAAATCTTAAAAAAAAAAAAAGAGGTACCATTCATGAAGTGTTGAAAACACACATAGATTTGTATACTGCAAACTCTAGAGCAACCACTAACAAAAGTTAAAAAAAACTAAAGAAGCGGATAGAATTCAAACATTATTTTATCTGTTGCTCATACGTGAAAACCACCTTTAAATTCAAGTATGAGGTCTTTTAAGAGTAAACCCTGGTTGGATAGTGGAAAATGACATACCTTGCTTTGGGGAGTGTGGGCTCCTGTTTTGTCTCCATTTTATATTTCAAGATACTACGATGTGAAGAAGAAACAGAAGACTGGACATTTCTGTCCGTGTGCTCTGGTATTGTCACTTCACCTCTCTGAACACATTTCCTCACCTGCCAGTGTGGACATAGCACTGCCAGCTTCACCTGTTGTCACCCTATGTGAAACAACAGATATTGAAGGTTTTGGGGAATCCTAGGACTTACTTCAATTCTCTTTTTTATTTCATGCTCATTTAAAAAAACAAAAGGTATTTTTCAGGCAATGAGAAAACCTCAATAAATAGTCACCAAACTTTCTATCTTTTATGGTTGCTGAGCAAATGTTAGTTATTTCCCTTAGAATGCTGAACATGGAAGCAATATTCATGAAAAAATGCAATATTTTGTCTGGAGAGTTTTTGCCACCTGTTACCCCCTCAGCATAAACTATAAAAACTCGGGGCCCTGGGGTCTAATATTCTGGTTGCTGGCTTTGCAGCAGAAGTTTTGCCCTTTGTCTTATGAAATATGTGATAAGAGTTCAAATGGGATCGAACACATCTTAAGTATTCAGTGAGGTTTCAAGGATCAATTCTTGACTTGTCAAAATGAATCAGCAATAACTACTCCCATTTGGTTTGGTTTGGTTTGCTTTCAACTGTTAATGGAAATAAAATCTTTCGGCGAGGCCTGTTGGTCATCAATACACGCGTTTCCCGTTCCATTAGATACATACCTTGGTTCTTGATTATGGTGGTGACATCACAGAGGTATTGAGGTCCTCACAGAGAGTGGAAATTTGCCTTTCCAAGTGCCAGCAGCAAGCAAGACGTGGCCATGCAGGAGTTCACAGGCTCTGCCCCTAGAAGGTAGTACACTGAGGGACTGAATGAGGAGGACACGATAAAGTAGGTAGGTCAAGATCTTTGCTTACTTAGGAAGATTTATAGTCAAAGCCCACAGGCCTGCAGCTACTAAGTCTCACGTCCATATTCTCCAGGGGAGAAAGTAGGGTGGAGAGTGACCCTGAGTAGGGCAGAGCTACTCTGCCCTCCCCTGCCAGGTGTGGCCATGCAGAGAGCTGTCCGAGGAGGGGAGTCTAGAAGTGCCTGGAGATGCCAGCTTTCCTGGGTCATGGTCTCTGTGAAGGAGGTGGTATCAAAGGACGTGTAAATATATGACAGACCCATTCCAAAGCCATGGGGTCTCAAGGTATCCCGAGGGAAGGAAGAGGTTGAAGTTAGAAACTTCAGTTCTTGGGGGGAAACTAAAATCTATGTTTGGGGACCTCAGAGGTCTTTACAAGTCCTGTCCAGGATAGTCCTGAAATCGATGGGTGGAAGTGTGGTGTTTGTGAGATGCCTTCAGTTCTGTTCACAGAGAAATTATCCATCATCATAAACGCAGACTGCTAGCCATGGCCTTGGAGTAACTAAAGCTTTGCCCAAGGGTTGCACTGGCTGTAGGGGTCACTCAATCCCCGGGCACGCACCCATGTTCCTAAATTTTAGGATACTGATCGGATAATCCCTACTATTTTTAAAGCAATCTCCCATACGATTGCATAACTATCTGGACGCAAGTCATAATCAGACTCATTTCTTGGTACTGTTTATTGACAATACTTTAGCTCTCATAGTGCACAGGGATCCCCTGGGCATACAGTCCCCAGGAAGACTCAATGACAAGAGTCTCTTTTGGAGGCAAAGAGAAGTTCAGGGTCCTCTGATACGTTTAGTCTTTTGTTTCCTCTTTACATCTTTTTTTTTTTTTTAAAGAGAGAAGGGAAGAGGGAGAGAAGTGGGGGAGGGGCAGAGGAAGAGGAAGAGAGAGAATCTTAAGCAGGCTCCATGCCTAGTGTAGAGCCTAACTTGGGGCTCGATCTCACGACCCTGCCAAGTGTCAGATAGCTTAACCCACAGAGCCATCCAGGTGCCCCTCCTCTTTACACCTTAACGCTCGGAATAGGAAACAGAGACAAAGCAGCCACGCTGGGCCACTGGTGCCCATCCTTCTGGTCGTCCCCTCCTTGCTGTGCCCTGATTCTGGTGGGGGTTCAGCTTGGCCGCTGGCTCCTCAGGGTTTCTACTTCAGCATGACTCCCTCTCCCTGGAGATCACAATCCTCTTGGAAATTCCAAGTAGTCCAAAACCTTCTTTATTTTATTTATTATTTTTTTAGAGATATTTATTTATCTGACAGACAGAGAGAGAGAGAGAGAGAGCGCACAAGCAGGGGGAGTGGCAGGCAGAGGACGAGGGAGAAGCAGGCTCCTTGCAGAGCAGGAGAATCCCGATATGGGGCTCGATCCCAGGACTCTGGGATCATGACCTGAGCTGAAGACAGTGGCTTAACCAACGGAGCCACTCAGGCACCCCAAAAACCTTCTTTAAACCTGTTCTGCTTTCTTTTCTCCAGGACACAAAGGACATCCCATTGTCAAGCTTGGCTAGTGCTTTGTGCTGTCCTCCCCTTCTGTCATCCCTTCCTCTTTTCTGTTTCATTCTCCTGTCAAAACTTGGCTTTGCCAATCCACTCCTCCGCCTCTTCTCTCCTCGGTCAGCTTTTCTCTTCTTCGGTCTGGATGAAATCTACTTTGTGTCTGTACAGACCTCATAGAACACAGATTTTAAGGACCCTCCTCCCCTCTCCCCTACCCGGGCTTTTATAAACGAGTTCCTAGAAAAGTCAATTATTTATTCATCATCACTTCTCTCTCTACAGCCTGAACCAGTAGGAACCAAGAGGCTGCATCATAAGTGTTTTTGAGAAAATGACCTATTAGTAGCTTGGCGGAATATGTGTTTCCATCCCGTCCGTTCAATCTTCCGATGAAGGTTTGGATTTATTTTTCCTGACCTGTTACCTACAGATTTAATTATAAGCAAATCCTGTATCATCTTCTTCTGCCTTGCTTGTGGGAGAGTGATGTGTGCCGTCAGCAGCAAGAAAACCACGGGGTGGGGGGGATTTTTCTCTGCTTTGAACGGCAGCAAGTGTAGGCGAGGAAGCCCCACAGGTCCCCCTATCTCCAGGAAAAGGAAGAGGGAAATTTTGCCAGACCAAGCTTTTGTCTCAACAGGGGTACAAGTATTCATTAGAAAGAGGGGTTTCCAATAGTGTTTTTTTTAAAGATCTTATTTATTTGAGAGAGAGAGAGCACAAGCAGGGGGAGCGGCAGACAGAGGGAGAAGCAGACTTCCCACAGAGCAGGGAGCCCGATGCGGGACTCGATCCCAGGATCTTGACCTGAGCTGAAGGCAGACGCTTAACGGACTGAGCCACCCAGGCGCCCCTCAGGACTGTTTTTAAAGTGATTTTCTTCCTCCCATCCAGTGAGGGATTGCATCATGCACTTGGGGACCTGGCATCTTTCTCCTTTGGCTTTAGAAGCCACACTAGCTGCTTTTACGTTGACCTTAACGACGTTTTCTTATGTGTAAAATATTACATGATGTGGGAAATTAGGAATAGAGACACAGTTTTTCGGCTTTACTTTTCGGATCATACTGTAGAAATAGCAAAAGACTGGGAAGAGAGGACATGGACTCTCTTCTTATATCTGTCACTAAAATATAGCATGACCTTGGACAAGACCTTCAACCTCTAGGAGCCAGGGGTTTCACAGATGTGTGAAACTCAAGATTCCCAAGAATTCCAGAATGACTCTGCCACTTGGAAGAGGTAAGCTTGTTCGTCGGGTCAGCTGCAGAAGGCTCCGTCCTTCAGTAGGAGACTTCAGAATGGCCTCTATCTTCAAACCAGAATGTCTTCCTGAATCTACAGACTGTCCACATTTGGGGGGGCTCCTGTTCTCTGTGTCAAACTGCTCCAGGTTTTAAAATCTCACTGAGAACGAATGAGCCCTCTTTATTTCTGAGTGCAATATCTAAACTGTCCTTAAATACCACCTCCTTGCTTCTAGCAAGTGTCAATGCCCTTGGCCCCTAGCCGAGCCTCCCTATGGGTTTCTGATCACAGATCCTCATGTCTCTACAAAAAGACATTCTTCCTGGGCAGCAGAAGGCAGGTTGGTAGTTTAAGATTGATATCTACTCCCTTCCTCTTGGGCTTGAATCCATTAGACAAATACCATCTAAGAGAGTCTTGTTTGGGGGCGCTGGGGTGGCTTGGTCATTTGGGTTCCCGACTCTTGATTTCGGCTCAGGTGATGATCTCAGGGTCATGAGATCGAGCCCTGTATTGGGCTCTGCACTCAGTGGGGAGTCTGCTTGAGGATTCTCTTTCCCTCTTTCCCTCCTCCCACTCTCTCTCTCTCTCTCTAAATAAATAAATAAAATCTTTAAAAAAAGACAGTCTTGTTTGACAAGCCAAGGAATTTACCTCTTCCTAACTAGAATAGTGGGGAGAAACCTTCGCTAGAGTGCCAGTTTCATTTTTTTCCCCTCACACAGCCACTTAAAGAATGTTGAAAACTGGGGTGCCTGGGTGGCTCAGTGGGTTAAAGCCTCTGCCAACGGTTCAGGTCATGATCTCAGGGTCCTGGGATCGAGCCCCGCATCAGGCTCTCTGCTCAGCAGGGAGCCTGCTTCCTCCTCTCTCTCTGCCTGCCCCTCTGCCTGCTTGTGATCTCTGTCTGTCAAATAAGAAAATAAAATCTTAAAAAAAAAAAGTATAAAAAAAAGAACGTTGAAAACTTATGTAACTGTACCCCACCGTTTTTATGTTGCTAACTCTTTTTTCTAGTATCAGTTTAAATATTTGAGATGATCTGTAATTTCTGGTGCACCGTGATTGTTCCGTTGCTCGCAAATGTTTCCAGCCTTGGAGATTTGATTCTCTTCTCAATTTACAAGATCCGTAAGAAGTTTCCTGTAATAGAAATTTTACATCACTCCATTTCCTGGACTCGTATTTCCATTCCACTTCCTGCGGAGAATTTTATACCAAGATAACATATTTCAGGCTTGGAATTCTTCTATTGATCGTTCTGCCACATGTCTGTGCAAGAAAAATATTTATATAAATTGAAATTTAAATTGTTCTTCTGAAGCTTGACTTCCCTGTGATCTTCTTTGTAGATGTTTCCTGCGGGGAAAAAGCCTTCTTCTGGATTGAATGACCATAACAACTGATTATTCCTGCACCATTAATCAAATTAAAATAAATAAAAATTGAGCGCCTGGGTGGCTCAGTGGGTTAAAGCCTCTGCCTTCGGCTCAGGTCATGAACTCAGGGTCCTGAGATCGAGCCCCGTGTCCGGCTCTCTGCTCAGCGGGGAGCCTGCTTCCCCCTCTCTCTCTGCCTGCCGCTCTGCCTACTTGTGATCTCTCTGTGTCAAATAAATAAATAAAATCTTTTAAAAATAAATAAAAAAAATTTGGACAGGTGGCTTTTAGATGCAAATGGTAAAATTTTTAAGGACACTTTTCTCTTGGTGAAACTAATAGGACTTGTTGTTCAGTTAGCTCATGAGTCCATAGACAAATACCAGTCATTGCCGGAATCAAATAGGGCTGAATATTGCTTTTATATATATTTTTGTTTTCTATGTGTAAGTACCCAGAAGCCATATCCCCACATAAATAAGTATATAGAAGTGGAAGGAGTCACGTTATCCAAGTGGCAATGAATTTTTGAACTCCTTCCAAATTATGTATCCAAATTATGTGGCAATGAATTTTTGAACTCCTTCCAAATTATGTATCCAAATCACATAGTTGTAGGTCATAAAAATGATTTTTGATAATATGTTAGCTGATTACTTGATTTGGCCTTCCTTCAATTTTGTTGAGATTATGGAATGGAAAACTATCCGATTTCCAAGGGGATTTCTTACCCACTCATCAGGGCCAACTTCTTTCCTCATTTCTGGAACATATGTTAAATATGTTTTATTAAGACGTACCAATGATTACTAGTTGTACCCATGATTCTTGAATCTCAGGGACCTTATTGAATACATCCTCAGAAAGGGTTGGAAAACAGAGCTATTGTTCATTTAAGAACACTTTTGTCCATTTAGTACTGGTGTGCTCCTGGGTTTGATCTCTAGGGGCTCCCTCTCAGGGAGGAGTCATAATTGTGGGGCATGGAAGAGCTCATGTCCTTGGACCTCCTGGAGCTTTTAAAACCCTGTAGTAGGACTGGGGGCAAGGGGTACTCTTTCCTTGGAAAGAGTAGGGTGACTAGGATGTGGGGAGAATCAGCAAGATGTCTCCATTCCAGAGACATTCTCAGCTGGTCCACTTTTTAATTGAGATCTCATTAACACAGAACATTTTATTTGTTTCAGGTGCACGACATCATAATCCGGTATTTGTATGTCCCGCAGTCAGCTGATCCACTTACGAAGCAAGAGGCAAGAGTCAAGCCGCGACTGGTTCCCTCAAAACCAACCATCCTTATGTTCCCTTGGGAAAACTTAATGGCCCTCGGGAGGTATGTGTTTTCCAGTTGGAAGGGCTCACCTCTAGGGCATGCCCCCCAAATCCTTGATATCCTTATCTGTCATATGTTTTCCTCAAGGCTAATACATAATTACCGTTCATCACAAGTTCTGTGTGGCTTTTTGGCATCCTTTCCTTGGGAGTGATGGACAATGCTTCCGGAATTTACCTTCACTTGTCTTAGGAGAAGGAAAAATGGTCATATTCCTGGCACCAGAGGAATTTCTGCTTCCACGGAATGTACCCTGAAAACGCCCCCGTGATGACTTCTCCACGTGGCCCCTGGATGAACGACTGCAGTCACGGACACAAAATCTCCAACACTTCCCTTCCAGCAGTGCGACCCTCGGTTCCATTAGCGCCGATGCTCCTCCCTAGGGAATCCTAACGCAGTCTAGCGCCCGAGCCAGACCTTGACCGCAGCTGCCCAAGCTCCTCTTTCCACACGGGTGGTTCTCACTTGGCACCTTCCATTCGCTGCTTGACCGTTTAGGCGACATAAAATCCTGGCCACCCTGAGCGGCCCTCAGTGGCTCCCGACAATATCGGAGCCAAGCTGATTTCAGGGCTTGCCGGACTCAGTGATTGCCCAAACGTGTATAGTTTATTTTAGAGCCTCAGCACCTTTTGCTTTTTCCCCTTTAAGTGAACAGCTGAAAAGATGAAAAAAGAGAGTCTTTATTGTCATCAGGGAAGGGGGTCTGGAGTCCTGCCCACTTCACTTGTCTATCCTTCAGTTCTGGGCCGCTGTTTATTTTTTTTTTTTATTTTTATTTTTTAAAGATTTTATTTGTTTATTTGACAGAGAGAGAGAGAGAGAGAGCACAAGCAGGAGGAGGGGGAGAGGGAGAAGCAGGCTCCCCCCTGAGCAGGGAGCTGGATGTGGGGCTTGATCCCAGGACCCTGAGACCATGACCCCAAGGCAAAGGCAGACACTTAACCAACTGAGCTGCCCAGGTGCCCCTGCTAGGTTTATTTTCATTTTTTTTTTAAAAAAGATTTATTTATGTGTGAGAGAGAGAGCATGCCTGCGTGAGCAGTGGGAGGGGCAGAGGGAGAGAGAAACGTTCAAGCAGATTCCCAGGTAAGCATGGAGCCCCGTGGGGGGCTCGAACTTATGACCCGTGAGATCATGACCTGACCCGAAACTAAGAAGTCGGTCACTTAACCAACAGAACCACCCAGGTCATCCCTCTCCTCTCCCGGTAATTAGGTTTATAAAGCACGGTCTCAAATGGCTTCTCGTGGGCCAATCTCACCTGCCTCCAACACCTTTGCCACAGATCACCAAAGCGTGCTTGTTACATTCAGATACTTACTGAAATCACCTGCAAGCTTTAAAAGATACTGATGCTTTAAAAAAAAAAATACTGATACTTGGGACCTGCCCCCCAACCCGCCAAGAGCTTCTGTTTAAGAGCTCTTGGGTCTCCTGTCCTAGATGATTATAATGAACAGCCCAAATTGAAAATTACTGCCTCAGAGATGTTTTCCAATGTAAATTGGTTTCTGTCACTCTCCCGGTCTTGGTCTTAAAACATCTCGGTGGTTCTTAAAGTGTGCCCCTCCCCCCACCAGCCCCACAGCTTCAGCACCACCTGGAACTCATTAGAAATGCAGATGACCTGACCTAACTGCAGACCCATTAAATCAAACGCTGGGCCTGGGATTCAGCAGTCTATGTGCTCAAGCCCTCCACGTAGTCCGACCTGGAGAGCCTGGTCTCCCCGCCCCAGTCCCACTGATAGAGTACTCACTCTATAGTCCGCTTGCTGTTAACACACTCATGTTCGTTAGAAAAAAATTTAAAATCAGATCATTTCACAGAATCAGAGGTGTTTTTATTTTTTTTGTATACCAATCTTCTAGTGATTTTTAAACCTTATTGGGTGAAAGCAACTCTCTGAAAAGAGCCCTTTGTAAATGGAGATTCCTGGAGCCATCCCTGGTAACTCTGGGCAGAGCTCAGATGGGCTTTTTAAAAAAATTTTTTATTTTTTAAATTTCTTTTCAGTGTTCCAGAATTCACTGTTTATGCACCACACCCAGTGCTCCATGCAATCCGTGCCGTCCTTAACACCCACCACCAGGCTCACCCAACCCCCCACCCCTCTCCCCTCCAAAACCCTCAGTTTGTTTCTCAGAGTCCATAGTCTCTTATGGTTCGTCTCCCCCTCCAATTTCCCCCAACTCCCTCCTCCTCTCCATCTCCCTATGTCCTCTGTGTTATTTCTTATACTCCACGAGTAAGTGAAACCATATGATAATTGACTCTCTCTGCTTGACTTAGTTCATTCAGCATAATCTCTTCCAGTCCTGTCCATGTTGCTACAAAAGTTGGGTATTCATCCTTTCTGATGGAGGCATAATACTCCATAGTGTATATGGACCACATCTTCTTTATCCATTCCTCCGTTGAAGGGCATCTTGGTTCTTTCCACAGTTTGGCGACTGTGGCCATTGCTGCTATGAACATTGGGGTGCAGATGGCCCTTCTTTTCACTACATCTGTATCTTTGGGGTAAATACCCAGTAGTGCAATTGCAGGGTCATAGGGAAGCTCTATTTTTAATTTCTTAAGGAATCTCAGATGGGCTTTTTTTTTTAAAAGATTTTATTTATTTATTTCACAGACAGAGATCACAAGTAGGCAGAGAGGCAGGCAGAGAGAGAGGGGGAAGCAGGCTCCCTGTTGAGCAGAGATCCCGATGTGGGGCTCGATCCCAGGACCCTGAGATCATGACCCGAGCCAAAGGCAGAGGCTTTAACCCACTGAGCCACCCAGGCGCCCCTCAGATGGGCTCTTTTAAATGCGCCACAGCTGGGGGGCGCCTGGCTGGCTCGGTCGGTGGGGCACGCGACTGTTCATCTCCAGGTTGTGGGTTCAAGCCCCATGTTGGGTGTAGACTTTACTCAAAAATAAAATATTAAAAAAAAATAAAAGCACCTCAGCTGATTCTGATTGTAAGGAAAGCACCCACTTGGAGGGTCACACCAAAGAAAGGGCAGTGAGGAATTTAGTTAGCTCTGATGACGAGGAGGGCAAGCCTGTGATTTCGTTTAAGAGAGGATCTCTGGGGTCTGCTTCACTCTCGCCATATGTGGGTGAAAAAACGAAGCCCTTCGGCATTTGGTAATTAGTGAAAATACCTGGTTACATGAACATATTGCCTGGGCTTTTTTATTTGCATTTTTTATTTGCATTTTTGAAAAGAAAAAAAAACAAAGCAACAGGAGAGAACATATGTGAAGACATTAAATGTCAAGCAAGTGATGCTTTAAAAACTTGAGAGAGAAGAGAAAGAAAGGTCTTTCTGTTTAAACTATTCAAGGGGCGCCTGGGTGGCTCAGTGGGTTAAAGCCTCTGCCTTTGGCTCAGGTCATGATCCCAGGGTGCTGGGATCAAGCCCCGCATCGGGCTCTCTGCTCAGCGGGGAGCCTGCTTCCTCTTCTCTCTCTGCCTGCCTCTCTGCCTTCTTGTGATCTCTGTCTGTCAAATAAAAAATAAAATAAAATAAAATAAAATCTTAAACTATTTGAGAATCAGGCTTCAGGGATGGGAGTTGGTTCTGAAAGTCACAATGGGTTTGTTTTGGGAAGAGCCTGGCAATGAGGGTGAGGTAAGGATCCGTGCTCTTTATTTTATTTTATTTTATTTTTTTGTTTTTCTGGCCGATGAGTTGTTGCAGCAGACTTTGTAAATATGCAGGTCTGTTTCTGAGCTCTGTTCTGTTGATCTCTGTGTCAGATCTTTCCCTGCTGCCAAACTGTCTTGACTAATGGAGCGTTTTCATAACTCAGTTACTGCGTATGTCCTTCAACTCCCCCCCCCCCAAATTATCCTGGCTATTCTAAGTTCTTGACATTTTCACAGATGTATTAGAATCAACTTGTCAGTAGCTACGAAAACAGCCTCCTGGCACTTTGACTGGGGTGTTGAGGCTTCAGATCGATTTGATCTGAATTGATAACACTGAATATTAACGTTCATGAACAGAACTCTCCATATATTTAGGTCTTTTAAAATGTCTTGCTGGGAAAAATGCAAGGTTGTTGGTTTTCAGGGTGTAGCTCTTACCCATAGTTTGTTAAATTTGCCCCCCAAATATGTCTTGTTTTTTGATGCTGGTTATATTGTTAATAGTGATTTTTAAATTTCCATTTTAATTCAAACTTTGCTAGCCTGTATATAATTGCTTTTCATGTATTCACCTAGTATCCGGTGACCTTGCTAACTTGTATAGTAGGTCTAGAAATTTTTTTTGTAGATACATTAGGATTTTCCATGAAGACAGGCTGTCTGGGAATAAAGACAGTTTCACTTCTTTCTTTCCAATCTATATGTCTTTTTTTTTTCTCTTGCTTTATTACGGTGACTAGAAATTCTTTTTTTTGTTGTTTTCAAGATTTATTTATTTGTTAGAGAGAACCTGCATGCATGGGTGTGCCCGCATATGCTCAGGAGCATGGGGGGAGGGGTGGGGGGAGAGAGAGCATCTTCAAGCAGACTCCCCACTGCGCCCAGTGTAGGGCTGGATTCCACATGAGATCATGACCTGAGCTGAAACCAAGAGTCAGACACTTAACCAGCTTGAGTGCCCGGTGACTAGAAATTCTAATATGACATTAACTAGAAGTGGTGAGAGCAGTCATCTTCTTATTCCTGCTCTTAGGGGAAGAGAATTCAGTCTTTCACCATTAAGCACAATATTAGCTGAAGTTTTCTTTCTTTCTTTCTTTCTTTTTTTAAAAAATCAGATTAGGGTAGTTCTTTCTATTCTGCTTTGCTGAGAGATTTTTACCTCTCGTGGGTATTGAATTTTGTCAGATGCCTTTTCCTGCACCTGTTGAGATGATCCTATGGTTTCTTTTGGCGTACGTACATATTGTTGTTGGTGGTGATGTTCTAGCAGCTTTGCTTGGGTTAGAGAAATTACCTTCTGACTTCAGAGGCAATTTAAAATATGGAACTATCATTTATGATCAAAAAACCTCTTTGTGCCATGGAACATTTCCCTCTGATGTGCTTCATGGCTTTAAACTATTGCAATGGATTAAAAAAAATAGTTGGTTTTTCCTTTCATCTATGCTAATGCTTTCCATTAGGAAAGGAATCAATGAGATTGGGATCATCCAAATTTAGTCCTGGCATTTTGCTAGGCAGAATAGTGAAATAGTCTTTTGCCAGAGAGGAAAGGGAATTAATGTTGATTAAGAATTCACTATTCTTAGATAAGCTCTTTGCATGTAGTTCATCATTTAAAATTGTCCTCACATAGACCCCATAGCTAAGAGTCATCTTCATTTTTCAGATGAGATCAGCTCAGAAAGATTTACTCATACAATGAATCAGATTCATGCATTTTTAGTTTTAAAAACAGTATTAAAACATTACAGAAGGGGTGCCTGGGTGGCTCAGTGGGTTAAGCCTCTGCCTTTGGCTCAGGTCATGATCTCAGGGTCCTGGGATCGAGCCCTGCGTCGGGTTCTCTGCTCAGCAGGGAGCCTGCTTCCCCCTCTCTCTCTGCCTGCCCCTCTGCCTACTTGTGATCTCTGTCTGTCAAATAAATAAATAAAATCTTAAAAAAAAGTTACAGAAGATTTGGACAAAGGAAGTAGTGAACTGCTCATCATCTCAATACCCTTACGTAATATGTACTGTTGGCAATAGATGTTGATTTTTCTTTTTTTTTTGGCTACATATCTGTATGAAGAGCCATTTCATTAAATGCTTACATATATTCTTCTAATACCTTCCACTGACCCAAGTGTATAGGGGAGAAATGTCGGTAAAACATCTGGTATTATATTGGGCGATTGATGTGAACCAATAAATGATAGTTATTTTTATTCTCATCGCCATCTTGTGTCTTGGCCACAGTGTGGTCTCCCCAGAGGTATAGACCATATCCTCCGTAGTAGTCACCACTGTGCTGAACAGGACTGGATTTTAAGAAATGCTATTGGAACAGTGGCTGGTAGATGAGCAGACTAACCTGTGACCTTAGTTTTGCAGAACAGGAATCCAATCTCTCCAGCCTGATCATGAAAGAGAAGGTGGAGGAGGAGTAAGAAAGACTAGAATATTTCAGCAATGGTAACACAAAGAACTTGGGAGCACGTAATATTGCCTTATCACTCCGAATATTAAAATCAGGATAAAGGAAATGCTCAGCTGGTCGTAGGATCAAAACATTGCGGGTGTAGCTTCGTGGTCCCAAATCATTCCCAGCCCACCGTAGGCCTTATCCCTCCTCTGCTCCACAGGAATTTCTCAGTCCTGACCCCCCAGTGGGAGTCCTGTTTCCTCTAAGGAGGAGGAGAAGGAACACGGCACAGTGGGAAAACAGGTAGAAAGCCCTCTGAAGGCTGGTGTTTGAATCCTGATTCTGTGTGTCAAAGGCATTTTTAGGATGCTTTTTGTGATTAGTTCAAATAAAAATCAGAACACGCCAAAATACTCTCAGCTGGTTTACCAATAAGGTAACTAATGGCTCATTTCACATAACGGGTCTTCCAGAAGCGAGAAGGCCTTTGGAGGTGATGGGATGCCACTGGGCATGTATATGCTGCCATCCCTCCATTCTTCTACCTTTGTCTATGAGTCGTCGGCAGACCAGCGGTTAGACGGCTGTGGCGTTCGCACATCTAGCATTCACATACAGCAACGACCAGGGGAAGAGAGAGACTATGTGTCTCCCAGTTCTTTCTCAGGAATCACATAGCCTTTTTTCAGGAGGCCCTTGGCAGACATCCCAACAGAACTGGACAGAATTGCGTGGAGAGTCTGACTGCCGGCAAGGGAAATGCATCATCGCAAACCTACCAGGTGTCCCCTGGACATGGAGCTGGGACCAGCTTCCCAGAAGACCCACCTGTGTACAAAACCTTGGCTTTGGGGAGAAAAAGGGGGAAATGGATGCTGGGTCGGAAAGCTCTGTGTTTGCATTATGGGGTCCCTTGAGAGCTAGGTGACATGAGCCTGGAGTCCCAGCCCTACGTGCTTTCGCGTTTCCGCTTATGGCCTACCAGGTGGGAATAGTAATGTTTTGTTCACTGGATCTCTCTGAATGGCAGCTGAAATTTATCTGTGAAACAACCATGGAAAGTGGTGTCATTATTGTCCGATCTCTTTAGCTCACACAGACATCCTAATGAGTTTACTGTTCAATAATGGTTTTAGGTGCGTTAGTCAAATTTCCAGTAAGCATTTATCGTTCTGTGATCCATATTTGCTAGAATATTAGGCCCATAGTATGTTCTATGATATTAGTTGTTGGTAGTATTTAGAAAGCATCTTTTAGAGGTGCCAGGGTCTCAGATGGTTGAGCATCTGCCTTTGGCTCAGGTCGTGATCCCAGGGTCCTGGGGTCCAGTCCTGTGTCAGGCTTCTTGCTCAGAGAGGAGCCTGCTTCTCCCTCTCCCTCTGCCTCTCTGCCTGCTTGTGCTCTCTCTGTCTCAAACAAATAAAAAAGAAAATCTTTAAAAAATTAAAAAATAAAAAGCATCTTTTACAGATTAAAGAGTCCTTATTTAAAAAAAAAATCCTTTATTTTGGAGCGTTACAGTCTTCTGACCTTTCGCAACATAGAGATTCACTTATTAGCACTTTTGCAAATAAGTGAAAAGTGCATTCAGTTCTTCCATGGTTTTAATGGCTCTGCAAAATTTCCACTAGGATCGGTGATAAAGTACCAGATGGAAATCGGATCAATAGGCTGAAAAATGATTAGGTTCAGGGTCTGTATATATCATACCAACCTCTTCTCTAAGATTTTAATCCTGGTAAAATCGTGGCTCGTGAGAAACACAGTTAATGAGAAATACGATGCATGGTGTTAGAGGGAAAATGAGCTCATGTGGGGCCCCAGGAGGCTCGGCAAGGTATGTGGACACAGGGGGTAGAAGTCTGTCTGCTCTCGTTTTAATCAGAGACTCTGTGGGAAAAACCATTTCTCCTCCCTGTTTCAAAGTTACTATCCTAGTCCAGTGTCCCCCACCCCATGTCACAGTTTATCCAGTATTTTCTCAACTTCGGATCCTTTAAAAATATCTTAACTATATAGAATATAGTCAGTGGTGTTGTGATAGCATTGTATGGTGATGGACGGGAGCTACGCTTGCAGTGAGCACAGCACTACCCACAGTCGGTTGAATTACTGTGTGGTACACGGGAAACTAATGTCGCTGTGCGTCAATCATCCCTCAAAAAAAGAAAAAAATTAATTATTTTAACCTCGCTTTGCACTTATATTTTGCAGCACCTATTAAATTACTAGGCATATATAACAATAATTGGTACCGTAATTAACTGATGTGTAATGTTCCTACTCATCCTAAGACGCCTTCTAAGTTAACTATAAGAAAAAGATTTTATTTATTTTAGAAAGAGAGAGAGATAGAGAGAGAGAGTGAGCAGGGGGAGGGGCAGAAGGAGAGGGAGAGATTGTCCAGCTGACCCCCCACTGAGTGTGGAACCCAACATAGGACTCGATCTCAGGACTCTGAGATCATGACCTGAGTGGAAACCAAAGGTCAGATGCTTAACTGACTGAGCCACCCAGGCGCCCTCTAAGTTAACTTTTCGGAGTCCCCATTTTATAAATGAGGAAACTGAGCTGAAGGGGATTTAGTAACTTGCTCAAACGAAGTGGTGGAGGAAGGACTTGAACCCAGGTAGGTATTTTAGGCTTTAAAGCTGCTGCTGTCTTTTGACTGTATCTCAAATACAATCTTGTTGAGTCTTCTTGTTAAACAAGATGCTGGCCAGGAAGCTTACCAAGATGTTTCTGTGCCTTGAGACTCTCAATATTATGAATTCTAAGATTAATCAAAATCACACAAGGAAATAAGACTTTTGGCCTCTCTCCTCCTGATTTTTTTTTTTTTTTAAGATTCCATTTATTTATTTGACATAGAGAGAGAGATCACAAGTAGGCAGAGAGGCAGGCAGAGAGAGAGAGGAAGCAGGCTTCCTGCTGAGCAGAGAGCCCGATGTGGGGCTCGATCCCAGGACCCTGGGGTCTTGACCTGAGCCGAAGGCAGAGGCTCAACCCACTGAGTCACCCAGGTGCCCCTCTTCTCCTGATTTAAATATACTGGATCAAGTGTGTATGTTTGAAAGAAAAAGGACTTTACTTACATGTGAATATGTACATATGTGTCTATATGAATATATATATATATATAGACACATATGTACATATATATATATAATATATATATATATATAATCTTCTTTAGCATTGAATATTTAGAAGCTTAACCAAGATTTTAGAACTTGTGAGGTTTAGAAACCATGCCCCCCCCCCCAAAAGTGCCATTAACAGTAGCTTTCCTTGGAACTATAGAAAATATTTTGATTATTATTTGCTAATGGAGGTTACAAGTATTGGGTATGTTTTCCATGCAATAGAATAGTCTCACCAATAATCATTTTTCTTTATCAGATTGATAGGCTTTGCTGTGGGCCAGCATTTAAATGTTCTACTTTAATAAAAAACTAATTTATTTATTACTATTATTTCAAAAGATTTTTACTTATTTTTTCAGAGAAAGAGGGAGAGTATGCTTGACTAGGGGTGGGAAAGGGCAGAGGGAGAGGGAGAGAGAATCTCCAACAGACTCCATGCTGGGTGTGGAGCCCAGTGTGGGGCTGGATCTCTCGACCCTGAGCTCATGACCTGAGCCAAAATCAAGAGTTTGACACTCAATTGACTGAGCCACTGGGGCGCCCCTAATAGAAACTAATTTATTGGGGCACCTGGGTGGCTCAGTCGTTAAGCATCTGCCTTTGGCTCGGGTCCTGATCCCGGGGTCCTGGGATCGAGCCCGGCATTGGGCTGCCACCTCCGTGGGAAGCCTGCTTCTCCCTCTCCTACTCCCCCTGCTTGTGTTCCCTCTCTTGCTCTCTCTCTGTCAAGTAAATAAGTAAAATCTTAAAAAAAAAAAAGGAAACGAATTTATTTCAACAGTCACTATTAAGTGAATCTCAATTTTCTGGCATTTATGGAAAAATCTAATCATGAACTATTGAGTTTATGCTGGTGGGGGAAGGCCACGTATTGTGTTAACTAAAAGCCTTACCTCTCATTTTGAAAAGTCAGTTGGTGAGCAAAACCACACTTAGGCTGGAATAAGTTCTGCAGTGAACGAAAGGGAAAATACAAATCCTGTTTCCGGGGGAAGTGTATTTGGTGGCGACTGACCGAATGCTGGGGCCTGATAAGAGGGCTCCTTCAGGCTTTTAATTGAAATGTGACTACAACAAGGGATCGACAGAAATCACTTCTGATTTCCAGATAAAGGCATCAATCCAATGTCATTGAAAGCTGATAAGACAGATTTCCAGCAAAGAGATTTAAATAGGACCTCCTGCCCTGCTTCTTCTCAACTAGGACATCCGTGTGCCTTTATTCATTTGACAACTGAATTTTTAATGGCTCTGCGGGTGTCACTGGCAGTAAAGGAGGATTATTTCCATTTTCGCAGCCATGTTAAAGCTCCTTTGCTCTCTGTAGCTATCTAAATGTGAAATAATAAGATAATATCAACGGCCAGCTTAAGGGCTTCCATTTTAGTTATTAGAGCAGAACACTCACCTCGGAGGCTGGTGGTTTCCCAGTGTGCAGAGACACGTGTCCTTTGATGCAGGGTCTACTGTCTGCATCATCTCAGTCATTACACATGCACCTCGGGGCAACTGTTGCCCCTTACAGCTTGACTTGTGCTTTGGGAAGCAAGCGGAGTGGGTCTCCCTACTACTTGGTTCTCCGGGAGTGCAGCTTCTGGTCCTTGATGCCCATTGAAAGGTGTCTGTCACCTCTTCCCTCCAAGTGGCCAGTGAGACGATTTCATTTGCAACTGCATGGAGGAATTTTTGGATTTAGGGGAAGGAGCTGATGAACTATAGAGGCATAGGAAGAGGATCCTGTTTGGGGAAGAAAGGACCGCCATCCTGTGAGCCTTCTCCTGCCATTATGGATTGGGTTCCCCACCTACGTCCACATCCTGGTAGACCCCGAGATGGATATTAGTGTGTGGAGGATTTCTTAGGAAATACTGGACACCGGGGGAAGAGATGAAAAGGGAAGGAAGCAGGACTGGTCGGAGGAAGCTGGGCTGCAAAGCAGTCTCAAGAATGTTCTCGGCTAACCTCACGGGAAGTTCTGAAACTATTCCACACGGCGAAGGGCATCACCTATGTGTCTGTGTGTTGGATTCACGCTGCTCCCAGAAGGAGGTGCGGTCTGGAGTAAGGAGCTGTCTTCAGCCAAATTCTGGAGCTGACCATGAAGAGCGGTCCGTTTCCATGCTCCCCAGAGCATCAGATACTTCCGTCCTGTAGGAAGATCTGTGGGACACAGCACAGCCTTCAGTGCTCCAGAGCCATTAGTTTTGGAGGTGGGGCCTCCAGGTAGAGCGGTGGATGGGGAGGATGTATTTTTTCCAGGAGATTCTACAAGAAGAATCTGGAGACCCTCCTATGTAGGCGAATGACCCTTAAGCCCTTTCTATCTGGAGATAGAAAACTCTATCTCCAGATAGAGTGTAAAACTGCTTTCTTCTACTTTCCTGCCTGATTGCATATTGTCCTTCCTGACTTGTTGACTTTTTAAGTCTAAACTCAATATTTATCATTGTTTTTCTTTTTTAAATTATGTGGGCTGTAGGGGGCCGGAGCAGCACCTGGTTGGCTCAGTCGCAGGAGTGTACCACTCTTGATCTCTGGGGTTGTGAGTTTAGCCCCACATGGGTGGGGTTGTAAAAATTACTTAAATAAAAATAAAACTAAAAAAAATTGATTTCTTAAATGAAGTAGGCTCCACACCCAACGTGTGGTCTTGCGCTCAAGACCCTGAGATCAAGAGTCGTGTGCTCTATTGACTGAGCCATCCAGGTGCCCCTAAGTTCAGTATTTGTTTTAATTTTAACCTAGCTTCCTGTGTATGAAAATATTGAGGAAATACAGTTTTCTCCTGGGCTTTCCTCTGTCCCCAGGGATGTTCTCAGGCCCCTTTGAAGACACTTAGGAGTGTTTTTCACAAATTTGTCATTAAGTCACCTGAGTCAGAAATGTCTGAGGAAATGAAATTCTGATTCCCAGTCTCCACCTCAGCACTAAAACATAAAAACTTGATGGTCGCTGGCACTAATAGGGCCTTATGCATCTTGTGGCCTGGGAATATGCATTTAATACAGTTTCTAGGTAAATCTTAAATGCGGTAAAATTTGAAAACTACAGGCCTAGAAGAATATTACCTTCTTTAGATTGTTCTGAAGTATGGATGTGATTGTTCATTTTGTATCTCCACTTGTCTAGACCATGTATCCAGATATCTGGTTCAACATTATTCTAGATGTTTCCACGAAGCCATATTTAGAGGAGATTAACGTTTAGATCAGTGGGCTTTGAGTAAGGCAGATTACCCTCCTAATGGGGGTGGACCTAATCTAGTCAGTTGAAGGGCTTAACAGGGGAAGGACTGGCCTCCCCTGAAGCGGATTCTACTAGCCGACTGCCTTCACACTCAAACTGTTGGTCCTTTCTGGGTCTCCAGCCTCCTGGCATGTCCTTGCTGTTCTATTAGGTCATAAAGAAAACACTGATACATTTAAAAAAAAAAGAGGTTTTATTTATTTATTTATTTGTCAGAATGAGAGGGAGAGAGAGCAAGCACAGGCAGGCAGAGTGGCAGGCAGAGGGCAGAGAGAGAAGCAGGCTCCCCGCCGAGCAAGGAGCCTGACATGGGACTTGATTCCAGGACCCTGGAATCATGAGCTGAGCCAAAGGCAGCGGCAGAGGCTTAACCAACTGAGCCACTGAGGTGTCCGAATACATCTTTTAAAACATGGAAATTGACGGATCTAAAAAAAAAAAAAAAAAGAAATTGATGGATCTTACTCTCAAATCACAATGCAATCAAAGTAGGAGTTAATGACAAAAATAGGAACAAACAAAAACCCCTCCCAGGCAGCTGAAAATTTCAAAATCCGAGTGACCAACTGAACGAGAAGAGAAAATTCAAAGGATTATTACAACATTAAGAATATAGTTATGATTGCCGTATTACCTATAGAAACTCAGAGCGAAGACTGCTAATGACTTCAGAGGAGAATTTGTAGCCGTGCACTCTTCCAGACCAAGCAAGAATGGAAATAAAAGTACACATTCTCCTCAAGAAATGTGAAAAAAACATACCATGGGAAATCAGAAGAAAAGATGTAAAAAAAAAAAATTAAATCAGGAATCAATAAATATGTGGAATCTAAAAGCAAACAAACAAACAGAAATAGACTCATGAATACAGAGAACAAAGTGGTGGCTACCAGAGGGGAGGGGACGGGGGCGGGGATGGAGGAGATGGGGGAGGGATCGGGAGGTACACACTTCCAGTTATAAAATACGTCAGTCACATGGATGAAAAGTACAGCCTAGGGAGTATAGTCAATGATAGAGTAATAACATGATACGGTGACAGATGGTAGCTACACTTGTGGTGAGCACTGAGTAATGTATAGCATTGTTGAATCAATATGTTTTACACTTGCAACTGATGTCATATCATATGGCAATGATGCTTCAATTAAAAAAGAGCTCAGGTAAGCAACTGATACCTTAAGGAACTAGAAAACAGCAAACGAAACCCAGGGTTAGTAGAAGGAGAGCATAAAGATGAGAGCAGAAATAAATGGGAGAGACAATAGGAGACAATAGAAAAAAGTCAACAGAACGCAGAAGTGGTTTTTTTTGGAAAGGAACAAATCTTTAGCTCGGCTAAGAAAAAGAACGGGAAGATTAAATAATCAATACAGAAAGGAGAGAAGAGACATTGCAGCTGATGTCACAGAGATTAAAAAGGATCTCGAGAGGCTCAATTATCCCCCCCAACACTGGACACCCTCTAAGAAATGTGCAAACTGCTAGAAACATCAACTGGGTAAGACTGAGTCGTGAAGAAATAAAGTCTGAGCAGATCCATACTAAAGTAAGAAGATGGGATTCAGTGATCCCAATCCTTCCAGAAGAGAAAAACCCAAGGCCAGATGGCTTCACTTGTGAATTCTACCAACTATTTTTAGAAGTATTAACATCAATCCTTTTCAAACTCTTCCAGAAAATCAAAAAAAGAGAGGAACACCCTAGACTCATTTTGCGAGGCCTGCATTACCTGGTACCAAAGCCAGACAACATTCCAGGAAGAGAGAATTGCAGGCCAGTATTCCTGATGAACACAAACCCAAAATACTAGCTAACAAAAATACTAGCTATCCTCAACAAAATACTAGCAAACCAAATTCAACACTATCTTAAAAGGATCATTCACCATGACCAATTGGGATTTACTCCTGGGATTCCAGGGAATCATAAACGTAAGTCAATGAACATGGTATATTCCATGAATAGAATGAAGGATAAAAATCCACATGATCATCGCAAGAGATGCAGAAAAACCATGTGACAAAATTCGCCTTTTCATGGTAAAAACTCAAACCCACCAACACTGGGAATAGAAGGAAATGATTTCAAAATTATAAAGGCCCTATACGAAAGGACCACAGCATGTACAATGAGGAAAAAGTAGTCTCTTTAATAAATGGTGTTGGGAAAACTGGACAGCTACATTCTGTAGAGTGAATCTGGACTCTTATCTTACCTCCATACCAAATCAACTCAAAATGGATTAAAGATTTAAATTTAAGGCCTGAGAATAAAACTTCTAGAGGAAACATAGGGCTATACTCCTTGACATCAGTCTTGACACTGGTTTTTTTATTTGACACCAGAAGCAAAGGGAACACAAGTGAAAAATAAGCAAGTGGGACTACATCAAACTAAAAAGCTTGTATACAACAAAGGAAACCATCAACAAAATGAAGGCAGCCTACTGAATGGGAGAAAATATTTGTAAGCTACGTATCTGATAATGGGTTGATTTCAAAGTATATAAGGAACACTTAAAACTCAATAGCAAAACACCCCTAATAACCTGATTTAAAAATGTGCTTAAGACTTGAAAAGACGTTTCTCCACAGAAAACCTACAAGTGGCCAGAAGGTATATGAAAAAATGCTCATTGTCTCTAACCATCAGGAAAATGCAAATCAAAACCGCCATGGGCTATCACCTCACACCTGTCAAAATGGTTCATTCAGATCAACACAAGAAACGACAGGTGTTGATGAGGACGAGGAGAAATTGGAAAACCTTGGACACCGTTGGAGGGAATGCAGAGTGGTGCAGCTGCTGTGGAAAACAGGATGGCGGTTCCTCAAAACATCAAAAATAGAAGTATTATATGATTCAGGGTATCAATCCATGAGTATGGAAATCAAAATCCCGGATGGATATTAGCACTCCCATGTTCACTGCAGTGTTATTCATAATAGCCAAGTGATGGAAACAATCTAAGTGTTACAAACAGATGAATGGATAAAAAAATGGGATATATGTATTCTTCAGCCTTAAAAAAGAAGGAAAGCCTATAATATGCAATAACATGGATGAGGACATTATACTAAGTGAAATAAGGCAGTCACAGGACAAATATATGAGATATCTAAAATAGTCAGACTTGGCGTCTGGTGGCTCGGTAGGTTAAATTTCTTTCTTTCTTTTTTTTTTTTTTTTAAAGATTTTATTTATTTATTTGACAGATACAGATCACAAGTAGACAGAGAGGCAGGCAGAGAGAGAGAGAGAGAGAGAGGAGGAAGCAGGCTCCCTGCTGAGCAGAGAGCCCGATGTGGGGTTCGATCCCAGGACCCTGGAATCATGACCCGAGCCGAAGGCAGAGGGTTTAACCCACTGAGCCACCCAGGTGCCCCTTGTAGGTTAAATTTCTGACTCTTGATTTCAGCTCAGGTCATGATCTCAGGGTCATAAGATCGAGTCCTGAGTCAGGGTGCATGCTCGGGGGGAGTCTACTTGGGTTTCTATTTCTCTCCCTCAGCCTCTCCCTCACCCCCATGTATGCATTCTCTCTCTCTCTCTCTCTCTCTCTCTCAAATAAATAAAGTCTTTAAAATAGTGAAACTCAGTACCAGAGAGTACAGTGATGGTTGCCAGAGGTTGGGGGAGGAGGAAATGGGGAGTTAGTAATCCAGAGGTATACAATTTCAGTTATGTCAGATGAAAAATTTCCAGAAATCTAGTGTACCTATACCTATATAGTGTGCCTATAACTAACGATACAGTGCTTACAGTTTGTTACTAAAAATCTGTTAGGAGGATAGGTCTCATATTCAGTGTCATTGCCACAATAAAATAAAAAAAGTAAGAAAGTAAAGGAACTACCACTGGGACCAGAAGCGGAGAGTCATTTTGAAAAGGCCACCTTGAGAGGAGTTGTGACTTTTTGTTCTACCCTACAAGGTGGAAGGAGGAAGATATCTATCCCAACGTCCCACTCCTCCCTGAGTATCGCCTCCCGCGGGGACTCTGACACATCCAACGAGAAGCAGAGAGCAAGGGCTATCGGTTCCCAGCAAGTCAACCTCTTAGAGCAGAGAGCGGGGTAGAGAACGTTGGAGAGAAGACACAAACATGCAAGCAGAAGCGTTCGCTCACCCAGACAGATTGAAACCAAAGAGCAAACTATCTCATTGGTACGGTGTCCCCTTTGGGGCTTCTTTTGAAGGACTGCCACCACCGAACTGAATCTAACTCAACTCAGCTGGCCAAGGGAGCAGGGTCCGCCCACTGGTTGTATGAGGCCGAAGGGGATGGAAGCAAGTCAATGTTACGTAAACATGCTTTGTTCAGACGATGTGTCACCTTGGGCTCCATATCGTCACATGTGAAGATGAGGCTGCTCTGGGTGAAGGGGGAAGGGAGTATGGAGGCCTCCGAGAACTTGTGGGTCTGGAGCTGTGGGGACACAGTTTTAAAACAGTGGAGCTTTTTAAAGGCTCTCCTCACGCACACAGGGAAACTGAGAACCAGTTGAGTGGAAGTCTACCGTTCGAGGTCAAGCAAGGAGCCGTGGCTCCTCCATGTTCAAAGCCAGGTCTCTTCATTCCTGGCCTCATGGTCTTCCCATCTCCCCTTGTTGCCATATCATAGCTTAGACCGTTTTTACTTTGCCTTTTTTTTTTTTTTTTTTTTTTTTTTAGATTTTATTTATTTATTTGACAGAGAGAGAGAGAGAGCGAGTGCATACAAGCAGGGAGGGGGCAGAAGCAGAGAGAGAAGCAGGCTCCCCACCGAGCAAGGAGCCTGACACGGGACTCAATCCAAGGACCCCTGGGATCATGACCTGACCAGAAGGCAGATGCTTAACGGACAGAGCCCCTGAGGTTGTAGACATTGAACACGAGCCCGCAGCCTTTGACGTGGTGTCCTTTCAGGCTGATGTGGCTTGTAATTGCCATAGATTTCCACATAGTAATTCTCTTAATTATATTTTCTGGGTCTTGACCGACTGTGACCCGAGCTGTCATTTTGCCATCTTAGTTTTGCAGATTTTGCCTTTAGGGAGCCGCTCCTTTGACTTCCTGGTGGAGACAGGGTCCCAGGATGCAGG
Source organism: Martes martes (assembly GCF_963455335.1). Classification (NCBI taxonomy): domain Eukaryota; kingdom Metazoa; phylum Chordata; class Mammalia; order Carnivora; family Mustelidae; genus Martes; species Martes martes. The sequence continues at coordinate 20,945,194 of NC_137892.1, forward strand.
CATGCAACCAGGCCTCTGGCCACCTGAGGATTTGGTGGGAGGCCTCCCAGAGCTTGTGGCGGCGGCTCCCCTGTATCTTCACGCTTAGAAATACTATTTTTTAAAAATAAAACGACTAGACTGACCCAATGTAAAATAAACCGAGATCACGCTTTTAGAGCAACAACCTAAAGAAGAGAGATGCCGAGGGACAATTACAGTCTGTGCCATGTTCAAGCCAAAAATAGGATTGGTATTTATTTCTGTTATTTATTATCTTCTTATTGAGATGATCGATGAGATATTTTATTAAGCTGATATCTTAATAAATGAAAGAATAAGAAAACAGAATTTCTTTCATTTGTAGTCTTTTATATTTGTGTCTGTAGCTGAAAAGGGACGTGAAGAGGTTTCTCCCCCTCACTCATGACATCTCTGTGCATTGTTAAACTAGACACGTCATTGCGCAAAGCAGGCATAAGATACAATTATCGTGATGCCCTTCTAGTCTATCTTCTGGAGAGGGAATCTCTAAGGGAGTTATAACTCCTTGTGTCTTCTCCTTTAGCCACCCTAACCCCAGGAAGAGGAGGAAGGTGTCAGGGTCATATCACGGGTGACCGTCGATCTCCAGAGCCTTCTATGAACGTGAACAAAGAATTGTACTTTGTTGTCTTCAATCTTTTTTTTTTTTTAAATCTCTCTGAAAGGAAATCACTGTCAATCTGTACACTCTAGCATTTTACCCATTTATTTACTTATTCAACATACTTTCTTGGGGCCTGTTAGATGTCAGACACCGCGCTAGGTTCCAGTCATGTAACAACACAAGACGACAGAAGATTGACTAACAACGCAACCTAACGAGCTATTAGGACGGACTCAACTGTGTGCTGGTAAAAAACAAAAAACAAAACCCCCAAATCAGAAACCCAAGGATTTTGTGGCTTAACACAGCTAGGGTTCATGTCTGACTCACTTACGAATCTTACAGTTCTTGGGGCGCCTGGGTGGCTCTGTCGGTTAAGCATCTGCCTTTGGCTCAGGTGATGATCCCACGGTCCTAGGATCAAGTCCTGCATCAGGCTCCCTGCTTCTCGGGGAGTCTGCTTCTCCCTCTCCTTCTGCCCCCGCCCCCTGATTGTGCGCACGTGCATGCTCTCTCTCCCTGTCTCAAATAAATAAAAATTTAAACAAAATCTTGAAAAAAAGGTCATCGTTCATGAATGCTCGACGTTGGAAACCTCTCTCAGTCCTATGAATCTGCCGTGTGTTGAAAGAGTTAAGTTTTCAATGTTGTCAAACAATGTTCCAAAAAAAAAAAAAAAGAAAAAAAATCCAGTGGTTGGAGGCGTTGCTCAGGGAATCTGCCACATAGGACTGAAAATGACCTTCAAAACGGAAAACAGAGTTCTGGTCCAGCAAAGCTACTCTGGATCCGGTCGGATCACTGAGGGCTTCCAAAATAAATGCTCAACCAGCTGAGCCACCCAGGCACCCAGAACAATGACCTTTTTAAGAGGGTTTCAAAACGAGCAGGCTGTGCACACAGCAGTGATCTCAAAGTGAAGCCAGGCATTCTCTTCGTATGCCTTTTTACTGGTTCCAAACTTCCGGTCTCCAGTTAGCACTTTTATTTGAAAATGGCACGGGAAACCAGACAGATTAGAACGGTATCGATTCTCAAAGGGGTGAGTTAGAGCAATGGTCCCGTGGGGCAGAGTTCATGATGTTAGGTAGCCTGTGTAAGAAAATGACAAAAGGGTCCCCTAATGATCCATGTAGTCATGACTCTAAAGAAGTACGGGGAGAAGGTTGTCGAGCGGCTCTTCCTCCTGGTGCAAGACCAGAGGAAGGAGAACGGGACTACCGTTGCGGTCAGAGATCACGGGTTTGATGAGAAGAGCTTTTGGCTGGAAGTGAGCAAACAGCTGGAGAAAAAGAGAGATTTTCCATCTCACATTTAGCCAAAGCGTTGGCAGACATGTGGGGGTTCTGTCATTTTTTCAGTGGGGTTCTTTGGAAATGGGAGCACGTCCTGCATTTCTAAGGGATGTCACTGGTAAGGGCTTCTCTTGCAATTATCCCTCCCTGCTTTCAAAAAGCTTTTCCATATTGTTGAGTTGCTTCCCTGTGCTGGGTACAGCCCTTCCAGTGGACCCAAGAGGTTTTAACAGGCTTTACTGAGTGTAGACAACAAGCAGGAACAGGAGAGGTGGATTATATTGCAGAAAAGGGAAACAAATTTGGATGCATATATTGCTGCTTCTGGTGTTTGCCCATGCACAGCGCACAGGCCCGCTTCTTGGTTCTGGATTTCTGCCATGTTGCTGGGCGCCACTGATTTCTCATGCACATTCTCATCTTTGCTCTCCGGGGTCTCAAGATCCCAGCCCCTTTCCTGATTTTTCTTGGAGGAAAGCAATATACAAATCACCTCCTGATTATCAGCTTTTTGCACTTAAAGTTTGGCTGCTTGTTGACTTAATGGTGTGTTTCCAGAATAGCCTTTGTTTTCCTTCACAGAGTAAAGCACACCCAGGCGTTCCCTTTTGTACTTTTCACCAGCACAGCCCTGGCTCTTAAAAGGATGAGTTACTCTTCAAGACTTTCAAAGTCCCAAACCCAATTAGCAAGTGGAATCAAGTGCTTGAAACTTGCCATTCCCCAGATCCGTTTCTGCCAGTTTCAGCAAGTGAGAAACTTGTTTCTCAGAATTGCCAAAAGTTAAAATAAAATTCTTCCCATTCCTTGAATATTCTTGATATTGTCCAATCTATCTGATAGGGGGTGCTTAGTAGAGGAGACTATGCAGACAGAAGCATATTCATACAAAAGTTTCAAGAAGATCCCGGGGAGGAAATAAAGGGAGTGAGCTTCACTCCTGATCTGCCGTATCCATCGATCCTCAGGTCCTGTTGTTGTTACCTCCTTGATGTCTCTCAAATACGCTTCTTCTGCCAATTCTGCCCATTACCCAGTCCCTGCTCTTTTTGTATTCCCAGCTCCTAACCAAGACCAGCAAATGTGAGGTACTCATTCAAAGATTGTTGCATGATTGGATGGGTGGAAGAAGGAATGAGAAAGGACTAGTGATTCTAGAAATTTGAGGGTGGAATCCCAAAGCCAGAAGAGAGTAAGGGCAGTAAACAGAGAGGTCAAAAGAACAAAGCAAATTTGAAAGAGGTAGAATATGAAGATGGCAATGAATTTGTACAAATCAGTTAGGCAGGAGAGGAGAAGTGTAAGGGGACTTTACAAAGTCCCTTTGTAAAGATAGATAGTTTGCATTTATTTATAGGCTTAACTTGAGCCTTTATCAGGAAAGAATAAATATAAACAGCACCATTGTTTATCACATGGTCATTAGTAGCTAACGTAATATTAAGCGTGTCATGTACATCACTGTCATTATCGTGATGGTATTGATGGACATTAACATCATTAGTCCTTACATCAAATGTACATGGGCAGATATAGTTATCCTCATTTTTCGCAAATGGAGAAATTGACATTCAGAGAAATTAACTAACTTTGTCAGGGCGACCTGACTAGTCAAGGATGAAACTGGAATTTGAACCCAGGTCTGTCAGAATCTAGATATTGTGCAATTAGCCTCTCTACCATGTTTCATATAACTACTGTTCACACACAGGATAAGGTATAAAGATGTTGAATCATTACGTTGTAAGCCCAAGACTTGTAACAGTGTGTGCCAACTGCATTCAAATAATTAAAAAAAAAAAAAACTGCTCAGATACAGATACATTGTATCTTCCTAACTTGGGTATGGCTTGGTAATCACGTTTGCAAAGAAGCAGCATGAAGGCCAGAGGGTAAGCTTAAAGAAAAATGAAAAATGCAGGGAGAGAGGATTCTAGGTAATCTTGACTCATTGCATAATTTTGCCTCGGGTTGCTTTAATTATTCCGGGGTGTGGGCTCAGATTTTTAATGGTAACTGTATACCAAGTAAACACCTAATTCTCCTCCAAATTCATTTCTTAGATGAAGAAGCTAAGGTTTGGAGAGCTCCCTTGTATATAGATGCATATAGCTAATACCTTAACTGGGATCCCTCCCCCGACCTGTCAGTCATAAGGCCACCTTCTTACTGTAACCCCATAGCGAACTTCTGTGTGTGATAGCAAGCATTTATCACAGGTAGGGTCATAATATTTTATAGGGAAGGAATGGCACAGGGATTATGTAATTCATTTCGTTCATTCTGTACTTGAGGAGATGGGGTAGGAAAGCGAATTGACTTGATAGTGATCACAGAGCTAGTCAATCAAAAGGCTTTACCAGGATCCAGGCTTCTTGCCCCCAGAATAAACTGCCTTTTTGAATTTCAAGGACATTCTTTGACGAAAGCCTTATCCAGATCTGTAAACAAACGTGGTACAAGGAAGGGTGAATCATTCTTTGTCTTGGGGGAACTCTTTCCCGGGAAAATGCATCACCAAGGGCTCCTCAGTGGGCTCTGATCCATTTTCTTTGGTGGTTTCACGGGTGCAGAATTAGATACTATTGACTTGCCTGTGGGCTTTCTATTAGACTTCTGGAGAAAAAAAAAATCTGCCTGTCAGCCGCTTCAAAAAGAAGCCTAATTATTCTCCACTCTGCAGTGACAGACGTCACAGTGATGGCGTATTTGCGTTCAAATACTGCGAATGCTTGACACACGTTATATCCTCAATATTTGAATATCGCAGGCAGAATGTGTTTCCCCTCTAGTATCTGCTGAATTGTAGAATTTAGGGATTTTATGAAGCAGAGGGGACACTGGAGAAATTAAGTGGAGAACAACAGTCAGACTGCTTTTCAAGGATAATCCCCTGTGTCCAAATCATGTATGTATTATTGTCCTTCATTTGCATGACCAGTTATAGGAAGTTCCTTATTGCAAGATGCAATAATTTTATATAATTGCAGTAGCTTCAGCCATTCTGAAGGAGGTTTCCCTAGCAGAACACAGGCTCAGGGAAAACAAATTATGTTGATTTACTAGCAATTTTGCAAATGGATTGTCTGGGGGAATTAGAGGGTGTCTTTTTATGGAGCACAAAGAAACTGCTCACTATTTGACATTGTAAATTGCTTGCTTGGAATATGCAGAGCTGCAGACCCATAATTGCATGTCGTTGTCTCTGAGGAGACACCATTTTGCACTTGGATTTGGAGACTTTCCGTGTGATGATTAAGGGAGGGAGATGCTACTCATTTTACCCGGGTAGCAGAGGGCAGGGCAGGGGCTAAGCACTTGCAGGAAAAAGCAGAAGAGAGCGAGGCTATGGTGACTTCCTGTTTAAGACCATTTCAACAGCTCTGATTTTACTGAAATTAGCTTATATGAACGTTGTCCCCAAAAGAGCAGCGAGAGAGGGGAAGATCGTGGGCTACCGAGAAACCTCCTGGTCTCATAAAATCTAGGACGAGATGGATTTTAGAGACAGTCTAGGCTCAGCTGCCGTTCCCTCTGCGGGCAGGAAAGCTGGGAGGTTTCAGGTCATGTCTGGCCGGGACACAGCTGGATGGTGGAGGGGGTCAAGGCACGGTGGGTGGGGGCGGGGAGGGACGAGTCCCGGCAGGTTGGTGGTATCAAATCGGGTCTTGCAGCATTATACAAGCTCTGCATGGCATTTTATTTATTTTCTGTGAGACCCAAGAAATTGACCATGGTGATTTTCAGGCGGCCCAATGTGAGCAGTTGCTGAAAAAGACCAGCGAGCTGCATTCTTGACAAAGCCCCTGCGTGCTCTAGTTGGCCATGGGGACGTGTGGCTTGGCCAAGATGCCTCATGGCTTCCAAAGTTTAGAGTGCTTCTCTTTTGTGCTGATGGTATGAAGGGAGGGTATAAGGATTTGAGGATCCAGCTCTCCCTCTGACGCTTCCCTCTTCCTCTTTCCTCCAAGTTTAAGAAAACTTGACTCCCTTGGGGGAACTTCCGGCCTGGAGGGGGTGGAGTACCAGTGATAAACCTATGCTTTCTTCATTCCTTTAACCAGAATCAGGTTTTTCAAAGTTAAAAAAAAAAAAAAAAGTTTTTTAATCTGCTGGGTGTTTTAAATTCTTGATTGGTATCACTCCCATGGGACTTCCATGTGACATTTGATCTCATTTTTATTTAACACTAGATTTGAATATTACAGAGGGTAGAGCTTCAATCCGAAACAGCTTTTTTTTTTTTTTTAAGGTTTTATTTATTTATTTGAGAGAGAGACAGCACGAGAAAGAGAGAGAAAGAGCAAATGAGCACGAGCAGTGGGGAGAGGCAGAGGGAGAGGGAGAAGCAGACTCCCAGCTGAGCAGGGAGCCCGACGTGGGACTCGATCCCAGGACCCTGAGATCATGACCTGAGCCAAAGGCAGATGCTGTCCTGCGTGGCATGTCCTGCCTCACACACAGCGGGTTCTTAGTAAATGGTGCTAAATGAATGGACACATCCCTGGCCCTCTCTGGACCCTTCCCTTTCTGGATCTTTCCCAGTAGCTAGGGTTGCACAAGCAGGGTTTCTGCCCACAACCTCTCTTCCTCTGAGACGTGGTGAGTCATGGTGTGGAGATCTCTGCTTTGCTCCTGACAAACCCTCACTCAAGCACTCACTTTCTTCTTTCGAGATGTGTCTAGTAAAGAGAGATCTAAGGGCAGTCCTCCAGACCTGGAGCTTCGTGCACATCAGTGTTCTTTGTTCTTAAGTTCAGAAACTCAGTAAAAGAATTTTTTTTCACTGCCCTGGCAGAACAAACTATGCTTATTATATTTCTAGTGAGTTGGCTTCATGGGAAATAAACTGTCATCTTTTCAGAGAACTAGGCCCTTTTTCCATGACCCTGAAATTTTTTTTTTTTCAGGAATCCTTTTTTTTTTTTTTTTAAGATTTTATTTTCTTATTTGAGAGAGAGGGAGAGCACAGAGGGAGAGTGTAGGGTTTGATCTGGGACCCCGGGATCATGACATGAGCCAAAGGCAGACCCTTAACCGACTGAGCCATCAGGCACCCCCCTCCCACCCCTCCTTTTTTTTTTTTTTTTTTCAGGAATCTTGCTAGAACAGTGGAACTGTTTTTAGTTTTTCTGGAGCTACTATCATTTTCCTACACCTTAAAATTTAGAATATCATAGAACCATTATTTTGGCAATCTCTCCATGAAGTAGATTCAAGGCTAATGTTCCAAAGGCCTATTTTATTAATTTGATTCTTCAGAAAACTTAGTTTTAGATTCGTAAATAAATCGTGTCCTGAAGTACATTATATAACTCTCCCAGATTCTATCTGTGTTCTGTGTGCACTCCTCTTTGAGATCAGTCATTTGATTATATCTTCACTTCGTCATTCTAAAATAGGATTTTAGTTAAGTCATTGCAATGCAGATGGAGTAGGAAGAATTTGAGGAGGCTGCAGGGGTAGAGCTGAAGACCAAGTTTGGATAAACTTGTTAGCAAAAGGAGGGAAATGAAGGGAAAAGCTTAAGATGGCGGAGGAGAGAGAACTGAATAAAGCGTGGGAGGAAGGGTCATCATTGTAGAAACGGATTGACTGAGTGTTTAGGAATTACAGCGGTGTAAGGAATGTGATCTGAGGGCACCTGGGTGGTTTAGTCAGTTAAGCGTCTGCCTTTGGCTGGGGTCGTGATCCCATGGGATCCTGGGATCGAGTCCTGCATCCCACATCTGGCTCCTTGCTCAGTGGGGAGCCTGCTTCTCCCTCTCCCTCTGCAGCTGCAGCCCCGCCCCCCCCCCCCCCCCCGCTTGTGCTCTCTTTTTCTTTCATGCTCTCTCTTTCTCATACAAATAAATAAAATCTTAAAAAAAAAAAAAAAAAGTTAGGGACGCCTGGGTGGCTCAGTTGGTTGGGCGGCTGCCTTCGGCTCAGGTCATGATCCCAGCGTCCTGGGATCGAGTCCCACATCGGGCTCCTTGCTCAGCGGGGAGCCTGCTTCTCCCTCTGCCTCTGTCTGCCTGTGCTCACTCTCTCTGACAAATAAATAAATAAAATCTTAAAAAAAAAAAAAAAAAAAAAAAAAGTTATATGATCTGGGGGAGAGGAGGAATACGTTTGTCTATGCTAGATCACTATGAGATGTGCAGTTTGCCTAGAGCCTGGAAGTTGTATCCAGGGTTTAGCTGAAAAGGACCTGGCATTCTACCAGATACTTGGACGTTAAAACGGATTCAGAACCATTGAAACCTTTTGCTCTCTAAGGATAAGCAAGGCCAAAATCCCTCTGTTCTAGAGATTTTATAAGCCAGAGCACTCCCAAGAACTCTCAAGGAATAATTATTCATCCTTGCAGATGAGCTCATATTTAAAATGGACAAATTATATAAGTGAGATCTAGCAGATGCAACCAACAAAATAATTAGTATCCAAAGTTGCAGACGCTTCTAAAAAATATTTATTTATTTATTTGAGAGAGAGAGAGAGTGTGTGTGTTGTGTGCTGGTGGGGAGAGGGGCAGAGAGAGAGAATCCTCAAGCAGGCTCCCTGCTGAGGCTCCTGACTCAGATTCCATCCCAGGACTCTGAGATCATGAACTGAGCAGAAACCAAGAGCTGGCCACCTAACCCACTGAGCCAGGTGCCCCCAAAGATGTAAACATTTTAGAGCAAAGAGAAACGATATTACAGAAATATTTAGTATGAGTGTAGCAGTTAAAAAAAATAATAGAAAACACAATGAAGGAATAAAATAGTATGAAAAAGACCAAGTGGGTTAGGGATGAGGAACCAAGCAGATGCCTAGCAATAAAAAAAAAAAAAGTGCAGTCCTTGAAATTCACAGCAGGAGAGATGAGTTGTAGAGGGGATTAGGTATAGAAGAAGAGAGAATTAGTTGAACTAACAACATTAAAGGGAAATCCCTAAGATGTCTAATACAGAGATGGTAAGATGGAAAGAGTAAAAGAGCATTAGTAGGTAAATAAGCCACAGGAATAGAATGTGCAGCATAGGGAATATAGTCAGTGGTATTATAATAGCATTGTGTGGTGGCAGATGGTGTCTACGCTTATGGTGGGCACAACGTAATGTATAAACTTGTCGATTCACTATGTTGTACACCTGAAACTAACATACATTCTATGTCGACTCGACTCAAAGTGTTTCTTTAAAAGAGCTGTTCATAGATATAGGTGTCAGGATATGCAGTATAAAGTATGCAAGAAAGAGAATGGAGAAGAGGTAATGTCAGAAAGGATATGAATTTTTTATAAGTGAAGAAAGATGTAAGTCATATTGGAGAATCAGTGTTTTCCAAGTAGAATAAAAAAAACTCCTCCCCCTCCCCTTCTTGTTATTTAATATTATCCTCTTCATTGAAAACCTCATATTTTAGAAATATATCCATGATATGGGTGCTGGGGTAGCTCAATTGATTAAGCATCTGAATCTTGATTTCAGCTCAGGTCTTGATCTCAGGGTTGTGAGTTCAAGCCCCATGTTGGGGTCCCTGCTGGGCGTGAAGCTTTCTTAAAAAAATGTACATCTGTGATATTGTAAGTAATGTGCCATGAATAAAATATGGACTAAAATAGCTCTTCCACGTGGAGAGTTCACAATCATCATTCTATTCACGGTCATTCTCTACATTGTCAGCGAGAACATATCTCGAGGTTCAGAAACTGAACTAAGCATTTTAGGTCAATTACTTCATTTACTCTTGGAGTCCTATTTTATAGCCTTGCTAGACTAACTGAAAGATGATATCCTCTATGTCTTCTGAATAAAATAAGGGGACCAAAATTAATTGTGCAGTAAAATGTTACATCTTTTCTGATTTTCTGTGAGAAAATCTTTTTACAAATATGTTTAATGTGATTCAAACGATGACCAGCACAATTAAATTAATTTATTTAAGGAATTCAATAGGCATTTATTGGTCATCTACTATGTACACTAAGGGTGTAGGTGCTTTAAGGTCTGAGGGGTTTTTTCCCCCAAGTTTTTAACTTTGATACTACATATAGTTAACATATACAGTGTTATACTAGTTTCTACTAGTAAGTAGTAACTAGTAGTTAACTAGTACTAGTTAACTACTATATGTTAACTATACTGATACCAGTATGTAGTATCAACTATACTAGTATATAGTATCAACTATACTGGTATCAGTATAGTTAGCATATATAGTGCTATACTAGTTTCCAGATGTGCAACAGAGTGATTCAACACTTCTATACATTACTGAGTGCTCATCATAAATGTACTCTTTATTTTTAATTTTTTAAAAAATGTATTTGACAGAGAAGGAACAAGCAGAGGGAGCAGTAGAGGGAGAGGGAGAAGCAGACTCCCCACTGAGCAGGGAGCCCTACGTGGGGCGGTGGGGGGGGGCTCGATCCCAGGACCCCGGGATCATGAGCTGAGCCCAAGGCAGACGCTTAACTGACTGATCTACCCAGGCATCCCATAAGTGTATTCTTTAATTTCCATCAAAGATCTGAGGGTTTTACCAATCATAGCACACGTGTTAATATAACAAGACTTAGTGCCTCAAAACAATATTTATTTGCTTTTAATTCTGTAGGCTGATAATATGGGCCAGGCTCAACTTGCACAATTCATTTCTGCACCCCATGTTGAAAGGCTGTGCTCATGCATGCATTTGGGCTTTGGTTCAGATGTGAGCACAGCAGAAACCCCACTCTACGTGCTCTCACATCTCCCAAGAAGCTACCTGGGCTTTTTGCCATGGTGGTAGGAGAGTTCCTTGTAGGCAAGCACTTTTCAAGCCTCTGTTGTATCACATTTGCTGATATTCCATTGGCCAAAGCAAGTCACAAGGCCAAGGTCAATGTGTGTGTTGTGGGGGGGGGCGGTGTGGGAGGGTAAGGGGAACAGCCAATGGGCCTGGATACAGACAGACTGAATTCACAGGTGCCATTTAAACATCATTTACCCCAAGAGTAATTAAAATTTTACTTTATCTTACTTTTTTAAAAAAATATTTTATTTATTTGAGAGAGAGAGAGAGAACATGAGCAGGGGGAGGGGCAGAGGGAGAGAGAGAGAAGCAGACTCTCCGCTGAGCAGGGAGCCCCATGTAGGGGATAGAGGGCTTGATTGCGGGACCCCGAGAAATCAACGCTTACCTGACAGAGCCACCCAGGCGCAAGGGTCATTACAATTTTAACTGGAGTTGAAATCTCAACCTGAAGTTGTAGGGCAAACACAACTGGAGTTTCACTATCCCTTTAAGATTATAAACCTTAGTTATTTCTTAGACCATGAGGGTCTACCTTGAAGCATTTGTTTGGGGAAAGTAGTCTAGATGGGCAGCCAATTTGAATTCTTAGGTAAAGGCAGGCGCCCATTAAACAGTGTCCAAGAATCTGTCCATTTTAGCTGAGTAGATGGGTCTTATACAGTCCCTCAAAAGTGCTCCTTTAGAGAGCTTGCCTTGAAGGCAGTGAATTATTGCTTCTGTAGAAGGATCAAGTGACTAACCTTCCATTCATATCTCACTGCCACAGGCAAAGACTCTCTTGACCTCCTTAGAAGCTGGAAGAAAGATGATGCCCTCCAGGACATTGGACAGCTCCGTCGGCAAGAATATAATTAATCATTACTTTCTGGGTCAGCTCCTGAAACGACTCCTTTATCATCATCCATCTTTTTCTAGAAGGGATCTTTAAATTCTACTTTGTTAAAGAAAGAATCATGGGGCTGCTTTTCGTGGGTGGGGGTGGGATATGAGTTTTGGAGGGCATCATTCTTTGCAGAGAGAGATTTTTAAACATCCGTTAAGTATATTGGTTAAAGTCTTAATGTTTTTCGGGATACTTGTGTCTTCAGAAAATTATCACTGTATGGGGCACCTGGGTGGCTCAGCCGGTTAAGTGTCTGCCTTTGGCTCAGGTCATGATCTCAGGGACAATTGTCGCTGTACAGGCTATGATGGACCTTTGCTGCCAGCCATGGTTGCCCCTTTGTTTCTTCCCAGTCGCCCCAGACTTCCATGTGGGTATTGACATGTTTCCTGGAAAACTGGGTCTATCTCTAGCTTTGAGATTCCAATTAGACAATCAGTGAATTTTATCCTACTGGCCTCAGTTCAAATGTGGGCACGTAACCTAAATGATTATAATTAGATTGAATTTGTGGGAACGATAGGGCCATGCTGAGCGCAGAGTGGCAAGGAAGAGGTCAGATCCAGGGTGTCATCCGTGAGCTGCTGGATCAAGCTTTACCTGAGTACCTTTTCAGTTAGGTGAGCCAGCACATTACCTTTCTGTTTCATCTAGTTTCAGTCAGGGCATTACATTATCTGTAGCCAACAGCACCCCAACTGACAACCAGCTGACCATTGCTCCAAGAACAATGAAAGTTTCCTTTGGTGAAATTCCCTTGAAGCCTGTGGAGTGAACAAGAGGATACTTTTTAAGGATGATGGTGAAGGAGAGGATGATTCTGACCTAGGAGGGAGGGAACTTTGTCTAACACTCCGCTCCCCAAAGAGCCTTGAGCAAGAAAGATATTGACACATGGCATTGAACGGTGCAAGAACTATCAGTGGGAAAGAATACTCAGAGAAGAACTATGTTCTCCTACAGAAGGATAAGGACTGTTTTTTTTTGGTCTGGGACCCATCGGCCTTGGCATTCCATTTACACTTAGTCATTGGTATTAAAAAATGATTTCATAGGCATGTACTGAGCATCTATTATGTACCAGATGCTTGGAATACAGAGAATATTAATAATAATCCCTATACTCAAAACTTCAAAAATTGGTGGGGACAGGGTGGGGGAGATCCAGGGAGAGAAACACACCTTACTGGAGCAAATCTGTCCCACGGGTTCTAAGACCATGGAACCACCAGATCCGTCTGGAGGCTAGGACAGTGTGGCTCCTGGTTGCAAGTTCATGGCTGTTCTTTTGTGACTGTTATTTTCCTGTGGCAAACTGAGACTGTTACTAACAACCAAATGAGTGAAATCTTCATAAAACCAAATTCATGAAATTGAATGACTCTCATTTATTCCGAGGTTAGATTCTTCCTGGGTTTGTTGGTTTGTTTTCGGTGTTAACTTGGCCGATATATTATGGTAGGTATGGGTATGTGTGTGAGTGAGCAAAGTAATAGTAAACAATCCTCTGTTAGAATTTGCTTTTTATTTTTATTTTTATTTATTTTTTAAAAAGATTTTATTTATTTATTTGACAGAGAGATCACAAGTAGGCAGAGAGGCAAGCAGAGAGAGGGGGAGAAGCAGGCTCCCCACTGAGCAGAGATCCCGATGCAGGATTCGATCCCAGGACCCTGGGATCATGACCCAAGCCGAAGGCAATGGCTTAACCCACTGAGCCACCCAGGTGCCCCAGAATTTGCTTTTTAAATAGCAATAATATCTGTTATGATACTTTGGCAACCGCTCGCCTAGGAAATAGATGGAGAAGGTTTGGGGAGGGTATTCTGGAGTGGATCTGAAGAAGAGATACAGTGTCCCTAGGTATAGTGAAGAAAGCCGGTGATCAGCTTATACAAACACAGAGATGTGAAGTAGGCAAGGCCTGTTTGGGGAATGGCAGACATTTGGGCGCATTTCAAGAACGGAATGGTAGGCACTGAAGTCGAAATAATTGGCTTGATTCAGATATTAAAGGGCCTTGAATGTCACGCTAAAGAATTTGGATTTGACCTAACAGCATTTAAAGGAGGGAAGTAACATGATCCAATAGGTGATTAAAAAAGTTAATAAAGTAATAGGGAAGTGTGTCCGTTTCTCTGACAGTTACTTCTTTCAGTGGCTCTAAAAGTAGAAATACTTTTCAAAGATCAAGGAAGAAACTCTTAGGAGGGCTCTGATATTTATCAGCAGTAAGAACTGATCAGTGACTCTTGCAAAAAGATGAATGACAAGCTTGGCTATTGCTGGTTATTTTTCGAACAGTAAAGGGAACCCCTGTGCCCCCAACACACACACACACACACACACACACACACACACACACACACACCCCAGTGCTCCAGAGTATAGCTCTTAAGTCAGTTTCTTGCCTGATTTGTTACAATGAGAAAATATCTGTTGGTCTTTCCAGAAGCCAAACTATGTTTCCAAAGGCACCTTTTGGTTTTGGCATCTAGTTACTGTTACAAGGAGCCTGGTAAAGATAAGCTTGCAGCTCCCAGACTCTGGGTCTGTCTAAGCAGACACTCTCTTGGGATTAGCAAACAGTTGTTGGTGTCATTTGCCCATTCCAAATGAAAACAAAACCCAAGGGCAAGTAAACTGCCATTTGTATCCTCATCTCAAGGCTGGATTTAAATCGGGGCGTAATTGAGTGGAAAGAAAATCTTTGCCATTGGCAAGAATTTTATTGGGGGTCCAGATCCTTGCTTACTAGCTATGCGATTTTGGCCAAGCATCTTGACCTCTTTGGTCCTCAGGTCAGGTACCTTCTCCGTCTCAGAAACTGCTAGAAGGTTGAAGTGAAATGACATAAGTAAAGCCCAGTTGCTCGAGCATCACAGATGCTCACAAACTGGCAGCTGTCTTCTCACAGATGAGAATGCTAGGCCATTTTAGTTTACCCTCTTCAGGGTCCTAGGCAAGAGTGCAAAGGGAAGCCTGTGCCCCACACATCTAAATGCTTCAAAGTTCTTAATCAAACGAGCAAACTTAAATACGCATGTTATAGGGTTCTAGATTGTCAAATATGCCTTCCCAGTGAAGAGCTCAAAGCTTTGTGCAAAGCAAAAGTTCCTAACAAATAATTGTGGAGAGCACAGATTTCAAGTTAATTTCATTTCATCATTGTCATAGACCACGATCCTTTGCAGGAAGATTCACCTGCACTGGGCTAGGAGAGAGAGAGGGGAGAGATTTCTCCTTCACTGGTTGGTTCAAAGGAACCTGAAACTCAAGGCTCTCACATCCCCTCCAACCTCTGGTCCATGGTCTGTCTCCTTGCTTCTATGTAGCTGATTCTGCCCTTTAACAGGGTGTCTTATGCTGGACGTGCCAGCCCGTAGCTTCAAGCTCCGCCCACACACATTGCAGTAGTCACCCTTCCCTGTCCCTTGGGCTACGGGTATACACAGTGGTGGCCTTTCAGGGAGCTGGATCAGGGGAGAGGCCCATGTAGGACCTGGAATTTGAATTAGGACCATCGGCACAGGAATCACAGAGTCCCTATACCCCAAGCATTACAGAGGAGAGACCCACCCTGCAGGTGGGCACATCACCTCTCTTGAGCAGGGGTATAGATGGAGGAGAGCAAAAGTGGGGCCCTTTAAAGCATAGGGTTCAGCACAGGGGAGCTTTCTTCGTGGGTCGTAGGGGCATGCTGGGTTTAAAGGATAATTTTGAGCAGTAATCTCTTCCCTCTTATTCCAGCCCCCTTTGGGTGCCTCTGGTCATCTTTTCTCCTTTGTTTTCCCTTCCTCTGTGTCCTGCTTTGTTTACTCTCTTCCTCACTTCTTTGGACACCCCAGATGGCGACATGCTCTTCTCCATCCCCCTGGATGTGGAGTTTCTAAAACAGTCAATCACTTTGCACAGCATGTTCATAATAATTACAAAAATAGGACATAACTTCACTCTTCTCTCCACTTACAGTTGAGATAGGAGCTGTTCCATTCTATGATGTGGGAGTCCCACTCTTAATTATAATGTGGAGGGGACACGTAGCAGGGGGTTCACGGTGGTGTTGTATGGGCTGGCGAAGTAGGGGAAGTAGAACTTGACCTTAATCAATTAACATCGGGTTTTCAGTCCTTAAACAAAAAGACAGATTGACGAGAGAGGAACAAAGAGCTTCTTAACTTATGCAGCGCACAGTCTGTGGAAAAAAACCTCAGTGAAAACTCAAAGCTGTATGTTTGTAGGGAAATGACAGGCTAAAGGAAAGTGATTTTAAGCTTCTAGGGGAAGCCACCTCTCCTACCTTTAGGAAGCAAAGAGGAGGCTTTCTCTGTGTTTACTGCTTCTTAATTGCCTTTGGCTCACCATATTTTTGGTCCGAGAGGCATCTCTTTGGGGTGATGTATTCTGATATCCTCCAGTGGGGAGTTGGGAGGCAAAAACCTCGTCGGTACACATACAGCAACATGGATGGATTTTAAGGGCATGCTGATGTGTGAAGTAGCCGAGAGCATTGTACCATTATGTGGAATGAAACTTCATTTATAAAAACGGCATAGATTTTATGAGAACAAGGGCAGTAGAGGAGCGTCATGTGGACTCATGACGCTAATGTGCCATGGATGAGAAGTGTGATGACCACAACTCTAGGCACCCGAAATTCAAGAAAACTGAATACCGTTTTTTGGTGGGTAATGCATGTGTGGTCATTGAATTCCTTTCTTTTCAGCCTACCAGCCACAGTCTTGAATTGCTTCTTGGGATGACAGCCTCCCCAATATTCACTGTGCCCTCAATTCTTCACGCCCTAGTAAGGCCATGGGGACAGGGGGCCGGATTACACCCTGCTGGGGTGTAATCTTCTTGCTCTCCCCCGAGGACTCTGGGATGGCTTTGCCATACCTGCCCTAAAAAAGAAAGTAAGTTTGTAGATTTGGGCTCTGCCAGGTGTGGGGGCTGTGGGTCCTTGGTCCAGAGTGTTCCTGGTCTCATTTACTAGTTTTATTTTATCTTATTTTTAAATTTTTTATTCTATTTTTTTAAGATTGTATCTATTTGACAGAGATAGAGAGAGAGAGAGAGAGAGAGAGACAGCGACAGAAGGAATACAAGCAGGGGGATCGAGAGGCGGAGAAGCAGGGCTCCTACTGAGCAGGGAGCCCGATGTGGGGCTTGATTCCAGGACCTTGGGATCATGACCTGAGCCGAAGGCAGATGCTTAACAACTGAGCCACCCAGGGGCCCCTTTATCTTATTATTATTATTTTTTAAAGATTTTATTTATTTGAGTGGGAGAGAGAAAGAGAGAGAACAGAGGAAGAATGAGAGGGAGAAGCAGACTCCCCACTGAGCATAGATCCCAACATGGGGCTCCATCCCAGGATCCTGAGATCAATACCTGAGCTGAAGGCAGATGCTTAACTGACTGAGCCATCCAGGCACCCCTCATTTGCTAGTTTTAAAAAATGATAGTAGGGGGCGCCTGGGTGGCTCAGTTGGTTGAGTGACTGCCTTTGGCTTGGGTCATGATCCCGGAGTCCTGGAATCGAGTCCCACGTCGGGCTCCCAGCCCCATGGGAAGTCTGCTTCTCCCTCTGATCTCCCCTCTCATGCTCTCTCACTCTGTCTCTCTCTCTCTCAAATAAATTAAAAAAAAAAATCTTAAAAAAAATGATAGTAGAGGTTTCTTTGGGTTTCCCTTTTCCCTCCCATGTTAGCACAGTGCCCATTAAAATAAAATAAAAATAGGATTATCAATGAAACCATAGTGAGAACCAATTGATTTAGACCAGGACTGGCTTATATAAGGTTCTGGGGAGTCATCTCCAAGGTTGGGTAGGCAGGAGAACTCACTGAGTTGTCAAGAGAAAGTTAGAGATGTCTATTTACTTTGTATCTTTAATTTTTTCCCGTATTTTTTAAGCAATAGCCACAATACATTAAAACATATTAATCAAAGGTGCAAACTAAAAGGTATTTGGAGACCACTGCTATAAGGAGACATTTGTTTGCTTGAACCCTTAGGATCTGTTGAGTGGTGATTTGGCATTGGTCTACATAGAGGAAAATTCAAGTTGTTTTGGGCGATTTATACTTTTTTGGGAAGGTTGGTGGGAAGGAGTTACCTGCTTGCTCCCAAACATTTAATGGCTTGCCTATTATTGTCTAAAATGTAAGCTCTTAGATCCAGAACATCTCTCCTTGGTCCTGTCATGTTTCTCAACGGAGGGGTGCTGGTGGAGTTTTGGGAGGACAGCCTTCCCTGGTGTCGAACTTCCTGGATCTCAGGAAGTTTAGCTCTCCCTGACCTCCACCTACTTGGAGCTTTAAGGGCAGCTCTCCCTGATGCTCTGCCTGCATTTTCTGGGCTTGTCACGCCTCCGAATCTTCTGCACCTCCACCTGGACCCCCTCCATGATTGCACCAACCCACAAAGATCTCTTCCTCCTACGAATGCACAATGTCGTGCATTCGACTGTTATAGCTTGTCTTGTGGTATCTTTTACACTGTCTTAGGTCATTTAGTACGCATATGCTTTGCAAACTTCCATGTGTCCATGTATTACATTTCCAAGCAGCTTATAAAGAGGGATTCCTGGAGGGTGGGAGAGAGGAAAGAAGGCCTCCATCACTTTTCCTTTTCAAGGGGGCAACACCAAAAGCTTTCATTCTAGGAAAGCTGGGCATAACTGACCCCAAGCAATTTAGGAAGGACCTGAGAAATTTCGCCGTGGATTGAGAACTCTGGTTCTTTGGGGGGACTTGAGTTCCTGTTGAGCCAGTTCAGGACAGTAAGCTTCCATAAACACGAGTTGGATAAGGGAACTGAAAGTCGTAGTAACCAACCTCTTGTGAGAACTTGGTCAAAACCGCTTCCTTCCCTCAAAGTGGTAATTAGCACATTTCCATTTCTCCATGAAAAGAGGAAAAAATGTTCTCTTCCTTTCACGTGTCTCTCCTAGCCCTGAAGATCCATCACCTAGGATTTCGGTAGCATTTTTGATTGCGCCAAAAGCTCTTTCTTTCCCCCTTAATTTGGTAAGTGAGGAGAAAGGCAGAGATGATTTTAAATAGTTTTTTTTCCCCCCACAAGCCTCTTGGAGGAACGCGTCCTTGCTTCGAAAGACCTTTGTACAACTTCATGCTTGTTACTTTGAGCTAACAGCCAATTAAATTTGCATGGGAAAGAATCTGTGGAGAGCTTTAGGTTGAAAGCACAGAAACGCTAGGGAACGTTTAGTAAGTTGTCAGCATATAAATCATCACTGCCCGGACCTCGTGAGCTTGTTAAGCGTCAAGCTGAATCAGCAAGATTTACCAAGTCAAGGGGCCCTAGCACCTGTGTCTGTGAGTGGCGAGAGTCTGCACTGATAAAGGGGGACATTGATAGAGGGAAGTGGGGTGCTGGTTTTCATTCTGCCAGCTGGGGACCAGAAGATACCACCCCTAAAGTTGCTATTTGGCATCAGGATTTTGAGCTGGAGGCAAAAAAAGATGTCTTTCTGAGCCTTCTGTCATTTGAGTAAAAGCAGAAACTCCTGGAAAATGGGGGGGAGGGTGCCATAAATCTCTTCTGGGAAAACTGTATGGGCGTGAAGAGGCAGGCACAAAGATGGGCCGACGCCAACAGTCGCTATTTCATTAGTTCCCTCTACATATTTACCTCACCGCCCTGTGCCACCTTTGAAAGCTGAGGACCGTTCTCCTTGATCTTGTCACTTCCCTGCAAATGGGAGAGATACTGCAGAAGCCAGATTCTAACAACACCTTAGCCTTACTCATCTATGTTGCCTACTTCCAGAGGTATGCACGGGCACAGGTTAATAAACTTTTTTTTTTTTAAATCTGTGTTTTGTCCATTATGTTTTCCCAAGACCCCCGTTGGAGAGAAGGGATTTTTTTCATTCCCTGACGTCAGTCTTGGGGGTGGGGCTGAAGGACCTAGGAGGGAGGATGGTCCAGGTAGCAAGGACCCCGTGATTTTCCGGAGTGGCTCCTAACAGTGCACACAGATCAAATCTCTGTATTAAAATGTTGGACTCAGACACGGATATAAAGTCTCTTTGTAGTGAACTCTGCAGTGCATTTGTTCTATGAAAACAGATGCATGGCTGGTAGAAATCCTGCTTCCGGGCCAGTGGAGCTGATGCTGAACAAGCAGCAAAATTCTCTGCACGATGTGTATGAGTGCAAAAACAGTTCGGAATTCAGTGATGCAGGTTTGTGTCAGTCATGCGCCACTCACATTTTGGGGCTCTCCTGTGGGCTGCTGGGCTGTTCCTTAGTGCAGGGCGGTGCTCCTACCCCAGGGCCTTTGCACTTGTAAATTTTCTCTGCCTCCCCACCACTGGCTCAGATCATCACATGGCACACCCACTCACTTCCTTCTGGTCTTCACCCTTAAAAAAAAAAAAAAATTCAACTGATTAAATTTGAAGATCTAATTGGTTTTAATAAATGATTCACAAATTGAGCTGCATCCCATCTAGCAAGTGGAGGGGGGCTCTGGCAGCTGCTGAAAAGGAAAGGTTTTTCAAGGCAGAGGTGGAGGGAGTGAGGAGGTGGGGTGGAGGCAGAGGGCATGGGGGGGTGAGGGTGGGGAGGGGATAGTTATTAGCAAAGAATCTGTTGTTTAAGGCCTGGTGGCCCTCCCCTAAGGGGCATGTAAGGGTAGGCCAGTGGGTTACCTCCTAGTTGTTTACCAGGAGAGTCTAGTTTGGCTGGTTAAGGATTACATTCCTG